>NC_066585.1:95775363-96496613 GCF_024323335.1 Lathyrus oleraceus
AAAAACAAAGTGGTTATCTGACATTATGTCATAGGATTCACTAGTTGATCCTGCAAGTAATCCTTAATTTGGAGACCATCGATTGTTTACTATTTTTCAGCGTAAACAAAAATATGATTATGTGAAATTGTTATTTAATCAAGTTTCACCTAAAATCTAAACCTTACATTTATTTGAAAAAACATGATCCTTAATACCTTATGTTACTGAGTGCTTGATTTTATTATTTTGATACTTTCTATAGTTCATAAAAAAAATTCTGGAGAAATATTCGATCATGTTGTATAAACATCTATTTTTTTTTTAAAATAATACAATATATATTAGACATTATTTATGGAATCTTTAGTAGTTATTTTCAATTCAACAAACTTTTTCATCTCTATCATTATTTTTTATATTTTTATATATGAGGTTCAAGCAGTGATGACAATTAGTAATGGAGCATGGGAGAAAGTGAAAAAACCTTTTTTTTAAATCATGAACAAGCAAATCAACTTTCTCTGATGCTGCAAAATCAGCCACAGAAATATCAGGTGAAACCATTCAAAAGATCAAGAGAAATTTGCTAGATGATAAGAATTATTTTAATTGTCACAATGTATTATAGTAGAGATTTATCCATTATTCTACGGTTAATTTATAGCAATAAATTTTTTTCAATTTACAAATATAATTTGTTTAGAAGTTAATATTAAAAGCTGATGGTGACGATTTTAGTACATGGATTTTTTCATAACAATATCCTATCATCAAATGAAGCTTCTAATGCAAACGGTAACTACTAGGAGATATACATCAATTTTGCAGATAGAGAATCTTAATGCAATAATTATTAGGGTCTTATCAGATGATATTTTCCTTTTATGTGTATATATTAATATTTTTTTTTCATTTTCCTTTTGATGTTTTATTTTCTTTATGTTTTGATTTAGTATTTTCTTTTTGCGTACAAAGGACTATTCCTTACTATTGTGCTGAACTCTTATAATGAATATGCAAAGACGATATAGTTACTAATATTTGACTCCTTTTCTAAATATACTTTGATCTTAAAATTAAATAAATATAACTATTCTTTATTCAATAAAATTAAATAAATATATCTTTTGAATAACTTACAAATAACCTATCAAACAAATATTATATTATTGATATAAATATATTTGATACAAATATTTTATAAACAAGAAAAAATATATTTATTTTTACAAAAATATTTTTATAAAATGGAAAAAATTTGTTATTAATACAAATATGTTTATAAACAAAGAAAAAAGTGTATGGTTGATTCACATATTTTTATAAACAATAAAAAGTGTATTGTTAATATAAATATTTTTATAAATAGCAAAAGGTCTATTTTTGATACAAATATTTTTATAAACAGAAAAAACACATTAATGATACAAATATATTTATAAACAAAAAATCAATGTATTATTGATACAAATATTTTTATAAATAAAAAAAAATTATTTTTGATTCAAATATTTTTATAAACGGAAAAAATGTATTTGTTTATAAATATTTTTATAAACAATTTTTTTTTATTGTCGATACAAATATTTTTATAAATGAGAAAAATTGTATTGTTGATACAAGTTTTTTTATAAACGAAAAAATATATATTCTTGATACAAATATTTTTATAAATGAGACAAAGTCTATTATTAATACAAATATTTTTATGATTGAAAAAAGTGTATTGCTGATATAAATATTTTTATAAACGGCAAAAGATCTATGATTGATATAAATATTTTTACAAACGGAAAAAAAATGTATTGTTGATACAAATTTGTTTATAAACAGGAAAAAATGTGTTGTTCATACACATAGTTTTATAAATGAGTATAAGTCTATTGTTGATACTAATATTTTAATAAATAAATAAAAAATCTATTGTTGATATAAATATTTTTATAAACGAGTATAAGTCTATTGTTGATACAAATATTTTATAAACGAGAAAAAATATATTGTTAATACAAATATTTTTATAAACAGGAAAAGATGTGTTGTTGATATAAATATTTTTGTATACGAAAAAATGTATTAATGATACAAATAATTATATAAACGGGAAAAAATGTATTGTTAATACAAATACTTTTATATATAAGAAAAAACTTTATTGTTGATACTGTTGAAAATGTAATTCATAGTGTCGAAACATGTTGCAGTCGAAACTCCTATGTGTCGAAGTGTCTAGGTGTCGAAGTGTTGAGGAGTTAGCCTCAACATGAATTTTTTACTTAGGACCAATTTTGTAATGTTAGCATAATTATGTTTTTTGTGCTTTGCTTGAGGAGCAAGCAAACCCAACTCTATAAATAGGGAGTAGCCCTTATTGATTGTAACATAACGTAACAGAAGTACAGTTGCACAGTTGAATAAGAATTCTCAATTTGAGAGCATAGTTACTCTGCAGAAATTTCTTCTTCTTCTTCTTCCTTATTAGAAAAACCTAATCTCGTTTTTTTCCCAATTCAATTTTCTTTCTTTTCATTACCATTGTGAACCTAAATCTTGCAACCAAGGTTGGTTGATTCACTCGACTGAAGAGTGAAGAATAAGAGGAGTAATCAATCAAGAAGATTGATTCTTGTTCATCAAAATTCGGTTCGGGATTCTCCATAGGTTTTTGTGAATTTCTTGAAGGGAAATTGGTGAATTTCCAACATCTGGTATATAGAGCTCTGATTGAGCAATTAGTGG
The DNA here is from genome assembly GCF_024323335.1 of Lathyrus oleraceus. NCBI lineage: Eukaryota > Viridiplantae > Streptophyta > Magnoliopsida > Fabales > Fabaceae > Lathyrus > Lathyrus oleraceus. The sequence continues at coordinate 95,778,085 of NC_066585.1, forward strand.
GAAGCAAAACACGATGGTGATGAATCATTCAAACGGCCATTTTTCGGAGAGTCTCCCAATTCTGAAGAATCAGAATTATGAGAATTGATTCAAGCAGATAAAAATTGTCTTTTGCTATCAAGATCTTTGGGATCTTGTGAAGGAGGGAGTGATGTCGCTTGCAGCAAACGCGACGAATGAAGAAAAGGTTGCACACTAAGAATTGAAGAATAAAGATTATAAAGCTCTCTTTATAATCCATCAATGTGTTGATGTAGACAATTTTAAAAAGGTTAGTGATGTTGAATCAGCGAAATAAGCATGGTAAATTCTGGAAAAATCGTTCGGAGGCGCAGAAAAGGTGAAATAAGTGAGGTTACAAACTCACAAAAGAACCTATGAATTGCTTCAGATGGAAGAAAATGATAGCATAACTGATTTTTTCACCAGGGTTACAAAATCGGTGAATAAAATCAAGGTATGTGGAGAAGTGTTGACATCAAGGTTAGTTGTTTCAGAGATCTTGACGTCATTGGCTCCAAAGTTCGACCACGTGGTAGTAGCCATAGAAGAGTCAAAAGATTTGTCAACATTGACAAAGGAAAAGCTTCAAGGGACGCTTGAATCTCATGAACAAAGAATAAATGAAAGAGTTGTAGGAAAGTCGGAGAGTGATATGGCTTTGCAGGCACAATCAACAAGAGAAAATAAAGGAAAAGGGAAGTGGTTCGACAACAAAGATAAATGAGGCTATAACAATTCAACTGGTCGAAATCAACAAGAAGGAATCTAGTCAGATCAAAAAAATCTCTTATAACAGTTGTACAGAGCTCCCTGGAAAATAAGTAAATCTGGTTGAAATCCCTGAAAGAATGCGCCAGCTAGCCATATCTTCAATCAACCAATGATTGCCATTAATTGTGCAATCACAAAACACCAGACATTCATACTGAATGTTCTGTGTACAGGATATCATGACATCGGGTCTGACATCTGGAAAAATCCTGCATAATCCATATTTCTTTTTATAGCAGGTACAACCATATCAGATATCATGACATTGTATATGTCATCTGAAACAATCCTGCATGAACATGTCTTCCATTTAAGCTCCAACAGGTACAACTAATATCAGAAGCCTTGTCATTGTATATGGCATTATGAAACAATCCTACTTGCACATGTTCTTTAACTCCAGCAGGTACATAGGATATCTTATGTTAAGACATCACACATGACATCTTGTGACCACTCTTTGTTTTACCAAAATTGCTGCCAACACTTAGAATCAACAAACTCCCCCTTTGGCAAATTTTGGCTAAAACATATATCTGTCCTTTTTGTTCACAAGGCAAACTATCAGCAGTTTAAACCACATAACACTAGTTTAATCAGCAGTAGAAGCAAAACAATTACTAGCTATTGGTATCAGAGCAGACATCCTGCTCTGGCTCTGGGTGAGATCTAGGGAGAATACTTTTTGGTACAATGGAGAGGGATGGAGGATCTGTTCATAGGCCACCAATTTTGGATGGTTCTAACTATGACTATTGGAAACCAAGAATGGTTGCCTTTTTAAAATCCCTTGATAACAAGGCGTGGAAAGCTGTCTTGACAGGCTGGGTGTATCCTGTTGTTACTAAAGAAGAAGAAGCCACTACTGAGAAAAAGCCTGAAGAACAATGGTCCAAGGAGGAGGATGACCTAGCCCTTGGGAATTCTAAAGCTTTGAATGCCATCTTCAAGGGAGTGGACAAGAACATCTTCAGATTGGTAAACAATTGTGAAATAGCTAAAGATGCTTGGGACATTCTCAAGACCACTCATGAAGGCACATCCAGGGTAAAGATGTCTAGACTACAGCTACTCACCTCCAAGTTTGAAAACTTAAGGATGAAAGAAGAAGAGAATATTCATGAATTTCACATGAGTATCCTTGAAATTGCTAATGCCTCAGGAGCCCTGGGAGAAAAGATGACAGATGAAAAACTGGTAAGAAAAATTCTCAGGTCACTCCCCAAGAGATTTGCTATGAAGGTAACTGCAATAGAAGAATCTCAAGACATCTCCAACATGAGGGTAGATGAGCTAATTGGTTCCCTCTAAACCTTTGAGTTAGGGTTGAATGATGGTGTTGAAAGGAAAACAAAGAGCATTGTCTTCATGTCAAACACAGAAGAGGACAAGAGTCAGGAGGGTAATGAAGATCTTGTCAATGAAGTAACTATGTTGGGAAGGCAGTTCAACAGATTGTTAAAGAAAATGGATGTCAGATCCAAGGCAAATGTCAAAAACATCTCATCTGACATCAACAATGGAAGAAAAGTAAGGTCAGAAGAAAAGCCGAAAGAAGGAAAAGAAGTAAAGTGCTATGAATGTGATGGGTATGGACACATTAGAACAGAATGTGGTACCTACCTCAAGAAGCAGAAGATGAGTCTTGCTGCCACCTGGCCAAATGAGAGTGATACAGAGGAGGCTGCAAATCTTGTGACTGCTTTGACAGGAAGATGGGAATCTGATGAAGACTCAAGTGATGGTGAAGTAACCTTTGAAGAATTGGCATCTACCTACAGAAAGTTGTGTCACAAAAGTGTAGAGCTGTGCAAACAGGTTGATAGCTAGAAGAAGGAAATTACTAAACTTGAGAACGAGAAGATAGAATACTTGGAAACCATCTCCAAGTTACAAACAGAAGCAGTGGTTCTGAATACCAAGCTAGACAAAAATCCACAAGCTGAAAATCAGAAGATAGCACAGCTGGAAAGTGAGAAGGTAGACCATGCAAAAATCATCTCAAAATTGAAGACTGAAGTCATGTTTCAAAATTCTAAATTAGAAGAGATGACCAAGTATGTAAGAATGTTAAGCAATGGGTCTGACTCCTTAGACAAGATCCTTCAAATTGGACAAATAACAGGAGACAAATCTGGCATTGGGTATAATAACTCAAAACCTGGGAGTAGTGACACTGGTGTCAAACCTCAAGCCAAACTTAAGTGCATTCAAAAAACTGTGATGTCACATAATATGTCACAGCACCAAAGGAGAAAACAGTTGAAAGGAAAACACCAAAGATGGAGATGCCATTACTGTGGGAAATTTGGTCATCTAAAGCCATTCTGCTATAAACTGTATGGCTATCCTAGGTCTGCTCATCATCAGGATCACCATCAAGTCAGGCCCAAACATCACATGCCTATCATCAAAAAGCAATGGGTCCCTAAGACTAATGTCACAAGTCTGATAGCTCACAGTCCCCTCAGAATCTCAGCCAAAGAAGAATGGTACTTTGACAGTGGATGTTCCAGACACATGACTGGAAACCAAGACCTGCTAGCTGATCTGCATCAATATACTATAAGTCATGTAACCTTTGGAGATGGAGCAAAAGGTGAAATCAAGGGAATAGGTAAACTTGATTGCCTTGGAGTACCTAGACTTGACAAGGTTCTACTAGTCAAAGGACTAACTACAAACCTCATAAGCATTAGCTAACTATGTGATCAAGGTCTGAATGTTAACTTCACCAAAACTGAATGTCAAATCCTTGACATAAAGAGTGAAGTAATTATGAGAGGAATCAGGACCAAAGACAATTGCTACATATGGAGCTCTCAATTGGATTGTCCCTTAAAGTATTGGGTGAGTACATATGCCCTCAAGAGTGATGAAAAACAAGGCTGGGGAAAATGTCACACAAAGATGTCAGGAGAAAAGGATATGATGGCTCAAAAAACTGAGAGGGTAGACCAAACAGGTGGACATTTGACCAGTCACAGGGAGAATGGAACTGTTGGGACTAAGCCACAAAGGACTTTGTGCAAAAATGCCAAGGACGATATGGAGAAGATCTGGGTGACACCTGTGAAAGGTATAGAAGATGATAGTAGTTGGGCTCAACTGGGTTGGATGAACCTATTACTGTTTACAGACAATGTTACACATGATGTCATAACATTGTATTATGACTTCCTGAATGCTGAAGCCAGGTCCAAAAATCAGATTCAACACAAATGGATAAAATAATGTTCTAGCTATTGTCACTCCATTAGGAAATGTGTGAAAGACAAATTCAGAAGTCAAGAGGTTGGACTAGAACTAGCAGACGAGCTTGCAAGGAATTTGGGTAAAATTGAATATGAGGAAGGGAAATTAGGGATTTGGACTCTTGAGAAATTATGGCAATTAAAAAGAAAAAATAAAATAAATAAAAATAATGTCTTCCCTTTTAAAAGAAAGAGCCACATTAATGATAAATCATTCCCTAGCTTTGAAAACAGTATCTATTCCCTTAGCACACGCTACCTAAACTCAGCAACTGCCATTTCCATTCAACTTCTAAGAAAAGCTCAGCTAGGGAAAAGAAACCTTTCTCAAAATTCCTTCAACATGTCTCAACATCCATCGTCATCTGGTTCCAAACCCTCCCAACATGCAAAGACTTCATCCATGGAGTTTGTAGATGAAGACATAATGGACGTCACTCCTCTGTGCATGATACCGGGCGACACCACAGGTACCTCCTCCAATGCTGGAGATAAGCAAGGTAATACCTCTGGTAACTCCTCTCTTCCTAAAGACATGTATTACACTGATCGCGCTATAAGGAGACTGGTTACTAGAATACTGAGTGAAGGACATAAAGTTGAAGGGGTCTCTACCCCTCTGTCCAGAAGGGAACCCTCTCTTGAGAGAGAACCCCATGCTGATAAAGATGATGATTCATCTAGATCAGAAAAAGAGGTGGCTGCTGAAGGGCTTTGCTCTCTAGGTAAAACCCTACCTAGCAAGAAACAAAATGTGTCTCAAGGAAATATTATTGATCTGGAGGAAGAAAGCACTGAAGGAGAAGATGATCCTTTGGTTCATCTGGTTAAACCTAACATAGTTGAGAAACTGAGAACTAAGAAAGAAAAAAGCATGGCTAAAATGAGAGCTGCTAGAGTGAAAAAGACTGCAGGAGTAGGACCCTCAAAACCCTGGAGCAAGGTTGAGGTTGGAAAAAGAAAAGAAAGACACAGCTCTGATTCTGAGGAGGATGTTAAAGACGATGTCCCAGACATCTCCCCAGCAAAAAGGCAGGCTGTTCAGAAATCTCCTGGCAAGGCTACTGCTGTCCATCTAGACAATATCTCCTTTCATTTGGAAGATGGAGCAGCAAAGTGGAAATATGTCATTCAGAGAAGAGTAGTCATTGAAAGAGAACTTGGACAAGAAGCTGTAGAGGTAAAGGAGGTTATTGATCTGATAAAAAATGTTGGACTCATAAAGACTGTGGTAACTCTACCCCAATGCTATGAGGGGCTGGTTAAAGAGTTTATTGTTAATATCCCTGAGGATATTCATGATAAGAACAGCAGGGAGTTTTGCAAGGTATTTGTAAGAGGCAAATGTGTAAAATTCTCACCAAGTGTCATCAACAAGTTCCTAGGAAGAGGAATGGATGGAGGAGTAGACCTAGAAACCACGGATAATGAGGTCTGTAGGGCTATCACAGTTGATCAAGTTAAGGAATGGCCTAGTAGAAATCACTTATCAACTGGAAAACTCAGTGTTAAATATGCCATCTTGCACAAGATTGGCTCAGCTAATTGGATTCCTACTAATCATGCCTCTACTATCTCCATCAATCTTAGAAGAATCATTCATGCTATTGGAACAAGGGTTAACTATGATTTTGGCAAGTTCATATTTGAACAAACCATTAGACATGCTTCTACAAATGCTGTGAAGTTACCCATTGCCTTCCCCTCCCTTATTTGTGGAATTATCCTAAGCCAACAATCAGGGATTCTGAGCACAAGTGACATCCCAAGCAGGAGAAAATCCCCTCTGTCCATCCATTACAAGCTGTTTGAGGGAAGTCATGTCAATGATGTCATGACATCTGCCAGAAGGGAGTCTGCATCTAAAGGAAGCCTGATTGACCAACTAAAAGAGACCTGCAAAGAATTGGACAATGGTATAAGGGTGGCCAAGGCCAGAAAAGAAGCTTTAGAAGTTCTCATCTGTAGCCTGGAAAGGGAAGACACGAAAAAGGCTAATAAGGATTCAAATGCAAGATCTAAAACCCAATCCAGTGGCAACTCTGGAAGCTTGAAAGACTCTGAAGGTGTAGCTGAAGATGAAGATAAAGGTGAAGGAGATACTTCTTCTTCTGATTAATGGTTCCTGCCTATATTGAAGACTGGGAGGTGTGGTGGAAGTTGGGCTGCTGTTTGGAAGGCTGTTGTCTTGATTGGTTTTTTTTTGTTTTTGTATTTTGTGGCAGTCCTCTTGATGCATGTTATGTAATATTTAGGGCTCTTAATGAGCTCCTTGGATTTGTTCATTATTCCAGCTATCACAGCTGTGTTTAATGATGTTGTGTACTTCCTGAATATTCTGTTCTAACACGCTTAATGTTATGACATCTATTTTAACTTTCTCTGCTAGGATAACAGACATTTATTTTGTCTGATTGGTCATCTTTGGTCAATTTTGACTAAAAAGGGGGAGAAGTGCTTGATATGGAAGTTGGATGTGGCTTATCAGAAGGACAACTATTATTGAAAGAGGTGCACAGGTGTTGATGTTATAGCAGATGTCAGTGTGACATTCTGGCTGGTGCAGGTGCTGGAGTTACAGTAGCTGTTTTTTTGGTGAATGCACAAATTTAGGGGGAGAAGAAGTACCCTTGTGCACTGTGCATTTGTGTGTCTTACTAGTTGCATCCATAACTAGTAATTCTGTTGATTGTTGCACAGATTAAGGGGGAGGAGAAGTACCCTTGTGCATATGTGTATTACTAGTAGCCATAGCTAGTAATTGTTTTGCTTCTGCTGCTGATTAAACTACTGTTATGTGGTTTAAACTGCTGATAGTTTGCCTTGTGAACAAAAAGGACAGATATATGTTTTAGCCAAAATTTACCAAAGGGGGAGTTTGTTGATTCTAAGTGTTGGCAGCAATTTTGGTAAAACAAAGAGTGTTCACAAGATGTCATGTGTGATGTCTTAACATAAGATATCCTATGTACCTGCTGGAGTTAAAGAACATGTGCAAGCAGGATTGTTTTAGAATGCCATATACAATGACAAGGCTTCTGATATTAGTTGTACCTGCTGGAGCTTAAATGGAAGACATGTTCATGCAGGATTGTTTCAGATGACATACACAATGTCATGATATCTGATATGGCTGTACCTACTATAAAAAGAAATATGGATTATGCAGGATTTTTCCAGATGTCAGACCCGATGTCATGACATCCTGTACACAGAACATTCAGTATGAATGTCTGGTGTTTTGTGATTGCACAATTAATGGCAATCATTGGTTGATTGAAGATATGGCTAGCTGGCGCATTCTTTCAGGGATTTCAACCAGATTTACTTATTTTCCAGGGAGATCTATACAGCTGTTATAAAAAGATTTGATTGGAAAATAGATTTAGGGTTTTCAAAATGTCCAATGTTTCTATAAAAGGGGACTCAAAAAACCTGTTTGAACACACAACCAAGACTGAGCAAAATTTAGAGAGAGAGTTAGGGTTTGTGTCTGTAGGTCATTCAAGTCATCCATTGATGATTGAATTGGACTGATTTGTCTTCTTGATCAAAGCTTTGAAGCAAGATCAAGAGTGTGTCTTCTTGATTGAAACTGTGAAGTAAAATCAAGAGTTTGTAATTGAAAAGTTTTTTCTTTTCACAAGGGATTGTTGTTTAAGATCACGGGTTTGTGATTATAAGGGAAGTGAGTGGGTTCTCATATCTAAGAGTGCTTAGGTAGAAATTGCATGGGTAGAGATTAGGTGAGAAAGACTGTAACTTGGTGAAGTGTACGGATAGTCTTTGAACTAATTCTATTATAGTGAATTTCCTTCCTGGCTTGGTAGCCCCCAGGCGTAGGTGAATTGCACCGAACTGGGTTAACAATTGCTTGTGTGATTTGCTTTTCAATTCTGTTTAATTATCCATTGTTTATAGCCAGATATCAGTGTCGTGACATTACCTTCGACATCTTATATCTAATACCAGAATTTCAGGGCACATATGGAATATTGACCATTAGTCTATGTGTTAGACCTAGGGAAATTGTTGTGCTTACGCTGGTTGAATATGGATAAGAGACCCCGGGTAATGACTTAGGAACTAACACTCTGTTGCGTTGCCTAATCTTGCTTAGGCTGATGGATTAGAGATATAAAACTTCGAGTATTGATTAGTGAGCTACATCACAAGGGATTGGGTATATCGATTTTGTTAGTTTGTCGTGGGATTATAGTGCTAATATCATTCATGTAATGCATCGGACATCAACAATAGACAAATAAAGGATTTTATACACAACCTGACCACTTTCTTCTTATTGTGAAACAAATTTATCTTCTTTTCACATTCAAACTTAACCCCTCATTTACTATTTTATACGCATTTCACAAATTTGTCATGTTAAGTAGTAGTCACGGTGGATTCGATCTTATTTTATTATTGCGACATTATCGGTACACTTGCCGAGAAGTCATCACCCCCACTATGTATTAAACTAAACCACACATAAAACCCAACAAGATCCTATCCATGGAAAATTCATTCTTTTACAAATAAATAAAACAAGGTGCCCCCACCCACAAGAAAAATGTATTACATTATTCACGCCTCTAAACTCATCCTTATCAAAAACCCTTCATATAAATAATTTTTTCTTTTGGTCAACAAAAAAAAACATAACCAACACAAAACAATCTCATTAATTTTACATTATTGTACAACAAATATGTCTGACATTGTTATGTTAGTTGTTGAGGAGTATGATAGAAGAGCCAAGAGTTTAAAAAACACCATTGTTGCTTCCGATGGTGGTGTTATAAAAGCATGGGAGATTGACATGTCTTGTTTTTAATTATTGGTTTGCAAGTTGAAGAGGATAAGAAATAACTTGTTTAGTGTGTGTTGGAATCTAAAACACAATTTGTTATTATTGCTTATAACATCTTCTTTTCTGCTTGATCCAACGACATGTTCAGTTCAACAACTTGTCTTATACTTTTCATGAAGTTTTGTGTAAATAGTTATGTTTGGAATTTGAATTCGAATTAAAGGTAATTATTGTAACAAAGTTTAGATCACTTGTTTATATGTTGGATTTAGAAAAATATATGATTCTAGGAGAATTCGAGTACATGATTTCATAAAAACTCCCTTGGTTAACTAATACTCGACGAACATCATAATTTACCATCATGTTACTCACCAAATGTAGAATTTGGTGGCTAGGTGTCCCCTTGGGCAATTTTTCCTCAAAAAAGTGATAATGGAGGTTGCTTCTTCTTGATGGGTTATTATAAGGGGGAAGCATTCACATTGGGTCAAGTATTCACCTAAAGGTCAAAGGCTCACAAAAACAAGTGAGAGAGACACTAATATTCACCCAAAACCTTAAGGTCATATGTTTATGAGTCCTCTTACTTATAAAGTGTGTAACCTCCATTTTTATAAGCAATGTAGGACTTAGAACTCATATTTGTTTCTCAACACAACTCACTCTTGTTTCTCAATAATTTCTCCCTCAAGTTTGAGTCCATCCACCATGCTCCCCCTCAAGTGGTAGCTATTTCATCCACATGCTTGTACCATAATTGTGAGAGAGAGACCATTATCTCATCATGGGTACTTCAACGGAACACGCGGTTTGACAACCATGTCGGGATAACTTTTGACACAAGGAGCCGGTCTATTACTCAAATCATCAGCTCTGATACCATTGGTAGGTCATCATGAAGGAGAAACATTCATATTTGGTCAAAAACTCATCTAAAAATCAAAGACTCGCCCAAACAAGTGAGAGAGAGACCACATATTTACCCAAAACCTTAAGGTGATAGGTGTATGGGTCCTCTCACTTATAAAGTGCTCAACCTCCACTTTTCTAAGTAATGTAGGACTTAGAACTCACATGTTTTTTAACACAACTCAAACTTGTTTCTCAACACTTATTACATGACCCATATTCCTCTTTCTTTGACAGTGTTCCTCCATGGAAGTTCATTCGACTATCTAGATCTCTCAAAGTCACGTTTTCCTATATTTCGAGGGGTGAGATAGAGACCATGTATTGTTTGTCATGATGGTTTCCTCTTTGGTGGCACATGAATGATAAATATCTCCATCTTGAAGGCGATCGAGGGTCTACCGATACCCTTATTTCTATTTCTTTGATTTGGTTTATAATCATTCTCCCGTGACCTAATAAAAGATGTCATACGAAGGTGTCATTTTTCTTTGACATACACTGGTCAATTAATCTACAACTGAATGACCTTTGACTATGTTCGGAAGGCCAAAAAAATATCTCACAGGAGATTGTTAGTCTCGTGATTGATAAGAAGGACCTCATGGATCTATATTATTTAAGGGGAATCTTCTCCCGTCGAGGCTGGATGAGGACTTCAAGGAAACACAAATGTCGTGAATTGATCTTGTGGTGTTGGGGTTGTTATCACGACTTCACTTATTATGATGCACCATGGTTGTGGGTTTTTAGAGACTGTTACCGCAACTTAAGTTCATATTGGATTCACCATCAAATCTGGAGTTGGTGGAAACATTGAGATTGCTTCACATAAATGACGTGAAATGATCTAAAATAATATTTATCTTCAAGTGATTATGATATTGATGATCCTTATGATGAACTCTAAGACGATTTTCCTTTATATGTTTTATCTTGTGGTTGGGGTGTACCGGCAAACTCTAGCGATAAAATCAGCGACAATCCTAAATGAGACATTTAGTGTTAAGAATAGTCTATACTTGAACCTGACACTGCTATAGTAGTAGTCTAAGGTTTAAAAACTATGGAACTTTTTACAATGACACTTCCCTTAAAGGTAAAAGTGTTAGAGCATCTCGTAGATTCATTCATTTCGAGACTATTTAATGTTAGTTAACCTTGGTTAAGTGTAATGTTATGACATGACCATCTCTTAGTTTTGAGGTGCTATAGTCTTTTTTATAACAACTACCTCAAAGTGCGTGTGTTAGAAAACTTTGTTAACTTTATCATTTGATGGTCCTCGTGCATTATTAACTCAAATCAGGTGTGATGGTAGGATATGTTGGTGCACAAGGTTGAAGATGAAGATGGAGAGAGAGAAGAAAGAGAAAATAGATCTAACTAACTTTTAAGAGAAACTTTGTTGATTGTATTATGAAAGTCTGTTACACGTTTGGTTTATATACACAAACAAAAATGCCACGTAGGCAAAATGCTAACCTATACTAGCTAGGTTAAGCTTAACAAAACTAAATTAGAAACCCAGAAGTTAAAACCCACTTCTGAAACAACAACCTCATAAGCTTCTACTTCTGAGTCAGATCACTGCTTTTGAATATGAATTACTTCTAACATCATCCCTTAGTTCATATTCAGCTAACTAAACTCTACAACACCAATTTCATCCCTCGGGTGGATAAAGTGTTCAGTCTTCACAACTTTAGTCATAACATCTGCAAGTTTCTTCTAAATACTATAATGTACAACTTCTAACACTCCATTATGAACCCGATTCCTCAGAAAATGAAACTTATTTTCAATATACTTGCTTCTTCCATGCAACACTGGATTTTTGACAAAGCTTATGGTTGATTTGTTGTCAATCATCATCTTCATAGGCTTGTTCACTTTGATCTTCAGATCCCATAAAAATATTAGAAGCCAAATATCTTGAAATACATACAAAGCACCTATAATGTACTCGGCTTCATAGGTTGACAATGCAACCACTGGTTGCTTATTGAAGCTCCAAGAGATATGACCTCCTAAATACTTGAAAAAATATCTAGAAGTACTTCTTCTGTTAAATCTGTCTCCACACCAATAAGAGTCTGAATATCATATCATCTCTGAGTCATATTTAACACCAGAAGGCAACAACACTCCATATCTCAGAGTCCCTTTAATGCACCTCAATATCCTGACATCAGTTTGGTAATGTGACCACTTTGGTTTGTTTATAAACCTACTCATCATTCCAACTGCTTAACAGATGTCAGGTCTGGTGTTAAAGTGATATCTTAATGAGCTAACCAACTATTTAAAATATGTAGCATCTACATCATCACCCTCAACATCAGAATCCAACTTGTGATTCGTTTCAACAGGTGTGCTTGCAGTCTTGCAATTTGTCAGCACGAATCTCTTCAGAAGTTTAAGTTCATACTTCAGCTGGTGCAAAATGATACCCTTCTAAAAGTACATAATCTCCATCCCTAGAAAATATACCTTATTTCCCAGATCAGTCATCTCAAACTCGTTCATCGGCACCTTCTTGAACTTCATTATCTCATCTGAACAACTTCCTGTCAGATATATGTCATCAACATAGAGACATACCCGAATCATATTGCCTTCAGAAGTATGCTGAACATAAACGCCATACTTCATCTTACACTTTATGAATCCTTGGAGCTTGAAAAAGAATCAGTTTTCAGATTCCAAGCTCTAAGAGCTTGTTTCAGTCCATATAACACTTTATGTAACCTGTACAACATCCCTTCCTGATTCTTTTTTCATAAATCATGAGGTTGTGACACGTATACCTCTTATTGCAATAGACCGTCCAGAAAGGCATATTTCATATCCAGATGTATTAGAGGCTAATTCCTATTTGCAGCTATACCAATCACCAATTTGATTGTTTCATGTCTAGTTATAGGTGCAAATTGTAACACCCCAAATAAAGTAAAAGAATTATTTAATTAAGTTAATAATATATTTAATAATTTAATTAAATAAATTGAATTATTGGATTATTATTATTATTATTTTGGAATAATAATTATTTGGAAAATATATAAGTTGGAAATAAGAGAAAGAGTCTCATTTTGGAACAGAAGGGTTTTACGTGAAAAAGCAGAGAAGCATCGTGAAAGAGGAAAAGGGCAAGAGAAGGAGCTGTAGAGCAAAGGTTGGAGAACGGAAAAGCTTGAAGCTCGAAGAGTTGCCGGATTGTTAAGGTAAGGGGGGTTTATCGTCGTTTAATGGGTATTATCGATTAACATGTAATGGGTAGTGATAAGCCGTCGATTGACCCTAATTGAGATTTAGAATGTTGAGAAATTATGTTGAATAAGTTGTATTAAAGCTGAAATTGAATTTGTGTTTGAGTGTATTGTGAATTTCTGAGCGTATAGCTTTTTACGGAAGTTGAATCGGAGGTCCGGAAGTCCTCCAACGGCGGAAAATGCGGAAACTCTGCATTCTGCCTTGTGTTAGCGCAGGAACTGCTGTTTCGCCTGCGTTAACCGGTTAACCCAGGGTGTTAACCGGTTAACACTGTTATAAATTGTGAAAAATGTTGAGTTTTGCCTGCGTTAACCGGTTAACCCAGGGCGTTAACCGGTTAACACTGTTGCGTTTTGCCTGGAAGTGTAATTTTCCTGCGTTAACCGGTTAACCTATAGCGTTAACCGGTTAACACTGTTGCAGTATGTAAAAATGGTTGATTTTTATGATGTAAGTGTAATTGGTGATTGGCCTATTGTATCCAATTGTGATAAATAAATTCGTGGAGTCTATGTTGCGAAATGTTGATGCAAATATGTTGATAAGTTGTTTTTGTGGAAAATATTAAGTTGTAGGCTGATGAGCCAAAGTTGAATATAAGTTGTTTTGTTGAAAATGCTGAGTTGTAGGCTGATGAGCCAAAGTTGATTTTTAAGTTGTTGTTGCTGAAAAAGCTGTTATGTTGTCGTTGTTATTATGTTGTGGAACTTCAAGTCGTACATGCCATATACATTCATATGCATTAAGTCGGGGCTTTTGCTCACACCACGTTGGCCTGGATTGGCAAAATTATGGGGCTTTTGCTCACACCACGTTGGCCTGGATTGGCAAAAATTTTAAGTTGAAAGTTGAAGGCTTATGCCTTGATGCCCACTAAACTGGCAATGATTTTAAGTTGGGAGTTTTACTCCAAATGGTACCACATGCATGAAGAGTCGAGTCTCATTTGAGTTGCATTTACGTTGTGTTTGAATATGATGTTGAGTTGAATATGCTGCTACCGAATGCATGATATGATGTGGGTGATTAACGTGTAAAGTTACTTAACATAACATGATGATTTATAATATTTGTTATATCGATTGAGGAACTCACCCTTACAGTTATATTTTTCAGGTAACGAGCAGTGAGTTGAGTAGAAGCTAGTGCTTGAAGTCTAGAGTGGTCTTTTAGTGGGTCATGCTCTGATAGATGTAACATCGGGACGGGATGTTTTATTTGTTGAATAAATGTTAATTTTAAGATATTACAGATGTTGAATGTTTCTATCCGCTGCGAATTTTTAAAGAAGTGTTTATGTTGAATTAAATAATGAGCATGACTGATTTTTACGGTGAATTATGTGAAGTATTATGTGACACCCTTGGTGCATGATTACTCTGATATTGATTTATATGCTGTTGTTTTAATTAAATATTTGGGGTATTTAGAAGGGTGTTACATTAGTGGTATCAGAGCAGGTCGGTCTGTCCGGCCAGTTGTCGTGTCGTACTGTCTAACAATTGTGTAATTGTTACTAGTCTAACTTTTAAGTTGTGTTGTAGTGATAAGTTGAGATGGCTGGAAGGAATGACGCTGCAATGGCTGCCGCAATGCAAGCAATGGCACAAGCGGTGCAGAACTTGCCAAATGCTGGTGGTGATGCTGGGTCACGTAGCTTGGCGACTTTTCAGAGAGAGAATCCGCCGGTGTTTAAAGGGAAGCATGATCCAGATGCAGCCTTGGGATGGTTGAAAGAGATTGAGAGAATCTTCCGTGTTATGGATTGCACTCCAGCTCAGAAGGTTCGGTATGGTACTCACATGCTAGCAGTCGAAGCTGATGACTGGTGGCTAGAGACTCACGAGAGGTTGACCGTGGCAGGTGAAGACATTACTTGGGATGTATTCCGTAGGGAATTTCTGAGGAAGTATTATCCGGAAGATGTCCGTGGTAAGAAGGAAATCGAGTTCCTTGAGCTGAAGCAAGGAAACATGTCTGTCA
Organism: Lathyrus oleraceus; assembly: GCF_024323335.1. Classification (NCBI taxonomy): domain Eukaryota; kingdom Viridiplantae; phylum Streptophyta; class Magnoliopsida; order Fabales; family Fabaceae; genus Lathyrus; species Lathyrus oleraceus. Next base: position 95,793,097 of record NC_066585.1, read on the forward strand.
CTGATTATGCTGCGAAATTTGTGGAGCTGTCCAAATTTTATCCTCATTACACTGGTGGTGGTGCTGAATTTTCGAAGTGCATCAAGTTTGAGAACGGATTGCGCTCTGAAATTAAGAAGGCTGTTGGGTATCAGAAGATACGCATTTTTACTGATTTGGTTGATAGCTGCAGGATATTTGAAGAAGACAATAATGCTCATTACAAGATTGTCAGTGACCGCAGAGGCAAGCAACATCAAAACCGTGGCAAGCCGTATGATGTTCCAGCTGGAAAAGGGAGACAAAGAGCTGCTCCGGCTCAGAGAGCTAGTGGGGGAGGTGCTCCTACTGGTATAGTTTGCTTCAAGTGTGGTCAGGCTGGTCATAAGAGTAATGTATGCACTGCTGAAGTAAAGAGGTGTTTTCGCTGTGGTAAGATTGGCCATGCAATAGCTGATTGCAAGCACAAGGAAGTGATTTGTTTTAATTGCGGAGAAGAAGGGCATATTGGAAGTCAGTGTCAGAAGCCGAAGAAAGGGAATCAGTCAGGAGGCAAGGTCTTTGCTTTATCGGGTTCTGAGACTTCTGCAGATGATCGTTTGATCCGAGGTACGTGTTATATTAATGGCTTTCCTCTTGTAGCTATTATTGACACAGGTGCGACTCATTCCTTTATATCTTTGGATTGTGCTGTGAAACTTAAGTTAGAGATATCTGAGATGTTTGGTAGTATGGTAATTGATACTCCTGCGAAGGGTTCAGTGACTACTACTTCGGTTTGTTTAAACTGTCCTTTGAGTATTTTTGGTAGGGACTTTGGAATGGACCTAGTGTGTCTTCCACTAGTGCAGATTGATGTTATTCTGGGTATGAACTGGTTGGTGTTTAACCGAGTTTCTATCAATTGTTTTGATAAGACTGTGATATTTCCTGAGAGTGAGGAAGGAAAGAGTTTGTTTCTATCAGCGAGACAAGTGGATGAGGAAGTAGCTGATGGGGCAGAGTTGTTTATGCTGTTAGCGACTTTGGAGGCTAAAGATAAACTGATGATTTGTGACCTAGCTGTGGTGTGTGATTTTCCTGATGTGTTTCCGGAAGAAGTGAATGAATTGCCGCCAGAGCGTGAAGTGGAGTTCTCTATTGACTTGGTACCTGGTACTAGGCCGATATCGATGGCTCCGTACCGTATGTCTGCTGTTGAGTTAACTGAATTGAAGAGTCAGTTGGAAGATCTATTGGATAAGAAATTTATTCGTCCGAGTGTGTCACCGTGGGGTGCACCAGTGCTATTGGTTAAGAAGAAAGAAGGTACTATGAGATTGTGTGTGGACTACAGGCAACTGAATAAAGTGACGATCAAGAATCGGTATCCTTTGCCGAGGATTGATGATTTGATGGATCAGTTGGTTGGTGCAAGTGTGTTCAGTAAAATAGATTTGAGATCTGGGTATCATCAGATCCGTGTGAAAACAGAGGATATTCAGAAGACTGCTTTCAGAACAAGGTATGGACATTATGAGTATTCTGTAATGCCTTTTGGTGTGACTAATGCACCTGGAGTATTTATGGAGTATATGAATAGGATTTTCCATCCGTACCTAGACAAGTTTGTTGTGGTGTTTATTGATGATATTTTGGTGTATTCGAAATCTGAAGAAGAGCATGCTGAACATTTGAGAGTGGTTTTAGAAGTCCTACGAGAAAAGAAGTTATTTGCTAAATTGTCCAAGTGCGAATTTTGGTTAGGAGAGGTAAGTTTTCTTGGTCATGTGATTTCAAGAGGTGGTGTGGCTGTTGATCCTTCTAAGATAGAAGCGGTATCTAAGTGGGAAGCTCCGAAGTCTGTTGCTGAGATTCGAAGTTTTCTTGGTTTGGCTGGTTATTATAGGAAGTTCATTGAGGGATTTTCTAAGTTGGCGTTACCGTTGACGATGTTGACTAGAAAGGGGCAAGCGTTTGTTTGGGACTCAAAATGTGAAGAAGGTTTCCAAGAGCTAAAGAGAAGGTTGACTACTGCTCCTATTCTGATATTACCGAGTTCGTCGGAATCATTTGAAGTTTATTGCGATGCTTCATTGTTGGGTTTGGGTGGCGTGTTGATGCAGAATAAGCAGGTTATAGCTTATGCTTCAAGACAGCTGAGGGTTCATGAGAGGAACTATCCGACGCACGATTTAGAGTTGGCAGCTGTGGTGTTTGTTCTGAAGTTATGGAGACATTACTTGTACGGGTCAAGATTTGAGGTTTTCAGTGACCACAAAAGTTTAAAGTATTTGTTTGATCAGAAAGAGCTGAATATGAGGCAGAGAAGATGGTTAGAGTTTCTGAAGGATTATGACTTTGGGTTGAATTACCATCCGGGTAAAGCAAACGTAGTGGCTGATGCATTGAGTCGGAAATCATTACATATGTCTATGTTAATGGTTAAGGAATTGGATTTAATTGAACAGTTTAGAGACTTGAGTTTGGTGTGTGAGAGTACTCACAATAGTGTTAAATTGGGAATGTTGAAGTTGACGAGTGGTATTCTGGATGAGATCAGAGAGGGTCAGAAATCGGATATGCTTTTGGTTGATAAGTTGACTCTAGTGAATCAAGGTCAAGGTGGCGAATTCAGAGTTGATGAGAATGGTATTTTGAAGTTTGGTAGTCGGGTGTGTATTCCGGATGTTACCGAGCTTAAGAAGAGTATTCTTGAGGAAGGACATCGTAGTGGTCTGAGTATTCATCCTGGAGCTACGAAGATGTATCATGATTTGAAGAAGTTATTTTGGTGGCCGGGAATGAAAAGAGAAATTGCGAGTTTTGTCTATTCTTGTTTGACTTGTCAGAAGTCAAAGATTGAGCATCAGAAGCCGTCTGGGCTAATGCAACCGTTGGCTATTCCAGAGTGGAAGTGGGATAGTATCAGTATGGATTTTGTTTCTGGTTTACCGAGGACAAGTAAGAATTTTGAAGCTATTTGGGTGATTGTTGACAGATTAACAAAGTCGGCTCATTTCATTCCGATTAGAATGGATTATCCGTTAGAAAAATTGGCTGAGTTGTATATTGAGAAGATTGTAAGTTTGCATGGTATTCCGTCGAGTATTGTTTCGGACAGAGATCCTAGATTTACATCGAAGTTCTGGGAAGGTTTGCAGAGAGCTTTGGGAACTAAGCTGAGATTGAGTTCTGCATATCATCCGCAGACTGACGGTCAGACTGAGAGGACGATTCAGTCATTAGAAGATCTTTTGAGAGCTTGTGTTTTGGAAAAAGGAGGTGGTTGGGATTGTTATTTACCGTTGATTGAGTTTACCTACAACAATAGTTTTCATTCGAGCATTGGTATGGCGCCGTTTGAAGCTTTGTATGGTAGGAGATGTCGGACACCGTTATGTTGGTGTGAGTCCGGTGAGAGTGCTGTGGTCGGACCGGAAATTGTTCAACAGACTACAGAAAAGATTAAGATGATTCAGGAGAAGATGAGGATGGCTCAGAGTCGTCAGAAGAGTTATCATGACAAGAGGAGGAAGTCACTTGAGTTTCAAGAGGGAGATCATGTGTTTCTTCGTGTTACTCCGATAACAGGTGTTGGTCGGGCTTTGAAGTCGAAGAAGTTGACACCTCGATTTATTGGTCCTTATCAGATTTTAGAGAGGATAGGAGAGGTAGCCTATCGTATCGCTTTACCGCCGTCACTTGCGAATTTGCATGAGGTTTTTCATGTGTCTCAGTTGAGGAGGTACATTCATGATCCGTCGCATGTAGTCCAAGTGGATGATGTACAGGTGAGAGATAACCTGACTATTAAAACATCGCCTATGAGGATCGAGGATCGAGAGTTGAAGCAGTTGCGGGGTAAAGAGATTGCCTTAGTGAAGGTAGCTTGGGGAGGACCAGCAGGTGGTAATGTGACTTGGGAACTGGAGAGTCAGATGAAGGAGTCCTATCCAGAGTTATTTGTTTGAGGTATGTTTTCGAGGACGAAAACTCTTTTAGTGGGGGAGAGTTGTAACACCCCAAATAAAGTAAAAGAATTATTTAATTAAGTTAATAATATATTTAATAATTTAATTAAATAAATTGAATTATTGGATTATTATTATTATTATTTTGGAATAATAATTATTTGGAAAATATATAAGTTGGAAATAAGAGAAAGAGTCTCATTTTGGAACAGAAGGGTTTTACGTGAAAAAGCAGAGAAGCATCGTGAAAGAGGAAAAGGGCAAGAGAAGGAGCTGTAGAGCAAAGGTTGGAGAACGGAAAAGCTTGAAGCTCGAAGAGTTGCCGGATTGTTAAGGTAAGGGGGGTTTATCGTCGTTTAATGGGTATTATCGATTAACATGTAATGGGTAGTGATAAGCCGTCGATTGACCCTAATTGAGATTTAGAATGTTGAGAAATTATGTTGAATAAGTTGTATTAAAGCTGAAATTGAATTTGTGTTTGAGTGTATTGTGAATTTCTGAGCGTATAGCTTTTTACGGAAGTTGAATCGGAGGTCCGGAAGTCCTCCAACGGCGGAAAATGCGGAAACTCTGCATTCTGCCTTGTGTTAGCGCAGGAACTGCTGTTTCGCCTGCGTTAACCGGTTAACCCAGGGTGTTAACCGGTTAACACTGTTATAAATTGTGAAAAATGTTGAGTTTTGCCTGCGTTAACCGGTTAACCCAGGGCGTTAACCGGTTAACACTGTTGCGTTTTGCCTGGAAGTGTAATTTTCCTGCGTTAACCGGTTAACCTATAGCGTTAACCGGTTAACACTGTTGCAGTATGTAAAAATGGTTGATTTTTATGATGTAAGTGTAATTGGTGATTGGCCTATTGTATCCAATTGTGATAAATAAATTCGTGGAGTCTATGTTGCGAAATGTTGATGCAAATATGTTGATAAGTTGTTTTTGTGGAAAATATTAAGTTGTAGGCTGATGAGCCAAAGTTGAATATAAGTTGTTTTGTTGAAAATGCTGAGTTGTAGGCTGATGAGCCAAAGTTGATTTTTAAGTTGTTGTTGCTGAAAAAGCTGTTATGTTGTCGTTGTTATTATGTTGTGGAACTTCAAGTCGTACATGCCATATACATTCATATGCATTAAGTCGGGGCTTTTGCTCACACCACGTTGGCCTGGATTGGCAAAATTATGGGGCTTTTGCTCACACCACGTTGGCCTGGATTGGCAAAAATTTTAAGTTGAAAGTTGAAGGCTTATGCCTTGATGCCCACTAAACTGGCAATGATTTTAAGTTGGGAGTTTTACTCCAAATGGTACCACATGCATGAAGAGTCGAGTCTCATTTGAGTTGCATTTACGTTGTGTTTGAATATGATGTTGAGTTGAATATGCTGCTACCGAATGCATGATATGATGTGGGTGATTAACGGGTAAAGTTACTTAACATAACATGATGATTTATAATATTTGTTATATCGATTGAGGAACTCACCCTTACAGTTATATTTTTCAGGTAACGAGCAGTGAGTTGAGTAGAAGCTAGTGCTTGAAGTCTAGAGTGGTCTTTTAGTGGGTCATGCTCTGATAGATGTAACATCGGGACGGGATGTTTTATTTGTTGAATAAATGTTAATTTTAAGATATTACAGATGTTGAATGTTTCTATCCGCTGCGAATTTTTAAAGAAGTGTTTATGTTGAATTAAATAATGAGCATGACTGATTTTTACGGTGAATTATGTGAAGTATTATGTGACACCCTTGGTGCATGATTACTCTGATATTGATTTATATGCTGTTGTTTTAATTAAATATTTGGGGTATTTAGAAGGGTGTTACACAAATACTTCCAACTAATCTAATCTAGGTTTCCGCAGAAATCCTCTTGCTACTAACCTTGCTTGGTGTTTTCCAATTGATCCATTTGACTTCAGTTTCACCTTGAAAACCCATCTGACCCTGATGTCATTCTTGTTCTTTGGAAGCTCAGTCAACTCCCAAGTATTGTTTCTTTCTATTGCCTCAACTTCTTCTTCCATGGCCTTCAGCCACACTTTCTTCTTGAGAGCTTCTTCAGTACTAACTGGTTTATAGTCTACTAATATTGCATACTGAATGACTTCCCCTTTAGAGTGTACTTCAATATCTTGTAACATGTCAAACTCTGCAAATCTCCTTGGTATTTGTTTGACTCTTTTTGGCCTTCGAACTTGTTCAAAATCTTCTTTAAATGCTGGAATAATATCAGATGCTTTGCCACCTCCTGAAGTTAGATCACCTTTAGAAGCTCCACCTTCAGAAATTTGACCTCCTCTAGAGTCTTGATCACCAGAGTATGGATCATCATCAAAATCTGGATCAGAATCAGATTCACCTTTAGAGTCAGACTCGCCTTCAGATTCACCTTCAAAATCATCTTCTGAATTTAAGTCATCTTCAGAACCTTCAGATTCTGAAGTATCTTCAGAAGTTAACTCAAGTGTTAGCACTACACCAGATTTAGATTGACACTTACTCGAATCCCACGCTTATGATTCCTTCATAATGACGTCTCTCCTGACTTCGACCTTATTACTGACTGGATAATAAAAGTTATATGCACATGTATTGTGGTACCCAATCAGTAACATTACTTTACTTTTATCATCTAGCTTCTTTCTAGTAACACCTAGAACATGTTTGTAACAAACAAAACCAAATACCCTGAAATGACTCACACTTTGCTTATCACCAGTCCACTTCTCAAAAGGAATAATTTCCTTCAACTTTTTAGTTGGACACCTGTTGAGCACATATGCTGCAGTGGCAATAACTTCTCCTCACAAGGTGTGAGGCAGCTTCTTCTCCTTCAGCATGCTCCTTGTCATATCAAGAAAATTTTGGTTTCTTCTTTCAGCAAGACCATTGTGTTGAGGAGTGTATGAAGCAGTCCACTCATGCTCAATTCCATTCTCCTCACATAACTTTATGAACTTTGTAGAGTTATACTCACCTCCACCATCAGTTATGAGAACTTTCAGCTTGTGATCCCTCTGTTTTTTAGCATTCACCTTGAACTTCTGAAACTCAACAAACACCTCATGCTTAAACTTGATAAGTGCTACCCGTTTCATTCTCGTGATCTCATCCAAAATTGACACAAAATATTTGTTTCCTCCAAGTGAAGGTACTTCAAATGGTCTACAAACATTATAATGTACTACTCCTAAAGCATGTTTTGCTCTTGGGTCTACTTCTGATGCAAATGGCAATCTAGGTTGCTTGCCTTTCATGCATATCTCATATGACTTCTCAGGCTTCATAATATTGGGAATGCCACATACCAGCTTCTTAGAATTAAGATGCCCCAAGCTTCTGAAATTAAGATGCCCCAATCTCTTGTGCCATATCTTAATCTCACCTTTAGTGCCTTCTGCACTAAGGCATTTAGTTGCAGATGTCTCCACATTCACCTTGAATGTTATGTTGCTTTTCTGCTCAGATTGCATAATCAGCTTCTGATCAGAATCACAACTTCAAGAGATTGTTCTTCATAGTAACTAAGAAACCTTTCTCAATGAGCTGGCCTACACTCATCAGATTTCTCTTCATCCCATGAACATACCAAACATCCTTGATCCGAACAGTTTTACCATTTTTCACCTTGACTTTGAAATTTCCCATACCTTCAATGTTGAGGTATTTATCATCAACACATCTGATCTTTGTCCTCTTTCTAAAGTCAAAATCAACAAGCCATTGTTTGTTTCTAGTTAGGTGATTTGAGAAGCCAATGTCCATATACCACCAGTCTACCAAATACACACCATCAGATTCAAAAGTCATCAATAACACATGTTCATTATCAGAATCTCCTCTAGCTATGTTTGCTTCTTCTGATTTTCTTTCCTTGTTTGATCAACAGTCAACAACAAAACGTCTTAACTTCTTACAACAGTAGCATTAAACCTTCTTCTTGTCAAACTTCTCATTTCCCTTATGATGTTTCTTCTCATCAGAGTTGGAGGCTTATGACTTCTAAAAACCACCACCATGTCTCTTCTTAAGTTCTTACCAAGACTGCTTCTGAATCTTCTTCCCAGAAGACACCTTCAAAGCCTGTTATACCTCACTTTCAGAGGTTGTCTTAGTCAGACGCAACTCTTGTGCCTCTAGGTTGATCTAAATACTAATTGTTGGTGTACAAAGTTGAAGATGAAGACGATGAAGATGGAGAGAGAGAAGAAAGAGAAAATAGATCAAACTAACTTTTAAGAGAAACTTTGTTGACTACGTTATGAAATTCTGTTACACGTTTGATTTATATACACAAACAAAAATGTCACATAGGAAAAATGTTAACCCACACTAGCTAGGTTAAGTTTAACAAAACTAAACTAGAAACCCAGAAGCTAAAACACACTTCTGAAACAATAACCTCAGAAACTTCTGCTTCTGAGTCAGAACACTACTTCTAAATATAAATTACTTCTAACAGGATACAACAATCTCTTGATCCAATTTATTTCCTAAGACTTGGATGCTTAATATGAAGTGGATGCAACTCTGACTAAATTTGAAACAATATTTATTGTTGACTATAAAAAATGGTGTAAAATAAATCAAAACAATAATAAAAAATAATTAATGTAATTGAAAATACAAATTTTTATTTATAAAAAATGGAACAATTCTTGTAAGAGTATTATAAAATTTTAAAATAAAGTTAATATTATTTTACTTAATATAAATATATAATTTTTATTTTATTTTAACCCTTAGTGAATTTAACATTTGCGAAATGAAAAAATATATATAATAATCTGAGTTTGAACATTGAATTCAACACAATAGTCATTGTTTAAATATGCCATTAAACATAATAAAATAAAATTTAATTATTCAACTCAAACCCTGATTAGATCAAAACAAGTCAACATTTTGTAGAAAAAGATTTATACTAAATAAAATCAAACCAGTTTTTTTTAATACTTTTTGTGTGTTTTCACTTTTCAATTTAACCTTTATGTAGGATGACAATAGAAATGATTTGAATATGGTACTATAATATTTGTCCTCATACCTGTATTTAAAAAAAATTCTCTTATAGTTTATACACGTGGACACCAACATTTATACACATGCCCATATCCTATTGACGATTAAATATCCATATTCGTATTTGTTTATCGGTATTTTTAATAAAATATTATCGATCAATTATAATTTATTATACGGTATCATTAAAAAAATTCAACGATATTATTGTTGAATTAAAAAATAAACAAATATTTATATTAAAATATGTTATTCAATAAATTTGATAAACAAACACATGTTTATAATAAAAAAAGTTAAAATTATAAATATATATACTACGTGTACGAAACGAATTGGAAATTAAATTACTCGTTTCCGTGTCCACCGTCACATATTTTAGTGGATAATTTTTCATACACATGATCGTTTTTATTGTGTATAATTTTTAAGAGTAATTGGTAAGAATGAGTCAAATTGCGTAGTAATAATTTTGAAAATGACCAAACATGTGCGAAGTGGGCAGTGTAGGATACCGTGAGCGGATTCTGCCCACCCGGTGATGTATGTGGCCACGTTCAGCATGTAACTCAACAAACACAAAACACGACATAAGATTTACTACATTACATAGTACATAGTACATACCAACTTTTAACCTTTTCCAATGGGCGCCCCACTTTATGTATTAAACTAAACCACCCACCGAACCCAACACGATCCTATCCTATCCATCGCACATTCATTCTTCTACAAACAAACAAAACAAGGTGCCCCCACCCACAAGAAAAGTGTATTGCATTATTCATGCCTCCAAACTCATCCTTATCCAAAACCCTTCTTATAAATAATTTTATCTTTTGGTCAACAAAAAAACATAACCAACACAAACCAATCTCATTAGTTTCACATTATTGTACAACAAATATGTCTGACATTGCTATGTTAGTTGCTGAGGAGTATGAGAGAAGGGTCAAGAGTTTAAAAACCATTGCTGCTGCTTCCGATGGTGGTGCTGTAAAAACATGGGAGGTTGACATGTCTTGGTTTTCACTAATGGTTTCCAAGTTGAAAGAGGAGAAGAAGCAACTTGTTCAGTCTGTGTTGGAACCTAAAACACAATTTGCTGTTGCTGCTTCTAACAGCTTCTTTTCTGCTTGATCAAACAACTTATTCAGTCCTGCAGCGTGTCTGATTGTGTAATTTGTTTTTCTTGTCTTCTAATTTTCATGAAGTCTTGTGTACATAGCTATGTTTGGAATTTGAATCCGAATTAAAGGTAATTGTTGTAACATAGTTTCGATCACTTGTTTAAATGTTGGATGTAGAGATAAATATGATTCTAGTAGAACTTGCTTCGGTTTCCTTCAATAAAAATTGGTTAATGAGTTTCTTAGACTACATATGATTTCATAGAACATCATACATTGAATACTTAGAATTGATTCTTGAGTATTGAATTAATTTTGACACATTTAATTTTCTCAAATCAAATTGATTTTGTTTTTTTATAATTTGAGCAGTTTGTTTTAGTTTAAAAAAGATTACTTTTTGTATTTTAGAAATTCATTTTTTTAAAAGTGTTTTTTAAAATTTGAAAACTATGTTTAAGTAAAATTAATTCAAGATATATAAAATATAAAATATGAAAATGTTTTATAAAATATATAAAAATAATTTTAACATCTTATAACATAAATCAAAATATTGTTAAAATTAATAGTTTACATGCTAAGTTCATATCTTGAATTTTGAATTGATTTGTGTGTTGGACTGTTATCCATGTAGGTCTATCATGTGCCACCGTAAAAGAGGTTAGAGCCGCCGTACAAGATAATCAATTATCCAACTGTCTTCATTTTTTGTTCCTTCGTGGGGCTAGAACATCAATTTCTGGTTTCTAAACGAAACAATGCCGCCATATATAGGATTCAACTTTCGAGTCCTACGTTTTCCACAAAAATCCATCGAATGAACATAAAACTTTTAGAACTGGAATCTTGCAATTTAGATCTGAATCTTCAAAGTGACCAGTTCGCAACCTCCTTAGGTCACCAAATCAAGACGAAATTGACTTCTGATTTTCATACATTCCGTGAATCTGCAATAATCTTCTAGTTTCACCATGCACAACCTTCTGAGATCTCGAAATCAAAAGCATTCAAAGGTGAGCAGCGAGATACATCGTCGTTGGTTCCGATTATCAACGTTTATATCACGATTCATCAGGTTCAAACCTCTGATTTCATCAAGTAGTTTGCAGAAAATCAAAAGAAGGGTCACAAATTTATATTTAGGGTTAAGTTGGGGTCTGAAAACAATTTTCATGAAGGTTAGGCCGAAGACTAGCAATCCACCATCCGGCGTAACTACGCTCGTGCCTCCCACCGGTATTGGGGTACTTACCGTGACGACATCAGAAAGGACAACGACCAACCAACGTACACGCATAGGGAAGTGTACTCAATCCGGAACCTCGAGAAAGGACAACGACCAAAGACTCCACAAACCGTTGTCCACTCCATAGTCGTCGTTGAAGGTTCATATAACCAGTCATTTCATTATTTATGTGTAATGAATTCAATTCATTAATATATATATATATATATATATATATATATATATATATATATATATATTTCTTCCTCATTTGTATACTTCTTTGTCTCTCTTTTTTCTAGAACGCTTGAGATAGGGGAACAAAGATAAAATACCGTAGTGTGTATCCGATACTGACTTAACGCATCTCTGCGATTCCGATATGGCTCAAGCACACTCTAGGCAGAAATACGTATTTAATACAAACTAAACATATTTTTGAAATTCAGTTACAACTTATGCGTAATTCGTGTCTGAGTACGCATCCTATATAGACTTTATGAGTGCAACTTCCGTCAGATGTGTTTCGTATGATGTAAAAACTAGGATACTTTAGCGTTAATGTATATTGGACGGTATCATCTGATTCTCTATGTGCATCTTAGCATTAGGAAGGATAAAAATATTTGGAAACAACTTGGAAAAGATCCCATGCATCAAACATGCATGAAAAATAGCATTACAGGTCGACACATGCAATTACATGTCGACCTATGGAAAAAAATTGTTGGCTATAGGTCGACACATGCATTCTATAGGTCGACATGTATGTTGCAGTATTAAAGCCTGTAGCTTATGTCTCATGTGTCGACTCTTCAAGTCGACACATAGGGAGAACGTAACAGTCATAGGTCGACACATCACCTTAGACAGGTCGACATATGCATCGAGCACGTCGACACATGACTTTCATAGGTCGACCTATCCGATGTATTTTTTCAAATTTCCATATTTTTCTCAAGTCCTTTGCATTCCTTTTTTCCCTAAATCACTCATGCATATAAATACTTCATACATGCATCATTTTCTAGTAAGGTTTATAGAGTGAGTAAAACCTACACGAATCCAGGATTTCAAAGCATTCTCATCATCTTCAAATCCATCTATGCATACACATAATCAAACTACACATAATCATTTTTTGATTGGGTGCCATCTAAATTATGGCTGATAACGTCCAATTAGGTCTGTTGTACCGAGAATATTGAGTTGAGAACTTTGAGGGATTCAAATTAGAAAATCAAGTTGGAGTTTTCCTTCTAGATCGATTAGGCTTTGAAGGTTTTGGACAAGATTGTGAAATTTGGATATGATCGAGTGAAAGCCTTGGGACAAGGGGTGCCTTGCAATGGAGTAGCGTGAGACGGTGGGTAGTGTTGGCAAATTTTGGGTTTCAACAAGTGTGCGCTTAGGATTAATTCAACCGGATAGAAGCCTTGGGATATGGAGTGCCTTGCAAGGAAGTAGCAAAAACAGGTGAATTGAAGCGGCATTGTTGGTTACTTGATCAATCTTTGATCAAGGGTTTTGGAGATGATAGAGTCAACATCAAACTTAGGGTTTGTAGAGTTCGATTTCTTCTTCTCTCGTATACACATATTTTGCAAAGTAAGATTTATTATAATATCTCAATTCGAATTTGAATTAAGGGCAGACATACCCATAGTGAGGTTGATTGGGGAACTGCCTAAACAAATCCTTGTGTACTCTCCCTCTCTCTCTCTCTCTTTTATTTTTGTAGTTTACAAATTATCGGTTGCATTGATCATTCGATCAATATTATATGGATCATAATTTTGAATGTGTTTTGAAATTTGTATTATTATGTAGATCATAAACCATTTGGTTGTGATAAGATTTCTAAGAATAACAAATACTACATAAAGTTCCCAAGATTGTTGATAACATTTTATTTTTGTGTGTTTTGATAATTGGAGATAGACTTTTCCTATTGTATTGTATTCAACTAGTTTTGATTAGTTGTTGTTGATTGACTTATGGATTATTATCATTGCATTGACACCTCTATGCATATCCGAGCTTTTTGATAATAGGTTCAGTTAGACGATTTTTGATCTGGGAAATTTTTGAAACTTTCTTCCGCGCTATAACCTTTTTCAAAACCAATTTTAGTTAAAATTTTAACAAGTGGTATCACGAGCTCCGGTTTATTCCGTGCTTAAGATTTGCTTATTCGATAATGACTACCGAACCTAAAAGGGTGTATAATAGAGCATATATTTTTACCGGTGAGAATTATGGTTATTGGAAAGCTTGTATGCGTATACATATCAACTCTGTTGATATGGGTATATGAGACGCCATCATCAACGGTCCTAACGAAATTACAATAACCAATGGTGAAGGCGTCATCGTACCAAAACCAGAAGGTCAATGGAATGATAATGATAGAAAGTTGTGGTCACATGATTGAAAGGCACAAAATATTCTCATATCTGCTTTAGGTGTTGATGAGTATTATCGTGCTTTCCATTGTGAAACCTTCAAAGCTATGTGAGACACATTAGAAGTTGCCCATGAGGGAACTAATGAGGTCAAACAAGCTAGATTCAACATATTGAATCAAGAGTTTGAACTCTTTTATATGAAGTATGGTGACACCATTGACGACATGCAAAAGAGATTCACACATCTTATTAACCGATTGAATGCTCTAGGTAAGCCTATTTCCAATGATATTGCTACTAATAAGATTTTGAGATATCTTAATAGGGAATGGAAACCCAAGGTCCCCGCTATTAAAGAGGCGAATCATCTTAAAGTACTTGATCTCACTAATTTGTTTGGCAAATTGGAAGAACATGAGCAAGAATTCACTTACTTGGAAAAACATGAAAACGAGTATGAAAAGAAGATGAAGAAGGAGAAAGGTAAAAGCAAGGAGGGAGTAAGGAAGTTTATTGCTCTAAAGACTTCAAGCTCAAATCCCTCAAATAATGAGAAAAGTGATTGTTAAGAAAGGGATGAGAAGAACTCCGATGATGACAATTTTGGGTTATTTCTTAAGAAATACCAAAGGTATATAAGGAAGAACCGATTCAAGCACTCCGAAAGGAACTTAGCCAAATTTAGAAAGGAATCCAAATCCTCAAAAAATGATGATAATAGAAATGGTAAATTTAGAAGCTCTTGTTATAGTTGTGGTGAAGTTGGTCACTATAGACAGGAATGTCCCATGATTAAGAAAGACATGGAGAAATGGCATGACAAGAAGTCTAGAAGAGCATATGTTGCTTGTGAGAGTGCAAGTGATTCCTCAAGCAATGAAAGTTCTACTTCGAGTGTAGAATCAGCCCAAATTTGTCTTATGTCAAATGGAAGAAAGAAGAAAAATATAAGTCCTTCTAAACTTGAGCTTACTGGTGATTTATCTTATTCCCAATTACAAGATGCTTTTGATAATCTTCATAGAAAGACATTGAATGCTTTTAAGAAGGTAGCTTCACATGAAAATATATTTTTACAATTAGAACCTAAGGTCTTAGAATAGGAAAAGAAATTGGAAGCAATTAATCTCTATATTCTAGATGTTCAAAAGGACAAAATTGAGGATGAAAAACCTTCTAGGTTTGGTTGTGAATCTTGTCATGATTGGAAAGAAGAAATAAATGTTCTTCGAGTCAAATTAGACAATCCCTACAACCAAATATTGACTTACCATTGATCCATATACGTATGGAAGGTCTTTGAACCATTCACATAAAAAGCATAAAAATTTCAAAAAGGGTTCAAATGGAAAAAGCACATCTCATCATAACCTATCTTGTCATTATTTTTGCAAGAAGGGTCATACCGTTGAAAAGTGTAAATTTAGGAAAGTTGTTGTTCCTAAAGGAGTTTCTCAATGGTTTCCTAAATTCAACCTTGATTTCACTCACTCCCGAAGACCCAATGAAAATTGGGTACCTATTTCTTTTATTTAATTCTACAGGTTGAATGTCTTGACTCTACAGAAAAGATATGGTATCTTGACAGTGGATGTTCGAGACATATGATAAATGATGGTCTTAAACATAACCTTCTTAGCATTAGTCAACTTTGTGACAAGGGATTTAAAGTTACTTTTATAAACACTTATTTCTTATTTGAATATAATAATAAGAAGGATTGTATGTTTAAAGGCTTGAGGGTTAATAATACCTATATGCTTAACTTAGATGATGTATCCTTGGTTGGAACTAAGTGCCTTGCCATAATGAGTGAAGACTCTTGGTTATGGCATAGGCGCTTAGCTCACATCAACTTTGATTTACTAAACAAAGTAACCTCAAAAGATTTAGTAATCAGTCTACCAAAAACGAAGTTCACAAAAGATCATCTATGTGAAGCGTGTCAAATGGGGAAGCAAACAAGGGACTTATTTAAATAAAAAAATATAGTTTCAACCTCGAGACCGCTTGAGATTTTTCATATGGACCTTTGTGGTCCCTCAAGGACCAAAAACATAGGTGGTAACTATTATGGATTTGTGATTGTTGATGATTACTCTTGATTTTGTTGAGTTATGTTTTTATATAGTAAAAATGAGACCTATCAGGATTTCAAACAATTTGCTAGATTGTTTCAAAATAAGATGAACTTAAAAACTATTTCCATTCGAAGTGACTATGGAGGAGAATTTGAAAACCTCCTGTTTGAGAAGTATTGTGAAAAATGTGGCATTGATTATAACTTCTCTGCTCTTATAACTCCACAACAAAATAGGATTGTGGAGCGCAAAAACCGTATTTTAGAAGAGTTGGCGAGGAATATGCTTAATGAAGGTAATTTACCAAAGTATTTATGGGGCGATTCCATTAGCACAATGTGTTATATCTTGAATAGGATTATAATACGTCCTATTCTAGATAAAACACCCTATGAACTACTTAGAGGTAGAAAACCTAATGTTTATCATCTTTTGGATGTAAATGTTTCATTTTGAACAATGGAAAGGATAATCTTGGCATGTTCGATTCGAAGGTCGATGAGGGCATCTTCCTTGGATACTCACAATATAGTAAAGCTTATATGGTTTATAACATAAGGATACTTATTATTGTAGAGTCGGTTCACGTTACTTTTGATGAGTCTTTTTCGAAAAATGTTGGGAAAGGTGTTTCTTTTCATGATATAGGTGTATCTTCACAAGATGTTCTCAAGGAACCCGGTGATGGAATTGATCAACCTAAAGCAATGGAAAATGAGAGAGTTGAAGATGACGATTATGAAGAGGAGAAGGTGGAAAGTCCAACTACAGTGGATGACCTTCCTTTGACTTGGAGAACATCCAACGATCATCCTATTGACAACATACTTGGATACATCACCAAAGGCATGACAACACGCTCCAAGATAAGTAACTTATGTTATCACTTGGCATTTGTTTCACAGGTTGAACCTAAAAATTATAAAGATGCATTACTTGATGGGCATTGGCTTATGTCCATGCAAGCTGAACTAAACCATTTAAAAGGAACAACATTTAGAACCTTGTCCGTCGTCCAAAACATCATCAAGTAATTGGCATAAGATGGGTTTTTAGAAACAAGCTTGACAAAAATGGAATGATTACCCAGAACAAAGCCCGACTAGTGGCTCAAGGTTATAACTAAGAGGAGGGCATTGACTATGAGGAGAATCATGCCCTGGTGGCTCGCCTCGAGGCTATACACCTTCTACTCGCCTATGCTTGCTCCAAAAATTTCAAGTTATTTCAAATGGACGTGAAAAATGCGTTTGTAAATGGTTATATTAATTAAGAGGTGTATGTAGCTAAACCTCCTAGTTTTAAAAATTAAGAGTATCCCAATCATGTTTTCAAATTAAAACGCGCTTTGTATGGTCTAAAACAAGCACCTAGGGCTTGGTATGAGTGACTTAGTAAAATTTTGATTAATCAAGCATACTCAAGGGGGAAAGTAGATACTACTCTTTTTATTAAGTGCCATGGAAATGATACTATTCTTGTTTAAGTTTATCTCGATGATATCATTTTTGGATCAACTAATATGAAACTTGTCAAAGAGTTATCTAAGCTTATGCAGGGTGAGTTTGAGATAAGCCTAATGAGGGAGTTGAATTACTTCCTAGTATTCAAATCAAGCATCTTGATTAAGGCACATTCTCTTGTCAAACTAAGTATTGAAACAACTTGCTAAATATATTTGGCATGGAAGATGCAAAATCGATTGACACTCCGATGCCTACAAATGGTAACTTCGAAAGAAATGAAAATGGTAAGGATGTTGATGTGAAAAAGTATAGAGAGTGCATTCTTCATCAATTCATAATCAAGGTACTATAGTTCCATTTTCCCTTTATGTGTAAGCTTTTCCTTTTGCATGTTGTTATGTTTAGAATGATTGATATTCTTGATGTATAAGATAGTTCATGAATGTTCACTTCCAATGTCGAATTGATGTATGTCAATTTATATGTTTATAGTGAATTTATGTTTATTTTCTTCATGATTGAAATATATAGTTTGTGCATTGACTTGTTATCTATTATCTCATGAATTATGATTGAACATGTTATAATATTAGCAAAATTCTTGCTGTGTGTCATTATCATGTTTTCATCTCTGTTTTTTGTTTGAGTGGTTGTATAATGTTTTATTGCCTTGCTAGAGCACATGCGTGTGCAACATTTCGAGAGCACCAAAGGAATATGTCACGTAATCATGTCGCTTTTGTAGAAACTCAAGAGTTTTCGATCACATTGTATTCTTCATTTTAAATGTTTGTGTTATGTTATTTGACATAAGTTGTGACAATTATGTTCTATTGTTGCATTATTGTCTTTTATTTATGTTTAGGATTTTTTTTTAATATGCAAATCATTCTATGTGAGTGCTATCATATTGATTCTCTTATCTTCACAAACTGCCTATGTGTGTTATATTGGTTTATGCTTGATTTAAGATACTTCTAAGGGATTGCTTCGTTTCTTTTTGATGTTGTCAAAGGGGGAGAAGCAAGATGCAGTTGGGATACATATATTTAGGGGGAGCTTTTCATTGCAAACACATTGTCTCAAATTCTGCCATCATAAAAAAGGGTGAGTATGTGAGTGTAACTTCCGTTAGATGTGTTTTGTATGATGTCAAAACTAGGATACTTTAATGTTAATGTATATTGGACGGTATCCTCTGATTCTCTATGTGAATCATAGAATTAGGAAGAATAAAAGTATTTGGAAACAACTTGGAATAGGTCTCATGAATCAAGCATTCATGAAAATTCATTTTTTGTAAAAAATATCATTACAGGTCGACACATGCAATTACATATCGACCTATGGAAAGATTTTCTTGGTTGTAGGTCAACACATGCATTCTATAGGTTGACATGTATGCTGCAGTATCAAAGCATTAAAGCCTGTAGCTTTTATCTCATGTGCCGACTCTTCAAGTCGACATATAGGGAACACATAACAGTCATAAGTCGACACATGATCTTAGACAGGTCGACATATGCATCGAACAAGTCGGCACATGACTTTCATAGGTCAACCTATCCTATGTATTTTAAAAAAATATGTATTTTTCTCAAGTCCTTTGCATTCATTTTTGCCCTAAATCACCCATGCATAAAAATACTTCATACATGCATCAATTTCTAGTAAGGTTTCTAGAGTGAGTAAAACATACATGAATCCAAAGTTTTAAAGGATTCTCATCATGCATACACGCAATCAAACTATACATAATAATTTTTTGATTGGGTGTCATCTAGATTAGGGTCGATAACGTCCAATTAGGTTTGCTGTACCGAGAATATTGGATTGAGAACTCTGAGGGATTTAAATTTGTTGGTTCTATGTGTTGGCATCAATTTTGGTAAAACCTAGAGTTTTCACAAGTTGTCACAAGTGTTGTCTTGACATGAGATATCAGTTTCCTGCAAGGTGCTTAAATATGGTTGTGCAGGATTTAGCTGAGATGTCAGACCCGATGTCAAGACATTTGTATACAAAACATTCAGTCTGAATGTTATGTATTTTGTGATTGCGCTTTTTATGCTAATTTGCGTGTGATTGATGTGGAGATTAAACACGCCATTCAAGCAGTAATTAAAACCAGATTGATTTATTTTCCAATAAGATATGATCAGCTGTTAAGAAGATACAAAAGGAAAATAGATTTAGGGTTTTATGATGTCCAAGACCATTCAAAAAATTCTATTTAAAGGGCATGGAAAACCTGGTTTTAACACACAAGAAAATGAACGAAATAGTGAGAGAGAATAAGGGTTTTTAGTCTTGTGTGTGCTTGTGCATTGTGAGCCATCCATTCATCATATTGATGATTGAATTGGACTGACTTTTGTGTTGTAATTTGTCCACTCTAAGCTTTGAAGCATGAGTGTGTGTTTACTTAGTTGAAGCTTTTAAGCAAGATCAAGTATGTGTTCTTGAAGAGTGTCTTCTTTCATTGTAATATTTGTTTTTATATCACTGCTGTGATTGAGGGGGAGTGAGTAGGATCTCTTATCTAAGAGTTCTTAGATAGAAGTCACACGGGTAGATATTAGGTGAAAGATTGTACCTTGAAGTTGTTTACTGAGAGTCTTTGAACTAATTCTATTTAGTGGATTTCCTTCTTGGCTTGGTAGCCCCCAGACGTAGGTGAGTTTGCACCGAACTGGGTTAACAATTACTTGTGTCACTTGTACTATTATTCTTTATATTTTATCCTGTTTATATTATTCAGATATTAGTGTCGTGACATTACCTTCGACATCTCATATCTGATACCAGAATTTCAATTGGTATCAGAGCAGGCATCCTGCTCTGGTTCTGGGTGAGATCTTGGGACGTTACTTTCTGGTACTATGGATAGAGACAGCAGATCTGTTCACAGACAACCAATTCTGGATGGATCTAACTATGACTACTGTAACCAAATTGAAGACATTTGAAAGAGCTACAACTTTGATGAAGGAGCTTTTATCATTTGAAGTCCATAGAAAAAGTTATTTAAGGTGGAAGAAGTGAACATTTGACTTGGGACTTAGAAAATTTTCAAATATGTTTGTTTTCCTAAACTTCCACCTCAAAATTCATCATGATTCAAGCTTAAAATTAAAAAGTGTTCAACATGAAAGTTGTTCCCCTTGATCCCACCTTTCCAAAAAGTCCAAGATCATATTATTTAGCCAAAGTATGAGGTACTTGCGCATGGGTGTAAGTTAGAGGACCATTTGGATAATTTCAAATTCCATTTTTTACACACATTTGCATGGACTTCTAACATGATTTCAGCATGGTGTACATTCAATTATGGATTAGATCACATCATCTCATATGCAACCATGCAAAGGAGAATTTCAAATTTTTCCAAATTTGGAAGTGTGCAAAAATTAATCTCATGGCCTATAAATAAGACCCTCATTGCTCAGAATTGAGGACCTTATGCCCAAGCTTTGAACCTGCAACCTCAAATCCTCACCATTGAAGG
Organism: Lathyrus oleraceus; assembly: GCF_024323335.1. NCBI lineage: Eukaryota > Viridiplantae > Streptophyta > Magnoliopsida > Fabales > Fabaceae > Lathyrus > Lathyrus oleraceus. The sequence continues at coordinate 95,813,873 of NC_066585.1, forward strand.
ATAAACTTGAAGATTTTCTTTGAAAACCGAGTTTCAATTCTCCATCTGTTTTGAGATTTAAACTCCAAGAGTCCATCCGTTTATTTGATTCATTTCACTTCCATCAAGCATCTGAAGCAAGGCCAAGCATAATTGAAAGCAAGATCATGTCAATCTGAAGCTCCATTGAAGGTGATTTTTCAGAATTTTCATCTCTTCGATTCTCCCTCAATTCTTCATCATTCTTATTGATTTTTGGTTGTCTGAAGTCCTATCAATGTAGGAAAGAAGATTGAGTTGCTTTGAGGTCAAATCGAAGCAACTCAGTTCATGATCCTCAAAATTCAAATCCCTGTATCTTTTTATATACTTGGAATTGGACAAAATTGAGGCCAGATTCGTGCTCCCCTGTATTTTTCCTTCAAATTAGTGTATTCACTTTTCATTTTTATTTGAGTTGAGCTCGGACCAGTCCGGTGGTCCTCACCGGAGAAGATGACCAGAGCTAGGGCTCCGGTGGTGTGTTGGCAAGGTTCCAACCATCTGATCTGGTCCATAGCTTCTAATCTCATCCATCCAAATTGATTACCACGCGTGTGGGACAGTTGACTGAAGCATTGGTAGAACGTGCGTTTCTAACCATCTGATCTGTCACCTCAATTAATGAGGGAGATCAGATGACTCTCCTTTTTTTGAATTTCTAATTATTTCATTTAATCCCTTATTTTTAATTAATTCATATCTATTTCATTTTTAATCCAAAAAATATGGAATTTTCACAAAAATTTTTTAAATATTTTCCTCTTTCATTTTCTAAATTAAAATTATTTTTTGGATTAATTTTGATGTTTTTCATAATTGAATTTTTTGTGTGCATATTTTTAATTGCTTAAAAATACTTCTGACTTTTCAAAAATTATGAAATTTTTTGTCTAAGGTCCTTTGACATTGTTTGACCTAGGATAAATCTCTTGGCCATTTATTTGGTGTTTTGAAGAGGCTTTAGGTTTTTGATCAAACATAATTTAATTAAAATGCATTTTAATTTGATTTTTAATTGATTAATTGTGTAGAAATTATGTTGAGCCATTTTTATTGACTTGTGAAGATTGACTATGTGTTTGGGCCTTGGTCAAGGTTGATTTGACTTTTGTTGGATTAAAATCATTGGATTTAGGGGATTGATGAAATGTACATTTCATCTCCCAAAATGAATGAATGATTTTAATTTGATAAAATTCCTCCCATGACCAATTTGTGTTTGTCTCATCTCCCCTCCCTCTTCATCTTCAATCCCATTCTATTCCATCCCTTTCATTGACCAATGAAGTCTCAATATCCTAAGGCTAATTGGTTCATCAATAACTTCATGTTAGATGAACCAATACAAGTATGGATGAGATTAGGTCCATCCTTTGATCATTTTATTTTTGTGTGTGGTATGTTTTAGGAGTATGGTTCATTATACCATATCTCTAACATGCATTAACACCAAGATTTCTATTGCCGACCTCAAATAGTTGTGACTTCTATATAAGTCCAATTACGATTGCTTAACATAACGCTAAATTGTGACCCAAAGGCATAAAATTCTAGTAAGTGAGATTGTAAGTCTCCCCCCATTCATGGTATTGTGTGGAAACTTGGCCTTTTTTCCTTCCTTTGGAAGATATCTTGCTTCAAGGATCCATGCTTGTGAATATAGGGTTGAGTGTCTCCAAAGAATGACTTAATCAATGGAAAAGCAAAACACCACTAACATCCAATCAACTAACATTTGACTAACTTTTATTATTATTGACTTTAATTTCAAGTCACTTACTTTATGAAATTTAAATTCAAGTCATTTACCATTTCATTTGCCATTTTACATATCATTTAACTTGTTTATGTTTATGTCATTTTCACTTTGCTCACTTGAGCCATATATTGTGATTGTATATATTTGTTTGTGTATCTTGTCTGTGTTTGTGTTCTTAGGACCTTAAAATACCTAATAAACAACAAAAAACTCTCAAGAATGTTTGTATGGACTGTTGGATTTGATCTGAGATGTGGACTTAGAATTAGGCAACATTCCATATGCAAAATGACTTGGCCAATGCCAACATTTCTGAGACCAAGTTATTATGATTTGAGTTTTCATCTGATGCAAGTATTGGGATCCACTTGAGTTCATCTGCTACATGGTCTTTATGCAAATGTTACTTTGAATCTGTGTCTAATGCCTTGTTCTGAGCCATTCAAGGAGTATGCCATCTGATATATGGGAAGATTATGAAGAAGACTATGAAGTTGCTTGCTTGGATGTGGATATCTTCATTTGATGCCTTACTCTTCATCTTGCTACTTACTTATTGATATTGCCTGATTTAAAGTCCAAAGGAAAAATGGGTTTCTATATGACATTCTTGTCTATTGGATTGCATCCCATTGGTCAGGTCTTTTCAACTCTTAACTTTTAAATTTTTGCTTAGGATTAGTCTCTTCATCTCCTCCCATTTCTTAAATTTCAAATCTCTCCCCCCTTTCAAAATCTTCTTTGCTTGTGATTTCTAAACTTAGACTTTATTGAAAATTAGAAACTTTGGCCTTATGCCATTGCATTTTTACACTCTTTTCTTAAATCAAACTTGTAAATGAACTTAACCATATTGGCTTAAAATTCTAAAAGACAAAAATAACTAACACTCATTCAAACTCTTTTAGGCCCGCTATGCCTCTTTTAAAAATTTAAATTTTGTTAAAAGCAATCCACTCACTTTGAAATTGTTACAACGAACTATGAGGTTTTGATCCCTCATTTTTATGTTGGTACGTAGGCACAAATCCGAAGGTCTTGTCAAACACAAAAATATAATTAATGAATTCTTTTCTCATCCCCAGACTCTATTTATTGCAAACATCTTTTATACCAAAAACACATACGCACATAAAAAGGGCTTCATAGGAGTACCTATGACACTTTGGGTGATAACAGTTTCCCTCTATGTAATCAACCCCCTTACTTGTAATCTCTGGCATTTTATTAGTTTTGATTTGAAAACTTCCTATCTTTGGGTTTTGTTCGTACTTTTCCCTTTTTCTTTGGAAACAATAAAAGCGCGGTGACGACTTTGGTTTTATTAACGTTAAGCTTATCCATAGCTTGATGGTCATGAATTTACCGCTACACCAGGGACTAGCACCTTCGGATCCTATTCGCGCATATATATTGTGCCAAACTTATAGTGGTCGAGGAAGTGAAGTTATAAAACAAAACTCGATAAAACTCAGAATGGGTTATCGGGGTAAAGAGAGTAACTAAGTAATAATGATTCTTGAAGTATTTATAGCTGTCAATATAGAAATTGAAGGTTTTATTAGCTAGGCGTAAATAAATTAACCCCTGACTACAACCCCCTTTCGTAGTGGTGCGGGAGACCGTACAAATAAGGAAAAATAGGTTCACTGAAGCAGATCCCTCCTTCCCCTTATACTCATACGACGGCTGGAACATATTGATGAAATACCATACAAAAGGGTGCAATTGAGGAGGGGAAATCTGCAAATGCTCGAGTATCACTTTCGCAAACTTGGTGAAAGGGAATCTCAATTTCATCATTTTGAAAAGACACTCGTAGACACAAATGGAGTACCTCTAAAACAAGTTGTGGTTTCTTCTGTCATCATTAATGGAAGAAATAGACCAGTTGGATGACGAACCTACATTCACGAAGGCACCTATAATGCTAATAGAAGTGTTGAAGCTGTAAGTTATTCCATGAAGTTCTGAATCTACCCACTGGTACTGAACGGCATTTTATGCCTCCACTTGATCCTCTTGGCACACCATAGTTGCTTAACTTCCATGAAAAAACCATTTTTTATAAGGATTGAAAAACTAATCATAAAATTTAGTATGAACCATAGCCTTTTTGTTGGTAGAAACCCCTCTAGTCATCGCCCCAATGGACCTTATAGAGCAATCGATTCAACATTATTCCTAGGCAGCCAAACCAGTTCCCAAATTTGAATAAGCTCGAAAGGAAGATAACATGATAATTGACTTATATGGATTTAGGATCACAATCGCCCTCTACAGAGTCCAAACCAAACTTGGGACAATTGTTGAGCACATTTGGGTCGTAGACAAGACGATTAACCTCCAAATGGTTGCCATAAAAAAACTCTAGAAGGTCTGTATGATCAACTTCTGATGAAGGCGAGTAATTCCCACCGCCAGAGTCACTTAACACGTTAATAGGGACATTCTCCATATTATCCATTACAAGGGAAGTGAAAGGTGCGTGATATGGGCAAGGAGGCAGGAAGATACTTAAGAAGAAGAAAATGGGTCGAAAGAGCATAATAATAAACGAGACCAAAGACATAGTGGCTCAGGAGATACAATACCATGATCAGTGAGACGACAAGAAACTCAAGGGTCATCGGAGTGCATTAGAGAGTAAAATCATGAAATACTTGTGAATTCCAGGGAACAATGAGGACAAAAAGTTCTTATGAAAGCCAATTTTTCTTTATAAAGGAAAGGGTAAACCAAGTAAGAAATAACACATATGAAAAGGAAGTGGGAAGACGAAAAGAAAAGTCTAGATCATGCCTCGGTAATACCATGACACTCAAGTACACTCAATCATCCTAGGTAAAGCGCCACACCTTGACCAACTAGTATAGGGCCACATGTTTAAAATCCACATAAAATTCCTCTAAGATGTGAAAAGACATTTAATGCACATGTTCCCTATTTCTCACTGGTCGGCCACTTCAAGTCTCATCTATGAGAAACCTGACAACATTAGGTCGATATAGACTCTAGAAGACTTTCTGTTCTGTAAGTTGTAAATGCGCCTAAGAGGGGGGGGGGGTGAATTAGGTGGTAACAAAATTTCTTCGACCTTGTTTCTGGTTCTTGGTTATTTTTCGTTTAAGTGCTGAAAAATAAATTGCGGAAAGTAAAAGGACACCGGAAATTATAGTGGTTCCCTTCACACTCCGGAGGTACTCCACTCCCCTTTCGACTCGAAAGAGATTTCACTATAGTTAGAATTATTGTACAGCCTACTCACACCAATGGTGATGCTTACTATCTAACCTATAGGTAATCAAGTGTATGAAGAACAATCCTCTTCAACACTTCACTTGTTTCCAACAATCCTGGACAACAAGGTATGATACAAAAATCTGAACTTAATTAAAAAGTTGATGATGAATCTTGAATATATTAATCACTTGGATTAATCTTCCCCTCTGGATATCAATCACTCAATGTAGTATACAAGTGTTTAAACCAAATGATATGTATTCTTAGCAAGGTATATGAAGGTTTAATGCAAAGAATACTTTTTTAAGAAAGTTTTTGGACACTTGATAAAAATCTGAGTTTTTATAAGAATGAATAATTGAAAGTGTTTGCAAGAAAGGAGGTGGTCATAAAAAAATGAGTAATGATGTTTATATATTGCTACAAACACCTTTTTGAAAGAGTATGATGAATGAAAGGATGCCAAGATTCAAAGGAATGCAAAGAAAACATTTGAATGAAGAAATGCACCAATCTGCCAAAATTCGTCAGTGGTAACCGGTTACTGCTCGATGGGTAACCGGTTACTTGCTTCCAACGTCCAAAAAATATTTGAAAAACAACAGTGGTAACTGGTTACTGCTCGGTGGGTAATCGGTTACTGAAGCCCAGTTTTGAAAAATAGAATTTGGCAGAATGTGAAAAATGAAATGCAATACATCCTAATTTTCTATATGAACCAAGATATCATGGAATAAATATTTGAACACTTGTATATCATATTAGTGAGAGTTTTAGATATACCAATGATGATACTTGATCCTTTGAAATGATATACTTCACTTGAATCTTTACTCCACTTCAATTCACTTCAAGTCTTTGACAACTTTTTGATCTTTTCACATGAGAATTATTGAGAGATGTTGTAATCATCAAAATCATCAAGAAGCCATGACTTCACACGTTCAACACTTCACAACAAGGTTTGGGGGAAACTGTTTTGCACCAGCCAAATGCCCAATAAGGGGAGACCAATTTATTACTCCAAAGAGACCTAACAACTACTGGATCCAAGAGTATAAATACTTGCATACTTCACTTTATCCCTTTTGGACTCATTAATTGACTTGGAAGTTGGAATGCTAAACTTCCAGGTTCACCCCCTGCATTGAATACTTGCAACACCACATCACGATTCAAACATCATAACTCAAGCATAATTCTAGTTCCGACCTTAATCGCAAAAACCTTTGCATGACCACAACACAATCACGCCACGACAACCACAATCAATAACACAACATCATTTAGACCTAAATCGCAAAAACTTTTGCGTGACCGCAACACAATCACAACCTTAAAAGTTTGCTCACATCCAATACTAAAATAAATAAACAATTAAACATTATTAAAGTTGAATTTAATGATTTAATTCAAACAACCCTTAAATAAGATTAGATCAAATGAAGCGAACATTTTTAGAAAACGATTCCAACTGAATAGTAAAATATAATCAACTTTTACGAATATGGATTCTCTGTTGTGTTTTATTTGTTGCTGCCATTCAACCATCAACTTATTGCAAACATGTTTCGTCTTCGTCTCCACTATGGAAAAGTGATTTATTCGATAGACAAGCCTCCAATGGAGACGATGTTTTGGAACATCTGTCATTTCGAGCAACTAAAGAGGGAGTTGGTTCGTTGGTTAGATGGAAACATACCTTAAGGCGAAAAAATTAGAAGTATTGAGAGACTCGATGCCGTACGTGGTTGGGTGCGAGTAAAAAATGATAAGGATGTTAGGGAAGTGATGTTTGGACCAGATGGCATCAGTTTGATTGTTGTAATCATTTAGAAATGTTATTTTTAAATTTTGCGGTTAAGTATTTTCATCTATTTTGATATTTTTTGTTTGTGTTGTTTATTCAGACATGTTCGATTTTAAGTGTGTTTAAGTTGAAGTGATGTTTATTGTTAACCTTGTTATAACAAAAATTTATTAATATATCAAAATCAAAGGTTACAAAAATTGAAAGAAGGTACTAAATTATGATGTAGAGGTTGCTCCTAGATTGGGACATTTTTTCTTATTGTGTCCGAGTTGACGACATATACTACATAATCTTATCATTTTATCAATCGTATCCATTTCTGTTCTATTACGCGTGTTGTTTGGCCGTCCATTTTTCTTTCTTCGCACTTCATCATTGTGCAAAACTATGTCCCCTTGATATGGAGGCTAGTATTCCTCCATTTCTAGCACTGAGAAGCTTTCGTTATAGACATTCATAACGGTAATGGCCTTGTAAACATGGGATAGATGGTTGTAAGCATCCTGAAGAGTATGTGTGCATGCCGCAATGACATGGGAGCAAGGAATACGGAAGGCCTGGAACTTTCCACAGTCGCACCAACTTTTGTTTAGTCTGACAGGATAGGATAAATTTGGTATCCCCTCATTGTGGTCCATTGTTTCCTGTACACTAAAATTTTGCCTATGACGGTCAAAGATTGTAACCGCGTGTGTGCTAGCTTTGATAGTTTCCTCTTTCATCACTTTAATACAACATTCACTGAATAATTGACCTAACATTAACACTTCACTCCATCTTTCACCTCTGGTTACGAAGGTAGATGCCAACCTAAAATAGGTTGTTCTGACCAATGCGGTTATTGGTAGATTTCTAATGCCTTTGAATACGTCTTTCATGCATCCCACAAGATTTGTTGTCATGTGGCCCCACTGACAACCTCTATCAAATGCCCTTGTCCACTGCTCTAATGGTATGTTATCCACCCACCTTCTTGTATCTTGCATCTTGCATTCACCACTTTTTTGCGAAGGTTCTTGTCTTTGATTGAACGCATGAAGTTTTGTGCGATATGTCTAATGCAATAGACATGGGTAGAAGAAGGATTATGCCATTCGTTATCATGGTTACTATAAGCACTCTCAATGACAACATGTCTATATGAAATCAAAAAGAGATTGGCTTGTGGAGCGATATGTGTTCTGTGATTAGTAAGGAAGAAACCCCAACCACTAACGGTTTAACCTTCAACCAGAGAAAAGGCAATGGGAAAGAAATTATTGTTGTCGTCTTGTGTAACAACCATAAGCAAAGTGCCCTTGTATTTTCCGTATAACTATGTTCCATCAATTTGAATAATAGGTTTGCAGAATGCAAACCCTTTGATGCATGGTTAAAACGCCTAAAAGAGGCGGTGAAAAGTTCCATTTCCAGCAACACAAGTTATGTCTGGCATAAATGCTGGCAATGTCTCCATAATTGCAACAGTTCCCGGTGCGTATGTTTTAAGTGCCCATAAAAACCGTGGCAATTCTTTGTATGAATCCTCCCAATTGCCGAATACCTATTCAACGACCTTTGTCCTTGCAATCCATGCTTTCTTGTAAGAGGGAGTATAATTATATCGTGTGATGATATGAGATATTATTATACCCACCTTCACTGATGGGTCTTTGTTAACAAGCGGCAAATCTTGACATATCGATTTAGCGCTTAATTTTCGGTGATCCTGTACGACATTAGTGGCAATGAAATTGTGAGGTGGGTCTATAGAAGCTATCTCCCAAGAATCGCTTCTCTTCCTGTGAGACGCAACCAATCGGAACTTGCAAAGGATGTTACGACATTCAATGACATACCTTCTCGAATCAGTGTGTTTCATGGTGAAATCAGCAGAGTTATCCAAGTGAAATTTTTTGATAGCTCGCACACAATCTTCTTTAGTGTGGTATGTGTCTCCCACTTTTAACTCACCCTCTGACCGTGGATACGGGTTATAAAAAACAATGTCGGATTTTTCATCGTCATGTAAGTCCATGTTTGTCATATGTTAAGGCGGATTATATACATGACTTGGAGGTAATGGTGTTGGATGACCACCATCTTTAATGTTGTTGTTCAACATATGATCGACCTGTATCTCAATTTCATCTTCTTCTTCATCAACGACGTTGACTTCTGCTTCTGCTTCTAGGTCAGCTTCAGCTGAGTCTTCTAAATAAAAATCATCAGATTTAGCTTGATTAGTTATCTGAGATTGTTGAGATGGTATACTTTGTTGGAGGTTAATATATAACTCAATAGAGTTGCAACTAGAATGTTCGTGACAAATAAACATATATTTAATATCTTAGTCATTTTTCACCTTTAGCGGGTAAAATTTACGTTGATTATTTTCGAAATAAATTGGATTCTAGTACGTGATATTTGACACAAGAGCAGATCCTAGGCAGGATTCTATTCGTTTTTTCAAATGCAAGAAATTTGAATTTCTCTTGATCATAAATTAGATAACATCGGTGTTTCGAAAAATAAACCCGTATACATCGCACTCATATGTATTGTCATTGCAGTGAGCATTGATAATATATTTGGGTGCAAATGACATAGTAAGATAATGAAATTGTATAGGTTTGACAATGAATTTGTGTTGGTTTGAGGAAGAGTATGAATTTGTGTTGGTATGAGGAAGAGTATTAATAGAATAATGTGACATGACATGCATGCAAGAGCTAGCGCCATTCCATTTGGTGTCTGCTTGCAATTTTTGAACATGGGCGTCAGTCCATATGGCGCCTTCTATGTGCATGCCTCGAGATTCTGCGCTGCATGCAATAGCCATGCAACCTAGTGAAAATAAGATGCATGCAAGACCTGCCACGACCTAGGAAGGCGCCAGTCCATATGGCGTTAGCATGTAAAAAATACATGTGCATGTTAATTGAATTAGCGCTAGCTTGCATTCTCAATATTTCATGCATGCACACTTATGCATGTATCTCATTATAAATAGTCATGCAACTCAACACTTCTTCATCAGCAACAATTACTTCTACATCTGCAACAAACACTATTTCATCTGAAACAAACACTTTTTCGCCTACAACACTATAACAAGATGTCTCTACTCACTATGGGTGAATCACATAGAGGCACAGTTGCAAATATATGAACTTATGTAAGCGTTTACTTATTGTCATATTTTTCTAACACATTTTTTTATAAAGTAACTTATTTTGTTGTTTATTTTTTAGGATGTTTCTAGGTTTCGAAGTCGTGTCCACGAATTTGTTGCCATGGACGCGTTGAGTCAACCTTATGTCGAACTCGCCGGTTTTGGACATGTAAGCAAAATCATGTCTTAGTCGGTTGATACTCAATTTATTCTAGTTTTATGTGAAAGATGGCATCCCGAGACACACACATTCTAGTTTCCAACCGGTGAATGTACTGTAATGTTAGAAGATGTCTACATGTTATTGGGACTTCCTATCGAGGGTAAAGTGGTAAATGGTAAAACCAACTATGCGAATTCAATTTGCATGGACCTCTTGGATGCTGACTTGTTAGACGATAACTCGAGAGGTCAAGGTATACTCGTTTAACGCCTTAAGGCATATTACAACAACTTACAATTAGATGAAAATTTTACCTAAGACGCTCGAATAATAAAAACTAGGTGTTATATTATGCTTTTAATTGGTTTATTTTTATTTCTCGAAGGTAGTGGTTCTAGTATGCATGTTATGTATTTACCTTTACTAAGACATGTATATAGAATAAGAAGTTACAGTTGGGGATCCGCTTGTTTGGCTTATCATTATAGCTCTTTGTGTAAAAATGCATACAAAGACACATCTACATTTTCTGGATGTGTTGTTTTGCTCCAAGCATGGGGTTGGTCCAGACTACCGTCCCTAGCGCCCGTCAACCACAACCCATTCACATTCCCGTACGCACAAAAGTATGTTCTTAACAATGGACTATATTTACTTACTTTACTGATTATTATCTCTAAATAATATATTTACTTTTATGGTGCAGATGATCGGCACATGGTATGAGTTACAACAGATGCCCTAGACACTGTATTACCCAGTATCACAATCTCTTGGATCACCTTCGACCAGCAGATGTATTGTCATTAACCTAATTAATTCATAATAATTTATTTTTTAATATCACCCATTTATAATCTAATATATTTTCACATTTCAGTTCATTTGGCATCAATATCTAAACTTGGATCATGACCATGAAATCAACGAACAAGACGCATCTGTTTGGACTACATGCACACCGATCATAAGATTCACCACTATGGAGATGCACCATAGTGATCGTGTTAAATTGCAGTTCGGTATGCTTCAACGCATCCCAGATCCCCCGACAAACCTCAGAGAATGGCATCTACGAAAAGTTAACGACCAATGGAACTTTAACCCTTGGCAAAGCTTCGCTAGATCAGAGTGTTGAAAATGGAACCACCGACAATACCATGTCTTAACTGACGCTGTGATGCCAACCGAAGAAAAACCAACTCGTAATTATATGGCTTGGTACAGATCAGTTGGATTTGAGTTTCTTGCCGATGATATGTACCTATACAACCCACGCCAGGTAACTTACACACAAGAAGGTTCAACATTTAACCCCTAACAACATTTTCAGACTGGTTACTCGCGATCCCCTATCCATCAAAATTTCCGGTCCACAAACACACAAACCTATGACTCTAACATGCCAAACACCCAACCACAATACCAAGAGCATACCCCGTACCACCACCAATAAGTAGATCATCATCAAGACACCCAACATCGTTATGCACCCAACACATTAGCCTACCATAGCCACCTTAGACAAAACACTCAACGATCATTTAACACCAACCGCCCCTCCTCCTACTATAGCCAAGAAGGTCAAACATCACAAAACCAAAACATGCAACAACCATATGACTACCAAACACCACAACAATCATTTCAACATTTCCTCAACGCATCATTCATACCAATGTCGTCCTTCAATCGTCCTGGTCGCCCTTCAATAACTCAAACACAACCCAACTACTCTGACATGGGTCACAAACTCAACTATGGCGGTATCACTTCTTTGCATACATAGGACTCCGTGGATTTGTCTGAATATCTTAGGCAATCTCCTGCAGGTGGTGGTGATGTTCCAGGGCTCTTAAATACTCAAACACCTGGGGTTAATCATCAACGTGGGTTAGGGCCACGCGTTTGGGTAGCTCGGGGATGTGGTACCGGAGGTCGGTTAGGTCATCCTGGTCAACGACATTAGTCTTTTTGGTTATCGTATGTAAACGCATATTAATATTAATATCAATTGGTCTGATTTCAACTTTTATCTAAAATATACATTGTTTTTCAAAAAAAATTACACAACACACATTGGTGCCAGACCAATTGGCGCCTCCTTTAAAACCTAACACACAGGTGCCAATTGGATGGGCAACACTAGGTGCATAAGTCAATCCAATTGACGTCACCTTTTTAACTTAGAGAGCAGACGTCAATTCATCTAGCGCCACCTCTTCAAAGTGGGGTAGTTTGGGAAATAATATGAAAAGTGAGTTATTTTGGATTTTTTTTTTTTGAAAAAGTGGATTATTTGAGTAAATAATTCTTAAAATTACTTCTAAGATAATTTTGAAAGAGACCGAACATGTGTGATGCGAGGAGTGCTCCCCGATGTCATCACCAGGTCATCATGTCTACTCAACACGTCTACTCAACACATTAGAGATGTTTGTAGTTCATGAAATGCACTAAATCAAACCATGTAATGATTTGTTTTAATTTCCATTTCAATAAAAGTACATTTAATCACTAAAATAGTTTAAGATCAATTTAAAATTAATTTAAAATCAATTTAAATTTATAAGCCGGTTTATAATCAATTTGTATTTATAAACCGGTTTTATATTTTAAATAATTTTAAAATAATTTTTTTCCAATTTTTCAATTTCTAAAATGAATAATTTTTTTTAAAAAATCATTTTTTTCTATTTCCAAGAATAAATTACAAAATAATTTAATTTAAGTATATAATTTAAGTAATCATATTTTTCACACCTATACAACCTACTAACATTACATGGTAAGTACATAACAACTTTTCGATTGGCGCCCCCCACTTTGTTTCTTAAAATACCACCGAACCCAACACGGTTTTATCCTTGGCGCATTAACCTTTTACAAACAAACAAAACAAGTGCCCCCACCCACAACAAAAGTGTATTACATTATTCATGCCTCCAAACTCATCCTAATCCAAAACCCTTCCTATAAATAATTTTTTCTTTTGGTCAACAAAAAACACATAACCAACACAAACCAATCTCATTAGTTTCACATTATTGTACAACAAATATGTCTGACATTGCTATGTTAGTTGCTGAGGAGTATGAGAGAAGAGTCAAGAATTTTAAAAACACCGCTGCTGCTTCCAATGGTGGTGCTGTAAAAACATGGGAGACTGACATGTCTTGTTTTTCACTAATGGTTTCCAAGTTGAAGGAGGAGAAGAAGCAACTTGTTCAGTGTGTGTTGGAACCCAAAACACAATTTGCTGTTGCTGCTTCTAACAACTTCTTTTCTGCTTGATCAAACAACATATTCACTTCTGCAGCGTGTCTGATTGTGTATTGTTTTTCTTGTCTGCTAATTTTCATCAAGTCTTGTGTACATAGCTATGTTTGGAATTTGAATCCTAATTAAAGGTAATTGTTGTAACATAGTTTGGATCATAGTTTGTACATAGCTAAGTTTGTAACATATGTTTTTAATTATATATTTTTTTTCAAAAAAATCTTTGTAAATATTTTTTCAACAAAAATATGTAATATAATAAATACTACTTTTAAAAATTTGAAATAAATGGACTTTTTTTTTTACTTCAAAATAAGACAATAAGAATTTGTAACTTTTTAAATTAAACAAAATTTTTATGTGTATTTATTTTTTAATTTATTTTACAAAATTTTATTACAATATAAATTTACTTATCTTTAATTCAATTTCAACCAAAATCAATTTTATATAAAAAAATGACTCAATTAATTTTGGGAGGCATTTCAAAGTTGTGAACAGTTTAGTTTAGTTTGATATGGCTTATAGAATTTAGAAGGAATCGAGTAGACCTGGCTATTTTTGCAAAGGAAAAAAGGTTTTCTAAAAATCTTTATCATATATATATATATATATATATATATATATATATATATATATATATATATATATATATATATATATATATATCGATCAAAAGTTCAATTGATCAAAATCTAATTTATCTCAAGTCCACTCTATTCGACCTAATGTATTAATAGTTGACATTCTAAGTTTACATCTTGAATCTTGATCTGACTTTGACGTTAGAGTGCTAACCATGTAGATCTACCATGTGTCATCATAAAAGAGACCATAGTCATCGTTCAAGATAATCAATTATCCAACTGTCTTCATTTTTGGTTCCTTTGGGGGGCTAGAGCATCAATTTCTGGTACTCGAACGGAACATTGGCGCCTATAGATGTATCGACTTTCGATTCCTACATTTTCAATGAAAATCCATCGAACAAACGTAGAATTTTTAGATTTGGAATCTTACAATTTAGATCTGAATCTTCAAAGTGACCAGTTCGCAACCTCCTTAGGTCACCAAATCAAGACGAAATTGACTTCTGATTTTCACACATTTCGCGAATCTGCAATAACCTTCTAGTTTCAACATGCACAACCTTTAGAGATCTCGAAATCAAGAGCATTCAGAGGTGAACACTGAGATACATCGTTGTTGGTTCCGATTATCAACGTTTATATCACGATTCATCGGGTTCAGACCTCTTATTTCCTCGAGCAGTTCGCGGAAAAGCAAAAGAAGGGTCACAGGTTTATATTTAGGGTTACATCGGGGTTTGAAGGCAATTTCCATGAAGGTCGGGCCTAAGACTCGCAATCCACCGTCCGACCTGACTGCGCTCGTGCCTCCCACCGGTATCGGGGTACTTAGCATGGCGACATCAGAAGATACCACAAGTTCATAATTAATGATGCCCAGATACCACAAGTTCACAATTAATGTCGGGTCTCGACCCAGTATCGGGGTGCCTCCCATAGGCACCATATGATTTTCACTTGATGCACCGAGGTCTCCTCAGGCCATATCAAAGAGCAGATTTTCACAACACACCTTTGAGGCCCGGTGAAGCCGATCTCCCAAAGATGCACCTGTAAGACCCCAATTTTGACCCTAAGATCCCTCATGCAATTTCATCATAAGCATAAGCATTGGGATCATACCTTGGCATCCTCCTTACCCCTCTTTCATTGGGTTTGTTTTGGGAGAGATCACCAAGTACTTTGTGATTATATCATACTTGTATTTTATCATTTCACTAACCAAAATACTAAAAATATGTCTTTGTATTTCCCTAACTCTTTTGTAGGTAGGGCATGATCTCATTGATTCATCAAGATCAGATCTAGGGTTTGAGACCCTCATGAACAAAAAGCGCAACCAATAATTGATTCAATAATGGCTATGAACATCATATATGAGTCCCAATGTTCTCTACATGTTATATTGATCAAGTTTTCTTCAAAAGTTTGAGGGTGATTTGCCTTGGAAACCCTAGTTTGACTGGGTATCTTGAGTAACTTCTCCAACAAGATATCCACCAATTGATCAAATTTCTCAAGGGACACTTCAAATTTCATCATCTTATGCATATATGATCTACCATGAGCCAAGAAAGTCAAGAGATTTGGAAATTAGCAAGTTGGTTGATGGTGGTTGGCCAGATGAATTCATCTGATCAAAACTGGGTTTCCCTAGACCCTATATCCTACAATTTTCACCATATGAAAATGATTCCAAGAGAAATATTTCTCTAAATGACATTACAAACAACTTTCATGTTGAGACCTAGAGCTATTTTTGCTTAGAAAATTATTTTCTATGTTGAAACATTATAGGTCATTTTGTTTAAACCCTAATTTGAAAGTCAACTTCCCAAGGCCATAACTTGCACATTTTTTATGAGATGAAAGATTTCCAAGTTGAAAAATCAAATTCAATGTGTCTACTTCAACTTTTATATTTGGAGAGGAAGCTAATTCAACTTTTTTGAGCATGCGATATGAGGCTACATTATAGGTCACTTTTGACCTATACCATTGATCAAGTGATTTTTCCAAACTTCAAAAATTCATAACTCTATCATTTCAAATCCAAATGACATGAAATTAGTGACTATTTTGAAGGTATTTGAGAGAGCTACAAATTTGATCAAGACATGTTTCTCATTTGAAGCTCATAGAAAAAGTTAAGCAATGTGGAATATTGAGACATATGACTTGACACTTAGAAATATTTTGATATGTCAAAACTTTCCAAACTTCCACCTCAAATTTCTCCAAGTTCCAAGCTCCAAATGAAAAAAAGTTCAACATCAAACTTGTTCCTCTTGATCTCACCTTTCCAAAGAGCTCAAATTCATTCATTTTGGACATGAAATGCATAGGCTGCGCATGGCTTAAACAGAATGACATCACTTGGCAAGGATCAAGCTTCAAACACCAATGCACATTTGACTTGCTATCCAAGCTTACTTCAAAGTATCTGATATGCATTTTTGGACCTCAAGCAATCATTTGATGGGCCTATACGCGCCCATGAACCATTGCATCACCATTTTCCAAATTTGGAAAGTGAAAGTGAGTGTGCAATTATCAACCAATTCAGCTATAAATAGAGCTTCAATTGCTCAGAATTTGATAGAGATTGGCGCCAACTTTGATCCCCCATTGCAAACCCTCACTTCTCAAATGATAAGCCTGGAAAATTCTTTTGAATTTCAGCTTGAATCTCCACTATTTTGGAATTCAATTCTCCAGGAATCCATTGCTTTTTAACCATTCAATTCTTCTCTTGCAAGCAAGTGGAGTGAGTCCAAGCACAAGCAAGATCAAGATCCATCGAATCCAGACCTTCATTGAAGGTATTTTTCAGAAATTTTGAAATCTTCGATTCTCTTAAATTCTTGCTCAATTCCATTGATTCTTTGGTTGTCTGAAGTCCTACCAATGTAGGCAAGAAGATTGAGTTACTTTAAGGCCAAATCGAAGCAACTTAGTTCATGTACCTCAAATTTCAATTCCACATATCTCTCAATATATTTTGAATTGGAGTGAATGAAGGTCAAATTCAAGCTCAGTGCCATTTTTTCTTTAAGATCATGTCCCTGTTTTTCATTTTGGTGATGGTTCATGGTGGACCAGTCTGATAACATGAAATTATATCACATTTGAAGACTTAATTCAATTAGATTATATTATCATTTACTTTAATTTACCCCATTTTATCAGATATTATGCAGTATTTCTTTTCTATTTACATCAGGTACCCATTTTGAAACAAAAGTGAAAAAGGGAAGAAAAGGAGGTGTAGAAAGGAGTAAAAAGGAAACAAATATCAAAGACCAAGCCCAGCCCAAAAGAAAGCGCACGTTGTGCCTGTGACGGGCGTCACAAGGGTTGTGACGAGCGTCACACTAGAAGCATCCCTGTGACGAGCGTCACACATGGTGTGACGAGCGTCACACCATTCCACTAGCTTTTTGGCGCAAGTCACGCTCTCAGAAGAATTGAAGAAGAACGTTGAGAGAGTTCGTGTCCTATGCCCACGCCGTGTATTTAGCCATGCTGAAGACTCGTGGGAAACGGAATGCAGTTACCAAGGCTATTATAAATAGCCATCTCACAAACCTAAAAAAGTCTCAGTTTTTGCACGCTCAGTTTGCCGAAGCTCTGCCAAATTTTCTTTTCACGCCTTTGCTTATTTTTCTTCCTTTCCAGCAACTTAGCATTGTTTATTTTATTTATTTCTTTTGCAAGCTTTACATTCTTTTTCCCTTGCAAATTTACCTTTCCAGTTTTAGCTTTTAGATATTTTTCGCATAATAGTTTCTACACCGGAAACTATTGTGCAACTTTATACCGGATTTAACCTTACGTTATATTCCAGTTTTATTTCCTTGATTTAATTTACTGTCTAATTGAAGAATCCAAGAACAAATCCTACCGGCTTGTGGTGGAGTGTTCAAGACCATTGTATTACGCATTCAGGTTCTTTAATTGTTATTTAATTTTAATGTTTTATTCTATTGTTTATTCATATTGCCTGCCTGGAATGAGTCTGTTTATGCATGATATAAATTCTTATTTATTTAACATGTCTGGCTAATTTGCCTAGGTATCGGTATGTAAAGTAAGCAGAATAAGGGATCAAGACTGAGTCGGTCTATTTAAACTTAAAATCAAAATCAATCTTTTTACGGTTTCAACTTACAGGTTTAATAACAAGATTTTTTACAAAAGTAAAAGACATAAAGAAGTTAAAATCAATAGAGCGAGAGTTTGAGATTTTAACTGGACAGTGTAAGTTAGGCATTAATTCTAGATCAGGGCGAGAGCAAGTTTTAGAGTTAATTAAATTCTGACCTTTTCCAAAAAGTATTTTTAAAGATTGGATGTGAGGACGAGAGTTAAGCATTTGGATTTAATTATATAACCTAAGTCAACAGAGCGAGAGTTTGAGATAAGGGTGTTTAAAACGGTCAGTATTTTCTTAAAAAGAGTTTCTGCAACTTTATTGTTTTCAAAATATGGTTTTTGACTTAATTATAAGTGACAGCAACATTAATATAAAATCATGGTTTATTCAACAGAGCGAGAGTTTGAGATAGAACCTTTAACCAATGAAGTTAACCGAAACGATTCATTTTAAAACCAAGAAACCGACAAAGACTTGATTCCCTAGTTTTGACGAACTACATACCGATATCCGTTTTATTAATATTTAATCTAGATATTAGTTTAGCTCTTAGTTTTTCCCCAAACAATCGAACATTTTCACCTTAGATTTACGTAGTAACCTTAGATAACGGTATATCGATTCATAAGTCCCTGTGGGATCGATATCTTTTAAAACTACGCGATAGAACTGTGCACTTGCAGTTTGTATCCCATTCTCGACTCACCCAGTCGAGCGATCAAGTTTTTGGCGCCGTTGCCGGGGACTTTTATTCAATCGATATCGTAACTCTTCCGTTACGCTGTAGAGACTAAGGTTTCTTTTTCTTCTATTTTCTTTCTTTCGTTGATTTGTATGCCACGCACTCGCTCTCAAGGCGAACCGCTCTATTTACGAATCAACGATATCGAACTATATCTCCGAGTCTTACGACGAATTCGGGAATATCGTGCTGAAAACAATCTCCCTCCTATAAACCTTCCAGATTTCAAAAACATTTTTCCTTCTTTAACCGAGATGGCAGAACCAGCTCGTGCTCTTAGAGATTACGCCGCTCCATCGCAAGATGAACCGCATTCAAGTATTGCTCCGCCCGCAATCGAAGCAAACAACTTTGAACTTAAACCTTCGTTGTTGCAGGCTGTGCAACAGAACCAATTCTCTGGAAATCTTACCGAAGATCCAAACCTTCATTTATCCGTATTTGTTCAATACGCTGATACTGTTAAAGCTAATGGTGTCACTTCAGAGGCAATTCGACTTCGTCTTTTTCCTTTCTCATTAAGAGATAGCGCTAGAAGATGGCTTCAATCTCTCCCTTCCAACTCAGTCACCACATGGAACGAGTTGAAGAAAGTTTTTCTTGCCCGATATTTTCCGCCAAGCAAAACAGCTATGTTAAGAGCCCAGATAAACGGATTTAAACAGAAAGACAACGAGTCTCTTTTCGAAGCATGGGAAAGATACAAAGACATGATGAGACTTTGCCCACACCATGGTTTGGAAGACTGGTTAGTAATTCACACATTTTATAATGGTCTCTTATACAATACAAGGTTAACAATAGACGCCGCTGCAGGTGGTGCACTAATGAACAAACCTTACGCTGATGCTTACCAGCTTATCGAGAGCATGGCCCAAAACCACTATCAGTGGGGAACCGAACGAACGAATGTGGAAAAACCTCAACCGAAAACTGGCATGTACGAGATAAGTAACCTTGATCACGTCAATGCAAAAGTGGATGCTTTGGTCCAGAAAATTGAAAGTTTAAACGTATCACCTCCAGCCGCCGTGGTTGCTATAACTCAGAATTGCGAGGTCTGTGGAATCCAAGGCCACACTCCTGCGGAATGTCAACTCTTGACTGGAATCCAAACAGAGCAAGTAAACTATGCTCAAGGAAGCCCCTATTCGAATACCTATAACCCAAATTGGAAGAACCATCCAAACTTCTCATATAAGAGTAATAATGCTTTATACGCACCTGGACAGTCTCCAAATCAAGCCCCATCTATATCTCCAGGATATCAGAAACCGAATCCTAACAATAATACCCCTAGAAAATCCAACTTGGAAATCATGATGGAAAACTTTATAGCTTCCCAACAACAAACCAATAAAGATTTCTTAAACCAGAACATACACACTGGCGAACAACTAAACAACTAGCAAGCAAAGTAGATGCCCTGGCTACCCATAACAAAATGCTAGAAACGCAAATATCTCAAGTAGCTCAACAACAAGCACCTACTGCTGCACCAAATGGTACATTCCCTGGACAGCCCCAACCCAATCCGAGAAGCCAAGCTCATGCAATTATATTGAGAAGTGGAACGGAAGTGGAAGGACCGTCTGAGCCAAGGATAGAAAACCAAAACCCTAAGAAATCTACTGAGGAAAGTGAACCTAAGGAAAAGGAAGAGAGTAATAAGGAAACCCTAGAAAAGAAGGAACCTTATGTACCTCCACCACCTTACAAACCACCTATACCTTACCCTCAAAGGCTTGTTAAAACCAAAGATGTAGGCCAATTTAGAAATTTTTTTGATCTCCTTAAACAATTAAACGTTACAATTCCGTTTACCGAAGCTATCACGCAGATGCCCTCATATGCTAAATTCTTAAAAGAAATTCTTTCTAATAAGAGGAAACTTGAGGATAGCGAAACCGTTACACTCCCTGCCGAATGTAGCGCTATAATCCAAAACATGCCCCCTAAACTCAAGGATCCGGGTAGTTTCTCTATACCCTGTCACATAGGAAAATTTGTCATCGACAAAGCCTTATGCGATTTAGGAGCCGGAATTAGCGTTATGCCTTTATCCATATGTAAGAAACTGGAAATGGGAGAATTAAGACCGACCAAAATGTCTGTGCAATTAGCAGATCGTTCCATCAAATATCCTGTAGGAATCCTTGAAAACGTTCCCGTACGCATAGGTCAGTTTTACATTCCCACTGACTTCACAATTATGGACATTAGAGAAGATGATACGACACCTATTATACTAGGAAGACCATTCTTAGCAACTGCCGGTGCAATCATAGACGTAAAACGAGGACGACTCACCTTCGAAGTAGGTGAAGAGAAAATTGAATTCATTCTTTCCCAATTCTTGAAAGCACCTGCAATAGAAGATACATGTTACTTCATGGATATCATCGATGAATGCATAAAAGAAGCAGAGTCAGGAGAAGACAAATCATCAGACTATCTTTTAGAGGACAAATCTAAACAATGCCTAGCAATAACACCGGATCCTACGCAGTGTCTTAACAAACCAACCCCTGATTTGAAAACACTTCCCAAAAATCTGAGATATGAATTCCTAGACTTAGAACTTGAACGACCTGTGATAGTTAATGCAGATCTAGGAAGACTCGAAACAGAAAAACTCCTACATATCTTAAGAAAATATCCAACCGCACTAGGATACCACATCACCGATCTCAAAGGAATAAGCCCTTCTATTTGTATGCACCGCATCATGTTAGAAGAAGACTGTAAAACCTCTAGGGAACACCAGAGAAGACTAAATCCGATCCTAAGTGAGGTAGTAAAGAAAGAAATAACCAAGTTATTAGAAGCAGGTATTATATATCCTATATCTGATAGCAAATGGGTTAGTCCTGTACACGTTGTACCAAAGAAAGGAGGCATAACCGTTATTGAAAACGAAAAAGGAGAAACTATAACTAAACGAATCGAATCGGGATGGAGAATGTGCATTGATTATAGGAAACTAAACAAAGCAACCCGAAAAGATCATTTCCCTTTACCATTCATTGACCAGATGTTAGAACGATTAGCTAAACATTCACATTTCTGTTATTTAGACGGTTATTCAGGCTTCTTTCAAATACCAATTCACCCTGATGACCAAGAAAAGACAACATTCACATGCCCTTTTGGTACCTTCGCTTATAGACGAATGCCGTTTGGTCTGTGTAATGCCCCTGCAACTTTTCAAAGATGCATGATGGCAATATTCGCCGACTTTCTCGAAAACATCATGGAAGTATTTATGGATGACTTTTCTGTATACGGACAGAGTTTCGAAGAATGCCTTGAAAACCTGGAAAGAGTTCTGGAGCGATGTGTAAAAGTAAACTTAGTACTTAATTGGGAAAAGTGCCACTTTATGGTACAAGAAGGCATTGTTTTAGGACACATCATCTCGAACAGAGGAATTGAAGTAGACAAAGCCAAAATAGAGGTAATCGAAAATCTTCAACCCCCAAGAACTGTGAGAGAAGTACGAAGCTTTTTAGGACACGCCGGTTTTTACCGACGATTCATCAAAGACTTCTCTAAGATAACTAAACCCTTAACCGGACTGTTGATGAAAGATGCTGAATTCATATTCGACGATAACTGTTTAAAAGCATTTCAAACTCTTAAACAAGCATTGATCTCCGCACCCATTATGCAGACACCAGACTGGAATGAACCATTCGAAATAATGTGCGATGCCAGTGATTATGCTGTAGGTGCTGTTTTAGGACAAAGAAAGGATAAAAAGCTTCACGTTATATATTACGCTAGCAGAACCCTGGATGAAGCACAGATGAATTATGCCACAACCGAGAAAGAACTCCTAGCAGTGGTATTTGCGCTAGATAAATTTCGTTCTTACCTGGTAGGAGCCAAAATAATAGTTTACACTGATCACGCTGCTATCAGGTACCTTTTAACAAAAAAAGATGCTAAACCTAGACTCCTAAGATGGATCTTGTTACTGCAAGAATTCGACTTAGAAATCAAGGACAAGAAAGGAACTGAAAACGTAGTAGCAGACCATCTCTCTAGACTTGAGAACCTTGAACCAGAAAGAACATCCATTAATGATGATTTCTCGTATGATAAACTCATAGCTACTTTGGAAGAGAACAACTCCGACATGCAAGTAGAAACCACCTTAGCTATATCTGTCATACCATGGTACGCTGATCTAGTCAATTATTTAGCTGCCGGAATAGTTCCACCTACTTTATCTTACCAACAGAAGAAACGATTCTTCCACGACATAAAACACTATTACTGGGATGATCCCTTACTTTTCAAAAGAGGCCCCGATGGTATTTTCCGTCGATGTATACCCGAAGAAGAGGTAGAAAATATAATCCAACACTGTCACTCTGCGCCTTATGGCGGACACACAAGTACATCCAAGACCTGCTCTAAAATCCTACAAGCTGGCTTTTATTGGCCAACTATATGGAAGGACGTACATGCGGCTATTAAGGAGTGTGACAGATGTCAACGCACGGGAAACATATCTAGACGTGACGAGATGCCACAAAAAGGTATTTTGGAAGTAGAGATTTTTGACGTGTGGGGAATAGACTTCATGGGACCCTTTCCATCCTCTTTCGGTAACAAATACATACTCGTGGCAGTTGACTACGTATCAAAATGGATCGAAGCTATAGCTTCTCCAACAAATGACACCCGAGTAGTAACTAGACTCTTTAAAAATATAATATTTCCGAGATTTGGCATCCCAAGAATAGTAGTCAGTGATGGTGGATCACACTTTATATCCAAGGTACTCGAAAAACTACTACTTAAATATGGAGTGAGACATAGGATAGCAACACCTTACCACCCTCAAACCAGTGGACAAGTGGAAGTATCTAACAGAGAAATCAAGCAAATACTAGAAAAAACGGTCGCCACTTCAAGGAAAGATTGGTCATTGAAATTACCAGAAGCTTTATGGGCATACCGAACTGCTTATAAAACTCCCATAGGGACGACCCCATTTAAGCTCATTTATGGAAAATCCTGTCACCTCCCGGTAGAATTAGAACATAAAGCCTATTGGGCTATTAGAAATTTAAATTTGAATTATAAAGCCGCCGGTGAAAAGAGAATCCTTGACATAAACGAATTAGAGGAACTCAGAAGAGACGCCTATGAAAATGCCAAAATCTATAAAGAAAGAACAAAACAATGGCATGACAAGCGTATATCAAGGAAAATCTTCAAGCAAGGCGACGCAGTACTTTTATTTAACTCTAGACTAAAGTTATTCCCGGGAAAACTACGATCCAGATGGTCAGGACCTTTTCATATCACTAAAATCTTCCCAGTGGAGCGGTAGAAATAAAAGGACAATCTACAGAACCGTTCACCGTAAACGGGCAACGTCTGAAACATTATCACTATGCGGAAACCAACGAGGATTCGCAAATTCTACACTTAGACGAAACGCCCCCAGGACTCATAGACTATATTTAACAGTTTCTTTGTCGAGCTTGCGACATTTAAACAAAGCGCTTAGTGGGAGACAACCCACAAATTAATTTGTTATTTTATTATTCTATTATTATTATCAATTCCCTATTTTTCTCTTAATTATTTCTTTTAATTTCTATTTAGTATTCATTATTGATTTATTCAAAAAGAAAAAAATATATATATATATATATATATATATATATATATAATAATTCTTTTCTTCTTTCGGCATTTGGCCAAATCCTGACTTAAACTCATGTTTCTTTTCTCTAGCTAACACTAACCAGATGGGACATTCTGATCGTATGGGTATCAAGTTCAGAGAAATGGCTCAGAAACGAAAGTTTGAAGAACTAGCCGCTAGAGAGATGCTACCTAGTTTATATGCTGATGATTGGGCTATGACTGCCCTTGGACTGAGACAGAGTGTCCTGTTTTTGCTGAATCAGATAGGATGGGAGACCTCCCCTATCCTGAGACATTTCACCACCTACCGGAGACTCACACTAGAATTCCTTAGTTCATTAATCTATCTACCTAGCCATGGAAAAGGAATTAGCAGAGGTTTTATCCAGTTCAGAATGTTCAATATGGAGTACCAATTTAATATTAGAGACTTCACCAACCTTTTGGGTTTTCCTACCTCCTTTGATACATTCACTGTAAGCCAGGAAGAACTTTTTGAATATAGAGAGCTTGAACACTTTTGGGGTAAGCTGACTGGAAATGATGAGCCCGAGGAACATGAGTTTCTCTCTGGAAACATACATAACCCGGCTTTTCGCTATTTCCATAAGATCCTGACCCACACTTTATTTGGGAAAAAGCCAAATAGTACTTCAGTTTCACGTGATGAACTCTTCATCATATTTTGTGCTTCCCAGAACCGTCCAGTAAACGGTGCTACTTTTATGTTAGCTAATTTGGACCACCTTATCCAGGATGAGCGAGCACCCATTAGAATAGGCGGTTTGATCACTATGATAGGTAATGCTATTGGATTACGTCAGCCTATGCTTGACCTTAGCCCTTTTTGTGGCATTACTACTATGAGTATACCTTTCCTCTTCAACACTATGTTTATAGCAAACATAGGGTCTGATGAGTTCGAGCTTATTATTGATAACCAGGTTCTCTGCCTATTCACCATGCCCGATCCTAGAACTAGTGTTCACAACCAAAGGAACTGGCTCTATAATCTGAATGAAACCCCAACTCCTGCTGGATCCACTGAATCCATCCAGGATTATGAGATTTGTGATGACTATGAGCACTATGTTGACCATACCTCTCTTGCTGAATCTGACCCTCAGACACCTTCCGGCTACTATGATATTGATCCTCCTCCTCAGCCTGTCCTGACCGAAGAATCAGCCATGCCTGATCTCCGACATCATATGCCAGGAACAGATATTAAAACCGTCATTGAAGCCTTGATGTCAGAACAAGACGCCCTCAGGGAAGATTTCCACAGCTTGAGACTTGAAATCCTAGAATACATGAGCAGCACGGCAAGTCAGTTACGTATGTTACGGCATCATGTTAACTCTTTTGCTCCTCCGGCCAGAGATCCGAAGATAGATGGAATTTAGTTATTTTTCTTTCTAAGTTATTTAGTTTTAGGCTAGATTTTTCATTAATGTTATTTGAATTCATGTTTATTTCTATTTCATTTCATTGCTTTCTTTCACTGTAATACATTATGATCATTTTTATTGAAGCTGTTTAGTTAATTTTATTATGCAATGGCTATTATGCTCTACTGTTGTTACCTATTATTATTATACAAAGCAAGTAAGCGTGCACAATACATTAAAACTGCAGACTAAAAATGATCATAAGCAAAATGAAACATTAAAATACGCTACCAAAGTAATTCTGTGAAGCGCTACTGAAGCCTTGCCAAAAAGGACTGTGTGACGAGCGTCACACACTCCATGACGAACGGCACGCAAAACGCCTGTTACGAACGTCACAGCCTTGTGACGAGCGTAACGCCCCTCAGACATGTGAACGTTAGGGAGCCGTTGGAGACGAACGTTACACTTTAATTTTTACCTTCCCCATTCATTTTTTCGTTTACCACACTTAATTACTCTTCAACCACTTTTTCTTTCTACCTTCCAATCCTTCTCCTATAAATACCTACCAAAACTTCCTTCATTCACCAAAAACAATTCTCTCATATCAAATACATTTCTTTTTCTTTCCAAATCATCCCTTCAAAAATTCATCACAATGGCGGGAAATCAAAATTTCGGAAATATCATCTTCCGATCCGGAGATGACAACTATCAGCAAGAGCAATTCGAGCGCTTCCAGCAACGAGGCGTCGCTTCCACCAGGTACCCCGATTTAACTTGTTTACAACAATTAGGCTTACTCCAAGGTATCGAGTGGAAGCTCCGTAAAGCCGATTTAACCTTCCTTTGCACTCATAACCAACCCACCTACCCTTCCCTAACCTTAGAATTCCTAAGTTCTTACGACTACACCACTCCCGCCGGTGAGGGTGAATTTCTGACCGGTACCGCAACCTTCCGCATGTTTAACACCGAGTACTCTCTAACCCAAAACCAATTGAGTACCATGCTACAATTTACCACAGAAGGCCAAGTCTACCCCAGAATCCCTCCCGACCTAAACTGGAACACAGTTGGCGTTTTTGACCTTTTTAAGAAAATTTCCGGTATAGAGACCTACAACTGGGAAGAACTCCTTCTCTCCCACATCCATAACCCCACCATCCGTTATTTTCTCCGTATCTTGCAAAACACAGTTTTTGGTAGACCAAACAACAGCAAGGTCAACTCAAAGGAGTTATTTTTCCTCCAGTGCGTCTTCGAACCGCAAGCCCAGGTAAACGCCGCCTCCTTTCTCTTTCATCATATCCGCACCTTATGGGCTAGAGGCCGGCAACCCTTTATAATTGGTGGATTAATAACCTCCATAGCACTTGGCCTGAACCTAGGGGATAGACTCCAAACTTTAGAATCCCTACCTCCCCTGTCTATGGACATCAGCTATTGCCGTTCTAGCCGCCTGATTAAAAACAGAGTAGGCGGAGGCTATTATCTTATGGTGAACAACCAAGCAGTCCCGAGTGTTGTGCTACCCAATACCACCCTAACTGATGTCACAAACCCCGACCGCCACCTCTACGATCTTAGCGCTCCTGAAACCACCGAGCCTTCACAAACAAACCAGCAAACTGATGAGTTTGAAGAAATGGAACAAGGTGACCATCCGCCAACACAACAATCAGTCCCGCTCAACCCTTCCCGTAATGCAGCCGGCCCATCCTCCCAACGTCGTCGACGAAGAAGGCCTGCGACCAACGACGACATTATGGATGCTATCGATGGTATGCAGACACAAAATGCAGAGATGATGCAGATGATGCGTCAAATGCAACAGCAACAGGATGCTCGGAATGCCATAACCGACCAGCGGTTTACTGAATTGTTTAGCAGGTTCGACAACTTAGACATACGTCAAAGATCACCAGGGCCAAGAACCAGAGGCGGAAGGCAGCCTTAGTTGTTATTTTCTTTGCATTTCCATTTTGTATTTCTTTCCCTTAAAACGTTGAGGACAATGTTTAGTTTAAGTATGGGGGGGAAACAATATTCTTTCCATTCTCATTTTTCAAGTATGTACTCTCCCTTTCATCGTTATTTCCCTTTTTTTTTCCCTATAAAAAAAAAAAAAAAAAAATTATTTTAAGTTAAGTTCCTAAGTGTGAAAAATTTTCTATTATCTATTCCCCTCAATTTTCTTGAGCCATAACAAAAAAAATTTTAACACACCCAATAAGTATAAAGGTTGCTTACTTTATAAAACTTGAGTGAAATCAAAACAAAATCATTACCATAACAACGCTCTGAGAACCTCAATATGTTAGATCAAGATAAGTACCTATTATACCGATTCCTTGAACTTTTAGTTCTATGGCAACCCCAAGTAGTTTATACAGAAGTCAGCACCATCTTAATAGCAAACTACGTGGAGAGCCGATGAATATAAGTGAATGATCCCCAAAGTAACCTAAGATATATAAATATATCAAGAAATGCACTAATTAAATTAGGTGATCCTTACCAGATCATTTAATCTAAAGGTTGCAGATCATGCAAAAGCACAATACGAAAGACCCATTATGAGTTGGTTCAGTAGGAATCTGGTACTGAACTCGGTAGGGCGGACTACGGTTCGATCCCCCGCAATTTGCAATGGACTGAATAATGAAGTTATCCGACTTATGTACCAGAACTTCTAGCTAAAAGCGGATCATAATCACTAACCGGTTACTCCACTATGTGCGCGAAAGGATAAAGGGCTTAATGTGATTTCGCTAGAATGAAAACGGGTAAAATAAGACTAAAGGAACCAGGATAGCTATCGTAGGGTACTTGAACTGATTGGCATAAAGTAGGGTTATCTAAGTTGTAACGGTAGTTGTTGATGTCAAGATTAAACTCGAGTCCTCCTAAACAAAAATCCATTTGCACCCTAGTACGAATTGATGTGTGCTTTGAAATTTCATCTGGCTAAAACTTTTAACAAGTTCTATACTGAATTTTGCTTGAGGACAAGCAAAGATTTAAGTATGGGGGAGTTTGATAACATGAAATTATATCACATTTGAAGACTTAATTCAATTAGATTATATTATCATTTACTTTAATTTACCCCATTTTATCAGATATTATGCAGTATTTCTTTTCTATTTACATCAGGTACCCATTTTGAAACAAAAGTGAAAAAGGGAAGAAAAGGAGGTGTAGAAAGGAGTAAAAAGGAAACAAATATCAAAGACCAAGCCCAGCCCAAAAGAAAGCGCACGTTGTGCCTGTGACGGGCGTCACAAGGGTTGTGACGAGCGTCACACTAGAAGCATCCCTGTGACGAGCGTCACACATGGTGTGACGAGCGTCACACCATTCCACTAGCTTTTTGGCGCAAGTCACGCTCTCAGAAGAATTGAAGAAGAACGTTGAGAGAGTTCGTGTCCTATGCCCACGCCGTGTATTTAGCCATGCTGAAGACTCGTGGGAAACGGAATGCAGTTACCAAGGCTATTATAAATAGCCATCTCACAAACCTAAAAAAGTCTCAGTTTTTGCACGCTCAGTTTGCCGAAGCTCTGCCAAATTTTCTTTTCACGCCTTTGCTTATTTTTCTTCCTTTCCAGCAACTTAGCATTGTTTATTTTATTTATTTCTTTTGCAAGCTTTACATTCTTTTTCCCTTGCAAATTTACCTTTCCAGTTTTAGCTTTTAGATATTTTTCGCATAATAGTTTCTACACCGGAAACTATTGTGCAACTTTATACCGGATTTAACCTTACGTTATATTCCAGTTTTATTTCCTTGATTTAATTTACTGTCTAATTGAAGAATCCAAGAACAAATCCTACCGGCTTGTGGTGGAGTGTTCAAGACCATTGTATTACGCATTCAGGTTCTTTAATTGTTATTTAATTTTTAATGTTTTATTCTATTGTTTATTCATATTGCCTGCCTGGAATGAGTCTGTTTATGCATGATATAAATTCTTATTTATTTAGCATGTCTGGCTAATTTGCCTAGGTATCGGTATGTAAAGTAAGCAGAATAAGGGATCAAGACTGAGTCGGTCTATTTAAACTTAAAATCAAAATCAATCTTTTTACGGTTTCAACTTACAGGTTTAATAACAAGATTTTTTACAAAAGTAAAAGACATAAAGAAGTTAAAATCAATAGAGCGAGAGTTTGAGATTTTAACTGGACAGTGTAAGTTAGGCATTAATTCTAGATCAGGGCGAGAGCAAGTTTTAGAGTTAATTAAATTCTGACCTTTTCCAAAAAGTATTTTTAAAGATTGGATGTGAGGACGAGAGTTAAGCATTTGGATTTAATTATATAACCTAAGTCAACAGAGCGAGAGTTTGAGATAAGGGTGTTTAAAACGGTCAGTATTTTCTTAAAAAGAGTTTCTGCAACTTTATTGTTTTCAAAATATGGTTTTTGACTTAATTATAAGTGACAACAACATTAATATAAAATCATGGTTTATTCAACAGAGCGAGAGTTTGAGATAGAACCTTTAACCAATGAAGTTAACCGAAACGATTCATTTTAAAACCAAGAAACCGACAAAGACTTGATTCCCTAGTTTTGACGAACTACATACCGATATCCGTTTTATTAATATTTAATCTAGATATTAGTTTAGCTCTTAGTTTTTCCCCAAACAATCGAACATTTTCACCTTAGATTTACGTAGTAACCTTAGATAACGGTATATCGATTCATAAGTCCCTGTGGGATCGATATCTTTTAAAACTACGCGATAGAACTGTGCACTTGCAGTTTGTATCCCATTCTCGACTCACCCAGTCAAGCGATCACAGTCCGGTGAGGTCCACCGGAGAAGATGACCGGAGCTCTGGCTCCGGCAAAGAGTTGTCTAGCATCTGAACCACATGATCCGTCCCTCACGTTTTAATCCTGAGCGTTGGTTTTGAATACCACATTTGCCACGCGCTGACTAAGGTCCATGATGGATAGCGCGCTTTGGACCATCTGATTTGCCACCTCAATTAATGAGGGAGATCTGATGGTCCACGTAATTTAGATTTTCTGAATTTTCATTTTAATTGCATTTTCTTCAATAATTCATATCAAATCTAATATTGATCCAAAAAATATGGGACTTTCACCAAAAGTTTTCAAATATTTTTCTCTTTCATATTCTGAATTAAAATTATTTTTTGGATCATTATTAATATTTTTCATGAATTAATTGATTTTGAATTTGTTTTTAATTGTTTAAAAATATTTTTAAATGTCCAAAAATTATGAAATTTTTTCTCCAAGGTCCTTTGACCTTGTTTGACCTATGATAAATTTCATGGCCATTTCTTTGGTGTTTTGATGAGATTTTAGGAATTGGACAAAACATATTTGATTTAAATGCACTATTTTATTATTTTTAATTGAATAAATGTCAATTAAATTTTGTTGACCATTTGTATTGACTTGTTTAAGTTTGTTTATTGTTGTTGGGCCTTGGTCAAGGTTGATTTGACTTTGTCAAGTTAATATCATTGGATTTAGGGGATTGATGGAATGTACATTCCATCTCCCAAAATGAATGATGATATTAATTTGGTAAAAATCCTCCTTTGACCAATTCGTGATCTCATTCATCCCCTTCCCACTTCATCCCATTCCTCTTCTTCATTCATTCATTTCTATTTGGCCTATGACATCTCAAAGTCCTAATGCTAGTTGATTGAAAAATTGACATGAGTATGTGTAAGACCCTAATTTTGACCCTAATATCCCTCATGGCATCATAACATTGCTCATTTACATTTGCCTCAAGGATCATAGCATCTTGGCTCCTTTACCCTTGGGTTTGGAACTTTTGTGAGTTGGTTTGAGACCACCAAGCATGCTTGAATTGTATATTATTGCTTTTCTTACTTTGTTTACTAACCAAAAGCACAAAAATATTTCACTAACTTGTTTGTTTTTGAAGCTTAAGCAGTCATGTGATCCAAGGCTCCTAGGAGGCCCCTATACCTAATAAAATGGCCAGATGAAGATGAAAGCAAGCATGACAATGGTTCCCAAAGCTCTCAATCATCATATATGTCTCCC
The DNA here is from genome assembly GCF_024323335.1 of Lathyrus oleraceus. Lineage (NCBI taxonomy): Eukaryota > Viridiplantae > Streptophyta > Magnoliopsida > Fabales > Fabaceae > Lathyrus > Lathyrus oleraceus. Next base: position 95,845,929 of record NC_066585.1, read on the forward strand.
AAGTATCTCAATTTGTCAATTTTATCAAGATAAACCAAAGGGCTTGAGGATTGTTTCCCAAGGAAAACTTAATTCAGTTGTGCATTGATTGTGCCTTGCTCATGAAGCAACCTCAACGTATGATCAAATTCAATCAAGGGAAGTTCTTTCATACATCATTTTATGAATATTTTGATCCTATGTGAGTATCCTCAATCATTTATTCATCAAGTTTTGAAGTTTGGACTTGAGAAGTTGACCAGTCAATTCATCTGACTATTTTGAAATCCACTGTGACCTAACTTTTGATGTGTTGGTCAAATGAAGATGATCCTAAGCACAAAATTGTTCTTAAGAACCATATGAACAACTTTCATGTTCATAAAAAATTCATTTGAAACTTGGAAGGTCATCATTCATTTCAAAACATTATAGGTCATTTTGACTGAAACCCTAATTTTGGGTCAATTTCCCAAGGATCTAACTCCTTCATTTTTTATGATTTTGAGGTGGGACCAAGTGAATTGGAAAGTTTAAGATGTATAATTCAATTGTTATGTTGGACAAAATTTAATAATCCTAAAAGAAACACATGTGATAATACAAAACATTATAGGTCACTTTGGACCAAATCCATTGAAATGTGAAAACGTCCAACTTCAAGTGCCCATAACTTTCTCATAAAAAATCCAAATGATGCAAAATGTAAGTCCAAATTAATTGTATTGAAAAGACCTACAACTTTAATGTTGAGGGTTTTGTCATTTGAGGCTTGCATCATTGAAACAGAAGGGCTTGAAGTTGTTCATTTTTGGCCAATTTTTCAAATGCATGTTTTGTACCTTGAACTTCATGGCTAGTTTTCAATATTTTCCAAACTCCAAATGGATTTTTGTTCAACATAAATTTTTTTCCTTATGTTAAGACCTTTCCAACCATTACCTACATGCTTATGTTTGGATTTTCCAAATGGGATTTTCGAAGAGATGAAGCTTTATGGTCAATTATGCATTTCATGTTAAATCTTGATACACAAGCCATTGCCTTGCCATCTGCACATCCAAACTTGCTTCATTTGAGTTCAGCATGCAAAACCAATTGATTTTGGGCCTCACATGCGCCTGTACAGGCCCATGCATGGAGGATCCAACTTCATGCATACACGAGTTTTCCACCTCCTTGCATCAGCCATCTATAAATAGAAGGAATTACCTCACTCAAATCTCAACCTGAAGGCGCCTGAACCTCTGCTGATTTGATTCCCCAACCTCTCACCAAAGGAATTTGCATTTTCACTTTTCATTTTCAAGTGTGATTTTCAACAACATCAGTTGAATATCATCATTAATTCCTAAGCCTAGCTCTCATACCAAGCATTAGGATCAAACTGCAAGCAAAGGATTGGTTGAATTGTGTTCACAAAAGCTGCTCAACAAAGGTTTATACCTCATCTATTTTGCTTCAAATCTCACTGTTTATTGTGCATTGCTTGTGTTGGTTTGCATTTTTGAAGTCCTCATGTGAGAGGCAAGCCAATGGTGGCTTTGATTTTGTGAATTGGTGAACTTCAGATTGAGCACCTAGTTTTTCAACCTCGGATTTCTTCTTCCATAAGAATCTTGAGCAAAAACTAAGGTCACAAGGGTGATGTACATCACCCCAGCTTTCATTTGGTATATGGATCGCGTGTTTTAGTTGAGGTTGCAAAACCTGCAACTGGTGGCCGAAATGTGCCTTATCACTGGAGAAGACGGTGGTTTCCACCACCGTCCCCACGCGTCTGAACCATGGCCGTTGGATGTTGATTCCCAGATTTAATCCTAGCCTTGCATTGTTATGACTTCATTTAATGCTGCATACCACGCGTTTGACCAAGGTGTATGATGAGCGCACGCCTAGGAGCCTTGTGATCAGCCACGTCAATTAATGAGCGTTGATCCAAGCGTTGTGGTTTTTTTCTAATTTCTTAATTTCTGTTTTAATTTCTTTTAATCCATTTATTTTCAAAAATTCATAACTTTTTTATTTGGAACCACAAAAATATGGGACCAATTACAAAAATTTTCTCTTAAATTCTAGTTTCATAAAATGATTTTTAATTATTTTTGTGATTCCATTTAATATTTTTTGTGAATTATTTCATTTCTGATTGTTTTTAATTCATTTAAAATACTTTTAGATATTCAAAAATGCCAAAAATAGTTTCTTAACATGTATGAATGATGATAAGTCTATGAAAAATATTCTCATCAATTTCTTAATTGATTTGAGATTTATTTGAGATTTTAGTTCATATATGTTATTTTTCTCCATTTTTAATTGTTTAAAATTAGTTCCTGTTTTCAAAAAATGTTGAAAAAATTTGTCAAACCTTGTTTGACCATGTTGGACTTATGATGATCCAATTGGACTTATCCAAGTTGATTTGAATTGGATTTGAAGTTTGACCTTTATTTGTTCATTCTATTTTATGCATTATTTTAATTCCAAAAAATATCAAAAATATGTTTGACATTTCTTGACTTCTAATCTTCATTTCACTTCTGTTTACCATTGATTGATGTTGATTCCATTCATGTTTGATCAATGTGTTTTGGTTATGTCATTTGGATTTTCATTTTGTACATTCCATTTCCATCTTCATCTTCTTCTTTTTCTTTTGACCAATGAGTTAATAATTTGTGGTTAGCCTTGACATATGAGAGGCTTAACCTTCTTTGATCCAAATCAAATTCATCTTGATTAAAGATCAAGTGAATTGCTTTGTGCCCAAGATAGGTTGCTTCTTGGTCAAACTAAAAACATAAAATCCATACAAGGTCATTCTTCTTTTCTTTTGGCATGGTAAGTTGTAGGAGCTTGGCTTACTAGTCATGATCTCTAACTTGTGTTTAGTTGCCTATAGTTTTATTGACCGACCTCAGATAGGTGTGACTACTATATTAGTCCACTTACGATTGCTTAACATAGCGCTAAATTGCCTTATGGCACACTAACACTAACTACTAATTACTAACTTTTAATTCAAGCATTTAATTCTTGCAATTTACTTTAATGCAATTTAATTTCTTGCTCATTTATTCATATTGTCTTTTTCTTTTGCTCACTTGAGCTCATGTTTATGTTTATGCCATTTGCCTTTTGCTCACTTGAGCACATTATTGTGTAAATATTTTGTGCTTGTTTTGTTTTGTTTATGTGAACCAATGCTAAAAGGAGAAAGGACTTAGACTTAGGACCTTACCTATGCTTAAATGGAGTTTCAAGAGCAACTAGGCCTTATGCCTTTAGAGTGCTAAATTGATTGAAAAGCAACTAGGCCTCATACCTTTAGAATGCTTAATCTTGATGTTGATTTGAAAGGACCCCTAATCTAAACTCTCTCTCTGTCCATTTCCTCTTATTGCATTGTGAACTTTTTGATTGTTTATTCTTGTGTGATAGGGATTCCAAATTTGAGATAAGTGAGAAAGACCATTGTCATGGATATGTAAACCAAGAGAGACAAGCCAAATGGATCTTAAGAGCATGGAGCTAATATTGTGTGATTGTTTGATTGTTTGCTAAGTCCAAAGGAAAGGAGCTCTTGGATCATCTTTATGATCTCAAGAAAGGAACTCCAAGGGTTTTATTCTCTTATCTCATCTTTGCATGTTTAGGACTAGCCATTCTCTTCTTCTCTCCACTCTAACCCAAGCCAAATTTATTTTGTGCAAACATTGACTTTGTTTCCAAGACTAGAAACCTAGGCCATATGCCTTTGATTTTTCAAACTCTTTTCATCAATACTTATTTCGAATTGAACCTTAAGTCAACTTTGACTTCATTTTGTGAATACTTCTAATTGGTAAATACAACTCATTTCAAATGATTTTTGTGGTTCCAATGGCCACCTTTGCCAAAGCTTTTCATAAACGTTAGCTATTAGGTTCGAGTTATCATAGTGGTTGATGTAAACCTCACCTTATCCTTAGTGATTGGACTATAAGTCTTCCATACTTATTATAGGGTGGATCCCTCACTAGTATGTTGAAGCTCTCCTCACATGGTGGATTGTTGGTTTAGGTTGAGTTTTCTCCCTTTGATAACAAAAGACCTTAAGGCTTTTGTCAAATCAATTCACCAACTTCTTTTGAGATTTTTTACCCCCGAACTACGAGGTTTTGATCCTACCTTTGTGATGGTATGTAGGCAATGGGTTGATCCTACCTTTGTAAATATTGTATATTCTTTTCTCATCTCCCCAATCATGTTTGCACAAATATTTTCACAAATACCAACCTATCATACAACTTTGCAAAAAGGGCTCCCTTAGAGTACTAAGGATGTTTTGGATGCTTAAAACCTTCCCATTGCATAACCAACCCCCTTACCCAGATCTCTGAAATTTTTACTAGTTTTTGATTTGATAAAACTTCTTAGTTTTTGTTCGCTTTCTAACCTTTCCTTTGGATAAATAGAAGTGCGGTGGTGACTCGAATTGTATGATTTACTTTTGATTTAGTCAATAAATCTAAAGGTAACGAATACCCCGCTACAGAAAAGTGGCGACTCTGCTGGGGAATAAAGACTTCCTAGTGGGTTTAGCCTACTTTTTGCTTTCTATTATGTGTTTATATTTATTTGTGACATATTTTTTGTGCAAATTTGGGATGACTGTATTGTTTGTAATGATTGATTTACTTGATATATCAATTGCTTGTGTGCTTGGTGGTCTCTTGTGAGATGAGTTCTATACCCGAACTCGAGTGCACTTATGATAGGAGAATGGCATAGTCTTGTTGACTTGTGTGGAGTTATTCCTTAGCAAGTTAACTTGCAAGCCCATTCACTTGGTGAAGGTTATGTTGGGATCAATAATGTCACACGAGTAGTCGTGGTTAGGCATTACTCTTTCCAATATAGGCCTTAGAAGCCAAGGACCTTAGATTACCTAGCTCATCTTGGCCTATTTTAGGACATAGTGCGAAGGTCATTCAAGTGTAAGATTTGATACGATTGTTACGCGATACTACACTCATAAGAGTCTCTCTTGAGAATATTTTTGGAATACGAGTAGTCGTTTTATCGGATAATATCCGAAAGATGAGATGATGACTATGGGAACCTCTTTTAGAACATGATTGTCAGGTTTAACCATAGTACACTCCCATTGGGTGGTTCTTAACCGAGACTCCATGCTCGTGACTTGCAACAAACCCTTGATTCGTGGTTGATCCGTTCTCGTATATCCTTAATATCAATGGAACTTGGGTGTTGATAAGGTGTAAACCATAATCCACAAAAATGGATGATTGATATTAAGGATGACTTGATCCATCCCGTGACCTTTGTGTGGCGTGACTTGCTTGATCCTTGAGTGTGATTGTTGCATCCATGCATTCATGCATTCATTTGCATCCATATCATCAATAATGAGAAAATTTTCAAGGAACTTAAGAGGTCTATTTGCAAATTTTTAGACATGGATAAGCAAAGAAGGAATACAAAGAAGTATAGTTTCAGACAACCTGACTTGAAAGAGTTTAGGAGTTTGACATCCTATGTATTAGAGCCTTTGGAGTTCAAAGCTCGCTATGGGAAGCTTCTGTCTATTCTTGCTACTCAGGTGGATGAAGGTCTGATGAGTGTGTTGGTGCAGTTCTATGATCCTATGTACCGTTGCTTCACTTTTCCGGATTTCCAGCTTTTGCCTACGCTTGAGGAGTATGCCTATCTTGTGGGTATACCTATTCTTGATCAGTTGCCGTTCAGTGGTTTGGAGAGGATTCCTTCTTCCCAAGAGATTGCTGATCTGTTGCACATGGATGTATCTGAAATTAGTGCTAATATGACTACCAAAGGTGGAATTCAAGGTCTTCCGTCTGATTTTCTGATCGCCCAAGCTACTTTGTTTGGGAAGGCCATGAGTGAGGACGCCTTTGAGGCCATATTTGTACTTCTCATCTATGGGCTAGTGTTATTCCCGAACATCGACAATTTTGTAGATGTGAAAACTATTAGGATTCTCTCTACTCTTAATCTCGTTCCTACTCTGTTGGGTGACACTTATTTCTCTTTGCATATGAGGAATGCAAAGGGTGGTGGTACCATTGTGTGTTGTTTGCCTCTGTTGTACAAGTGGTTTATTTTGCACTTGCCACAGACGCTCGCCTTCAAGGAGAACAAAGGATGTCTATGATGGTCCACGAGGCTTATGTCTCTTACTAATGATGATATCTTTTGGTATAGCCGTGTATATGATGGTGTGCAGATTATTGATTCTTGTGGTGAATTCTCCAATGTGCCTCTTCTTGGTACATGTGGTGGGATTAACTACAACCCTGTTTTGGCACGTCGTTATCATACCCCGATTTTGGCCCTGAAATTTTTTCCCCATCAATCACTCATTTGCATTCTTTCTTCATGACCATTCCATTTGGTCATGATACTATCCAAAAAAACGTTTGTTGTTGGACTTGCTACCACGACCAGTCCATGTTAGTCTTTTGGGTTTTGTTTCTTTATTTTGGTATAAGATGATTAATCTCTTTAGCCATACGAGATTTGAAACCTCTTTCATTTGTCGCAATCAAGTGAGCCCCATGTTTCATCTTTCGTTCCTGTTTCATCGAAGTGATTATTCATCTCGCCTTGTCACATTACCAGTTCTCACTTTTTTTTCAAATAAATTATGTGTCAAGTGCAAAACATTTTTGTTTTAGGTCATCATTCATATGCATTTTTCTCATTCATTCATCATTCAAAGAAATTTTTATTTCTTCATTCACATTGGAAAATTTCCATTCATATTGAAGGAATTCTACATACTCATTCGTATTTCATTTATTTCGTTCATTCAATATGATGTTGGCATATGAGCAAAGTATCTTATCACATGAATAAATGGAAGATTTTCATGTGAGGCAAGAATTGGCTGGATCGTCCGAGACTTCCAATGACATTGATAAGCTCTCAATTTCTAATGTCCAGCGTGGATCCGAAAGGTTTTGGTCATATATAATAGCTGCTTATGCATTTACCTTCTGGACATGCTATATTTTGATGAAGGAGTGTGGAAAAGTTGCCGCAATGAGATTGCAGTTTCTTGCAGCAGAAAAACGTCGTCCTGATCAATTTTCGGTGCTCGTTAGAAACATTCCACCAGATCCTGACGAATCTGTTAGTGAGCTTGTGGAGCACTTCTTTTTGGTCAACCATTCGAATACCTATCTGACTCACCAGGTTGTTTATAATGCAAACCGGTTGGCAAAGTTGGTTAAAAAGAAGAGCAAGATGCATAATTGGCTCGTCTATTATCAAAATAAGCTGGACAGAACTTCAATAAGACCAGAAATGAAGACTGGTTTCCTTGGTTGTTGTGGAACGAAAGTAGATTCTATTGATCATTACACCACTGAAATTGACAAGCTGTCAAAAGAAATAGCTTTAGAGAGGGATAAGGTCACCAATGATCCCAAGTCCACCAACTGCTGGCATTAGCTTCTCTCCATCCAACAATAAGATCATTACTGGTGCTGACCTTATTGTCATGTATCCAATTTGCCGGAACTTAACATCCTTGAACTGGAGCTATGCCTTGTCACGCCCAAAACATCATAACAGTAGTGATAGCAGGCCCTGCAACAATCCTTAACAGAATCACACTCAACTTCTAAATCCTGCGTGCATGATAATTTAAAGAAAATGGATAATGAAACAATCACCATGAGCATATACCTACAAACTGGCTAGAGATGAACCAATCAGGAGTTGATGAAATTGGGGATCAGTGGTTGGATCACTACAATGATCGCCTAGATATGGATATGGACCCCATGGAAGCCACCGGCATTTCTGTATTGTTGAAAAGGTCCAGCGGCAACAAAGGACCTATTGTTCGGGAAAGGATTCTTGCCTCTTCAATGCATGCTTTAAAATCCCGTACTTGGCATCGGACTGATAATAATGATCCTCCCACATTCTCTATAGATGACTTTAAGGCTCTAGGAAATCCCATTCTGTCACCAAGTCCTTTGTGGGTCTCAGTTACGGCGTTCAGGTCCAAGCTGGAACGACTTTTGGAGGCTGCTGCAATTGATGATGGTTCTGCTGCAGGACTTTGGGTCATAATGCAGGTATGCCGCTGCCGAAGTTGTGCAGGATTGCAGATATCATCTTTATTGGAAGAGGGAGTTATCCGATGGCTAAGGGATCGTTTACTGTTTCAAGTACTTTATGATTCTGATGACGAAACCATACAATGGTTGATTAAGGCCGAGGTGTCTAAGTGGAACCAAAAGGGAATCAACATAATCTATCGGCATCGCCTAATCGGGACTGGATACAAAGCTGGAAATCTTAATTCTGCAATGAGTTGTGACTATGTGAAAGGCTATGAACTTGTTGCAATATTTGATGCAGACTTGCAACCAAATCCTGATTTTCTTAGGAAAATCTAGATGGCCATCTTTTCGCGGAGCAAATGAACTTAATGCTACTGCAGAAAATGCTGAGACCTACAACATTAATACGATTCAGCGGGTCCTGAATGATTCCGGTCCACCTAGTTAGCCAAACATACAAATTAATACATACATATATGAATTATTTAAAGAAGATAAGAGGAATGGACCTATATCTAAAAAAATTGGGGCATTGTGTACCAGATATGAAAACATGGGAAGATTTTGAAGGACAGACACTGAAACACAATGCAACCTAGCTTTTCCTCCATAATCGATTATTCCATTCATTTCAATGGAGTTGCCTAATCAGCAAACAGTTGATTATCCTAGTTTCAAGCTTGTGATCGTCGGTGACGATGGCACAGGAAAAACAACTTTCGTAAAGAGGCATCTTACTAGAGAATTTGAGAAGAAATATGAACCAACCATTGGTGTTGAAGTGCATCCATTGGATTTCTTCAGAAACTGTGGTAAGATTCGTTTCTACTGCTGGGATACTGCTGGTCAAGAGAAGTTTGGTGGTCTCAGAGATGGATACTATATTCATGGATAGTGTGTTATTCTAATGTTTGATGTTACTGCATGGCTGACATACAAGAATGTCCCTACTTGGCACCGTGATCTTTGTCGGGTCTGTGAAAACATCCCATTTGTTCTTTGTGGAAACAAAGTTGAATGTGAAGAACAGGCAAGTGAAGGCAAAGCAGGTTACTTTCCACAGGAAGAAAATTTTGCAGTATTGTGAAATATCAGCAACAGGGGCAATTAATGCATCAACAACAGCTTGCCATGCTAGCACAACATCAGTCTCTTCTAATGGTTGTTGTTTCTAAATCTACTGGTATCAATCTCAAGTATCCTACTAGCATACGACAACCAAGTTCCAATGTTTCTATCCAAATCGACCACCACCTGGTTTCCCGGCAACAAAACTCGACACTACAAAAGCACCTAGCTGAGCAACAGAAGAAGTTATTTGGTACATGTGTAGAGGAAGTGTCAGACCGACTTCAAGGTTGCCAATTGAAGCCTGTTGTCGATGGCTCAAATGCAGAAGAATATGGAAAGTTACCTGCAAGCAGTGGACATGACAAACAGGTTGTTACATGGTACATTGATTCTTTAAAATGAAAAGTAATAATGCAGGAAACAATGCGTTTGATGGGAACTATTGACAGAGAAATTGCGTAAGTTCAACAACTCGCAACAAAGAATTGAACTAGTATCCAAATTGTGTGTTTTGAAGGTGAGAAAAACAAGAAAGGGGGGTTTGAATTGTTTTGGAAAAATAAGCGTTTTTGCAAAATAAAATCACACAGGATTTTATACTGGTTCGCTTATAACTCAAAGCTACTCCAGTCCACCAGGCCAAGGTGATTTCGCCTTCAACAAGGACTTAATCCACTAATCTTGAAAGATTATTACAACCAACGTCTAAGAGAAAGATCTCTTAGTCCTCTCAAGTATGCAAACTGCGCAAAGTCACTTGAGGAATTAAAACAATTGAGGTAAAAACAGAATTTGTAATCTAGAGTGCTTCTAGGATAAAGCAAGTATTACAGCAATTTGAGCAGATAGGAATTTTCACGTAATGAGCAAAAGCTCGTGAAAGATTATAGAGAGAGTAAAGTAATTCTGTGCGTTCAGGTGTATCTCTCAATGAGGTTCGCCGTTCTTTATATAGAGGTGAAAAACGACCGTTTGTAGTAATGGTAGATATTTAGTCTTGATGAGAGTTTAATGCCATAACTTCGTTGTTTCTTGCCAGAACAAGTTTGTCTCCCTGAATAACTTCTTTCCAAATATAGTTTCTTTCCATTTGAAGTTGAAGTTGCCGTTGCTCTTTCAGGATCATCACTGATACTAAAGTTGATGGTCAGAGACTTGACCTTTTCACCTGATGCTCCTGCAAACAGCATAATTGCTTCCTCTAGGGTTGGCAGGGAATGTTCTGGTTCAGATGGTTGAGGTGGAGAGTTTGGAGGGCTTAGGTTGAGAGTTGGAGGTTCAACGGAAGTGTTTGGAGGGGTAATGTCAGAGGTATTGAGGTCAGAGGGTTGAACTTCAGATGGAGTGACGGTTGGTTGTTCTGTGGGTGGTGAAGTCACTTCAGGTTCAGGTGGAGGTTGTTGTGGTTGTTGTGAATCACGGTTTAGAGTTTGAAGTTGGGCTAGAGTGGGAGAGGCGGGGTCAGAGGGTTCTGTGTCAGAGGAAATGACAAAGTAGGGAGGTGATTCTGGGGCTGAAGATGAGGAAGTGGTTTGATTCATTTCTTCAGCTTCGGATAGTGGTAAGGAGGTATTGGCAAGGTTGAATTTTGGTAGTGGTTGAGAGGTTCTGGTTGTTGAAGGAGGGGTTTCAGATGTGGTGTAAAGGGGTGTTGGTAGAGGAAAAGACGAAGCAACTTGCTGTATAGAGGGAGCAGGAGAGGCAGACTTACCAGAAGACTCTTGCATAGGTGCTGGAGGTCTTGATTCAGAGGATTCCCCTAGCTTTGCTTTCTTCGCCTTTGATGTCTTCTCAGATGGACCTCTTTTAAACCTTACGAAGTCTGGAGCTGAATCTGGCAGTTCGCTCAATCTGAAATCTGAGATGTCCACTCCTTCATCCTTGAGACGTTGGAGATAGTGGATAATTGCTTCTTTGGGTTCTTCCTTGTAGAACATACAGAGACCATTTGGAATTTTTCTCTGATCTTTTAAGGATTCCCATGAGGTGTCCAGAGTAGGTTTAACATGGATCTTCTCCAGAATCCCCATGCTCTTTAGATTCCTGGAGTTCAGAGGCCTTCCAGTTTCTATTGCTAAGTCTTCCATGAGTCTGTGTTTTACCAGATGGTCCACGAGACCATTTTCTATCAGCACATCTGAGAGGAGTCTTCCCAGAGGAATGTAAGTTCTGGGTTTCATGTTATTCCTGGTTTCCCGTACAGAATCTCTGAGATATTTGAAGAGGAGTGCTGGGAGGCAAAGCTTCAGACCTTTATGAATACAATACATAATACATTTCTGATCTGTATTGATGTAATCTGATGAGTTTGATGTTAGGCGATGATGAATAGTTCCCATAATGATTTTGAGCCACACCCGGAGATTCTGATGTAGTTCCTTGTTCTTTAAGGGGTTGCCTTCTGTGTTAAGTTTGAAGATTGTGGGGTTGATTTCATGAGCAATGTATTTCGCCCTGGGATTTATGTTGTAAATTCTTCTTCCTCCAGCTTTTTCCATGTTCAGCAAGGCAGCGATTGTTTTTTCAGTGATCACAATTTTTACACCCAAAACGTAGGAGACGATGAAATGATCGTCAGCATCAGCAAACCTTCAGAATTCCTTAATAAGATTTGGGTAAACTGGACCGTAGAGACGTTGAAAGTAGTTTCCCCAACCTTGTTGATGAAGTTCTTCAGTGAGGTCTACGCCATTTCTCTTCATGTTGTTAAAATCCACCAGAGATTCACACAGCACGTCCAGTTTCTCGAAGGGAGTTGCAAGATTTATATGAGGCTCACGGTCAAGAATGTGAGGCTCCTTGTATATTGGTGTTGTAGTTACGCCTGTAACGGTTGGAGTAGGATTGCTTGTGCTTTGAGCTGCGTTGCTGGAGTTTATTTGCTGAGAATAGTTGAACACGGATTGTTGTTGAGAATCCATTATTGATGAAGAACTGGGATGAAGATGAACTGTTTGCAGAAATGCCTGAGAGAACTGGGTTTGAACAAGTGAGTGAGAGTGAAGTGTGTGCAAAGTGTGAGAGGAGTGTTTAAATACCCAAAAGAAACGCATGCAAAACGACACGCAAAAGAGTTTAGCACAAAAACCAAGTTAGCACGTTTAGAGGGAGAAATGATTATGGCTCATTAATGATGTCTAATCCCAACAGTTCGCACACTGCTCGAGGAGATCTCAAGAGTCTGTTCCTTGATTACTGCTAGACAGCTGTCTAGAAGTTCCTAAAGTTAGACACAAGTCACTCCACATGTTTGCTTTATCTGATCTTCAGGAATACCAAACGAATGGTTCCTGGAGATTTCTAACTCAGATAGCTTCTTAACTAGGTAGAAGTATCAGAGTCAGAGGCAGAAACTTATTTGTTTATGTCAGAGTCTCATTTTACAGCTTCAGAGGCACATTTTATTCAGGGCAGTTTTGAATGTTCAGATTTTCTAAGATAAAGAGAAATCTATCTTCAGCTAAAGGCTTAGTAAAGATATCTGCCCATTGATGGTCTGTATCAATGAACTTCAATGTTACTATCCCTTTCTGAACATAGTCTCTGATAAAATGATGTTTTATTTCAATGTGCTTAGCTCTGGAGTGTAGAATGGGATTCTTACTTAAACAAATAGCAGCAGTATTATCACAAAAGATAGGAATGTTACTCTCGAAGATTTGCAGATCTTCTAACTGATTCTTCATCCAGAGCATCTGAGTGGTGCACAGTGATGCTGAGATGTATTCTGCTTCTGCCGTGGATAGGGCGATAGTTGATTGCCTTTTTCTTGCCCAGGATATCAGATTGTTTCCCAGGAGCTGACAATTTCCAGATGTGCTTTTTCGTTCCAATCTATCTCCTGCGTAATCTGCATCACAGTAACCAGAAAGTCTATACTCTGATGTTTTCTCATACATCAGGCCTAGGTTAGGAGTTCCTTTCAGATATTTGAAAAATCTCTTAACTGCTCTTAATGAGTTTCTCTAGGATCTGATTGGAATCTGGCACATAGACAGACACTAAAGAGAATATCAGGTCGAGTAGCAGTTAGATAGAGAAGGGAGCCTATCATACCACGATAGAGCTTCTGACAAACCTTTTTACTGACTTCTTCCTTTTCAAGAATGCATGTTGGATGCATGGGAGTCTTTGCAGAGTTGCATTCGGCCATGTCAAATTTCTTCAGAACATCTTTTATGTATTTGCTTTGATGAACGTACGTGACTTCTGAAGTTTGGTTAATTTGAATTCCTAGAAAGAACTTTAGTTCTTGCATTAAGCTCATTTCAAATTCTGCCTGCATTAACTCAGAGAATTCTTGACAAACAGAGGTGTTAGCTGAACCAAAAATAATATCATCAACGTATATCTGGCATATCATGAGATCATTGTTAAGGTTCTTACAGAAGAGTGTGGAGTCAACTTTCCCTCTGATAAAATTGTGTTCCAGAAGAAAGTTACTTAAACGTTCATACCAAGCTCTGGGAGCTTGTTTAAGTCCATATAAAGATTTTTTAAGTTTAAAAACATGTTCTGGAAATTTTGGATTTTCAAAACCTGGAGGTTGGTTGACATACACTTCTTCTGATATATAACCATTAAGGAATGCGCTCTTGACATCCATTTGATATAATTTAATAGAATGGTTTATAGCGAAAGATACAAGAAGACGAATAGATTCTAACCTTACAACTGGAGAAAAGGTTTCATTATAGTCAATACCTTCTTGTTGACTGTAACCTTGAGCTACCAGTCGAGCTTTGTTTCTGACGACTTCTCCTTTCTCGTTCAGCTTGTTTCTGAATACCCATCTGGTTCCGATAACGTGAGTGCCTCTGGGCTTGGGAACAAGATCCCAGACATCATTCTTTGTGAATTGATCTAAATCTTCTTGCATGGCTAGAACCCATTCGTTATCTTGAAGTGCTTCATCACAGGACGTAGGCTCAATCAGAGACACTAGTCCAATAGGAGTCTCTTCAGAAGTTCTGAAGGTAGATCTGGTTCTGATGGGTTCGTCCTTGTTGCCCAGAATCAATTCTTCAGATACGTTAAGGCGACTTTTAGCTTTCTTTGGGATTAATGGAGGATTAATTTCCTCAGAATTCTGAGTGGCAGTTGCTTCTGGAGCTTTGTCAGATCCTACAAGAGTGATTTCTAAATCTGCAAAATTTTCAACTAGCTTTGACTTTTCAGGGTCAAGCTTATCGTCAAATCTGACATGAATTGATTCTTCCACAATTTTGGTTTTTGTATTGTATACTCTGTAGCCTTTAGAGCGTTCTGAGTATCCTAACATAATACCTTTCTGTGCTTTGGAATCAAACTTGTTCAGATGTTCTTTAGTGTTTAAAATAAAGCAAGAACATCCAAATGGATGAAAATATGAAATTTTTGGTTTCCTTCCTTTACACAGTTCATAGGGAGTCTTTTCCAGAATAGGTCTTATGGAGATTCTATTCTGAATGTAACACACTGTATTTACAGCTTCGGCCCAAAAGTGCTTAGCCACGTTAGTTTCGTTGATCATAGTTCTGGCCATCTCTTGGAGTGTCCTATTCTTCCTCTCTACAACTCCATTTTGTTGTGGAGTTCTAGGGCAGGAGAAATCATGGGATATTCCATTAGAGTCAAATAATTCCTCAAGGGATTTATTTTCGAATTCCCCACCATGATCACTTCTGACTCTGACAATTTTAGAGTCAAATTCTTTTTGCACTTTGGAGCAGAAACTAGTGAATACAGAGTGAGACTCACTCCTGTGTTTTAGGAATTTCACCCATGTCCAGCGACTGAAATCATCAACAATGACTAATCTGTACTTCTTTCCATTGACTGATGTTGTTTTCAAAGGACCAAATAGATCAATGTGAAGAAGTTCCAGAGGCTTAGAGGTAGTAACAATAGTTTTCTTTTTGAAAGATGTTTTTGAAAATTTTCCTTTCTGACATGCTTCACATAGAGCATCTGAAGAGAACTTCAGTTTAGGTAGGCCTCTGACTAACTCGAGTTTATTTAGCTGAGATAGTTTCCTCATGCTAATGTGGCCCAAGCGTCTATGCCATACCCATTGCTCTTCGTGAACAGACATCATACATTTCACATTTTGTTCTTTTAAATCAGAAAGATTAATTTTATAAATATTTTTTTCCCTCTTGCTTGTGAATAGGACAGAACCATTGTTTTGATTTATGGCTTTACATGTTTTTTGATTAAAGATCACATCATAACCCTTATCACTTAATTGACTTATGGATAACAAATTATGCATTAATCCTTCTACGTAAAGGACATCAGATATAGAGGGAAGAGTACCATTACCAATAGTTCCAGAGCCTCTGATCCTTCTTTTCTGATCTCCTCCGAAGCCTACGAATCCAGCGTCTTTAAGTTCCAGGCTTTGGAACATAGACTTTCTTCCCGTCATGTGTCGCGAGCATCCAAAGTCCAGGTACCATGACTGGTGTTTGAACTTTGCTGCATAGGATATCTGCAACATAAACAATCTTATCTTTTGGTACCCAGAGTCTCTTGGGTCCTTTCTGATTAGTTTTCCCAGAGTTTCTTACCACTTTGGGTTTTCTAGCGTTTTCAAATTTTTGCTCTTGTGTGTGTGTATAGTGATATGAAAATGGAGATTTAAGTTGGTCACTAGTAGAAGTTTTATCTTCCTTAGGATCATACCCAATTCCTTTTCTATTGTTCTGACTGACTCCATAAATCATGGATGTCATTACACTCCTTCCTATCCCATTTTTCAGAAACTTTTGAAAGGCTTTTTCGTATTTATAAATTATCGTATTTGAAGTTTGTGGAGCTTGAGATAACGCTTCTTCTAGTTTTAAACAATTTTTCTTTGCTGCATCTTTTAGTGATGTTAAAACTTTGTTTTCATCTTTGAGTTCTAGAATTGTCATCTCAAGTTTGCCACATTCTTCAAATTTTTCTTCAAGACAACCTTTTATTGCTTTAAATTTTTGTTTTAGTTTCTGATATGAGTTAAGAGTTTCAGACAAGCATGATTCTAAATCAGATCGAGAGAGTTCAGTGAATACCTCTTCTGATTCAGATTCTTCATCTGAACTGTTCCTGGATGTGGTAGCCATGAACGCCACATTGGCCTGTTCGTCAGCATCAGATTCTGATGAGTCAGATTCACTATCATCCCAGGTAGCCATTAATCCCTTCTTGGTTCTGAGGGGATTTTTCTTGAAGCTTTCTTTTCTGGAGCTGTCTTTCTTTAGCTTAGGGCATTCATTCCTGTAGTGACCTGTTTCTTTATATTCATAACAAGTAACATCTTTGTTAGTTTTACCTTTTGAGGTTGATTCTGATCGATCCCCTCTGGGTCTTGGTCTTCTGAAGTTATTGTTCCTCTTTTTCCAGAGTTGTTTAACTCTTCTGGTCAGGAGGGACAATTCTTCTTCATCATCAGAATCTTCCTGTTCAGAGTCATCCGCATCTTCTGTTTCGGCCTGGAATGCTTTGTTTCTGTCAGATTTGCGTCTTTCAGATCTGGACTTTAATGCTACAGACTTGTTCTTTTTCTGAGGCTCATCTTCCTCTAGTTCTATCTCATGGTTTCTAAGAGAACTGACAAGCTCTTCAAGACTGATGTTGTTCAGATCCTTTGACAGCTTCAGAGTAATGACCATGGGTCTCCATTTCTTTGGCAAGCTTCTGACTATTTTTTTGACGTGGTCTGCAGTTGTGTATCCTTTGTCTAGAACTTTGAGACCTGCAATAAGAGTTTGGAATCTAGAGAACATTACCTCTATGGCTTCGTCATCCTCCATTTTGAAGGCTTCATACTTCTGGATTAGAGCCAGAGCCTTTGTTTCTTTGACCTGGGAGTTTCCTTCATGAGTCATCTTCAGAGAATCAAGTATATCTTTAGCTGTTTCCCTGTTGGTGATCTTTTCATACTCATTATAGGATATGGCATTGAGAAGTATCGTTCTGGCTTTGTGATGATTCTTGAATACGCGTTTCTGATCATCTGTCATCTTACTTCTGGGAACTTCAACTCCAGCATTAGTTACAGGAGGTGTGTATCCATCTGTGACAATGTCCCAGAGATCAGCGTCATAGCCTAGAAAGAAACTTTCAATTCTGTCTTTCCAGTAATCGAATTTCTCTCCATCAAAAACAGGAGGCTTAGCATTGTAACTGTCTCTTTCATTTGTCTGGGCCATAGTTTTTCTCATTCTGGATCTCTCTACACGGTTAAGTGTTTGATTGGAAAATCAATAACAGAGCCGAAGCTCTGATACCAATTGAAGGTGAGAAAAACAAGAAAGGGGGGTTTGAATTGTTTTGGAAAAATAAGCGTTTTTGCAAAATAAAATCACACAGGATTTTATACTGGTTCGCTTATAACTCAAAGCTACTCCAGTCCACCCCGCCAAGGTGATTTCGCCTTCAACAAGGACTTAATCCACTAATCTTGAAAGATTATTACAACCAACGTCTAAGAGAAAGATCTCTTAGTCCTCTCAAGTATACAGACTGCGCAGAGTCACTTGAGGAATTAAAACAATTGAGGTAAAAATAGAATTTGTAATCTAGAGTGCTTCTAGGATAAAGCAAGTATTACAGCAATTTGAGTAGATAGGAATTTTCACGTAATGAGCAAAAGCTCGTGAAAGATTAGAGAGAGAGTAAAGTAATTCTGTGCGTTCAGGTGTATCTCTCAATGAGGTTCGCCGTTCTTTATATAGAGGTGAAAAACGACCGTTTGTAGTAATGGCAGATATTTAGTCTTGATGAGAGTTTAATGCCATAACTTCGTTATTTCTTGCCAGAACAAGTTTGTCTCCCTGAATAACTTCTTTCCAAATATAGTTTCTTTCCATTTGAAGTTAAAGTTGCCGTTGCTCTTTCTGGATAAGGAAATCCATTATCAGAGTCTGCGTTACTCTGAGATCTTGAGATGTGGCTTCAGAGCTTCTGATAGTCCTCAACTTTTAGATTTCCAGTGTTGTCTTCAGATGACGTTGAGACTTCTGGAATTCTGATATACCGTTGCTCAGAGTCAGAACTTCTAGAGCGCGCTTCTTCTTCAGATGCTTCTGATATTCTGATATGCTGTTTTGCTCAGAATCAGAACTTCTAGAGCGTGTTTCTACTTCAGATGCTTCTGATTTACTGGTAATTTGTATCTGATTTGATTTTGTATCTGATTACGCGATCAAATTCCTTTCTTCTTGTTTAGAGTCCTGCACACTTAGAAACTTTTCGTTAGAGTGCCATTTTTGGTTTCATCCTTTGTTATCATCAAAATCCTGGAATCTGTTGTAGAACTATTTTTGTTCTTACATGTTTCTCACCAGAATAGAAGCAAACTCAATTCAAAATCCAGCTCACCAATGTCCCAGCCAACAACTATTACCACTAAAGCATTGGCTATTTCTAGAAATGGGTACCCTTCCAAATCAGCCTTGAACAACGACTTTTTCTCTTCTGTCACATCTACACCGAAACAAGATCCTATTCGACAGAATTATCCTGTTAGCAGTACAAGCCGCCTCGTTGTGGAGAGTTCTGAATACGCCACTGGCCATCACAAAGTTTTCAGGTTTTGATTTGATAAGAGGTTAGGCCATAGAGAGAGATTGAGAGAGATGCAACATCAGCATAAGTTTCTCATACTGTATGCAACTGAAACCGGCAATACGTTAGATGCTGCTAAATGTCAGTATAGCATGGTCCAATTGAAGTTTGAAGATTTCAAGTTCTTATGGGGATTTTCTCTTCTTGGCCTATTTCAGTCACAACATTCTATCCTGTACAAACCAATTATATAGTTGGCTTTTGTTAATGTGAAGCATGGTACCAACTCCCCAAGCGGTGATGTGAAAGCCCCATACTTGAAATTATATGAAATTGTACTACCTATGTTTCAATTTCTTTCAATTGGGAGTTTTTTTGGAGAGGGACTGCTTAACATGGATATTTGGAAAGAACTGCTGCAGATTCTTTCCTATTTCACATACATGGATGATTCTTGGAATAGTCTTGCAATATCAATTTTATCACAGGTTATCCAAAATTGCCCGGAAGAGATTTTTAATAGTGAAAATTTTGCTTTGATAACAATGGAACTTTGTATACACTACCTTTTTAAATTATTTCACAGAACTGACACAATTTCAATAGATCATCCAAACTTTGAAGTAAATGTGATAGATACACTATGTAGCACAATAGTGGCCATAATTAACCGTATTGAGACCAAGGTGTCCCAGCATCCAAAATCAACAGTTCTGGCATTGGTTTTAGTTGGCTATAAGTGTGTCCAGGAGGCTTCAACTGAGGTTTACTTATCAGAAGCCATTAACATGGCCTTCTCCCATCGTCTATGCGGAAATTGTTGCAGTTTGTTGCACCGGTTTCTCTGCTGCGATTGCATCCAAATCATTTGGTGACGGGAAGTTCTGCGGTTACTTATGTTTTCTTACTTCAGCATGGGAATGCAGAGGTTGTCGATGAAGCCGTCACCCTATTGATTGAAGAGCTGGAGCTGTTGAAGAGTGAGATTGGAAATGATACCGCAGATTCAGACCAATTCACTTTTGATATAGATTCTAAAACGTTTTCAAGACTTGAATTGTTTGCGTTGATCAAATTTGATTTGAAAGTTCTATTAGCATGTGTTTCCATGGCTGGGGATAGCAGTTTGATTGGTCACACACAAACAACTAATTTGCATCTTGGGAGGGTGGAAAAGTTGGTGTCCTTTATCACAAAAAAGATGAATCCTTTTGAGTTACCTATTCAGGCCTTCATGGTGTTGCAGTTCGCTGCTGTCAAGACATTGGAGAGGCTAAATTCAGTTGAGTTCTTAATTAAGTGTTCCCTAAAAGAACATAATCATGATAGTGTTGAATTTCAAACTGAAAAGGAGGATGATGACTATCAATTCAGTAATGGGCTTTCTGCCGCGATTACTGAGAATTTGGAAAAATACAGCAAACTCCTTGTAAAGGCCCTTCACATTTCTTTTGCTCTGGCAATCAAAACAGCAGCTCTTGACTAGGGACAAAAGTTGTATGAGAATGTTAATAAGATCTCAAGCACAAAAGGCTTCTCTTATGAAGCGTCCGAAAATGCTGGTGTAGTCATGAGCTTGGTTTTCTCAATTTTAAGTGGTACTTTTGAGAGGGAACCAGAAGTAAGATCAAATGTTGCAATAACCTTGGAGATATTTGTACAAGCAAAGCTTATAATTTGTATTCCTTGGGATTCCTAGACCAGATTGAAATCAAACATCACAACAAAGCCAATGCCGTAACATTTTGCCCCTCGAACGAATCGCACCAGAGTCATGTGAAAGACATACCAAGACCAAAACCGTGTCAAGATGCCACAACAACACCACATAAAATCAGTTCAATTCCAAAAAAGTGAAAGCACATATTTCATTCAAATGAGTTTACAGTGGTGAAACCTTTCTTACCAACAGTAAAGTTTTCAAAATGAAGAGAATTGAGGGAGGGACCACCAAGCTGGGGTGAGGACAAAAAACCTCCAAGCACCCTCCATACAGACACTTCTCACTGCTCTGAGGAAACACAGCAACACAGTAGAGAGGAGATGAGTCATATATAAGAGACACCACTGTTCATAAAGAGGGAGAGCCGAAAAACCCTAATTTTTGGAGATAGCCGCCACTGTTCACCCACAAGGAAGGGAGAATTCTGAAGAAAAAAAACAAGCGCCACTACTGTTCACTAAGAAGGAAGGAAGGTTTCTGCAAAAAAAAACAAAGCGTAGGACGAACGGGAGCTCAGAA
Source organism: Lathyrus oleraceus (assembly GCF_024323335.1). Lineage (NCBI taxonomy): Eukaryota > Viridiplantae > Streptophyta > Magnoliopsida > Fabales > Fabaceae > Lathyrus > Lathyrus oleraceus. The sequence goes on from NC_066585.1 coordinate 95,866,860, forward strand.
GAGACGAACAAGAAGAAAGGAAACATCCGGGGAAAACGTTCAGGCGACACGCTTACCTACATTCGTCGGTCGAGCTCGCCGCAACTGGTTAGCTTCCTTTCCGAGCTTTATTCCTATGTTTAGATTCTGCTTTGCATCCTTCCCAGGAAACCATGGTTGTTTTCTAATTCGGTTTCATCGAAGCCTCCATGTTTGATTTAACAATACCGTCGCCATGTTTGTTTGTGATGTTATCTTGCTGTTGTTTCAATCTCCATGAAATATTCCGTTCTTACTGGATGGTCTGCATGTGTTTGGTTTTTCTTCCATTTATACGTTTCCAATACATTTATCCTTCTTCCATGCCATCTACGACATCCGTGGGTTGGTGGTAGAAATGGCTAGGACATTGGTTGGTAAACCTCAGGTCCAGGGTTCGATCCTTGGATTCTAGCATTTCTGGTTTTTTTAAATGTATTTTCCATTTCCTACTAGTTTTTTATTATTATTACCATTTTTTTTATTATTTTTAAACGTTTTATGATTTTTTTTCCTTTCCTTTTTTTAGACACTTTTGATTTTAATTTTTGCCCTTGATTAATTGTTAAATATCGATTTTAATTTATGGATTCAACAATTTCCATGTTGTTTATCCATGATTATTTTTATCGATACATCGATAGTATTTCGCCGCGTTTTGATTAATCACATATGACATTTCAATTATTGTCAATATGTGCAAACCGGCTTTGAGCACATTATATAGATTTCTTGTTTGCTTTTTTTCCAATTTCCATCTGCCTTGCACGTCATTGCGTTATGCGACTTTGATTCGCATCCTCGCATCCCGATTTTTATCCGTGCACGTCCCGATGTTGTTTCTGTCAATTAAATTTTTTGAGTGTTTTGTATATATAACTTGTTGTGTTATTTATTCACACGGCTTACTCTTGGGCCTTCTTACAATGAGACAGTTCTCTTGCACTTACACTCATACATCGCATTGTTTGTTGTTTGGGCCCGATTTAATTATTCCAGTACTTTGAATCCCCATTTGACAAAATGTACCCCACTCCCTCGATGTGTAATAATTTTATTGCTTTTCATTTCTTTATTTGTTTGACTGTTTAGTTAGCTACTAACACAAGAATAAAATCAACCATTTCCAAAAATATCAAAAAAATAAGACTCGATCCAACGTCGAGTATTTTCTCAATAAACAAATCAACCAATTTCTTCTTCCCATTCTATTCCATTTCTTTCAAAACTTTATCAAACGCTTGATCCAACGTCAAGCCATTTTTCATAATCAAAAACTCAAAAATATTAATTCATATTCAAGACATTTTCAATAAAGATGGAAATGGAACATGGTGTATACCGCGCACTCCTGAGACTAGGATTCGAGACGGATGTCTCGCTCATCCTAGTTCTCGCCATCATCCAAATTTATCCACTTTGTTTTCTCTCAAACACTCATTCAAATCTTTCTCTATCGCTCATCAAATGCTTGATCTAATGTCAAGTCATTTTCACAACAAAACTCAAAATACTTAATTCCTATCTAAACACCTTTCAATAAAGATGGAAATGGAACGTGGTGGATACCACGCACTCCTGAGATTAAGATTTGAGGTGGATGCCTCGCCTATCTTAGCTCTCGCCATCATTTAAAATTGCCCATGCGGTTTCTTCAAACCCTTTCTCAATCAAATTCAAAAACACTTAATTCTTATTAAACACTTTTACAAATAAGATGGAAATGGAACGTGGTGGATACCACACACTCCTGAGACTAGGATTCGAGATGGATATCTCGCTCATCCAAGTTCTCGCTATTACTCAAAACATATCAAACCAATCAATTTCTTTTTCTCGCCGCCGTGCGATTAACCCTTCAAACCCTTTCTCAAACGAAAGGTACTTTGTTTCAAAACAATGCAAGGAAATGTTTTTCCACCTGTTTTGGGTAGTCCAACAATGTTTTCGTTGATTTGACACAAAAGTAGCTTTCGCTAAAATCGACCAATAAACAAACATTTTTCTACCCAGAACTACGTAAGCCTTGACTTCTCTATTGAGATACGTAGGATCAGGATTCGTAAATCTTGTCAGGCCCACTGATAAAAAACTTAGGTTTAGTCCTTCGTTAAAAAAATCCAAAAATATTCTTCTCTCCTCCTTTCTTTCTTTCCCACTTAATAACCTGAAAAGCCTAACATTTCAACTAACACTAACGCGCACAACTGACCTAACGGTTCCCGTTGAGTACAACGGACGTGAGGGGTGCTAATACCTTCCCCTTGCGTAACCGACTCCCGAACCCTGATTTGGTTGCGACGACCAATAATCATTGTCGTTTTGTCTTGGGTTTTATCGATATTTCCCCTTTCCTTTTTAGGAATAAATAAAGTTCGGTGGCGACTCTGTTCAGTCCATCACGCGAGCGTGCGATTGCGCTTCGTTAGGTCGTATCCCCGTCATTTTCATGAGGTACGACAGATGGCGACTCTACTGGGGATTGTTGTTCCCTAAGCGAGTTAAGCCTAGTTAGGACGTTTGTGTGCCTTTGTTTGTTTGATTGTGTGGCTTTTCCTTATTTATTGCTTCTATTATCTTTATTATTATATTAATATTTGTTGTATATTGGTTCCACTATGTTGGGTACTTGGATATTTGATTGCAAACCATGTGGGAAAGGCTCTACACCCGAGTCTAGAGTGACAAAACATAAGATAGGACGATGGTTGAGTAGTACAGACTCCCGAGGTGAATACTTCGTAAGAGTCGGTACGAGAACCTCACTTAGAGTAGATACTTTTTGCAAATATTGTCGCCCGAGGTGTATACCTCGTAAGCTTCGATGTTTCAAAGGGGTCCATGACTCTAAGAACCTTTTAGAACATTGAACCTTTGGCCAACTAGGAATGATGGTTGCGTAGTATGGATTCCCGAGGTGAATACTTCGTAAGAATCGATACAAGAACCTCGCTCAGAATAGATTCTCTAGATGGAGTTGACGACCGGAAAGTATTTCCCGTAAGCGTCAAACATTCTTTTGAATCCATGACTCTGAGTACCCTGTCTAGAACCAAGTCGATGGTTGCGTAGTACGGACTCCCGAGGTGAATACTTCGTAAGAGTCGGTACGAGAACCTCACCAAGAATAGATTCCCTTGATGGAGTTGACGACCGGAAAGTATTTCCCGTAAGCGTCAAACATTCTTGTGAATCAATGACTCTGGGGATCCTTTGTAACAAAGCCCTAGATCATACCCGGTGAGAACCTATTCTTGAAAAGCAATCGGATTCATCAGTACCTCAGACTTTTGAACCCGTGTATTGAAAAAAATATATATGCATGGCTTGCATTGCACTCATTCACATTCCATTGCATCTGCATCTCATCATAATGCATGTCATTTTCCAGACAAAATACAAAAAAGCTCATCCATCCTTTGTCCATGACCGCAAAATGATTCCTGACATGCGTTTAGAACAAGAAACCATGTCTTAAGAGATGATGGACGAGCTAAGGAAAGGTCAAGAAGCATTGAAGGAGGAACTCAATCTTTTGAAGAGCCAAGTGGGATGGGTCGTGGAAACCCTGCAAGCCTTATTGAGGAAAGAGGGTCATCCCATACCCATTGCTACAACAGAGGGAGCTACTACTCCACATCCATCTGGTGTTACCCCGAGTCAAGGGAAATTCTATATGGCAACTCCTCACCTACTAGCATATGGACCTCCCTTAGGATGTCATCATCAACATCCTCTGACCATTCCCCCTCAAAATCACCGAAGTCATGTTCAAAGCAAAAATCAGAATCAGAACAAGGGGAACAAAAATCAGAACGACCCAATTCTGGTGCCATATAGCAAGCTCTACCCACAACTGATCCAAAATGCTTTGGTGACCCCTCGAGCTCTCACACCTGTGTCACCATACCTGCCATGGTACAATCCAAATGCAACATGTGAATTTCATAAAGGGGCAGTGGGACATGACCTAGATTCTTGCTTAGCGTTGAAAGCCTTGGTACGAGAGCTGATTAGCAAAAAGAGCTTAGTCTTTGAAGAGGATCACCCGAAGGTCAAGTGCGAATACCATACTGGAACAATGGGGCACTCCATCAAGGAATGCAAGAGTTTTAAGTTCAAGCTGTAAAGATTGATTCACATTAGGTCACCGACACTCAAGGAGGAAAGCTCAGGTACATACATCTTAATTTCTGGGTCAACTAGCGAGAAAGGAAAAGGACCTCAGAAATCCCTCAAGGTTTTGTACCACAAGGAAGAAGTCAGGGAGATGGCTAATGAGATATCATCGTTTCCCGATAAGAGAATTGAGATATCACCTTGGATTTCTAATGTCACGACCCATGGCAACGGAAGCAAAGGAGAAGTGAGTAGTGGATCCAAGAGGGTTGCATCCAACGATCAGATTGAAGGAAAAGAATTTGAAGATCGTCGTACCAATATCCAAAAGTTTGTTGATCCTAACCTTCAAGTGGTTGAAAATGAGCAGTTAGCAATGCCCGAAGTGCCGTACCAACAAACGCTACCTTTTGGTCTTCATTACAAACAATCCTGGTTTGCTCCTCATCCAAATCAACAAGCCAAAGGCCCGAGATATTGAAATCAGCATAGGCCTCAAAATAACTTGGAAAGAAGAAACGATCCTCGTCATCCAATCCTCATGACATATAGCCAACTCCTACAACCTCTGATTCAAAACTCGTTGGTGGTTCCCAAGTCTCTTAAGCCGGTTCCACAACCTTACCCACCCGGGTATGACCCAAATGAGAAATGTGGATATCATGCCGGATCAGAAGGGCACTCAATTGAAGACTGCAAAGCTTTCAAAGCCAAAGTACAACAGTTGATTGACAACAGGTGCATAGCCTTTCAAGAAGGAAGCTTGGTGGTAAACGTTAACCCATCGGCCGGATAAGTGCGAAGGTCTCAAGGGGTGTCCCCATAGGTTAATGGATCAAGTTTGAAGAAGTCATTGTTGGCAATCATTTGGTTGTTTCAGCATTTCTTTTGTAGTTTCCTCGCATGTTGATTGTTAATTGCTTTTAAGCATTGTTGTTTTCTTTGAATTGGTAAGATTAATGAAATGTTTATGCATCTTTTGAATTGATCCATTCGTATTCACTGGTTTTTCATTCATGTTAAAAACAAAAATACTCCTCTCATTCACTTTTGTTTATCAAACCGTTGTGTTAACAAAGATTGGAAGGAGGATGATGAAAACAAAACATTTGAAATTGTTGTGGTATACTTTTGAATAAAACCTTGCCGATGATGTAAGGCATTATTTCAAATCCCCAAACACTGAAGAGATAAGGAGTTAATCCCTAGTCAACCACTTTGAGCCTAGAAGTTGGTGTTTATTTCGGATCTAAAACCCTTAATCTTAACCTGGGGCAGGGTAGTTGTTTTTAGATAGTTTGACCATGCATTCGATCTTTCAAAAAATTCGTCCATATGTACGCCCTCCAATTAGGTTCAACCACATGTTATCCTTCGCGCACATGTTAAGGTGTCGAAGAAGTTGAGAAAAGCTAAAATTAGTGTTGGTTGATCCTCATCCACCAATAACCTGGCAGTCAACACGTAAAAAAAAACAGAAAAAAGTCCGCTAAATCAAACACCACAAAATGACTTAGGCAAAAGTCAGGGCATCCCGATGGACCGAAAGCTTCAAAGAAGCAGTCCAGGTAAAATCAGGGATAAAGAAAATCAATCAACAGAGGTCATTAAATCCTCAACAAAAACAAAATAAGGTGACTGCCATTTCAAGAAAATCTCACCTTGAATCCTCATTTTCACTTTCGCACCTTCGAAGTCGAATGCGTGTATTGAATTAACTGAACATAGGAACTGGAGATCATCAAGAAGAAGGGGTGGGTAAAAATAAATTTTGAGCCTTATATCCTTTTGTTTCAAAAAACCGTGAACCAGACCACGTTACAACCTTTAAAAGACCTAATTGAGACAGAGTTTATTTTGAAAGCATACTACAACAAGGTTGTGTTAACCTGACTCCAAATGATTTTTGTTAACCATTTGATGGCACAGACTTGCATGTTGTGAATGACTTGATCATTATTGTGTTCTTATCAATGACTCGTTCACTGTATTTCACCCGTTCATATCAATAAACTCTGATTTCAAATTTTTGCATAAGCATTGCATTAAAATTACCATTTTTGAATGCACAATCTTATTTGCGAGTCAACACTTAGCATTAAGGAAATTCCAACAATATACAATTGAGGAATTTGATAAGGTGAAAGAAGTCTAGTCATGGGAAAATCACTTTGAGCATCAGTTAATTCAAGCTAGTCACCCTAAGGGTCATCTCGCCAAGAGTAATTTGTTTCAAGACTTAGACCGGGGCAAGCCACCTCAGAGCTCAGTAAGTCCAACTATCCAAGGAAAGTCAATCAAGAGTCTACCATTCCAACATTTGGTTAGTCAAGTTCAGACCATTGCAAGTTTCAAACACTTGGGGCAAGCCATCTCGAGGTAGTCTCATGGCAAGTTGTTTCCAAACTCACTTTTAAGGTGAACATTTCCAAAGTCCCAACAGACTGGGGCAAGATGAGGCACAAAGGGGCAGACCCCCTTCATGCTTTCAAATTGATCAAACAAATTCTACCATACGTCAACAACTATTGATTCTAAGACGAGTGCCCGGAAATTATGCTAGCATGATTCATTAATCCTCCAAAAGAATCCCATTGGCTAAGTTGTGGCTATCAAACTTGATAGAATTCTCCTTTGATAACATCTATCATAAGATATTTGGTTGAGTTCTCGGTGTTAAGGAATCATGAGCTTCCATAAAAAGCCTTTACAAACTCCCAGTCCACTCAGGTGTCAGCATTTTCATATCATGATCATTCATATATCATGCATAAAAAGAAATTCAAATCATACATAGCCGAAATGTACTTCGGGCTCATTTTGCATTGACCCGGGTCTTGTTGTTGATCTTATATCCTTTAACCTCTAATTCCAATTTGAATTTGGTGCCCTTAAACCATCATCCGGTTTTCGCAGTCATTTTTAAGTCCAATTGTTGTTGGCAAACTCCGTTAAAAGCTGGTTGTAATCCATTGCTTACAATCAAAGTCCAATTGTTGTTGGCAAAATCTGTTAAAAGTTGGTTGTAATCCATTGCTTACAATCAAAGTCCAATTGTTATTGGCAAAATCTGTTAAAAGCTGGTTGTAATCCATTGCTTACAGTCAAAGTCCAATTGTTGTTGGCACCAATTTGTTAAAAGTTGGTTGTAGTCCGTTGCTTACAGTCAAAGTCCAATTGTTGTTGGCACCAATCTATTAAAAGCTGGTTGTAATCCATTACTTACAGTCAAAGTCCAATTGTTGTTGGCAAAATCTGTTAAAAGCTGGTTGTAATCTATTGCTTACAGTCAAAGTCCAATTGTTGTTGGCACCAATCCGTTAAAAGCTGGTTGTAATCCATTGCTTACAGTCAAAGTCCAATTGTTGTTGGCACCAATCTATTAAAAGCTGGTTGTAATCCATTGCTTACAGTCAAAGTCCAATTGTTGTTGGCACCAATCTGTTAAAAACTGGTTGTAATCCATTGCTTACAGTCAAAGTCCAATTGTTGTTGGCAAAATCTGTTAAAAGCTGGTTGTAATCCATTGCTTACAGTCAAAGTCCAATTGTTGTTGGCACCTATCCATTAAGAATATGTTTGTAATCCATTGCTTACGGGCAAAGTCCAATTGTTGTTGGCACGTACAAAGAGTTTGAATACCTTGTCTTTTCTGATGGTTCCGTGAAAGTCATGTATGACTCACCATTTTGAGGAGTTCCCAGAAGCTTGGTGGTTTTTGTTTGATTTTCTCTATAAAGAATCATCGTAGCCTTTTGCGTGGATGGTCTACTTATAAGAAGACTTCCGTTTATCTTTGTTTTGCATAAATTCCCTGTTAGGAATCTCCAAAATCTGTGATTGGATGAATTTCTTGTGAGAAATCTTCAGAACTATCAGATGTATTCTAAAGTGTCAGGTCATGTATGAACCTATTGATGAAACTTGCTTTGTATGTTTTCCAATATTCTCAGGTCATGTATGAACCTATTGATAAAACTACCTTTGATTTTTACCAAGCAATGTCAGGTCATGTATGAACCTGTTAATTGCGCAATTCTTTGAATAGTCAAGTGTTGTCAGGTCATGTATGAACCTGATGTTGAAAATTCTTTGAATGTTCCTGTTTTGTCAGGTCATGTATGAACCTGTTAATTAAGCACTCTTTGAATAGTCAAGTGTTGTCAGGTCATGTATGAACCTGCTATTGAAAACTCTTTGAATAATCAAGTGTTGTCAGGTCATGTATGAACATGTTGTTGAAAATTCTTTGAATGTTCCTATTTTGTCAGGTCATGTATGAACCTGTTAATTGAAATTCTTTGAATAGTCAAGTGTTGTCAGGTCATGTATGAACCTGTTGTTGAAAATTCCCTGAATGTTCCAGCATTGTCAGGTCATGTATGAACCTGTTGTTGAAAATTCCCTGAATGTTCCAGCATTGTCAGGTCATGTATGAACCCGTTGCTGTTGAGCCTTTCATTCCAGTATTACCAGGTCATGTATGAACCTGTTGCTGAACATTTTGTTCCAATGTTGTCAAGTCATGTATGAACTTGTTGTGGAAATTTTCTCAAAATGTTCAAGTTTGTCATCAGGTCATGTATGAACTTGTTGATACACTCTTTTTGATTTTTCTATTTGTTGTCAAGTCATGTTTGAACTTGCTTCTTGGTATTCCCCAGCATTGTCAGGTCATGTATGAACCCGTTGCTGTTGAGCCTTTATTCCAGTATTACCAGGTCATGTATGAACCTGCTGTCGAAAGTTCTTTGTTTATTCCAGTGTTGTCAGGTCATGTATGAACCTGTTGCTGAACCTTTTGTTCCAATGTTGTCAAGTCATGTATGAACTTGTTGTGGAAATTTTCTCAAAATGTTCAAGTTTGTCATCAGGTCATGTATGAACCTGTTGATATACTCTTTTTGAATTTTTCTGAGTTTGTTAGGTCATGTCTGAACCTACTGTCAGAACTTCTTGATATTCCCCAGCATTGTCAGGTCATGTATGAACCTATTGTTGAGCTTTTATTCCAATATTACCAGGTCATGTCTGAACCTGTTTTGAAGAATCTTTCCCTTTGATTATTCCAGTGTCGTCAAGTCATGTATGAACTTGTTGTGGAAATTTTCTCAAAATATTCAAGTTTGTCGTTGTAACACCTCAAAATTTGCCCTCCTCTCTTGGGACTAGCTTAGCATATTGCATTTCATTTTTAGGGCATTAGTCATTGCATCTTTGCATATCATGTGAAAATAAAACAAGTCATCCTCTAAAGTCTTTCTCAGAAGATAGAGAGGTTAAGAGATTCATGCCTGAGGGTCTCATAAATTGATCACCAGCCATCTGAGGGTTTGTGCTTCAATTAGGGTTTTCTTGGTTCTTCAAGGAGGTTGAGCATTATCTTGATTGCAAGGGTACATCATCATCATTATGGCTATGTCATCCTCAAAGGTTTCAGAATTCATGCTCAGATTCTTTGGGATTAGGGTTTTGACCTCTGGTCAACCCTCATCAGTGCTATTCTATCAGTCAGGGTTCCTCAAGGAAATGGGGTTTATTTGCTTGGATGGAGATTATCATATTGATTTTATTGAGCTTGTATAATCTAGGGTTTCATTTTGGAGCCATCTCATCAAGTGGTTGAGGCTCAAAGTCATCTGTGTATGTTCAAATCATCTGTCAACCAGGAAAGTCAACTGTGCAAGAACTGAGGGCTAGGAGGTGGAGAAATGAGTTTCAACATCTCATTCATGTTCAAAAGGGGGCTTATTCATCATGTCAAATTCATATCTTGAATAATTTGAGGTCAAGTTAAAAGTTTCCAAAAATGGAAAGTGACCTATAATTGAAAGTTTCCCAAAATGGAAAGTTTTGACTCAAATTCAACTTGATCTTGCATCATCAAAGAAGCTTCAAATGAAATTTTGTCCAACATTAAAGTTGAAGATCTCTCTCTCCCATTTCCAAAAAGTCCTAGATCATGAATTTATGATGAATGGTTGAAGAGATACGATCAAATCATTGCCAAGTGTACATGAAACTTCAAAAGGGCATAACTTTTGATTCATAACTCCAAATTTGGTGGTTCTTTTTGCAAAATGCTTCTCATGACATGAAGTTTCCAAAACATTCATCACATTGCATGAATTTCCATCATATAATCATTTGATTTTTCAAGTCAATTTTGGAGGGAAAATGGCCAATTCAAAAATGGTGCATCATGAGAACTTTATACCATTGCCAATGTGTTTAAAAGATGATTTTGAGTGAAAATGATGAGCCTCTTGGTACTGTTCACGCATGCATTAGCCATGCACCACCAAATTTCCAATTTTTGCCATGCACCCTCATTTTGCTTAATCTCTAATTAACTTTGATTAATTTTAATTAAAATAGGATTAACACATGGTATATATACTAAATCATAACAGAATTTGAGATTAACTTGATCATTTCACCATTTCTAGATCTAAGAATTTTTTTCCCTCCATTTTTTTTCTCAACCAAAACTTGAAAAATCTTCAAAGAACCTTGCATTTTTATTCCATATTCTTGTTCTCTGGTGTGGAATTAGTGCAGATCAAGCTTTAGATTGGTGAATGCGTGTGGAAATCAAGCATTGAAGTTCAAGAACTCAATTATGGAAGTTCAAAATTAAGCTAGATCTACACCGTTTCAAGTCTCCATTCAATCACCAAACATCATTACAAGTATTCTGGAGTGGATTTGGAGCATTCAACGCCTTGATTCGCACGTTTTAAAGAACTGCTCTTCAAGAGGTCATATTTTCGAGTTTCTTAATTCTCTGTTTTATATGCATAATATTGTAGAGCATTTGATGCTGATCGTTTTGATATAAATTTCGTGCGATTTGGATAAGAATTGAGAGAGATATGCTTATTTGAAGTTTTGAATGTCAAACTTTATTTGCTTCGATTTGCATGAATCATGATGAATTAGCATGAAATAATGATGGATCTATAATCTCCTTTGCATGAGCTTCGTTTTGGTATAAAATTTTTGAAAATCTGGAAAAAAGCTGGATGAACTTCATGATGTTCATCATCTTCATCGTGAAGAAGATGAAGATGCATGCATAACGACGAATTCTGGAAAAATTGCGTCGGTTCTTTGCAAATAGTGTCGGTTTGAACCGTCCAAATTTGCGCAGGCTTAGGGTTTTAGGAAACGAGGTCGTTTTGCCTCAGCGCGCGCCACTGTTTGAATGTTAACATACTTCGATTCCTGGCTGGTGCAAATATTCAAATGTTCTTCATATTTTTGCTTTCCCTCCACTTTTGAATGCTACATGCTTCATTTGTTTTTTTTATTTTTCATCAACTTGTAAAATCCATATCAAATTGAAAATTGATCCAAAAAATACCTGGTTTTTGGCTAATTGTTCCTTGAGATGTCTAGTTTTTATGATGATTTTTTCTGGAGTTGTGCCTGGCTAGAATTTATTTGCTCTTGGTTGATTGAACACATGTGCATTTGTGACCTTGCCTTACTCTTCCTATCATGAAATGCTTGTTTTTAATCCAATGGACTTGAAATTTTACATGCTGATTCTAGACATGTTAATGGATGTTTTAGGCTTGGTTTGGTATTTTTCTCATTTACCATTTCTGTTTTATGCTTGTGTTAACATGGTCTGACAATTTGTGTCACACAATTGATTGTTCAACTTGTGCAATTTAATTTCCATGCCAATTGATTTTGGATGCTTCTGATTTTTTGTATGTTGATCATGTTGAATGTGTTGAATGTTCATGAATATTTCCAGAATTATTTGAATCATTTCTATTTTGATTTGGAATTTTCATTCATGGTGACCATACATGAGCCTTGAAATTGCCTTTGACTTCTTTTGATCATGAAATGCCTTTGATGATTGATTTTGATGTGAACCTTTTTAGGACATGTTAATATGTGTTTGAAGTTGCAATGTGTTGAATTTCAGCTCCTGTTTTGAATTTTTTCTTCATCTTTGACCCTAGGCTTTGACCTAGTGGTTTGTTGCTTACATGTGAACTTTGAATTTCAGGTTTAAGCATCCAAGTTCCATGGTTGATGATGCTTCATCATTTGGATGTTGATATTTGCTTTTGATTGCTAACACTTGCTGTTTTGTAGGTTGATGATAACTCATTTGAGTTTGCCTTATGGCTTTTGTGTTGTACATTGGGAATTGTCTGTTGGTTATTAACTATTGTCTGTTTGCCTGAAAGTTGTACTGATTGGTTTAGCTGTTTCCACAGGTACCTAAGTTGCTTTAAGTTCATTTGAACTTTGCTTTGCTTGCTTGTGGTTGACATACCACTGAGGTATAATTCCTTGATCTTCATGTAGTCTGGAAAACCTGTCATGTTACCTTGGCAGGCACCTGTCTGAAGCCCTTCTTAAGAGGCAATGTTTGTGGATGTTTCATTTTGTGCCAAGCAGGTAAAGACCTCTTAAGAGGCAATTGGGAGATAAAAGGGATGTGTCATCCATCCCCTGCTATTCAGTTGTGTCATTCAGTTTGCTCACACCCTGTGTTGATGCATTTTGAATAAAAACCCAAGATCTTGTTGTGTCAGTCATGTGGAGAAGAGTTCCTGCATTCTGAACTCCCACACTTTCTATTTGATTGAAGCTCTCCCAGGCCAGGGATAAGAGCTATGAGGCATAACCCTCATCTCCATTTCGTCTGCTTCACCCTAACTCTCAATGTTAGGGTTAAGAGCTCAAAACACCCCATTCCAGTTGGCTTGTTTGTCGAGGTTGACATGACCTCTTGACTAAAGCCCAACCTTGCTTGAGCCCCCTTGGTTGTGTATAGTGTGTGCTATTTGCTTTTGATGTTTATCTGTTTTGCTTCTCATCTCCTTTCTGTAGGAGTCGTATGATCAACTTTTGAGGAAGTTAACGTACATAGAGATAGACTTGAGTTGACTCACTGCCTGTGTGAGTCAAACTCTTGTTAGGAACCTCAACCTAGGACTATTATGGATTACATGACAACTTCTAGGCTCGAGTCGTAGTCTCCCTAGTAGCTTGTTATCTCCCTTGTCTCTGGTTAGGTTAGAAGTTCTTTCCCTGTTAAGGGGAACTACGTTGCCCTGATCCTCATACCAGATGAGGTAAGTAGGCAGGAGATCGTGCGAGATCTCTCCGGGCACCCTTTTTGTTTTTCACCCTTTTTTCTTTTTGTGTGTGTTTGCTTGACAGCTAGCAGGCTCGAGTACCAGACTCCCTGTTAGCTTGTTTGTTCAACTTTATTGTTGCTTTTGACGACTCAGCGTCCGGTTAACCTCTTATGTGTGAGTGAGGAGTCTGACGTAAGTCCAGCGATTGGCAGACGGTTTCCTTTGTTTGTTTGTGTGTGAGGAGTCTGACGTAAGTCCAGCGATTGGCAGTCAGTTTCCTTTGTTTGTTTGTGTGTTTGGAGTCTGATGTAAGTCCAGCCATTGGCAGTCAGTTTCCTGTGTTTGTTTCTTTGCTTGGAGTCTAACATAAGTCCAGCGGTTGGCAGTTGGTTTCCTGTGTGGGTGTGTGTTTGTTGGTTCGGAGTCTGATGTAAGTCCAGCGATTGGCATTCGGTTTCCATGTTTGCCTGTTTGTGTGGAGTCTGACGTAAGTCCAGCGATTGGCAGTCGGTTTCCTGTTTGTGTTTTGTTTGGCGTGCGTTAGCCGAACTACGGTAGCTCTGATTCTCATTCCAGATGAGATACGTAGGCATAGGATGCGATATCCTAGCGAGCCCGTTTCCCATTTCCCCGAACTACGTTGACTCTGATGTTTGTTTCTGACAAACTACGTAGGCCCAGGATACGACATCCTGCCGAGTCCGCTTCTTCCGTCTTCTTTCACCTGTTTATTCCAGTGTGTGCATTCTTTGAGCAGTTTTTCAACAACCTTTTCCTATTCTTTTGAGCGTGGATCCCGTCGAGTACGACGGACGTGAGGGGTGCTAATACCTTCCCCTTGCGTAACCGACTCCCGATCCTTGTAATCTCCGGTCGTAAGACCATTTCCTTTCCAGGTTTACTTCGAGCGTTTCCTTTCCCTCTTTTGGGATAAATAACGCACAGTGGCGGCTCTGTTTGTTTGTTTTTCCCGCCGGTTGTTTTTCGCGGATGCGACAGTCGTCAAGTCATGTATGAACTTGTTGATATACTTTTTTTGAATTTTTCTGAGTTTGTCAAGTCATGTTTGAACTTGCTGTCAGAACCGTTCTTGGTATTCCCCAACATTGTCAGGTCATGTATGGACCCGTTGCTGTTGAGCCTTTATTCCAGTATTACCAGGTCATGTCAGAACCTGTTTTGAAGAATCTTTTTCTTTGATTATTCCAATGTTATCAGGTCATGTATGAACCTGTTGATGAACCTTTTGTTCCAATGTTGTCAAGTCATGTATGAACTTGTTGTGGAAACTTTCTCAAAATGTTCAAGTTATTAGTAAGTCATGTGTGAACTTACTGTCGAAATCTCTTGTATCCTAAGTGTTGTTCCTCGAATTTCACTTTGAGTACTCTCCAGTGTGTGTCTGACTCTCCAACAAGATTGTTATCCCCAGCAAATTGGTTTTACCCTATTTGTCTGTCTCCCTGTGGACCATTAGTATTCCCCACATATTGGTCTGTCCAGTGGCATCTCCTGTTAAGGATTCACCGTGTCCCTAACAGATAAATTCAAAAAAATAAAGAGTCATGCATCCATGCATATCATATCATATCATAGCATTTTCATTTTTCAGGTTCAAAATCTTGGTCTCCATGGTATTTAACCATCCCCCACTGCGATCCGATGAAAAGTGTTGTTTCATTTTCCTCTGGTGGAGGATGTTTAAATAGGGGCAACTGTCATACCCCGATTTTGGCCCTGAAAAATTTTCCCCATCAATCACTCATTTTAATTCTTTCTTCATGACCATTCCATCTGGTCATGATACTATCCAAAAAAACGTTTGTTGTTGGACTTGCTACCACGACCAGTCCATGTTAGTCTTTTGGGTTTTGTTTCTTTATTTTGGTATAAGTTGATTAATCTCTTTAGCCATACGAGATTTGAAACCTCTTTCATTTGTCGTAATCAAGTGAGCCCCATGTTTCATCTTTCGTTCCTGTTTCATCGAAGTGATTATTCATCTCGCCTTGTCACATTACCAGTTCTCACTTTTTTTTCAAATAAATTATGTGTCAAGTGCAAAACATTTTTGTTTTAGGTCATCATTCATATGCATTTTTCTCATTCATTCATCATTCAAAGAAATTTGTATTTCTTCATTCACATTGGAAAATTTCCATTCATATTGAAGGAATTCTACATACTCATTCGTATTTCATTTATTTCGTTCATTCAATCATGATGTTGGCATATGAGCAAAGCATCTTATCACATGAATAAATGGAAGATTTTCATGCAAGGCAAGAACTGGCTGGATCTTCCGAGACTTCCAGTGACATTGATAAGCTCTCAATTTCTAATGTCCAACGTGGATCCGAAAGGTTTTGGTCACATATAATAGCTGCTTATGCATTTACCTTCTGGACATGCTATATTTTGATGAAGGAGTATGGAAGAGTTGCCGCAATGAGATTGCAGTTTCTTGCAGCGGAAAAACGTCGTCCTAATCAATTTTCGGTGCTCGTTAGAAACATTCCACCAGATCCTGACGAATCTGTTAGTGAGATCGTGGAGCACTTCTTTCTGGTCAACCATTCGAATACCTATCTGACTCACCAGGTTGTTTATAATGCAAACCGGTTGGCAAAGTTGGTTAAAAAGAAGAGCAAGATGCAGAATTGGCTCGTCTATTATCAAAATAAGCTGGACAGAACTTCAATAAGACCAGAAATGAAGACTGGTTTCCTTGGTTGTTGTGGAACAAAAGTAGATTCTATTGATCATTACACCACTGAAATTGACAAGCTGTCAAAAGAAATAGCTTTAGAGAGGGATAAGGTCACCAATGATCCCAAGTCCACCAACTGCTGGCATTAGCTTCTCTCCATCCAACAATAAGATCATTACTGGTGCTGGCCTTATTATCATGTATCCAATTTGCCAGAACTTAAAATCCTTGAACTGGAGCTATGCCTTGTCACGCCCAAAACGTCATAACAGTAGTGATAACAGGCCCTGCAACAATCCTTAATAGAATCACACTCAACTTCTAAATCCTGCGTGCATGATAATTTAAAGAAAATGGATGATGAAACAATCACCATGAGCATATACCTACAAACTGGCTAGAGATGAACCAATCAGGAGTTGATGAAATTGGGGATCAGTGGTTGGATCACTACAATGATCGCCCAGATATGGACATGGACCCCATGGAAGCCACCGGCATTTCTGTATTGTTGAAAAGGTCCAGCGGCAACAAAGGACCTATTGTTCGGGAAAGGATTCTTGCCTCTTCAATGCATGCTTTAAAATCCTGTACTTGGCATCAGACTGATAATAATGATCCTCCCACGTTCTCCATAGATGACTTTGAAGCTCTAGGCAATCCCATTCTGTCACCAAGTCCTTTGTGGGTCTCAATTACGGCGTTCAGGTCCAAGCTGGAACGACTTTTGGAGGCTGCTGCAATTGATGATGGTTCTGCTGCAGGACTTTGGGTCATAATGCAGATATGCCGCTGCCGAAGTTGTGCAGGATTGCGAATATCATCTTTATTGGAAGAGGGAGTTATTCGATGGCTAAGGGATCGTTTACTGTTTTAAGTACTTGACGATTCTGATGAAGAAAGCATACAATGGTTGATTAAGGCCGAGGTGTCTAAGTGGAACCAAAAGGGAATCAACATAATCTATCGGCATCGCCTAATCGGGACTGGATACAAAGCTGGAAATCTTAATTATGCAATGAGCTGTGACTATGAGAAAGGCTATGAACTTGTTCAATATTTGATGCAAACTTACAACCAAATCCTGATTTTCTAAGGAAAATCTGGATGGCCATCTTTTCGCGGAGCAAATGAACTTAATGCTACTGTAGAAAATGCTGAGACCTACAACATTAATACGATTCAGCGGGTCTTGAATGATTCCGGTCCACCAAGTTAGCCAAAGATACGGATTAATACATACATATATGAATTATTTAAAGAAGATAAGAGGATTGGACCTACATCTGAAAAAATTGGGGCATTGTGTACCAGATATGAAAACATGGGAAGATTTTGAAGGACAGACACTGAAACACAACGCAACCTAGCTTTTCCTCCATAATCGATTATTCCATTCATTTCAATGGAGTTGCCTAATCAGAAAACAGTTGATTATCCTAGTTTCAAACTTGTGATCGTCGGTGATGGTGGCACAGGAAAAACAACTTTCGTAAAGAGGCATCTTACTGGAGAATTTAAGAAGAAATATGAACCAACCATTGGTGTTGAAGTGCATCCATTGGATTTCTTCAGAAACTGTGGTAAGATTCGTTTCTACTGCTAGGATACTGCTGGTCAAGAGAAGTTTGGTGGTCTCAGAGATGGATACTATATTCATGGACAGTGTGCTATTCTAATGTTTGATGTTACTGCATGGCTGACATACAAGAATGTCCCTACTTGGCACCGTGATCTTTGTCGGGTCTGTGAAAACATCGCATTTGTTCTTTGTGGAAACAAAGTTGAATGTGAAGAACAGGCAAGTGAAGGCAAAGCAGGTTACTTTCCACAGGAAGAAAATTTTGCAGTACTATGAAACATCAGCAACAGGGGAAATTAATGCATCAACAACATCTTGCCATGCTAGCACAACATCAATCTATTCTAATGGTTGTTGTTTCTCAATCTACTGGTATCAATCTCAAGTATCCTACTAGCATATGACAACCAAGTTCCAATGTTTCTGTCCAAATCGACCACCACCTGGTTTCCCGGCAACAAAACTCGACACTACAGAAGCACCTAGCTGAGCAACAGAAGAAGTTATTTGGTACATGTTGTCATACCCCAAAATTTACCCATTAATATTTCAAGACATTTGTCAGGGCACTCTGACTCATTTTTATGACACTGATCCCAAAGGAACGAAGGCCTAGCTCACGAATGGCCCAATCCAGAAAATGGCCCAAACTGGCCTGTTCGCTACACGCTCGCCTAGCGAACGTTACGTTCGCTACACGCTCGCCTAGCGAACGTTCGCTACACGCTCGCCTAGCGAAGCAAACGTTCGCTACCAGCTCGCCTAGCGAAGCTGACAGACAACAAAAAATTTCGGGCTTCGTTCTGAGCCCATTAGGTCATGAAAAAGGGCATTATAAATACCAGCACTTCAGTAATGAAAAGAAAACGAAAAAAAGGAGAAAAGAGAACCCTAGCAAGCAAACCCTAGCGCTCACAGACGGAAAACCCTGAAGGAAAAGTCGGCGGCGGCAAAGCTACCTCCGTCCAACTCAATCCGGCTCGCCAACTCAAGGTTGCAATTCGATCGTAAACAGGTTTGCATTACTATTATCGCTTCATTTTCTTAATTGGCATGTGATACCGCTTTATGTTCTTAACTTGCATGTGATATTATAATTGAATTCATAAACGTATTTGAGGTTTTGCATGTGAGTTTAAGTATGCCAGCCTATCCTGAATGTTTGACCATATTAGTTATGTAATTGAATACCATAAGACTTGCAGCATGCTGAGATCATACTGTTCTGAAATTCAAAACCCGCAGCCGCTCGCTAGCACATCGCTAAGCGAGCATGTAGCGAGCATTCGCTAGGCCCTCGCTAGGCGAGGCAGAGGCGAACGGGACAGTAGCTTATATTTCGTTTGTTCTGTGCTATGCTTCTCTGATCTGTTCCCTTATCATCATACATTATTTTACATGACATTTTTGCTGTTGTATTTCTTTTGCGGTGCAATCTTTGATTGCATCCTGATTTGGTATGCTAACCCGTTTGCTGAATTTTGCAAAGGTTCATATGTCCCAGAAAAAGATCGCCGTTAGGTCTTCCACTTTATTTGTGGGATACCCTTGTGGAGGCTCACCCTAAATTGCTTAATAAATTTTAATGTGTTAATTTTAATAATTAATTTTAATGTGTTAATTTTAATAATTAATTTTAATGTATTAATTTTAATGTATTATTTTTAATGTATTGATTTTAATGTGGAGATTCATCATAATCACCTAATTAACTTTAAAGTGTGGCCTTTAAATATGTGATCTTGGACCCCTCTTTTGCCTTATGATATTACGGTATAACGGTCATGTCCCGCGAATGTAGGGATACACTTAGCAAAGACCCTTCGGTTAAATCATCATAAAATAAATCATGGTCCCTCGGATGTTGCCTTCGAAATTACGATTTTGTCCCTCGATGACCCTTCGGTGTAGCCTACGGTTAAATGATGATCGTCCCTTCGAATGCTAAGGTATCCTTACAACTGTTGCCTTCAATGACCTATCGATGATCCTACGATGACCCTTAAACATCCAAAGGGTAAAATTACTTACTTCTCAATAGTAAGGACAGTTTTACCCTCATAAGGATAGGAAACGTTCATAACGACCTTAGGAAGGTATAACTCTCAATTACTGGATCCTAACCTAAAATATTTTCAACACCTCACACCTTTCAAAACCTCTTTTGGAAAATCACCACTTGGTATACATTCATACTAGAATCATTACCAAGTTATATTTTTCTAAACCGTTTTCAAAATCAAACGAGATAAATACTTTGTATACATTCATACGAGAATCATTACAAAGTTAAACTCTCTTTTCGAAACATTTTTAAACAATTCACCAACACTTTTCAGACAAAAATATAAGTGATCCAGCAATTAAGAGCCCATGGATAACCATGGATACAAAGGGTGCTAATACCTTCCCTTTGTATAATGTACCTCCCGAACCCAAAATCTATTGAGGTCTTTCCTGTTCTTTTCCACCTTTCCTTATTGGATAAAAGAAAAGTCGGTGGCGACTCTTGCTATCCGCGACATTGCGATAAAAAGCAAAACATCCAAAAGTCAGTTCACCGTATGACAGAACTGGCGACTCCACTGGGGAATCTTTAAAAAGAGAGGTTACCTTAAAAAACAAGATCACTTATTTAAAATTGTCTGATTTACTTTTAAGGGATTGCTTGGGTATTCTTGAGTGAAAGATCCTACACCCGGATCTAGTGTACCTTAGGTAAGTAGCAATAGATCATCGCGACTATCCGGCGTATACTGGAATGGTTAAAATGGTGGCTACGGTTAATGTGACACTTTGGTTGTCCTGATGTTCCTCATGTTACTTGAGGAAAAATTTGGCTTCCGCGTGGTGTCATTAAAGCATTAACCAGACCTTTAGAACCCTAATTGACTCATCCTGGCCATTAGAAAGTAGTGAGATAACTGACTTCGGTTCCGACTGGGGTTGGTTGATACTCGATACTACACTCTTTGAGATTGGACTTTAGGGAAGCTTCGGTCAACCACTTGGCGTTGCACTGAAGTGGACTGAAAGAAAGGTCGATGATCTGAGATCCTTCTAGAACCCGGTTACTATTCTAGGACAGGTTGAACCAACCAAACTTCAGTGGGGAGGGTACTTACCTATGGAACTCATGCAAGCCTTAAAACCTAGGATTGATTGTTGTGTGACATGTCTTTGCTTGCATAACAGCATAACATCATAACATCATAACATCATGGCATTATACTAACCATTTCAAGGACTTAGGAATTTAGCTTTGCTCTGTTAAACAGGTTATGGCTTCCAGGAAGACTATCCGGGTCAATCTTGTAGCAATCTCTCCTCAACTCAAGGATTTGGTGTCAGAACTCCCCGATCATGCTCAGTTCAACAAGAAACATGGTCATCTTCTCAACTTAGTTACCACTGGTTTCAAGGAAGATATGATGAGAGTCCTATTCCAGTTCTTCGATCCTAAACATCATTGCTTCACTTTCCCAGATTATCAGTTGGTACCCACATTAGAAGAATTCTCCCAGCTGCTTGGGATACCTATCCTCGATCAAATACCTTTCAGTGGTTTAGAAAAGGTTCCGAAGTCTGAAGAAGTTGCCGCAGCTTTACACATGACGAAGTCCGACATTGAAGCTAATTGGGTAACAAGGAGTGGAGTTAAGGGTTTACTTGCCAAATTCCTGACAAATAAGGCCCGAGAATTCTTAAAAGTTATGAATGTCCGTGCTTTCGAAGACATCCTGGCATTGCTAATCTATGGCTTGGTGTTATTCCCTAATCCAGACCAATTCATAGACATGAATGCTATTAAGATATTTCTCACTCATAACCCTGTACCTACCTTGCTGGGAGACATTTTGCATTCCCTCCACACTCGTACCATGAAGAGGCAAGGGACTCTCATGTGCTGCATACCTCTATTGTCTAGGTGGTTTATTTCGCACCTTCCTCAATCAGTTTTAAAGAATGATCAAAATCTGAAGTGGTCTCAAAGGATAATGGCACTCTCCCATTCAGACATCCGTTGGTGTTCTAACCTCAGAGAAAATGTTATCATCATCGACCATTGTGGAGAATTCCCTAATGTACCACTCCTGGGGATAAGGGGAGGTATTACTTATAATCCTGCCTTAGCCCTACGTCAGTTCGGGCATGCTCGAAGAGATGGTCCACATGAAATGATCATCGAAGGCATTGTGTTCGACTATGACAACGATTCTCAAGGTCTCCGTCAAAGGTTTGTACGAGCTTGGGGCATGGTGAAAAGAAGCACTTTAGGACAGAAAAACTCTATTCCTATGGAACCTTATCTCAGATGGGTACGCGCCAGAGCTCGTGAACTTGTCATGCCATATCTTGCAATCGGACCTCAGATTGTCGAACCTGAAGCTGAAGGAGATGCTCCTCAGATCATTCCTTATCCAGATATGCCTACCAACGTTGAGGAACTAAAGAGATCCTGGATCCAGTTGAGAGAAGAAAGGGATACTTTCGAGACTCAGTTCGTCGCAGAAAGGAAGAAAGTGTTAGAACTTACCAGTCAGCTCAATGAGGAACGAAGACTCAATGCATATCTTCGCCCAAAAAGAAGTCGCCCCTGGGAGACTTGAGCTTTCATTGTATTTTTATTATTTTTCTTTTTGTAATGAATATTGGTCAAAAAAAAAATTAGCAATAAACATTTCTCCCTTGTTGGTGATTTACGCAAAGTTAAATTCCAAAAGTCCTTGAAAACATTTCATACATTGCATCGCATAACATAACATTGCATAACAGGTGTTCTAAAGGACCATATTCTCACGGTCTGCCTCTTAAACAGAAAAATGGATCTCGAACAAACTGTCAAAGATCTCCAGACTCAGAATGCTCAGTTCAAGGAGATGATGCTAAGCTTATCCAAGGGGCAGGAGGAACTGAAGGCTCTTTTGGTTGAAAAGAAGAAAGACAAGAAAGCTGTGAGTTTCATTAACCCGGGAAGAAGGCGTAAAGGACAGGCTACGGGAATCAAATTTGGAATCCCGAATGGTCCAGAAGAGGGGGCGGAGAATGACTCAGAGGAAGAGAATGCTGATTTCTCCAACCCTGAGGATGACGATGAGAACTATGAAAATGAACAGTACTCTCCAAGAGATGATAAGTACAAATTGCTGGAAGAACGCATGCTAGCCATGGAGGGTCAGAAGGCGCCTGGTCTGGATTTCGAAAGTTTGGGTATGGTTTCCGATGTGACCATTCCTCGCAAATTCAAAATCCCCACTTTCACTAAGTACGATGGTGCGTCTTGTCCTCAGATGCATCTAAGGGCTTATGTGAGAAAGATCCAGCCGCATACCACTGATAAGAAACTATGGATCCATTTCTTCCAAGAAAGTCTGTCTGGCGCTCAGTTGGAATGGTATTATCAGCTCGAGAGCTCTGACATCCGCACCTGGACTGATTTAGCAACAGCCTTCTATAAGCAGTACCAGTACAATTCTGAGCTAGCGCCTACTCGGCTGCAGTTGCAGAGTATGGCCATGGGATCTAAAGAAAGCTTCAAAGAGTATGCTCAGAAATGGAGAGATTTGGCCGGCAGGGTCAAACCCCCTATGACTGACCGAGAATTAGTAGACCTGTTCATGGGTACCCTGACTGGCCCATTCTACAGCCACCTACTGGGGAGTTCTTCATCAGGTTTCACTGAACTTATACTGACGGGTGAACGGGTGGAGAGCGGCATTCGGAGTGGGAAGTTACAGGCAGCTACTTCTACAAGCAGCAAAAAGTCCTACCATGGGAAGAATGAATCGAATGCTGTGTATGGTCAGAAGAATCATAATAAGAAAAATGGTGACCATGCCATTGGAGCAGTGACGATCGCAGCCCCGCCGGCTCAAAACTTCCAGCAAAGACAAGACAGACCAAGAAGGCAGTTTACCAAGCTCAATATGACTTTAGCACAAGCACTGCAAAGTATGCTAAAGGTAAACTTAATCACTCTCAGAGGTCCTCCAGCAAATGTCAACACTGCTTCGCCTCGTTATAATCCCAATGCCAGGTGTGCATATCACTCCGATAGCCCCGGGCACGATACAAACGATTGTTGGCTGTTAAAGAATAAAATTCAGGACATGATCGACGCTGGGGAAATTGAGTTCGAGCCTCCGGAGACTCCTAATGTCATCACTGCTCCTATGCCTAATCATGACAAGGCTGTTAATGCTCTCGATGACAATCCTCTCATCACTACTGTAGCGGACTTAACATCTCCTCTCCCGATCATAAAGAGGAATTTATTGCAAGCTGGTTTATTTCCAGGTTGTACTGAAGATTGCAATCTCTGCATACTCCGGCCCGAAGACTGTTTGAAATTGAAGAATGGTATCCAACGACTGATGGACGATCGTACAATCCTCTTTGAAAGGGTTTCTAAGGCGGAAAACCCTATTGAAGAAGTATCTGTGATTGCAAGGTCCAAAGGTCCAGTAAAGATTACTGCTCCCAGAGTACCTGTGAAGATCATTGCTGAGCCCAAGGTAGCCCCCCTGATCATTACTACACCTGGCCCAGTACCATATTCCTCGAGCAAAGCCATTCCGTGGAATTATGGAGGTGATGTTTACATCCATGGTGTAAAGCAAGTTGGCAATTCTGCTAATCCTAATGATATTGTTGGGACTAGTAAAGTTACTCGAAGCGGAAGGATCTTCTCTCCAGAAATCTCACCTCCGGTTCCCGAAAACCGAGGAAAGGAACCAGTCAACCCTTCTCAGTTAGAGATACCGATCAAAGCTACTACTGAAGATGTTGCCAAACGAGAAATGGAAGAAATGCTGAAAATCATCCGCAAGAGTGATTTCGATGTGGTAGAACAGTTGGGGCATACTCCTTCCAAAATCTCAATGTTGTCCTTGTTGTTATCTTCCGAATCTCATGCCAATGCCTTGATAAAATTCCTGAAGACTGCCCATGTACCTCAGGAGACCTCCGTCGATCAGTTCGAAAACTATGTTGCTAATCTGACTGTCGACGGTGGCCTAGGTTTTTCCAATGCTGACCTGACGCCGGCGGGAAAGAACCACAATAAAGCCCTGCATATCTCCATTGAGTGTAAAGGGATCACCCTGTCTCATGTGTTGATCGATAATGGATCCTCTTTGAATGTGTTACCGAAAGCCGTGCTCGATAAACTTGACTGCAAGAGCATTGAATTGAAGCCTAGTGACATTGTGGTGCGTGCTTACGATGGTGCAAAGAGTGTTGTCCATGGTGAAGTGGTTCTCCCTATCAAGATAGGACCTCAGGTTTTCGACACTACTTTTCACGTAATGAACATTCGCCCCGCTTATTCCTGCTTACTGGGACGCCCTTGCATTCATGAGGCAGGTGCTGTAGCTTCGTCTCTCCATCAAAAGCTGAGGTATCCAATAGAGGGTAAGATCGTCACTGTGTGTGGGGAAGAAGAATACATTGTCAGTAGTGTGCATACCTTCAGATACGTTGAGATGGATGGTGAATTCTTCGAGACTCCGACTCAGTCATTTGAAGTGGTTCCTCCGCCTAGTCCTGTCCTTAAGCCAACTCCCCTTGTGCCCGAGGTTATTCGAGCTCCTCCTGCCATGGTTTCCCTGAAGGACGCTCAAGCTGTGGTTGAAGATGGTGGCTGTACTGGCTGGGGTCAACTGATCAGCATACCCTACAAGTCTGATAAATCTGGTCTGGGATTTAGCTCTGAAAAGATGGTCAAAGATCAAATCAATGCTGTAGAAGATGCTGGCAGTGATTGCGACCTGGATAGCTGGATCTACCCAACAATTGGCGACGGACTCAATAATTGGAAGGCTGAAGACACTATCCCGATCTCCTTTAGTCAGGAGTAATTGTTATTGTCCATTTAGTATTGCAAATCTTTAATTTTTCAAGTGAACTTCTTAAAGCATTGTGTCTACGCCCGGGGCACAATAGCTAATTTGTTAAGGGTTTTGTCATTTCATAAGCATATTCATATTCAATAAATCAATGGACTTTTTCGCATTCGAATATTGCGCTCTTTATTTTTCCTGTCGTCTTTCAAACAAGTTATGCTTTCTTACACACACTCACGTAACAAATTGCAGATCCGTATCCACTCTGGATCCTATTGATAATAATTCCGCTACTGTTCATTATGACTTTGAAAATCCAATCTACCAAGCCGAAGATGGAAGTGAGGAAGATTGTGAAGTCCCTGGAGAGCTTGCCAGACTATTACTGCAAGAGGAAAGGACTATACAGCCGCATGAAGAGTCCCTCGAAATTGTAAATCTGGGTACTGAGGTAGACAGAAAAGAAGTCAAAATAGGAGCAGATTTGGAAAACAGTGTAAAAGAAAGATTGATTCAGATGTTGCACGACTATGTAGAGGTTTTCGCCTGGTCTTATGAAGACATGCCCGGGTTGGATACTGATATAGTGGTGCATCGGCTGCCTACGAAGGAAAACTGCCGTCCTGTCAAGCAAAAGGTTCGCCGCATGCGTCCCGAAATGTCTGAGAAAATCAAAGCCGAGGTTATGAAACAATTCAATGCCGGTTTCCTAGCCGTTACTTCTTATCCTCAATGGGTTGCTAATGTGGTGCCAGTGCCAAAGAAGGATGGTAAGGTGCGAATGTGCGTAGATTACAGAGATTTGAATAAAGCGAGTCCCAAAGATGACTTTCCACTCCCGCACATTGATGTTCTGGTAGATAACACCGCTCAACACAAAGTGTTCTCATTCATGGATGGATTCTCAGGTTACAACCAGATTAAGATGGCGCCTGAGGACATGGAGAAAACTACGTTTGTGACGCAATGGGGCACGTTCTGTTATAAAGTAATGCCATTTGGTTTAAAGAATGCAGGGGCAACGTACCAGCGTGCTATGGTGGTTTTGTTCCATGATATGATTCATCATGAGATAGAAGTATATGTGGATGACATGATAGCTAGATCTCATACTGAAGAAGAACATCTCGATCATTTATACAAACTGTTCGAGAGGTTGAAGAAGTACAAGTTGAGATTGAATCCAAACAAATGCACTTTTGGAGTAAGATCCGGTAAACTCTTGGGCTTTATTGTCAGCGGTAAAGGAATTGAGGTTGACCCGGCTAAAGTGAGAGCTATTCAAGAAATGCCAGTTCCCCGTACGGAGAAAGAAGTCAGAGGTTTCTTGGGACGCTTGAACTACATTGCTCGATTTATCTCCCACTTGACCGCTACTTGCAAACCCATCTTCAAGCTACTGAGGAAAAATCAAGAGATGATATGGAATGAGGAATGTTAAGAAGCTTTTGACAAAATCAAGAAATATCTCCAAGAACCTCCAATTCTGGTACCGCCCGTTGAAGGAAGACCTCTAATCATGTATTTGACCGTGTTAGAAAATTCAATGGGGTGTGTGTTGGGGCAACATGACGAGTCTGGTCGAAAAGAGCATGCCATATACTACCTTAGCAAAAAGTTTACCGACTGTGAAACAAGATACTCACTGCTCGAGAGAACTTGCTGTGCTTTGGCCTGGGCTGCTCGCCGACTAAGACAGTATATGTTGAATCATACCACTTTGTTGATTTCTAAGATGGATCCCATCAAATACATATTCGAGAAACCTGCCCTCTCCGGAAGAATAGCGAGATGGCAGATGATCTTAACAGAGTACGATATCTAGTATACTACCCAGAAAGCAATCAAAGGAAGCGTGCTAGCTGATCATCTGGCTCATCAAGCGGTGGACGATTACCAATCTATGAATTTTGAGTTTCCAGATGAGGATGTCATGCTTGTCACTGATTATGAAAAACCTAGACCGGATGAAGGACCCGAATGGGGATCCCGATGGACTATGGTTTTTGATGGGTCTTCTAATGCATTGGGCAATGGTGTTGGTGTGGTAATCATTTCTCCCGAGGGTTACCATACGCCTTTCACTGCTAGACTATGTTTTCATTGTACCAATAATATGGCTGAGTATGAAGCATGTATTTTGGGACTCAAGGCTGCTATAGACCGGCGGGTCAGATTTTTGAGTGTGTACGGAGACTCAGCATTAGTAATCAGTCAGATCAAAGGAGAATGGGACACTAAGCATCCGAATCTCATCCCTTACCGAGAACTGGTGATGACATTAATCCCATACTTTGAAGAGATAACATTCGAACATATCCCACGAGAAGAGAACCAGTTGGCAGACGCATTAGCTACCATGTCATCTATGTTCAGAGTCAGATGGGACAATGAAGCTCCCAGGATCACCATTGGACGGTTAGATGAACCAGCATACTGTTATGAACTTAACACTGAGAAGGTACCGGAGAAACCTTGGTTCCACGACGTAAGAAGATATTTAGAAGCTCAGGAATACCCTGAAGGGGTATCCATCAATGACAGAAAATTCCTGGGGAAGTTCTCCGCTAAATTCTTTCTGAGTAACGGAGTATTATACAAACGTAATCATGATTCGACTCTGCTTCGCTGTGTGGATAAAAAGGAAGCAGAAAGGATTATGGAAGACATGCATGACGGTATTTTTGGGACTCATTCTAATGGACATACAATGGCCAAGAAGATTCTGAGATCAGGGTATTATTGGTCTACCATGGAAGCGGATTGCCACCATCACTCCAGAACCTGTCACAAGTGTCAGATCTATGCGGACAAAGTACATATGCCTCCTGCTCCATTGAACGTGTTGACAGCTCCTTGGCCCTTTGCAATGTGGGGCATCGATATGATCGGAGAGATTAAACCTACGGCTTCTAATGGACATCGCTTCATTCTCGTCGCTATTGATTACTTCACAAAGTGGGTAGAGGCAGCCTCATTCGCTTTTGTCACCAAGAATGTGGTGGCACGGTTCATCAAGAATAGTCTTATTTGTCGATATGGCATCCCTGAAAGAATTATCACTGATAATGGTACTAATTTGAACAACAAGATGATTACTGAACTCTGCACGCAGTTCAAAATTAAGCACCACAACTCCTCTCCGTACCGGCCAAAGATGAATGGCGCCGTAGAGGCTGCTAATAAGAACATCAAGAAGATCATACAAAAGATGACAGTAACGTACAAAGACTGGCATGAGATGTTACCGTTTGCTCTTCACGGTTATCGCACTTCAGTACGCACTTCGACCGGGGCAACTCCTTTCTCTTTAGTCTACGGAATGGAAGTCGTTTTACCAGTGGAAGTTCAGATTCCCTCCCTAAGGATCATGAAAGAGGCGGGTTTAGGCGAGGATGAATGGATTCAGACTCGGCTCGATCAGATAAATTTGATTGATGAGAAGAGACTTGCGGCTGTTTGTCACGGGCAGATATATCAGAAACGCATGACCCAGGCGTTTAACAAAAGAGTCAAGAGACAGGTGTATCAAATTGGCGACTTAGTGATCAAGCGTATCATTCTACCACAAGGGGATCCCAGAGGCAAGTGGACTCCCACATACGAAGGGCCATTTGTGGTTAAGAAGGTATTCTCCGGTGGAGCCATGATACTTGCTACAATGGATGGCGAAGACTTCCCGCATCCTGTGAACGCGGACGTAGTTAAAAAATACTACGCATAACAGAGACCCGCTAGGGCGACGTACCTAGGCAAAAGTAAGGGCATCCCGGCGAACCAAAAGGGTTCGGGCAAAAATTAGGGATAAACCTATAAAAATGTACACCCGGTAAGTCGAAAACCTGAAAAGGCGGCTTGGGCAAAAAAAGGGTATCCCGGTGAACTGAAAACCTGAAAAGGCGGTCCAGGCAAAAATTAGGGATTAAAGCGTATGACTATGTCCCGTTCTCTGTCAGCTTCAACCAAGTTCCAAGGGACTGAACAAGCCAATCACCTCTATCCGACAGCAGGAGATGAGATGCTTGAAGACATGATGACGGTAGTGGAATTAAAATAAATAGGACTTTCTCTGCATGGCTTTCTCTTTGTTGTCTTGACAATTTCCTCTTACTAGGATTTCTGTCTCCTTGTACACAAATTGCCTGTTTATAGGTCCTCTTTCAAAATCAATACAATTTTATCCCCAAAAAAGATGCTTTTATTTTCACTTTTTCTGTTTTGATTGCATAAACGTCCATTGATTTAATTTGAATTGATATATGCATTTGAATATGATCAATGTTTACAAAAATACATGCCTAAAATAGAAATAGCGATTACTACAAGACTTCAGGACCAAGGAGAAGGTCTAACCATGCTTTCCAATGAATCCGTTGCTAATTCGATTCCCCGGCAACGCCAATTATTCCCCAGAAGAGGTCGGCACCACCATACCGAAAGGTCATCTCTTCCATCCCCAGCCAGGCTCTGTTGAGTGTTTCCACCATCAGACAGAAATCAAGTATCCCCCAGCCGAGACAGGGTCATCAATACCAATGTCTCCGACCAGCAGACTGAGATTTATCTCCCCAGTAGTGTCCCCTGGAAGAATGTTTCAGACGCCTAATGCATTCATTACATCATTTCACATCACATACCTATATACAATTTTCATTCCGCATCATATACATTACATCATTTCATATACATGCACACAATGCTCGCATTTATTCCAGACGCATAATTCACTCATCACATCGTTTCACAGCACACGCATGCATACAACATTTGCATCTCATGCATCATGACATTGCATGAAACTAACTTCATGTTTCAGGTTAATTATCCTCCTGATACAGTCAAAATAAAGATCCATTCAGACGGACATCCTTCTCAATTACAAATACGGCTTTCAGATATACCCCATGTCAACATTCATTCTGACGTCCTCCCAATGGTGGCATCTCTAAGCCCACCTCAGATATTCGCTGCAAATACAACAAATATTATCAAATACAGCCTAACGTACGGTTCATTCTGATTCAGCCCAACATATGACTCTTTTAGCTCAGATACGGTCTAACGTACGATCCATTCTGACTTTCAACCAACTCCAACACGGTCTAACGTACGACCCATTTGGACCTTCAAATCCCCAGATACTGCCTAGCGTACGGTATATTCCGGGGTGTAGTCTAGCGTACGACTGCTTTCTTCTTCAGATACAACCTAACGTACGGTTCATTCTGCAACTCCAATACGGTCTAACGTACGACCCATTTGGATACTCAAATCCTCAGATACGGCCTAACGTACGGCTCATTCTGCAACTCCAATACGGTCTAACGTACGACCCATTTGGATCTTCAGCTCAGATACGATCTAACGTACGATCCATTCTGATCTTCAACAACTCAAGTATGGTTTAATGTACGACCAAGTTAAACCTTCATCCCTTACTCAGATGCTACCTTCGGACAGGTACATTTCTGAATGGTAGTCTAGTATACGGCTACTCCCTTACTCAGATGCTACCTTCGGACAGGTACATTTCTGAATAGTAGTCTAGTATACGGCTACTCCCTTACTCAGATGCTACCTTCGGACAGGTACATTTCTGAATGGTAGTCTAGTATACGGCTACTCCCTTACTCAGATGCTACCTTCGGACATGTACATTTCTGAATGGTAGTCTAGTATACGACTACTCCCTTTTCAGCAGATTCAGCCTAACGGACGGCTCGTTCGGCTCAGATATGGTTTAATGTACGACCAAGTTAAACCTTCATCTCCTCAGATGCTACCTTCGGACAGGTACATTTCTGAATGGTAGTCTAGTACACGACTACTCCCTTTAAAGTAGACACAACCTAATGGACGGCTCATTCTGCTCAGATATGGTTTAATGTACGACCAAGTTAGACCTTCATCCCCTCAGATGCTACCTTCGGACAGGTACATTTCTGAATGGTAGTCTAGTATGTGACTACTCCCTTTTAAGCAGATTCAGCCTAACGGACGGCTCATTCTGTTACTCAGATGCTACCTTCGGACAGGTACATTTCTGAATGGTAGTCTGGTATACGACTACTCCCTCTTCAGCAGATTCAGCCTAACGGACGGCTCATTCTGCAACTCAGAGACGATCTAGCGTACGATCCATTCTGATCTTTCATCCCCATCAAAGTCATCCGCCTAACGAACAACTCACTCTGGTACTCAGATATGATCTAGCGTATGATCCATTCTGATCCCTTATCCCCAGCAGTATATAGCATACTCTGACTCCCCAGCGAAGTCAACAGCATGATGGAGGATCCACTATACGGTCTAGCGTATGACCCGGTATGACATCCATGTCTTCAGACATCGTCTAACGTACGACGCAATCGGAAGCTCGTCATCAAACTTCCTTGATGGCATCTCTAAGCCCATCTCCATCAAGACTAGCTCCTGATTGACAAGCACAAATTTTTGGGGCATTCTAGTGTTCAATAATCTTTCACCTCCAGACCACGAACGGCACATACCATTCTACTCTCTCGGTTCAAGAATATTGAACAGGGGCAGCTGTCATACCCCAAAATTTGCCCATTAATATTTCAAGACATTTGTCAGGGCACTCTGACTCATTTTTATGACACTGATCCCAAAGGAACGAAGGCCCAGCTCACGAATGGCCCAATCCAGAAAATGGCCCAAACTGGCCTGTTCGCTACACGCTCGCCTAGCGAACGTTACGTTCGCTACACGCTCGCCTAGCGAACGTTCGCTACACGCTCGCCTAGCGAAGCAAACGTTCGCTACCAGCTCGCCTAGCGAAGCTGACAGACAACAAAAAATTTCGGGCTTCGTTCTGAGCCCATTAGGTCATGAAAAAGGGCATTATAAATACCAGCACTTCAGTAATGAAAAGAAAACGAAAAAAAGGAGAAAAGAGAACCCTAGCAAGCAAACCCTAGCGCTCACAGACGGAAAACCCTGAAGGAAAAGTCGGCGGCGGCAAAGCTACCTCCGTCCAACTCAATCCGGCTCGCCAACTCAAGGTTGCAATTCGATCGTAAACAGGTTTGCATTACTATTATCGCTTCATTTTCTTAATTGGCATGTGATACCGCTTTATGTTCTTAACTTGCATGTGATATTATAATTGAATTCATAAACGTATTTGAGGTTTTGCATGTGAGTTTAAGTATGCCAGCCTATCCTGAATGTTTGACCATATTAGTTATGTAATTGAATACCATAAGACTTGCAGCATGCTGAGATCATACTGTTCTGAAATTCAAAACCCGCAGCCACTCGCTAGCACATCGCTAAGCGAGCATGTAGCGAGCATTCGCTAGGCCCTCGCTAGGCGAGGCAGAGGCGAACGGGACAGTAGCTTATATTTCGTTTGTTCTGTGCTATGCTTCTCTGATCTGTTCCCTTATCATCATACATTATTTTACATGACATTTTTGCTGTTGTATTTCTTTTGCGGTGCAATCTTTGATTGCATCCTGATTTGGTATGCTAACCCGTTTGCTGAATTTTGCAAAGGTTCATATGTCCCAGAAAAAGATCGCCGTTAGGTCTTCCACTTTATTTGTGGGATACCCTTGTGGAGGCTCACCCTAAATTGCTTAATAAATTTTAATGTGTTAATTTTAATAATTAATTTAATGTGTTAATTTTAATAATTAATTTTAATGTATTAATTTTAATGTATTATTTTTAATGTATTGATTTTAATGTGGAGATTCATCATAATCACCTAATTAACTTTAAAGTGTGGCCTTTAAATATGTGATCTTGGACCCCTCTTTTGCCTTATGATATTACGGTATAACGGTCATGTCCCGCGAATGTAGGGATACACTTAGCAAAGACCCTTCGGTTAAATCATCATAAAATAAATCATGGTCCCTCGGATGTTGCCTTCGAAATTACGATTTTGTCCCTCGATGACCCTTCGGTGTAGCCTACGGTTAAATGATGATCGTCCCTTCGAATGCTAAGGTATCCTTACAACTGTTGCCTTCAATGACCTATCGATGATCCTACGATGACCCTTAAACATCCAAAGGGTAAAATTACTTACTTCTCAATAGTAAGGACAGTTTTACCCTCATAAGGATAGGAAACGTTCATAACGACCTTAGGAAGG
The DNA here is from genome assembly GCF_024323335.1 of Lathyrus oleraceus. Taxonomy (NCBI): domain Eukaryota; kingdom Viridiplantae; phylum Streptophyta; class Magnoliopsida; order Fabales; family Fabaceae; genus Lathyrus; species Lathyrus oleraceus. The sequence goes on from NC_066585.1 coordinate 95,900,374, forward strand.
TATAACTCTCAATTACTGGATCCTAACCTAAAATATTTTCAACACCTCACACCTTTCAAAACCTCTTTTGGAAAATCACCACTTGGTATACATTCATACTAGAATCATTACCAAGTTATATTTTTCTAAACCGTTTTCAAAATCAAACGAGATAAATACTTTGTATACATTCATACGAGAATCATTACAAAGTTAAACTCTCTTTTCGAAACATTTTTAAACAATTCACCAACACTTTTCAGACAAAAATATAAGTGATCCAGCAATTAAGAGCCCATGGATAACCATGGATACAAAGGGTGCTAATACCTTCCCTTTGTATAATGTACCTCCCGAACCCAAAATCTATTGAGGTCTTTCCTGTTCTTTTCCACCTTTCCTTATTGGATAAAAGAAAAGTCGGTGGCGACTCTTGCTATCCGCGACATTGCGATAAAAAGCAAAACATCCAAAAGTCAGTTCACCGTATGACACATGTGTAGAGGAAGTGTCAGACCGACTTCAAGGTTGCCAATTGAAGCCTGTTATCGATGGCTCAAATGCACAAGAATATGGAAAGTTACCTGCAAGCAGTGGACATGACAAATAGGCTGTTACATGGTACATTGATTCTTTAAAATGAAAAGTAATAATGCAGGAAACAATGCGTTTGACGGGAACTATTGACAGAGAAATTGCGTAAGTTCAACAACTCGCAACAAAGAATTGAACTAGTATCCAAATTGTGTGTTTCTCACCAGAATAGAAGCAAACTCAATTCAAAATCCAGCTCACCAATGTCCCAACCAACAACTATTACCACTAAAGCATTGGCTATTTCTGGAAATGGGTACCCTTCCAAATCAGCCTTGAACAACGACTTTTTCTCTTCTGTCACATCTACACCGAAACAAGATCCTATTCGACAGAATTATCCTGTTAGCAGTACAAGCCGCCTCGTTGTGGAGAGTTCTGAATACGCCACTGGCCATCAAAAAGTTTCCAGGTTTTGATTTGATAAGAGGTTAGGCCATAGAGAGAGATTGAGAGAGATGCAACATCAGCATAAGTTTCTCATACTGTATGCAACTCAAACCGACAATGCGTTGGATGCTGCTAAATGTCAGTATAGCATGGTTCAATTAAAGTTTGAAGATTTCAAGTTCTTATGGGGATTTTCTCTTCTTGGCCTGTTTCAGTCACATCATCCTATCCTGTACAAACCAATTATACAGTTGGCTTTTGTTAATGTGAAGCATGGTACCAACTCCCCAAGCGGTGATGTGAAAGCCCCAGACTTGAAATTATATGAAATTGTACTACCTATGTTTCAATTTCTTTCAACTGGGAGTTTTTTTGGAGAGGGACTGCTTAACATGGATATTTGGAAAGAACTGCTGCAGATTCTTTCCTATTTCACATACATGGATGATTCTTGGAATAGTCTTGCAATATCAATTTTATCACAGGTTATCCAAAATTGCCCGGAAGAGATTTTCAATAGTGAAAGTTTTGCTTTGATAACAATGGAACTTTGTATACACTACCTTTTTAAATTATTTCACAGAACTGACACAATTTCAATAGATCATCCAAACTTTGAAGTAAATGTGATAGATACACTATGTAGCACAACAGTGGCCGTAATTAACCGTATTGAGACCAAGGTGTCCCAGCATCCAAAATCAACAGTTCTGGCATTGGTTTTAGTTGGCTATAAGTGTGTCAAGGAGGCTTCAACTGAGGTTTACTTATCAAAAGCCATTAACATGGCCTTCTCCCGTCGTCTATGCGGAAATTGTTGCAGTTTGTTACACCGGTTTCTCTGTCGCGATTGCATCCAAATCATTTGGTGACGGGAAGTTCTGCGGTTACTTATGTTTTCTTACTTCAGCATGGGAATGCAGAGGTTGTCGACGAAGCCGTCACCCTATTGATTGAAGAGCTGGAGCTGTTGAAGAGTGAGATTGGAAATGATACCGCAGATTCAGACCAGTTCACTTTTGATATAGATTCTAAAATGTTTTCAAGACTTGAATTGTTTGCGCTGATCAAATTTGATTTGAAAGTTCTATTAGCATGTGTTTCCATGGCTGGGGATAGCAGTTTGATTGGCCACACACAAACAACTAATTTGCATCTTGGGAGGGTGGAAAAGTTGGTGTCCTTTATCACAAAAAAGATGAATCCTTTTGAGTTACCTATTCAGGCCTTCATGATGTTGCAGTTCGCTGCTGTCAAGACATTGGAGAGGCTAAATTCAGTTGAGTTCTTAATTAAGTGTTCCCTAAAAGAACATAATCATGATAGTCTTGAATTTCAAATTGAAAATGAGGATGATGACTATCAATTCAGTAATGGGCTTTCTGCCGCGATTAATGAGAATTTGGAAAAATACAGCAAACTCCTTGTAAAGGCCCTTCACATTTCTTTTGCTCTGGCAATCAAAACAGCAGCTCTTGACTGGGGACAAAAGTTGTATGAGAATGTTAATAAGATCTCAAGCACAAAAGGCTTCTCTTATGAAGCGTCCGGAAATGCTGGTGTAGTCATGAGCTTGGTTTTCTCACTTTTAAGTGGTACTTTTGAGAGGGAACCAGAAGTAAGATCAAATGTTGCAATAACCTTGGAGATATTTGTACAAGTAAAGCTTATCATTTGTATTCCTTGGGATTCCTAGACCAGATTGAAATCAAACATCACAACAAAGCCAATGCCGTAACATTTTGCCCCCCGAACCAATCGCACCAGAGTCATGTGAAAGACATACCAAGACCAAAACCGTGTCAAGATGCCACAACAACACCACAATAAATCAGTTCAATTCCAAAAAAGTGAAAGCACATATGTCATTCAAATGAGTTTACAGTGGTGAAACCTTTCTTACCAACAGTAAAATTTTCAAAATGAAGAGAATTGAGGGAGGGACCACCAAGCTGGGGTGAGGACAAAAAACCTCCAAGCACCCTCCGTACAGACACTTCCCACTGCTCTGAGGAAACACAACAACACAACAGAGCTTACCTACATTCGTCGGTCGAGCTCGCCGCAACCGGTTAGCTTCCTTTCCGAGCTTTATTCCTATGTTTAGATTCTTCTTTGCATCCTTCCCAGGGAACCATGGTTGTTTTCTGATTCGGTTTCATCGAAGCCTCCATGTTTGATTTAACAATACCGTCGCCATGTTTGTTTGTGATGTTATCTTGCTGTTGTTTCAATCTCCATGAAATATTCCGTTCTTACTGGATGGTCTGCTTGTGTTTGGTTTTTCTTCCATTTATACGTTTCCAATACATTTATCCTTCTTCCATGCCATCTACGACATCAGTGGGTTGGTGGTAGAAATGGCTAGGACATTGGTTGGTAAACCTCAGGTCCAGGGTTTGATCCTTGGATTCTTGCATTTCTGGTTTTTTTAAATGTATTTTCCATTTCCTACTAGTTTTTTATTATTATTACCATTTTTTATTATTTTTAAACGTTTTATGATTTTTTTTTTCCTTTCCTTTTTTTAGACACTTGTTGATTTTAATTTTTGCCCTTGATTAATAGTTAAATATCGATTTTAATTTATGGATTCAACAATTTCCATGTTGTTTATCCATGATTATTTTTATCGATACATCGATAGTATTTCGCCGCGTTTTGATTAATCACATATGACATTTCAATTATTGTCAATATGTGCAAACCGGCTTTGAGAACATTATATAGATTTCTTGTTTGCTTTTTTTCCAATTTCCATCTGCCTTGCACGTCATTGCGTTATGCGACTTTTATTCGCATCCTCGCATCCCGATTTTTATCCGTGCACGTCCAGATGTTGTTTATGTCAATTAATTTTTTTGAGTGTTTTGTATATATAACTTGTTGTGTTATTTATTCACATGGCTTACTCTTGGGCCTTCTTACAATGAGACAGTTCTCTTGCCCTTACACTCATACATCGCATTGTTTGTTGTTTGGGCCCGATTTAATTATTCCAGTACTTTGAATCCCCATTTGACAAAATGTACCCCACTCCCTCGATGTGTAATAATTTTACTGCTTTTCATTTCTTTATTTGTTTGACTGTTTAGTTAGCTACTAACACAAGAATAAAATCAACCATTTCCAAAAATATCAAAAACATAAGACTCGATCCAACATCGAGTATTTTCTCAATAAACAAATCAATCCATTTCTTCTTCCCATTCTATTCCATTTCTTTCAAAACTTTATCAAACGCTTAATCCAACGTCAAGCCATTTTTCATAATCAAAAACTCAAAAATATTAATTCATATTCAAGACATTTTCAATAAAGATGGAAATGGAACGTGGTGTATACCGCGCACTCCTGAGACTAGGATTCAAGAGGGATGTCTCGCTCGTCCTAGTTCTCGCCATCATCCAAATTTATCCATTTTGTTTTCTCTCAAACATTCATTCAAATCTTTCTCGATCGCTCATCAAATGCTTGATCTAATGTCAAGTCATTTTCACAACAAAACTCAAAATACTTAATTTCTATCTAAACACCTTTCAATAAAGATGGAAATGGAACGTGGTGGATACCACGCACTCCTGAGACTAGGATTCGAGATGGATATCTCGCTCATCCAAGTTCTCGCCATTACTCAAAACACATCAAACCAATCAATTTCTTTTTCTCGCCGTCGTGCGATTAACCCTTCAAACCCTTTCTCAAACGAAAGGTACTTTGTTTCAAAACAATGCAAGGAAATGTTTTTCCACCTGTTTTGGGTAGTCCAACAATGTTTTCGTCGATTTGACACAAAGTAGCTTTCGCTAAAATCGACCAACAAACAAACATTTTTCTACCCAGAACTACGTAAGCCTTGACTTCTCTATTGAGATACGTAGGAGCAGGATTCGTAAATCTTGTCAGGCCCACTAATAAAAAACTTAGGTTTAGTCCTTCGTTAAAAAAATCCAAAAATATTCTTCTCTCCTCCTTTCTTTCTTTCCCACTTAATAACCTGAAAAGCCTAACATTTCAACTAACACTAACGCGCACAACTGACCTAATGGTTCCCGTTGAGTACAACGGACGTGAGGGGTGCTAATACCTTCCCCTTGCGTAACCGACTCCCGAAACCTGATTTGGTTGCGACGACCAATAATCATTGTCGTTTTGTCTTGGGTTTTATCGATATTTCCCCTTTCCTTTTTAGGAATAAATAAAGTTCGGTGGCGACTCTGTTCAGTCCATCAGGCGAGCGTGCGATTGCGCTTCGTTAGGTCGTATCCCCATCATTTTCATGAGGTACGACAGCCGTCAGCTTGGGTTCCGCTTAAAGGATAAACCTAATAACATTTTGTTAGAAGGTGTGTTCTTTCAAGAGGGTAAAGATCCCCAAAACTTGAAGGGCAGGATGGTCTGCGCTTTGCGCAAGATTCTTAGGAAGGGAAGGAAAGAGCTTGGTCCGAAGAGTTGTATTGCTTTGGAACCTTACACCTCTTGGGTTAGGAAGAGAGCGCTTGAGTACCGCATGCCCTATGACTGTCCGAGACCACACCTATGGTTATGGTTGGGCCTTCAATCCTCCCTAACCAAGGAGTAGAGGAGTTGAGAGATGAAGACCGTTCGCGTGCTTGGGTCTGTGAGCGAGAGGAGCTACTTCAGCAGCTTAGAGATAAGGATGCTTTGATAGATTTTCTGGAGCATCGGGTTATTGACGAGCCTGATGATGTGGTGACTTCTCTTTTTCCTCATTCTTCCAGGTTTTGGAAGAGGAAGTATGATCGACTTGCCAAGGAGAAGGCAGATATGGAGGCAGCGTATGAGAGAGAGGTGAAGAGGATTCGCGCAGCTTATCTTCTGGTCTCGAGAGCTTTGGACGATTGTTTCTAGGGTTCCATAGGATGTTCATTTTCCTTCTCTCTTGTATTGTATTTGGTTAACAAGACTGTACTTCTCTGGTGTAAAATTTTTCCAAACATTATTGATATGATTATTCCATTATATGTCTAAAAAAGATTAATATTTCCAAATAGTTGCAAATAGATCTCTAAAAAGTTCCTCTAAATAAAATAAAATCATACGCACAAGCATTGCATGCATCATATGTATAAGCAGGTTTTGTTCAGGGCTTCTTGATCAGTGGTCTAACTCTATGTTCTTCATTTATTTTGAAGATAAGCTGACACACCGGTACAACACCAGGGCCAATTCTTCAAAGCTAATGGATCACCTCGAGCAAGAGAACATGGAACTTAAGGAGGTAGTGGCTAGGTTGACTGCCCTGATGGAGTCATTCCTGGCCGCCCAAAGTCGATCTTCTCCAACGCCTGCAACTCCTCCCCAGAGGACGGTCATCTCAGAGGTAACTTCCTCTACCGTGCCTGCCGTCACTTCTCATTTCGCTCCGTCTGCTATGCCAGTCGGGTTTCCCTGGGGGATGCCCGCGAATTTTGTGCCAGAGGGTCTCGCCCTAACCTTTGCTTCTCTGCCGGCATCTAGCCCGGTCCTTGCTGTGCCACCTCCAGTTGTGCACATGTTACCGAGAGTTGATGACACCATTTATCACTTTGAGCCATCTGAGGGCCCAGATGTGTACGAGAAAATGGATGCTATGAATGACCAATTCCTTGAGCTGCGCAAGGAACTGAAAGCTCTAAGAGGGAAGGACCTCTTCGGTAAATCTGTTGTTGAGCTGTGCCTCATGCCAAATGTCAAGATTCCCATCAAGTTCAAAGTGCATGACTTTGAGAAGTACAAGGGAAACACTTCCCCTCTCAGCCATCTTGTGATGTATGCACGCAAGATGTCAACCCAGACTAACAACGATCAACTCCTCATCCACTATTTCCAGGACAGCCTGTCCGGTGCCGCACTCAGATGGTATATGGGTCTGGATAGTGCGAACATCCGCTCCTTCAACGACCTTGGCGAAGCTTTCGTCAAGCAGTACAAATACAATGTTGATATGGCTCCCGATAGGGACCAACTGAGGGCTATGTCCCAGAAGAAGAAGGAAACATTTAAGGAGTACGCCCAGAGGTGGCGTGAATTGGCCGCACAGATTGTGCCCCCACTCAAAGAGAAGGAAATGACCAAGATCTTTCTGAAGACCTTGAGTTCATTTTACTACGAGAGGATGATCGCTAGCGCTCCCTCTGACTTCACCAAGATGGTGAACATGGGGATGCGACTAGAGGAGGGAGTCTGTGAAGGACGTCTGGCCAAAGATGAAGGCTCTTCTGCAAAACGTTATGGGGCGTTTGCAAAGAAGAAGGAGGGAGAGGCACATGTTGTGTCCTCCCATATCAAAAGAAGACCCTCTGTGAAGAGTTAGACTGTGTGCACTGCCAGTAACAAGCACCAGGTGGCTCATATAGCACCTGCATTTAGGGAAACTCAACATTATCAGCATCAGCAACATCAACAACAATATCAACAACAACAACATCGTCAGCAACAACAGGCCTACCAGCCTCGAAACAACAACAATACCAACACCAACTACGATAGGAAGAGGGTCACTTTTGATCCAATTCCAATGACCTACACTGAGTTATATCCTTCATTGATTGAAAGGAAGCTGATTACTCCACGTGACCCACCTACTGTACCGACCAACCCTCAGTGGTGGTACAAGTCCGAGCTTCATTGTGTTTATCATTCCGGTGCTCCCGGACATGATGTGGAGAACTGCTATCCTCTGAAGACCAAGGTGCAAGACCTTGTGAGAAGCGGTATATTGTTTTTTGAGGACGTAGGTCCTAATGTTAAGAAGAACTCATTGCCCGAGCATGGGAAGGTTGCAATTCATATGGTTCAGGGTTGCCCTGGAAAGTATAAAGTCCTGTATGTCAGTCACATCAGACAATCTTTGGTTGAGATGCACAGACTGTTATATGGATATAGTCATTATGAGCATGACCATGACAGTTGTTGTGTATGCACTGTCAATGAGAGAGGATGTCGCCAAGTCAGGAAGAACATCCAAGAGATGCTGGATCAGGGTGTGATCGAGATACTTCAGAATCGTGATGAGGACGGAGTGAATGTTATATCACCTGTATTCAAAATACCTGAGCATGTTGTTGTCAGATATGATGGAAGCAAGAAGAAGGTTTCTCCCTCTCTTATCATCAAACCAGCGGGCCCTGTTCCGTACTCTTCAGACAAGGTTGTTCCCTACATATATAACGCGGTTGCGTTGGAAGATGGGAAGGAGGTGCCGTTGCCCTCCACTTCTACTACAAGTATATCAGATGTTAGTGGTGTGACCCGCAGTGTTCGTGTTTTCTCGGCACCGTCAAAACCCCATGTAGACATCTCGAGAAGAACTGATGTTGTTGATATTTCTGCCAGTCCTGTGGGGACTTCTTCTTCTTCTCTGAATCCGGCACTTGTTGTTGATAAACCTACCGTTGTTGCTAAAGCTCCTGTCCCTGTTGGCCAGAATGGCATATTGAAAGAGGACTGCGATGAGATGCTGAGGCTCATCAAGAGGAGCGAGTATAATGTCGTAGATCAACTGCTTCAATCTCCGTCAAAGATATTTGTCCTATCTTTGCTGATGAATTCTGAGCCACACCGCGAAGCTTTGCAGAGGGTGTTGGACGTGGCATACGCGGATCACGATGTCACAATTGAACAATTTGATAGCATTGTTGCAAACATTACTGCTTGTAACAATTTGAGCTTATGTGATGTTGATCTTTCCGAAGAGGGAAAGGACCACAATTTGGCTCTACACATTTCCATGAATTGCAAGGATGATGCCTTGTCTAATATGCTGGTAGACACATGATCATCACTAAATGTGTTGCCAAAATCCACTCTGGCCAAACTTTCTTACCAGGGGCCTCCCATGAGGCAGAGTGGAGTGGTCGTGAAGGCTTTTGATGGATCCAGGAAAACTGTGATTGGAGAGGTTGAGCTCCCAATCAAGATTGGACCTAGTGATTTCCAGATCACTTTCCAGGTCATGGATATCCACCCATCATATAGCTGCTTGCTTGGCAGACCATGGATTCACGAGGCAGGCGCCGTGATATCCATCCTACACCAGAAGTTGAAATTCGTCAAGAACAAAAAGTTGGTGGTGGTAGGGGGAGAGAAGGCTCTCTTTGTAAGCCATTTGTCTTCCTTTTCTTACATAGATGCTAAGGATGGGGTTGGGACTCCATTCCAGGCCTTATCTATTGCTGAGCCTTCAAGGAAAGGAACTTCTTCATTTGCGTCCTACAATGATGCGAAGTTGGCCATTGAGCATGGGGCAACTACATGTTTAGGACAAATGATTAAGCTGGAAGACAATAAATCCCGGGTTGGCATAGGGTATTCTTCAGGCACTTTCAATAAGCACGGTTTATTCTAGAGTGGTGGTTTCACCCACACGGTCGAAGACCAAGAGGCTGCTGCTATAGGGGAAGATGATGCAGAGGAAGATTCTGGCAACTTTGTCATCCCTGAAGGAATCTTCAATAATTGGGTCGTTGTTGATGTTCCAACAGTCATCCACAAGTCTGCGTAATATGTTCACTTTTGTTTAACAAACCCTTCTCCCATGCCAAAAGGAGAAGTGATGACATTGTTGGCACATTAATACAATGATATTCATTCAATAATTACATGTTAAATGTTTGTTTTTCCAAATTGTTTTCCCTTTTTTCTTTTTGCATGAAATTGGTGATCACTAAAAAACCCTAAAAAGAGAATAAAATCAATCTTTTCATCTGCATAATGATTTGCCTTGTTTGAATTATGAAATCTCTTTTTATATCCAAAATCATTATGTAGGTTAATCAAACCCATTGAACATAATGATCCAACACCATCTCCCAACTTTGAGTTCCCTGTATTTGAGGCAGAGGAAGATGATGTTGAAGAGATTCCTGATGAGATCACCCGTCTACTTGAGCACGAGGAGAAGATCATTCATCCACATCTTGAGAATCTGGAAACAGTCAATTTGGGGTCTGAAGATTGTGTTCTTAAAGTGAAGATTGGGGCACTCCTTGAAGAGTCTGTGAAGAAGGGGTTGATTGAGTTGCTACGAGAATATGTCGACGTCTTTACCTGGTCATATGAAGACATGCCTGGTCTAGATACTGATATTGTGCAACATTTCCTGCCTTTGAAGCCTGAGTGTGTGCCTGTGAAGCAGAAGCTCAGAAGAACTCATCCTGATATGGCAGTGAAGATTAAAGAAGAAGTTCATAAGCAAATTGATGCGGGGTTTCTGGTGACTTCTACATATTCTCAATGGGTGGCCAATATTGTGCCCGTGCCTAAGAAAGATGGAAAAGTCCGAATGTGTGTGGACTATAGAGACTTGAATAAAGCTAGTCCGAAGGATGATTTTCCTCTATCACACATTGATATGTTTGTAGACAATACAACTAAATTCAATGTCTTCTCGTTTATGGACGGATTTTTCGGTTATAACCAGATTAAAATGGCACCCGAGGATATGGAGAAGACAACATTCATCACACCTTGGGGAACATTCTATTATTGAGTGATGCCCTTCGGTTTGAAGAACGCCGGAGCCACGTATCAACGAGATATGACTACCTTGTTTCATGATATAATGCACAAGGAGATCGAGGTGTATATTGATGATATGATTGCAAAGTCAAAAACGGAAGTTGAATATGTAGAGCACTTGTTGAAGCTTTTTCAGCGTTTGAGGAAGTATAAACTTCGTCTGAATCCGAACAAGTGTACATTTGGAGTTTGTTCCGGCAAGCTATTGGGCTTTATTGTCAGTGAAAGAGGTATTGAAGTTGATCCTGCCAAGGTCAAAGCAATACAAGAGATGCCTGCGCCCAAAACTGAGAAGCAAGTCCGAGGTTTTCTTGGCCGCTTGAATTATATTTCCAGATTTATATCCCACATGATTGCCACATATGCGCCTATATTCAAGCTCCTCCAGAAAGACCAGCGTCATGATTGGACCGAGGATTTCCAGAAGGCCTTTGACAGTATCAAAGAGTATCTGTCTGAGCCTTCGATTCTGTCTCCGCCTGTAGAAGGGAGACCCTTGATTATGTACTTGACAGTTCTTGAAGACACTATGGGTTGTGTACTGGGTCAGCAGGATGAATTAGGGAAGAAAGAGTATGCTATATACTATCTGAGTAAGAAGTTCACTGATTGTGAGTCTCGATACTCAATGCTTGAGAAGGCATTCTATGCTTGGGCTTGGGCAACTAAGCGCTTACGCCAGTATATGTTGAATCATACCACTTGGTTGATATCCAAAATGGATCCAATCAAATATATCTTTGAGAAGCCTGCTTTAACTGGGAGGATCTCCCATTGGCAGATGCTGTTGTCTGAGTATGATATTGAGTATCAAGCTCAGAAAGCTATTAAAGGTAGTATCTTGGCTGACCACTTGGCACATCAACCAATTGAAGATTATCAGTCTGTTCAGTACGACTTCCCCGATGAGGAGATTCTGTATTTAAAGATGAAAGATTGCGATGAGCCTACGCTCGATGAAGGGCCAGAGCCTGGTTCCCGATGGGGCATGGTGTTCGATGGCGCTGTAAATCAATATGGAAATGGTATTGGGGCAGTGATTAGTACTCCTCAGGGCACACATTTTCCTTTTACAGCAAGGCTAACTTTCAAATGCACGAATAATATGGCGGAGTATGAGGCCTGTATTATGGGGTTGGAAGAGTGTATTGATCTTAGGATCAAACATCTTGATGTGTATGGTGATTTGACCCTTGTTGTTAATCAGATTAAGGGTGAATGAGAGACGAATCAGCCTGGCCTCATCCCATACAGAGATTATGCGAGGAGGATTTCAACGTTCTTTACTGAGGTTGACTTCCATCATATTCCTCGAGATGAGAATCAAATGGCAGATGCTCTTGCTACGCTTGCTTCGATGATTCTGGTGAAATTCTGGAATGAAGTTCCCAATATCACTGTAATGCGCTTGGATAGACCATCTCATGTATTTGTAGTTGAAGAAGTGAAATATGATAACCCATGGTATTATGATATCAAATGTTTTCTTCAGAGTCAGATTTACCCGCCTAGGGCATTTGTTAAAGACAAGAAGACTTTGAGGAGATTATCTGGCAGTTTCTACCTCAATGGCGGTGTGCTTTATAAGAGGAACTTTGACATGGTTTTGCTCAGATGCATGGATAGACACGAAGCAGACCTGTTGATGACTGAAGTCCATGAGGGTTCATTTGGTACTCATTCCAATGGATATTCCATGGCTAAGAAGATGTTAAGAGCAGGCTACTATTGGCTGACAATAGAGTCTGACTGCTGCAAATATGTGAAGAAATGCCACAAGTGTCAGATTTATGCGGATAAGATTCATATTCCCCCGACACTTCTGAATGTTATTTCATCACCATGGCCTTTCTCCATGTGGAGAATTGACATGATTGGCATGATAGAGCCAAAGGCGTCAAACGGTCACAGGTTTATTCTCGTAGCAATTGATTACTTCACCAAATGGGTTGAAGCGGCATCATATGCGAACGTGACCAGGCATGTGGTTGTGAAGTTTATCAAGAATCAACTCATATGCCGTTATGGTGTGCCATACAAGATCATTACTGATAATGGATCTAACTTGAACAATAATATGATGAAAGAGTTGTGTAGCGAGTTCAAGATTGCGCATCATAATTCTTCTCCTTATAGACCCAAGATGAATGGGGTTGTTGAAGCTGCTAATAAGAATATCAAGAAGATTATCCAGAAGATGGTTGTTACGTACAAAGATTGGCATGAGATGTTGCCATTTGCTTTGCATGATTATCGTACATATGTCCGCACTTCAACAGGGGCAACCCCTTTCTCTCTTGTTTATGGCATGGAGGTTGTGCTCCCCGTGGAGGTTGAGATCCCATCAATGAGAGTCTTGATGGAAGCCAAGTTGACTGATGTTGAATGGGTTCAGAGTCGTTATGACCAACTGAATTTGATAGAAGAGAAGAGATTGACTGCCATGTGCCATGGTCAGTTGTATCAGCAAAGGATGAAGAAAGCCTTTGATAAGAAGGTCAAGCCTCGTGTGTTTCAAGAAGGTGACCTCGTGCTCAAGAAAGTTTTGTCTTTCGCGCCCGATTCCAGGGGCAAGTGGACTCCAAACTATGAAGGTCCATATGTTGTTAAGAGAGCCTTTTCAAGCGGTGCTTTGATACTTACAACTATGGATGGGGAGGATTTCACTCGTCCTGTGAATTCAGATGCAGTCAAGAAATACTTCGCCTAAAATAAAAACAGAATAACTCGTTAAGTTGAAAACCCGAAAGGGCGGCTTAGGCAAAAATGAGCGTCTCGGTGGATTGAAAACCCGAAAGGGAGGTCCAGGCAAAAGTTAGAGACATAAAAAATGAGTATATATCCAGCTATATTGAGTACCTCACCCTAGGGAAATTTAGGCAAAAATTAGGGATTTGGCAAGTAACTGCCTCCTGACAAGACTTTGTTCTACAACTGTCGCCTGTCGAAGATTCTCGCTCAGTCATCGTCAACTGAAGCTTCAAATACACTGGATTCAAAGTTGGTGGAGAAATGGTCATTATGTTCAATGTAGCCTTTTTTCCAATATATATCACCAATTTCAAATTTGTAAAGATCCATGGAGTCTCGCCATTTGCGGACTACCAGCCTATCAAACAAATTTGAGCCTTTATCCAATTCCTTGCACTCTTATTTGTTTCTGTTTAACAAATGTTTGCATGTTTTAATTGATAAATATCATTGTTTTAAACAAATAAAGTTTTATAAACTGTTTTTAAACAGAGTGAACATTCACAATGACTGAAAGGATAAATGGAATGTCTTCAGTGTTCTCCTAAGGATAGTACGATCTCCAAAAGGGTAAGACATTTGTTCATATTCCTAGCATATTTGTATCCTTTTCATCATCTTTCAGGTTGTCTCCTCCGTGAGTGCAGAGGAAGGTAATACACCACCAAAATCCCCAGAGAGTCTAGAGTCTTGGTATTCTAGCATCCCCAGATCCCCAGAGAGTCTGAGCCTAGCATCTGTGTTTTATCAAATATATGGTTGTTATCCCTTGTTTGGACTAACCTAAAATCCCTTATAGATTGATATGCTATCTTTTTCGAGGAAGTTGGTCTTTCCCTCATTGTGAGTGGAAATCTCCCACAGAGTGAGCAGGAATTCCCAGCACGAGTAGAAATTATTAGCAGGTTAGTTTGTAGCTTGTCCCCAGCGGATTCACATACAATTTTCCCCCCAGCAAGTTCACTTACCACTCATCCTCAGTAAGTTTGCTCACGTTAGACTTCCCCAGTTGGATCGCCTACAGGTTATCCCCAGTTTGATCGCCAACAATCTTTCCCTAGTAGAGTTGTCTGATCAGAGCATGATATATTTGCTTCCTCCTTCTGGGATGTTCCCTCCTAGCAGAGCTGGTGTTGAAGATGTTTATTTCCTTACCCCAACGGAGTAGTTGTCTCCTTCTCCTCGGCAGAGATGTTTCTCCAGCAGATATGAGGAAATATGATGATTTTTGGAACTTCTGTTTGGTGGTTGATCCCCACAGAATTTCATATCTCCCCTTGATAAGTTCCCTAGTAGAGTTTCTTCTATGTTGGATATTATCTGTGTTGAGCCTCCCGATAGAGTTTCCTCTACATCGGATCTTTTGTCTGTTTAGCAGCACATCCCTGGCGTTGGCGCTGTAGCTTCCCCAGCTGAGACTTTACTTGATCCTAGTTTGGCGTTGGAACTTCGAGGAAGATGTGTTGTTTCCTTCCCTTGTGGAGTGATTGATTCTTTCTCTGCAACAGAGATTTTCCTTAAGGAGAGAAGAGATTGCTTGATGTGTTTCTGTTTAGTGGTTATTCCCCACAGAATTCCACATTACCCTCTGATAAGATCCCCAGTAGAGTCCTTCTATGACTGATCTTATCCACGTCTCTGCGTACTGTTGGTAGATTCCCCAGTTGTGTTAGTTGTGATCTTTTGCTGATCCCCAGCAGCGGTCTCTGATTTCCAGCGACTCTGCTTGTTCCCCTAGCAATAGTCTTTGTCCCCGACAACGACTCTGCTTGATCCTCAGCGATGATTGGTGTTTCCTGGTATTTGCGGCTCCCCACCAGATTGGAGTTTCTCCCGTGGGCCTGGCCTTCTCTTTTGAGATGTTGTACCAGATGTTTGTCCATTGATTCTCGGACCTGTTTGTGTTAGATATGTCTGTTTGTCAGCATTAATCATTACATAAACCACGCATATACGTGCATAATCATAGCATTCAGATATGCATGTTGCATTCTTTGCCATATATCTTTGCTTGTTGTCTCCTGCTAGTGGTGAAATGTTTTTCCCCAAGCAGATGTTTGTGTCTGATCTCTCCATTTAGAGTCAGCCTCATAGGCAGAAAGTGTCTATCTTTCCTTCATATATTCCCCATTGAGTTATGTCCTCGTGGATGATTATTGTTTCAGTTTCCTCCCAAAATATGTATTGGGATGGAATTACTCCCCTGAGTTATATCCTCATCGGGTCGAGTCTTGTTTCGCTGTGTCTCTCTAGTTTGTTCCTAGATTGACTCCTTTCTTATTATTTCCCCTGCGGTTCCCTGTGGTTCAGATGACCAATTGCTCAGTAAACAGTAATTGTTCATTTTCTCCCCAACGGATGTTATGGCCTTCTACCCAGTAACCGGTAGTTATAAGTCCTATTTCTGTGGTTTTCTACCCAGTAACCGGTGGTTGTAAACTCCATTTCGTCCCCTTGCAGAGATAATCCCTGATTGTGTTCATCCTAACCAATGACGGGTACTCTCATCCTTGGTTTTCTACCCAGTAACCGGTAGATGTTGTAACACCTCAAAATTTGCCCTCCTCTCTTGGGACTAGCTTAACATATTGCATATCATTTTTAGGTCATTAAGCGTTGCATATTGCATGTCATGTGGTTACATTGTGCAAGTCATCCTCACAAGTCTTGATCAGGAGATGAAGAGGTTATGTGCAGGCCTAGGGTTTTATGGACTGGTCATTAATTATCTAAGGATGTGGAGGTCCAAATTAGGGTTTTGTGATTCTAAAGGAGATTGGTCTTCATCTTGGTTGGAGTGATACATCATCATCATCATGGTTTGTCATCATCAAGTGTTGGAGTACAGTCCTTGAGATTAGGGTTTTGACCACTGGTCAACCCTAATCAGTTGTATTGGGCTAATCAGGGCATGGCTAGGAGATGGGGTCTATGATGGAGATGGGGATCATTTCATGGTTATATGGAGCTTATTGAGGCTAGGGGTTCATCCTTGAGCCATTTCATCAGGGAATTGGGGCTCAGATTGATCAGTGCATTGCCAGATTCATCTATCAGTTGAAAAGTCAACTATGGTCAACTGTGCTTGATTTTATGGATTTGGAGGTGGGAGAGAGTTGGATACACTTCATTTATGTTGGAACAAGTGTTATTTGACATTGCAAAGCTCAAGAATGGAGAAAATCAAGTCAGGACAAAAACTGCCAAAAATAGAAAGTGACTTGTAATGGAAGTTTCCAAAAATGGAAAGTTTTTGACCTCAAAATTACATGTCCAAGGAAGCTTCAAATGAAAATTTGTTCAACATGAAAGTTGTAGATCTTGGTCTCACCTTTCCAGAAAGTCCAAGAACTTGAAATTCCCATGTATGGTTGGCAAGTTATGGCCCATTCAATTTCAAAAATGACCCATAATCAGAGGGGCATAACTTCCACATGGAGTGTCCAAATGGGATGATCTTTTTATGTGCAAACTCCATTTGACATGTACTTTCATGGTGAATAATTGGAATTCATCAAAAATGGTCAATGCAAAAAGTCAAATTTCAAGTGTACAGTTAAAGATCCAGGGGCAAAATGGTCCAACTTGAGAAATAATGAGAATTTTGGAATGGGGATTTTTGCAACACCTCATAAATGCAATTTGAAAATTGTTGGAATGGTCATAACATGTTGAGGTCCATTATTTGGTCAAGTCACTTTTGAACTTCACTTGAAAAATGCATAAAGTGCCATGACATAGTGAAAATGCAAATTACACATCCAATGGCCATGGGACAAGTTGCAACAGATCACACATGTCATTTTGAGAGTGTGTGAGCTGTCAAATGAGCTGTCATTGGCCTATGGTGAAATGGCATTTTTGCCCTTGCTTTGAAAATGACATTTTGCTAATCACTTGCACTTTTGCTAATTGGATGATTAAGGATGGATTAAGCTGAAATATAAATGC
The DNA here is from genome assembly GCF_024323335.1 of Lathyrus oleraceus. Lineage (NCBI taxonomy): Eukaryota > Viridiplantae > Streptophyta > Magnoliopsida > Fabales > Fabaceae > Lathyrus > Lathyrus oleraceus. Next base: position 95,917,561 of record NC_066585.1, read on the forward strand.
CTAATCATAACAAACTTTTGATCAGAAATCACAATTCCCAAAGATTCAACAAACTTTTGGCTCCAAATTCTCTAAAACCTCTCAAGAACACATCAAGCAAATTGAAGCATAACTCTTCCAATTCTCCACCAAATCACGATCTTCTTTTTGCTTCAATCTCCATTCATCTTCTTCCTCAACTGTTTTAGTAATTCATCATCAAACAAACACCAAATCGTGACTGTCCAAGTGATGTTCATCAATGGCAAATTGGAATTCTGTCCATTAGAAGCGACTTTGAGCTGAAGCAATTGTTCTAATCACCTTCCTAAGGCTTCGTCTTCAACTGTTTTTGGCAATTGGATCGAAAAGCTTCAAGAATCGTTGTTGCCTTCATCAATTGGTAAGTTTTCGAATCTTACCATTCCTTTAATTATTAGGTGCGTTTTGAAGAGTGTTCAATGTAGAATGCAATGCTAGTTGTGGTTTGTGGATTGGTTAAGTATTGAGAGAGTAATCTGAATTCGAAGCTTGATATGCAAAACCTAATTCGATCGATCCGGTTTATACAGTTAGATTTAGGTTGATTAGGTTATATATTCATGATCCATGCACTTAGACCTTTCCAATGGATATTCGTTTGTGAGTTTTGGTTGAGGAATGAGCAAAACCGGTTTTGAGATGTTGAAGAACAAGCCACGCGGTGAAGAAGATGAAATCTGGAAATATTTCTTGTTTGATCCGCTGAAGCTTGTTGCCAAGTTTGAACTCTGTTTGCCGCGCAAAGCTGACCAATCGCGTGCCTCCACTGAATAAATGGCACGCTGCGTTTTGATCCTGGGAGCGGATAATTACTAAACTGCCACTGATTCCATTTAATTAAAATAAAACATTGAATAATTATTTAAAAATCATATAAATCTTAGAAAAATCATAAAAAAATAATGGAAAATCAGAAAATTATGAGGTTTTTTTTTATAGCTCCCATTTTTCCTCTAGTTTTTTATGAGCATGATTTTAGAAGTTGTGCATGATGGAAAGTTGACTTTGCTTAGGGATGTTTTGACCTATGTCATTTTGTTGTACATGTTGCCATTTTCAATGTGAAATACTCATACCTTAAAAGAAATTCTTGAAATTTTTTGTGGTGATTCTAGACATGTTGCTGGTGATTTACATGTAAAGTTCATGATTTTTGGATACCTGTGGAGTGAGATATGATTTTTTGAATCTAGGTGTGACAATTTGTGTCACACCTAGTTAGGTCAACTTCATGAATTTATTTGCCTGGCCTATGATTGTTGGAATGGATTGAAATTTTGCATGGATGATCATTGATGTGTTGAGATGTCATGTGAATTTTTCTGGATTTTTCTATGGCATTTTCAATTTGATTGATATTTTTCTTCACTGTGTGTTCATTGTGCAAGCTTGTGTGACACATGTTTGTATATCTTGTGTGAAATTCTCATATGGTTTTGGATGAATGTGAAATTTGGTATGCTGATTATAGACACCTTGTAGGACATCACTGTTTTGGTCCCATTCATTTCTTAAATGTTCTCACTGATTTATGAATTTTTGAAGTGAATGCATGTGTTGATACCTTGAATTGGCTTGAATAATTGTGTCTGGATTTCTTGATTTTCATTGCCTTAGTTCCTTTTGTCCAATTGAGCTGAAAATTGACATGCTATACCTTGAATATTTCCTGTTTAGGTGTGAATTATTTGAGGATTTTTGGAATTGTTTTGGTATGCTTTTGATTGAAGTTATGCTGTTTGGACATTGGATGTTGCATTTGACCTAGTTTGTGATGTTTTGGTCATGAAATGAATGTGGTGAATGATATGAGTGTGGGATCAATTGCATTCGCTTTCTATTTGCATTAATTTGGTTTTGGTTGAGAATTGTTTGCTGTTTAGAATTTTTTCTCCCTTTTGGACCCTAGGCTTGGCCTAGTGGTCTAGTTTCTCACATTTGGTGTGGATTTTCAGGATGAAATGCATAATGCTCAAGGAGAATGCTTCAAGTCAATTAAATTGAGGTTGTTGGATGTTTTGAACTAATTTGACTTTGTTTTGTAGGTTGTGAAGCTTGAGCTTGAGCTTATAGCTTGCACTTGTGTGCATTAATCTGTGTTGTTTAATCTGTATAGTCTGACTGATTAACATTTGCTGTTTATTGTTGTTTGTCTGAGTACTGATGATACTTGATTGATTTCAGGTACATTTAGTCGCTTACAGTTCTTTAAGAACTTGCTTGCTGCTGCTTGGTTTTTTAACCACTTGAGGTAGGACTTCTATTCTTCATGTAGTCTGGAAGACCTGGCCTGTTACTTGGCCAGGCAACTGTCTGAAGTCCTCCTTAAGAGGCGATGTTTGTGGTTGTTTACATTTGTGCCAAGCAGGTAAAGACCTCTATGAGGCAATTGGTGGATCAAAGGGATATGTAATCTATCCCCCACTATTCTGTGAGTCGTCCCTCTGCTCACACGGCCGTGTGTTGATGCATTGGGACACAAACCCAAGATCTCGTGCTGTTGCACAATCGAGTCAGAGTCTTTGAGCGTAGAAGGGTCCCTCCATTCTGGACCCATGCTCCTTTGTCTAAAAGCTCTCCCTGGTCAGGGATAAGAGCTGTGAGGTCTCATCCTCACTTCACCTTTTCATCTGCTTCACCTTGGCCTCGTAATGGCAAGGTTAAGAGCGAATAATACCCATGTACAGATGACTTGCTTCGGCAGTCAAACCCATTGTGTGAGCCTCACTTGATTGGCTATAGTGTGTGCTTTGTGAATATTTGTTTGCTCTGTTTGCTTGTATGCTTGTATGCTTGCTTTCTTCCTGGATAGGATTAGCTTGCAGTTGTGCAAGTAGGTAGAAACCTCAACGTAGGGTAATGATGCATGACAACACTAGGCTCGAGTACAGCTCCCTGGTAGTGTGTCTTCCCTTGGTTTCTGGCTAGATTTTCTTCCCCTTGAGGGGGAACTACATCGCCCTGATCCTCGTTCCAGACGAGGTATGTAGGCAGGAGACCGTGCGAGGTCTCTCCGGGCACTTTTTTTCTTTTTGTGTGTGTTTACTTGTTATCGTCTGGCGAGTGTTTTGGTTCGGATGCCGACGTAAGTCTAGTGATTGGCGGTCGGGCTCCACGTTTGCCCTCTGGCGTGTGTTTTGGTTCGGATGCCGACGTAAGTCCAGTGATTGGCTGTCGGGCTCCACGTTTGCCCTTTTGAGTGTGTTTTGGTTCGGATGCTGACGTAAGTCCAATGATTGGCTGTTGGGCTCCATGTTTGCCATCTGTTTGTGTGTTTTGTGTTGTTTGGCGTGCGTAAGCCGAACTACAGTGGCTCTGATTCTCGTTCCAGACGAGATATGTAGGCATAGGATGCGATGTCCTATCGAGCTCCCTTCTCTTAACCCCACCTGCGTTCCCTGTGTGTGTGTGATGTTTAGCAACCTTTTCTTTTCTTAGAACGTGGATCCCGTCGAGTACGACGGACGTGAGGGGTGCTAATACCTTCCCTTGCGTAACCGACTCCCTTACCCTTTCTCTTTGGTCGCGAGACCATTTCCTTTCCAGGTTTCTCTGAGCGTTTCCTTTCCCTATTTTGGGATAAATAACGCACAGTGGCGGCTCTGTGTTGTGTTTTTGTTTGAGCCTCGCCGGTTGTTTTTTCGCGGATGCGACAGATGTAATCCCCTCTTCGTTGGTTATCTTTATCCAATATTCGGTATGGATATTCCTTCATTTTTTAGTATACCACCCAGTAGCCGGTGATATATCTCTTGGATAATTTCTCTGATCAAGCAATTTATCCCCAGCGATTCATCTTTCATTTACTCCTTGTTTGGTAATGATTGTTTCTCCCCTTGATTGGTCATCATTTTATACCTATTAACCGGTATCTCGATGTTCCTTTCTTTTCGGTCGATTTATCCTTTATTAACCCAGTAACCGGTTGTGGATAATCTTTCATGCGAGTATGTTATCTACGTTATGACGGTAATAGATAATATATCTCATGCGCTCTTCAGTCGAAGTCTTTTTCTTCCCCAGTTGAGTAAGATTCGTATTTCCTTGTGGATTCGAATGTCCATCCTGTAAGTCGAGTTTGCTTTTTCAGCTCCCCTTTCGGATGATGAGTGTCTTGGAAATATTCCCCAATTCACGCCTGGTTGGTCACCTATTATATGCCCAGTAACCGGTATCTCTGGTGTTCCTTCCTTCTGCTCCATCTTTTGACTTTTGTCCCCTGTGGAGTCAGATTTTCCTGAGTTGAAATACACCTTTTAGGTTTTCCTCGGATGTTTTGGATGATTGATATCTCTCACCCTTATACCGGTCTTAGATATTCTCTCTCCTTGAGCGTGTTGTTCTCTCATCCTTATACCGGTGTTTTGATAACATGTCTCTTTGAGTTTATTACCCAGTAACCGGTAATATCTCGTTTGTTTCTTTCCTCAGTCGAGTCCTTTGTGGATTTCCCTGTCTGAGTCCGGATTTTTATCCGAAGTATCCTTTTATGGATAATTTTGTTGTATTGGCATATTCCCCAGTACATGCATCTTTCCTCGACGGAGTCCGTTTGTGGACATCCCCACCTGGGTCCGGATTTTTATCCGAAGTATCCTTTGTGGATAGTTTTGTTGTATTGGCATATTCCCCAATACATGCGTCTCTGCGTCAGATCGAGTCTTTCCATTGATTTATTTTCATAGAATTCCTTCGTGTCTCCCAACAAGCTTCAAGTCGTGACCTGCTCACGCATTTTTACCCTTATTACCCCCCAGAGTCTCTGTCTCCCTAGTGAGTGTATTAATCCTATGGATTTCAGTTTCTCCTGATTTCTTTTTTCTTTGTGGACACATATCCCCACAGAGTATTAACTTTTGCATACATACATTTGCATCATGAGGTCTCTTGGGGACCAAAATTCGTCTCTTTGTTATTATTTAAGCCCATTCTACCTCGTCGAGACGAAGATTTTAACCTTCATATATCCGACTAGAATAACCTTAAATAGGGGCATCTGTAAGACCCTAATTTTGACCCTAAGATCCCTCATGGCATCATAACATTGCTCATTTACATTTGCCTCAAGGATCATAACATCTTGGCTCCTTTACCCTTGGGTTTGTAACTTTTGTGAGTTGGTTTGAGACCACCAAGCATGCTTGAATTGTATATTATTGCTTTTCTTACTTTGTTTACTAACCAAAAGCACAAAAATATGTCACTAACTTATTTGTTTTTGAAGTTTAAGCAGTCATGTGATCCAAGGCTCCTAGGAGGCCCCTATACCCAATAAAATGGCCAGATGAAGATGAAAGCAAGCATGACAATGGTTCCCAAAGCTCTCAATCATCATATATGCCTCTCAAGTATCTCAATTTGTCAATTTTATCAAGATAAACCAAAGGGCTTGAGGATTGTTTCCCAAGGAAAACCTAATTCGGCTTTGCATTGATTGTGCCTTGCTCATGAAGCAACCTCAACCTATGATCAAATTCAATCAAAGGAAGTTATTTCATTCATCATTTTATGAATATTTTGAGCCTACGTGAGTATCCTCAATCATTTATTCATCAAGTTTTGAAGTTTGGACTTGAGAAGTTGACTAGTCAATTCATCTGACTAATTTGAAATCCACTGTGACCTAACTTTTGATGTGTTGGTCAAATGAAGATGATCCCAAGCACAAAATTGTTCTTAAGAACCATATGAACAACTTTCATGTTCATCAAAAATTCATTTGAAACTTGGAAGGTCATTATTCATTTAAAAACATTATATGTCATTTTGACTGAAACCCTAATTTTAGGTCAACTTCCCAAGGATCTAACTCCTTCATTTGTTATGATTTTGAGGTGGGACCAAGTGAATTGGAAATTTTAAGATGTCTACTTAAATTGTTATGTTGGACAAAATTTCATAATCCTAAAATAAATACATGTGATAATACAAAACATTATAGGTCACTTTGGACCAAATCCATTGAAATGTGAAAAAGTCCAACTTCAAGTGCCCATAACTTTCTCATCAAAAATCCAAATGATGCAAATTTTAAGTCCAAATTGATTTTCTTTAAACTATCTACAACTTTAATGTTGAGGATTTTGTCATTTGAGGCTTGCATCATTGAAACAGAAGGGCTTGAAGTTGTTCATTTTTGGCTAATTTTTCAAATGCATGTTTTGTACCTTGAACTTCATGGCTAGTTTTCAATATTTTCCAAACTCCAAAAGGATTTTTGTTCAACATAACTTTTGTTCCTTATGTCAATACCTTTTCAACCATTAGCCACATGCTTATGTTTGGATTTTCCAAATGGGCTTTTCGAAGAAATAAAGCTTTATGATCAATTATGCATTTCATGTTAAATCTTGATACACAAGACATTGCCTTGCCATCTGCACGTCCAAACTTGCTTCATTTGAGTTCAGCATGTAAAACCAATTGATTTTGGGCCTCACATGCGCCTGTACAGGCCCATGCATGGAGGATCCAACTTCATGCACACACGAGTTTTCCACCTCCTTGCATCAGCCATCTATAAATAGAAGGCATTACCTCACTCAAATCTCAACCTGAAGGCGCCTGAACCTCTGCTGGTTTGATTCCCCAACCTCTCACCAAAGGAATTTGCATTTTCACTTTTCATTTTCAAGTGTGATTTTCAACAACATCAGTTGATTATCATCATTAATTCCTAAGCCTAGCTCTCATACCAAGCATCAGGATCAAGCTGCAAGCAAAGGATTGGTTGAATTGTGTTCACAAAAGCTGCTCAACAAAGGTTTATACCTCATCTATTTTGCTTCAAATCTTACTGTTTATTGTGCATTGCTTGTGTTGGTTTGCATTTCTGAAGTCCTCATGTGAGAGGCAAGCCAATGGTGGCTTTGATTTTGTGAATTGGTGAACTTCAGATTGAGCACCTAGTTTTTCAACCTCAGATTTCTTCTTTCATAAGAATCTTGAGCAAAAACTAAGGTCACAAGGGTGATGTACATCACCCCAACTTTCATTTGGTATATGGATCGCGTGTTTTAGTTGAGGTTGCAAAACCTGCAACTGGTGGCCGGACTGTGCCTTATCACCGGAGAAGACGGTGGTTTCCACCACCGTCCCCACGCGTCTGAACCATGGCCGTTGGATGTTGATTCCCAGATTTAATCCTAGCCTTGCATTGTTATGACTTCATTTAATGTTGCATACCACGCGTTTGACCAAGGTGTATGATGAGCGCGCGCCTAGGAGCCTTGTGATCAACCACGTCAATTAATGAGCGATGATCCAAGCGCTGTGGTTTTTTCTAATTTCTTAATTTCTATTTTAATTTCTCTTAATCCATTTATTTTCAAAAATTCACAACTTCTTTATTTGGAATCACAAAAATATGGGACCAATTGCAAAAAATTTCTCGTAAATTCTAGTTTCATAAAATGATTTTTAATTATTTTTGTGATTCCATTTAATATTTTTTGTGAATTATTTCATTTCTGATTGTTTTTAATTCATTTAAAATACTTTTAGATATTCAAAAATGCCAAAAATATTTTCTAAACATGTATGAATGATGATAAGTCTATGAAAAATATTCTCATCAATTTCTTAATTGATTTGAGATTTTAGTTCATATATGTTATTTTTCTCCATTTTTAATTGTTTAAAATTAGTTTCTGTTTTCAAAAAATGTTGAAAAAATTTGTCAAACCTTGTTTGACCATGTTGGACTTATGATGATCCAATTGGACTTATCCAAGTTGATTTGAATTGGATTTGAAGTTTGACCTTTATTTGTTCATTCTATTTTATGCATTATTTTAATTCCAAAAAATACCAAAAATATGTTTGACATTTCTTGACTTCTAATCTTCATTTCACTTATGTTTACCAGTGATTGATGTTGATTCCATTCATGTTTGATCAATGTATTTTGGTTATGTCATTTGGATTTTCATTTTGTACATTACATTTCCATCTTAATCTTCTTCTTTTTCTTTTGACCAATGAGTTAATAATTTGTGGTTAGCCTTGACATATGAGAGGCTTAACCTTCTTTGATCTAAATCAAATTCATCTTAATCAAAGATCAAGTGAATTGCTTTGTGCCCAAGATAGGTTGCTTCTTGGTCAAGCAAAAAACCTAAAATCCATACAAGGTCATTCTTCTTTTCTTTTGGCATGGCAAGTTGTAGGAGCTTGGCTTACTAGTCATAATCTCTAACTTATGTTTAGTTGCCTATAGTTTTATTGACCGGCCTCAGATAGGTGTGACTACTACATTAGTCCACTTACGATTGCTTAACATAGCGCTAAATTGCCTTATGACACATTAACACTAACTACTAATTACTAACTTTTAATTCAAACATTTAATTCTTGCACTTTACTTTAATGCAATTTAATTTCTTGCTCATTTATTCATATTGTCTTTTTCTTTTGCTCACTTGAGCTCATGTTTATGTTTATGCCATTTGCCTTTTGCTCACTTGAGCACATTATTGTGTAAATATTTTGTGCTTGTTTTGTTTTGTTTATGTGAACCAATGCTAAAAGGAGAAAGGACTTAGACTTAGGATCTTACCTATCCACATCACCCCACCATACCTAGGCCTTCTTTTCGTCTTCTTCAAGTCCTTTTCATTCAAGTGCAATCACATTTAGCCCGTTATCCGTACATACTCATAGTAAGGTGACCGGTTAGTGATTATGATCTTAAGCATGAGGCTCTGGTACATAAGTTGGTGTAACCCCTTTATTTAACCTAATTTTGTAGTTGTGGGGGATTGGATCGTAATCCACCCTACCAAGTTCAGCACCAGATACCTCTGAACCAACCAACAATAGGCATATTCTTATATATATTTTTTTATTTTTCTTCTGCATGTTTCGCATGTGTCTTTATTTTGCTGGGTTAAATGACCGTGTGAGAGTCACCTAGCCCGGATTTTCATATGACTTGAGAATAAAGCAGGAATTTTTGTGATCATTCACTTATTTTCATCGGTCCCCTACGTAGAGCATGCTTAAGTCGGAGCTGTCTGCAAGGATAAACTACTTAAGGACTTATTTGGAACAAAAATTAGGGCCACAGCATATGGGGTGTCGGGATCGACTCTTATAATCATGAAGCCTACGGTGTTAAGACAATATCGATTTTTAGAAAAAGTTTTCCCAAGTCTTTTGCATCCCGTCATAAACCTGTCTTATAGCCTGAATATTCAAGATGCACTGTTTTCTTTGCTCGCAAAATGTTTCGGTAAGGTAAAAGAAATGGGAGAAATACGGATACACTACACAGATGACTCGTCAAACACATGTTATTTTATTGAAAAGAAAAGGCAAACAACTAAAACGCACAAAACATACTAAAAATAAAGGAAAGCGATAAAAAGCGATAAAAATATCCTCCCACATATAAACTAAACATTGTCCTCAATGTTTCGATATGAGATAGGGTAGGAGTAACCTGAAAGAGAGAGAGAGAGAGAGAGAGAGAGAGAGAGAGAGAGAGAGAGAGAGAGAGAGAGAACTATGGGTGATCACCAGTACCGTCACCGTCACCGCCCTGGTCAGGATGCTTGGGTCGACGATGTCTGCTACGAGTACTAAGGCCTTCCTGCAGCTGCCTAGAGCGACCTAAGAGAGACCCTTGGGTGGCCTCAATAAGTGCGAAGTGACGCTCAGTAGCCTGTTGCTGGCGATGCTGCTCATTAGTGATCGCAAGTAAGGACTCAGTGATAGTCCGATGTGTTTGCTCACTACGCTGTTGAGAAGCTACCATAAAACTCATATTATCTGTCAGTTGTTGGTTTATGGTATTCAGAAGGGTGTCACGCCTTTCCTCTCGAGTTAGGTGCTCGCGCCACATCTCCTCAGTGATGTAAAAACCGGGAGTGGTACATGCAAAATGGTCAGAAGAAGAAGGTGCAGTGTGTGCAGGTGATGCAGTAGGAATATCATGAGCAGGTGACTGGTCGCGCCGGTCATACTCATCATCGGTCCCTTGCTCATTGTCCATAGGAACATTAGGTGGCAAAGGACCGGTAAAAAGTGGAGCATCAAGATCATACGTCCAGTTCCTTGCATGTCACACATCTGTATGCTAAGAGCAAGGTAAAACAACACTGGGTATAGCTACACCATGGATCATGAGGTGATAACCACCTGCTCGCCGCACCTTGCATAATTTCATATCCTTCAAAAAATTTAAGTTAATGGTGCGGTGAGGGAGTGGTTCCAAGGTGGCTAACTCAGTGTTGAGATTTAACGTTATAGCAATAGAAGTTATTAAACCACCGAAAGAAATGGTTCCTCCCTTTTTAAGAATGGAAGACATATGTGCAAGCATAAAAGGAACAGGATTGATCCTTCGATTAGTGAGGCAACCCTGTAAAAATAGCAACTCTCGGGCATTTACTTTGTTAGAATTTTCCCGACCATATATAGTACATGCCAAAAGGTATCGAAAAATACGTATGGCCGGGTTATGAATATTGGAAGCTAAAATTCCTTCAAAGGAAGTGACAGCCACATTTGATAATCTATTCCAAAAAGTAAATGCTTTGAGTGCCCATTCAGCATCTAAGGGTGTCTCACAGATGGCACCTTCACCGTAAGGCATTCCTAACAAACTTGTTAAGGCATCGGTAGTGTACTTGTATTCCACATTAAACATTCTAAAACAAACGGTACCAACCGTGCTAGCAGTGTCAGGGTAAACAGTGTAAATTAGGGAACTCAAAAACTCCCTAGTTAGCCTATCATAGGTGGGTGCTTTATTAGCAAAAATATCGTGTAATCCTAAAGTATCAAGCATATGGAAAACACTATGGTATGTCCCTAAAGTGTACAAAAAAATTTCGTCTACATACCTGGTAGCGAGGATTTCCCGTGATCGCAATTTTTGTAAAATCTTGTTTTGTCGCTCTCCGGGTTTCCTCCGCGAAGAATGATGTTGTTGAACTCCATTCCTGCCATTAATGGTGAGTGAAGAGAAAAATGGGTGTTTATGGAAAGGAAGTGAAAATGGAGTTTTAGTGGGTTTTTGGTGGAGAAATGGATGAGGGAAGTTTGGAAATGGTAATGGCTTGGAGTTAAAATGAGGAAGTTGAGATTTTTTTGTGGACTTTGGTGGAGTTGGGAGGAAGAGAAAATGGGTTTTTAGAGGTTGAAGAAGGTGAAAAGGGTGAAATTGGGTCGGACATCATGGGGGCCGCCATGGCTTCGGAATTGGTTGGGCCGGATTCGTTCATTGCTTCTTGGGCCACAACTTTTTGTCTTCATTTTTGCAAGAAGGGGGGTGCACATAGGTTTCTATGGTATGCTATTTTTTTGATTAAGCTTGACAAAATAAAATAAAATAAAATAGTTAAGTGAGATAAAATAAAATGGACATAAAACATAATAATAACAATGCATATATATATATATATATATATATATATATATATATATATGTGTGTGTGTGTGTGTGTGTGTGTGTGTGTGAAGAGTTAGCAATAAGTCACGGGTCGAGAGATCCTAGGAAAGAAAAAGCAAGCATAAAGTCAAAAGGAACAATAAAAACAAGCATAAATAATAAATAACGGGAAATAGGAAAATCAAACGGCATCTCTCGGTTGGTGATAACATCAATGCTCAGGGACTAGTGGAGTCTCCTCGACTTAATACCCTCGGAGCTCTGCGATTTGGTGTTGGAGGTCCGCGATCTCATTATTCAGTATATCAACTTCAGTGGCATGTGTGGTATCTGATACTTCGACCTGCAAAGCAACTTCAGCAAGTTATTGGTGGAGTTGGGCTATCTCCATACGAAGCTTAACCAGCTCAGGTTGTATGCTTGGACTCTGAAGATTTGGATTATTGGTGAGGAATTTGATTCTGATAGGTGCGATTTTCGGCTCGTCTATTGTCTCGCCTTGGCCTTATATGGCGTAGGCCCAGTTGGCCTGATCATAAACACGGGTTACCTGAGGGTCCGGTAAAGTAAAGTAGTGAATTACCTCACCCTCGATCAAGAGCCTGTATTGATCCAGTTGGAAGGAAGATCTCCTCATGAGGCCACGGTCCAGACAAAAGTCAATGTCCATCAAAGTATAGCTGCAATAAGACGTCAGGTGAAATAATCTTCTATCAAGTCTAGGGCGGAGGCTATATGAGTCACCGTGCTTCCAACGTGTATAGGGCTCACAGTGGAGCGAGCATTGAGATAAAGACTCTCGATCAGAAAAGCTCCGCAATCTATTGGGCGTGACTAAGTGGTATAGTACATGAAGAAAATTTCTTCAACACTTACATGTGTATCAGTGTCACTCTTCCCCAGGAAGGTGTGGGCAAGAATCATCTGAAAGTATCTGAAAGCAAGATTATAGATCTTGTTAGAGATTTTGGTGGAAGGGTCAGGGCTACCTCCATATGTAATGTCACTCAAGAACTTCTCAACGTCTCTACTCAGGAAATAGCTCATGGAGAGCTCAGATGAGGCATCATAAGCAGTCTGAAATCCAAGTAAGTCACTGAAACGCTTGTGGTTGAATGTGTATTCTGTCCCAAACAACCTGAAATTAATGTAGCCACCATCACTAGCATGACCAACATAGGGCTCGTAGCGAGCTCAAGAACTCCAAAGTGAGGTTCCTGTAAGTCCCATGCATCGCATCAGTATACTCAATCCATTGCAACTGATTGCACAAATGCCTGACACTAGGCTCAATGCCTAATGCCTCCATGCAGCTTGAATCAGGATATCTTGTGGGCAGCATTGGGCGCTGGGAAAGCATGGCGTAACGCTGCTCCTGAACTGGGTCACGAAAGATCACTGGCATAGTGTCGAAATTCTCCATCCTGAAAAGTTAGGTTAAAAACAGAGGACACCTGAAATGGCAAATATTGTAAATGTTAGTATATATATATATATATATATATATATATATATATATATATATATATATATATATATATATATATATATATATAATATATATATATATATATATATATATATATATATATATATATATATATATATATATATATATATATATATATATATATATATATATATATATATATATTAAAATTATAAATTGAAATAGTAAAAGTAAAGCAAAGGAAAAGAAATCATGGGTTGCCTCCCATGCAGTGCGTGTTTAACGTCGTTAGCTTGACGATTCGAACTTTATATATCAGAGGTAGGAATTGGAGGGTCGATCAGAGTATGGCCAGGGCATTCTGTGGGGATGTCACCTCCTTGGTATTGCTTCAGTCTTTGTCCATTTACCACAAACAGATTATAGGAATTGTTCCGGATTTCAACTACTCCATATTTTAGGATTTTGGAAACCTTAAAGGGGCCTGTCCATCTCGAACGCAACTTACCTGGAAAAAGACATAATCTCGAATTGAAAAGGAGGACAGAGTCGCCTATATTAAATTCCTCTTTCACAATCCTTTTTTCATGCCATGCTTTGGTTCTTTCTTTGTATATAACGACATTCTCGTAAGCGTTCTGGCGGAGTTCCTCCAATTTATGGATATCGAGGATTTGCTTCTCGCTAGATGCTAGGTAATCCAAATTCAGGGTCTTGATGGCCCAATATGCCTTGTGCTTGAGTTCAAAAGGTAAGTGGCATGACTTCCCGTAGACTAACCGGTATGGTGTAGTTCCAATAGGGGTTTTGTAAGTAGTTCTGTAAGCCAACAATGCTTCTGTTAGCTTTTCAGACCAATCTTTTCTGGATATCGAAACAGTTTTCTCCAAGATTTTCTTAATCTCTCTGTTAGATACTTCCACTTGACCATTAGTCTGGGGATGATATGGTGTTGCTACTCTGTGTTTTACTCCATACTTTCTTAAGAGTTTATCAAATATCCTGGATATAAAATGTGATCCACCATCACTTATGATAAGTCGTGGTACTCCAAATATGGGAAAAATAATATTTTTAAACATCTTGATGACTACTCTTATGTCGTTAGTGGGTGATGCTATAGCTTATATCCATTTGGAAACATAGTCAACGGCTACCAAAATGTACTTGTTTCCCATCGAAGATGGAAAAGGTCCCATGAAATCCATACCCCAGACCTCAAATAATTCCACTTCTTGGATGTTCTTCAAAGGCATTTCGTGACGTCTTGAGATGTTTCCAGCGCGCTGGCACTGGTCACATTGGACAATATAAGTATGGACATCACGCCATAGTGTTGGCCAATAAAGACCAGCTTGAAGGATCTTAGCATATGTCTTGGATGTGCTTGAATGTCCACCATAGGGTGAAGAGTGACAATGCTCTATGATATTTCAGACTTCTTCTTCCGGGACGCAATGTCGAAAGATGTTATATGTTCCTCTTTTAAAAAGGAGTGGTTCGACCCAATAGAAATGTCTTATATCTTTAAAGAACTTCTTCTTTTTTTGATAATTTAAGTCAGGTGGTATGATATCAACGACTAGATAGTTCACAAAATCAGCGTACCATGGTACTCTGCTAATTTCTGAAACTGTCCCAAAGTTGTCTCTATCAGGTTCAAGGGGAACGATATCTAACTTAGCTATCAATCTATCATAGGTGAAATCATCATTTCTAGGTAAATGGTCTGGCTTCAAATGCTCTAGTCTGGAAAGATGGTCAGCAACTATGTTTTCTGTTCCTTTTTTGTCTCGAATATCTAAGTCGAACTCTTGTAGCAAAAGGATCCATCTGAGTAATCTAGGTTTCACATCCTTTTTTCTTATAAGGTAACAGATAGTTGCATGGTCTGTATAGACTATAATCTTAGATCCGACAAGATAAGACCTAAATTTATCGATTGCGAAAACTACAGCTAGGAGTTCCTTCTCTGTTGTTGTATAATTCAGTTGAGCGGCATCTAGGGTTCTACTAGCATAATATAGTACATGTAATTTCTTATCTTTTCTTTGCCCTAAAACAGCTCCTATAGCGAAATCGCTAGCATCACACATTATTTCAAAGGGTTTAGTCCAATCCGGAGTTTATAAAATGGGTGCTGAAATTAATGCTTGTTTTAAATGGTTAAAGGCTTCGATACATTTTTCATTGAAAATGAATTCAACGTCTTTCATCAGAAGGCAGGTCAGTGGTTTTGTTATTTTAGAGAAATCCTTGATGAAGCGTCGGTAGAAACCGACGTGTCCAAGAAAACTACGGACTTCTCTGACTGTCTTAGGAGGGTTAAGGTTTTCTATAACTTCTATCTTTGCTTTGTCGACCTCAATGCCTCTTTCAGATATTATATATCCTAACACTATGCCTTCTTTAAGCATAAAGTGGCACTTCTCCCAGTTTAACACAAGGTTAACTTCTACGCATCTCTCTAGGATTTTCTCAAGGTTAATGAGGCAATTCTCAAAGTCAAAACCACATACCGAGAAATCGTCCATGAATACTTCCATAATTCCGTCAAGATAATAGGCATTCGTCTGTAAGCAAACGTTCCGTAAGGACAGGTGAAAGTTGTTTTCTCTTTATCCTCGGGGTGTATGGGTATTTGGAAAAATCCAGAATATCCATCCAGATGACAAAAGTAAGAGTGTCTGGCAAGACGCTCAAGCATTTGATCTATGAATGGAAGGGGGAATGGTCTTTCCTAGTTGCCTTATTGAGCTTCCTATAATCTATGCACATACGTCATCCGCCTTCTATACGTTTAGCTACATGCTCGCCCTTCTCGTTCTGCACGACTGTGATGCCTCCCTTTTTGGGTACCACATGTACATGACTTACCTATTTACTATCGGAGATTTGATAGATTATATCAGCTTCTAGCAGTTTAAGGACTTCCTTCTTTACCACGTCACTCATTACATGGTTGATTCTTCTCTGATGTTCTCTGGAAGGTTTTGAATCCTCCTCTAGCGAGATCCTGTGCATACACACGGATGAGCTTATACCTTTTAAATCAAAGATATTGTACCCTAAGGCAGAGGGGTATCTTCTTAAAACATTTAAGAGTCGGTTTGTCTCGTCTTGGTTTATAGTGGCACTAACTATTACTGGGCGGTTCATTTCTTTATCCAAAAACTCATATCTTAGGTTCTTGGGCAATTCCTTAAGTTCTTGAGCTGGTTTTGGAGAATTTGGTGAAACGTCTGGAGTAAGATCCAAACATTCGTTAGTGTGAGGTTCCGTTTCCTCTAGCTCGTCATCCTTTTCATTCGGGTTTGAAAATGGTTCGATCACAGGTTCTTCTTGATCAAATTCCCTTATGCATTCATTTATGATATCGATCACATAACATGTGTCTCCTATGATTGGTGCCATTAGGAACTTTGAAAGAATAAACTCAATCTTTTCATCCCCTACTTCGAAAGTTAATTTTCCTCTTTTAACATCTATTATAGCTCCGGCTGTTGATAGAAATGGTCTACCTAAAAGGATAGGGATGTCGTCGTCTTCCTTGATATCCATGACCATAAAGTCCGTCGGGATATAAAGTTGACCGATCCTAACTGGGATGTCTTCTAAAATGCCTACAGTGTACTTAACAGACCTATCGGATAATTGGAGGGACATCTTAGTTGGTTGTAATTCTCCTAAGTTTAACCTTTTACATACATCTAAGGGCATTAAACTCACACTAGCACCTAAGCCTAGGAAAGCTTTGTCGATCACATGACTCCCTAGAATGCAAGGTATAGAAAAACTACCAGGGTCTTTCTCCTTCTTAGCAAGTTTATTCTCGGAAATAAAATTGCATTCCAAGGGTTTGGGATCGTCAAGCCTACGCTTGTTGGTTAAGATGTCTTTGAGAAATTTGGCGTAAGATGGAATTTGGGTGATTGCTTCGGTTAAAGGAATCTCTACATGAAGCTTTTGTATTACTTTTATAAATTTTTGGTATTGGTTATTGCTTTTGGTTTGTTAAAGTCTTTGCAGATATGGGATTGGTGGTTTATACGGGGGTGGTGGTTTGTTAGTTTTATCCTTGGCTTCTCCTTCTTGGTCGGTTTGTTTCTCGGGTTCCACCGGTTCCACTTCTTGGTTTGTAGGTATATTTTATTTAGAAGCTTTGGACTCGCTCGTTGCTGGGTTATGAGGCCCTTCGTAAGCGGTCCCACTTCATAATGAGATAGCGTTAGCTTGCCCTCGAGGGTTGGGTTGAGGTTGTCCAGGGAATTGTCCTCCAGGCGTAGTTTGTGGGGCTTGGTTTTGTGCTACCTGTGAGATCTGGGTTTCAAGCATCTTGTTGTGAGTGATTATCTGATCAACCTTGGTTCCTAATTGCGTTATCAGTTTGTTTACGTGAATGGTCTGGTTTAGGAATTCTTTGTTTTGCTGAGTCTGGCCTGATATAAAGCTCTCCATGATCTTCTCAAGGTTAGACTTCTGAGGCACAACTTGCATAGGTTGATTTGGTTTTTGGGCTTGATAACCTTGTGGTCTTTGAGGTGCATAATTTTGGATAGGGTTCTGGTTTTTATAGGAAAAATTCGGGTGATTCTTCCATCCAGGGTTGTAGGTGTTTGAAAATGGGTTACCTTGGGCGTAATTCACTTGGTCGATGTTCAGGTCGTTCAAAAGGTTACATTCCGCCGATTCGTGTCCTTTAGATCCACAAAGTTCGCACTCTGTGTGGACTACCGCTGTGGTGTTAGTGTTTGTAGACATATGTTCGACCTTAAGGGCTAAAGTGTCCATTTTCGCCTGCATCATGTCCATAGAGCTTATCTCATGTATTCCACCTTGGGTCTCCTTTTTCTCTATTGATGCTCGTTCAGTTCCCCATTGGGAATGGTTTTGGGCCATATCCTTAATTAGGTCACAAGCTTTAGGGTAAGGTTTGTTCATCAGCGCGCCACCAACGGCAGCGTCGATGCTCATCTTTGTGTTGTAATGGAGTCCATTGTAGAAGGTATGAACGATCAACCATTGTTCTAGGCCATGGTGTGGACAGACTCTTAATAGCTCTTTATATCTCTCCCAAGCTTCAAAAAGCGATTCTCCTTAGTTTTGAGTAAATCTAGTTATTTGGTTTCAAAGAACGACAGTCTTACTGGGGGGAAAATATCTAGCAAGGAATACTCTCCTAAGGTCTTCCCAGGTAGTTATTGAATTAGCTGGAAGTGAATCTAACCATGAACGTGCTCTATCCCTGAGGAAGAAAGGAAATAATCTTAAACGGATCGCATCAGGTGAAGCACCGTTGGTTTTAAAGGTGTCGGCCAGTTGGATAAAGACTTTTAAATGTTGATTTGGGTTCTCAGTAGAGAGACCCGTGAATTGGTTTTGTTGCACTAATTGCAGTAAAGATGGTTTTAGTTCGAAATTGTTGGCAGGAATAAGGGGTTTACTATACTAGAACTAGGTTCCTCCTCAGAGGGTTGGGAAAATTCCTTAAGAAGTCTTCGGTCGCGATTCTCGGCCATAGCTTTCTTAATTGGGATGAGTAAGAGGCGTGTACGAGTGTAACGTTCGGGTTCCGCTAAAGGATCTACTAAATTTCCGGTACTACGGGTTCTTCGCATTTACCGGCTAATAATGCCTTAGTCTAGACGGTGTAACAACAGGTACAGAATTTGATGAAGTTAGTCATCGGCAACGACGCTAAAAACTTGATCGTTGTATTTGTAAGTGCACGAATCGCGTAAAAGAATATCGATCCCACAGAGACCAAATCGTCAATCTATCGATTACTATCGTTACGATGTTTATCTAAGGCGGTATAAAAGAGATATTGATGTTGCAAAATAGCAGTAAATAAAGAATAATAAATGCAATGCAGATAAAACATGTTTGAATGTATTTCACGTCAGTTAAACAATGTTTCGATTGTCTAAATAAAACTACTTATGGGGCAATATTTTCTACTCTTGAAAAGAATCCATTTAACAGGAATTGTCGCTTTCGCGTATTCAGAACCGAGTTTACCCTTAAATTAAGGCCTTTTATTGTCACTTATAAAAGGTGCGCAGAATGCTAAAGTAGTAAACTTATTTTTAAGAAATAAGACTCGTAAACTTAGTTGAAAAGTGATTTTGATTT
The DNA here is from genome assembly GCF_024323335.1 of Lathyrus oleraceus. NCBI lineage: Eukaryota > Viridiplantae > Streptophyta > Magnoliopsida > Fabales > Fabaceae > Lathyrus > Lathyrus oleraceus. The sequence goes on from NC_066585.1 coordinate 95,936,562, forward strand.
GGAAAGTTTACCCAAGGAGTTTCCTAATTTTAAACCTATCAACGCGTCTGAAAACAGTTTCAAAAATCGTTTTTCCTTAAAATGATGATAATTCCTAGTTAACTAAGCCAGGGTGCTTTCGCACTCCTTGAATAGTTAAAACTAACCAAGTTTGTTTCAGAAAACTCAAGTTAAAAATCAAAACAGCCTTTAAAGCATTTCTATAGATTCAATATGTGAAACATCTCTTTAACCGCGATCCTTACATTCTAACCTTTAAAAGATTTATCCAGACAAGGTAATACCAACAAACACAACGATATTGATCATGATGAAAAGTTGTTTTAAAATGTAAGGCGTAAAGAACGAGTAAAGCATGGACAGAAATTAAATAAAGTAAAGCGTGGGTAGAAATTAAATAAAGTGAAGCGTAGACAAAAATTAAATAAAGTAAAGTGTAGACAGAAATTAAATAAAGTAAAGCGTAGACAGAAATTAAATAAAGTAAAGCGTGGACAGAAATTAAATAAAAGCGATTAAATAAGAACCTGCTCCAAACGGAGGCTTTAAATCTGGTACAAGGAAAATAAACATTCAACTCTGAAGATAAATACGATAGCAATGTCGAAGTGACCCAACTCAATCTCACTAAGGTGCGATAACCCCCCGATGTGACGGATTACCGCTTTTACAGATGATAAATATAGTCTTAGTGTTGTAAACTAAGTTGGATGATTTGGAAATGAACTAGAACGACCTATTTATAGAGGAATTCAGCATCTTTCAAAGACCATGGTGCCCTTCAACTTCTCCTTAGTGGGAACGTGAAATACAAAGGTGGCGCCCGCCACCCCTTCATGGTGCCCGCCATGTGTGAAAATGGGAGAGTTCATGGGAACGTGGCGGTTACCTCCTGGTTGAGGGCTGATGAGTCATGGCTTCTCCTATAGCGGCCGCCATGTGCAACGCCATGTGTACAATATTTGCCAAAAAACCCTAATTTTTGGTCTTTTTGCTTCGTTTCTTCTAAAAGGGTCCCGAAAGAGCTAAATATCTGAAAACAACATAAAAGAGAGCATAACACAAGCAAAATGATAATAAAGACCTAATAAACATGTGAGATCCGAGTCAAAAACACGGTGTGATTCAGTGTAATCAACCATCCCACTAGATTTTCTTTGAATCCATATTACTTTCTCCTTCTCTCAATACAAACCTCCTTCAACCAATCCCACTAGAAGTTCCATTGACCTGTGATGCTTTTCCTCTCTTTGTCACAGGTCTCTTTCAATGGATCTATAGGTAACTCGACATTCCATAATGGTCTTTTACTAACACTGAATGTATGGCTAACTATCTTGAATTTGATCTCTCTTCTAAGACTGGATATATTGGGTTTATCTCATACTCTTCGCTCAGTGCATACATATTCCATTTAGAATAGAAAGTCATGTCCTCGAGTCTCTCCTTAGAATTCACCACTACCTTAGATTCCCAACAAAAGAAGAACATCCTTATCTCTCAAACTCTCAACCACTTGGAAGGTACCATTCTAAACATACTCCCTGAAATACTCTCGTTCTTCCAGTATGCCCTAATGACCTTGGAAGCTGGAACATCGATATACTACCTCACTTCTAGACCTTATAGCATATGAGCAACAAAACCATCCTCCCTCCTTCACTATATGGTATTAATTACAACACTTATTCCATACTAGTGACTCAATCTTGTTCTACTAGCAGATTCACATATTTCTCAAAACTCCGATAATTCTTCCGATAGAAATCCTCAACTTCCCAACTCCGTTAGCACTACAAGATTGCTTGAACCATACACTACTCTTCACTTCCACATTACCCGAATCACCACTCCTACTGAAACTTCAACTGAGCCAACTGGTTCTTCTTACTTTTTAACTTCTTGCTTGAGCCTACCTTCAAAGCACAATTTCCACCCACGCTTCAGAGTCCTCGTGGTTGCTCAATCATGATCCTACCTACCACGCATATAGAATTAGGTTGATCAGGCCCAATACTACATACTTTTATATTAAGAATCATGTTGTCAAAACACACATATGAAGTAGGAATAGATTTACTTATGATGTTTCAAGGCTAGGTCCAAAATCGACCTGCTCTGATACCAACTGTAATAACCTGTATAAGATATATCTCGAATAATATCATACAAGTGTTAATTTTTGGTATTGTCACAACATAAGTGCCTAACGGGATCTTTATATACGTATCCATAAAATAAATCACAATATATGAAACATGTCATACAATAGTGCCTAAATAAAAATCTAAGAACTATGTACAATATTTATAATTGTACAAAATCCACAATGGAAGATCACAATAAAAGCTTCCTTTGAAACATAAATGCACAACTTCTCTTGTATAATACAACCTACAAACAAAACCTGAAAAGTAACAACAATATAGGGGTGAGATAATAATCTTAGTGAGTTCCCCTATCACATGGGTCGACTTGGCTATACAAGGTTCCAACCAAATCCTAACTCAAGTCAAAAAGGGCGGGGGGGGGGGGGGGGGGGGGGGGGGGGGGGAAGACTTGAGTACATATAACTCACAATGTATGGAAACATGTCTCTTAAGTTCATTAACTCAAACAATCACTTGTGGGAAACCATACCAAGATATCTTTCCATGGCCAACCCTACGTCTAGGATTATCGACACTGGTCACAAATCCTTGTATCATAGGTATCTTTCCCTGGCCAACCCTATGTCTAGGATTATCGGCACGGGTCACGGATCTTATCTCATACTTTGACATACGCATGGACTTCAGATTCTAAGGGATAACATCCACCTCGAGAATTGTCGCTTCCTATGGGACTCCAAACCCATTTCAAGCCTTTTACCTGTATGGAACTAACTTCACTTTGGGATCCACCGTCTTTGGTATTCAAACCCAGGTTATTCAAGTATCAGTGCATACATCCCAATTCTTACTTTATATAAGCATCGCAACTTGGGACGACATAATCAAGGGGTTGTTTCTGACTACGTGACTAGATAGAAACACAACGTGGTTATATTCGACAATCACAAGGAAAACACATTCACCTTAATCACATAACGACATAAAATGTTCCATAAAAAGCATATTATTTCATGACTAAACTATAATTCTAGCGGCTACTTGTTTGCGACACACACCAAGGTACCCTTGCGTCCAAGCATCGCAATCTAAGTCAATTTCATAACCTAAGTTATATTTCTAGTTCATTTACCTAGTTATAACCCTATATTTTCCCACTCATCATCATATACTTTTAATCATGTTATTACATAATCCACCCAACAACAATCCATAATATAAAGCATGCATCATGATATAATTCATAACTTACACAAGGCACAAACAAGTCAAACATAAATCATATATAAGTAGTTCACATAAGGTATGAAACCATTACAAACCCCTACTAGGAATCCTTGGTTAATTAATGGTCTATCATCACCATGCAATATCCCAATGTATTATTTTTCTAAAGCTTCAAGTCTCATAGCAATCGGGTTCACGGTTCTTGAATTATGGTGGAAAAACAAGAACCATGGTATTCAATTCACAATCCATAATAGTTCATAGCATACATAATAGTTTATCATCACTATCATATCAATCATTGACATAAAATCATATTTTTACTTCACCATCTAATATATCATTGAAATAGCTTTCCAATACATCTGACTGTGCGTCAAACGGAGTTACGAAACTAAAGTTACGACGATTTCAATTCAGTATTTTCTCACTCACTAAGTTGGGTAACTGGTTACGGGCACGAAAAATGGCCCAGAAACATATTTTTCTCACAGGTAATCAGTTACCAACTGTTAGTAACCGATTACCACTCATTCTAGAGTCAAATTTCACACTTTTATACACTCATGACCATTCTAAATCATATTTAATCATAACCTAACATATTCAAACATTTTATACCATGAATTCAACATATCACAAAGAAACAACAACAACCACATAGAAGAAACTTCATTAAGCCATGATCAAACAACAACAACATAGGAGCAACTTCATCATGGCAGCAAGAATAACAATAATAGAGAAACAAGAACAACAACAATTTCATGGTTCAATGCGCAAAACTCTAACCCAATTTTTTCATGTTTTTTTCCCCAAAGTTAAACTATCTATGGAACTCACCTTAGATTGATGAAGAAATTGAGATGGGGTTGATGATGGTGATGATGAATATGACGACTCCTGCATGGCCTTCGTCTTCTTCATCCCTTCTTCCTCTTTTTCTCTTCTTTTTCCCTTTCTCTTCCTCTTTTTCTTTCCTTCTTTTCCACCACATTATATATATATATATATATATTATAGTACCAATTAACTAAATATTAATGTTATAAAAATGTCTCATTTTGTACTTATTGATAATAGTCACTCTCTTTCAATAATGATTGATCTCTTCTGAGTCCACTGGTTACTCTATTGGTCCCAACTAACAACACTTAGAGCACATAGGAGCTCAAATTGTTCCAACTAACAAGAGATAGAGTACGTAGGAACTCAGTTGATCTCAAATGATAATCAATTGGGCATTTAAGGCTATATGGGATATTATATTCTCCCTCCCCCCCCCCCCCTTAAATTGAAATTCTCCTCCGAATTTCCTCCACTTAACAATTAAACACTTCTTGAATCACTATCTTAGGTCAACACTTGACTTTGCTTCGATTTCAAACCTCTGACATATTCATTCTTCTAACTTATCTTCCTTGGCAACTTCCTTCTTTTGTGAACTCTCGACACTTCATGGTCTTAACCATATTCTCATTCAATATCGGATTAACTTTTAACCTTATTCCTACTTAATTCATCAGACATGTCTTTTTGAAACACTTGGTTACTTTCCTTCCGGAATCTACAACTCTCTTTCTCGTACTGAGTCACACAAAACATAACCGTGACACCGTAGCTTGATTTGGATAATCAATATTCATCAATCCTTCATGATATAATTTATTGATTCCTTGACTACACGCAATACTGACAACTCTTCTGTTATAAACCCTTCAGCAATTGCGAGAACTTTAGAATCCATCTATTGATATCCTTATCAATTCCACTTGATTTGGTATTATATATTGCTTGCGTCTACACTTGATGTTTCACTTCTCTCGTATTATTCCAATAAGATAACACATGGCACGAGGTCGTTCCACTTTCATTCTTACGAGGAATTATCTCTCTGATCCTCCATAAACTTTATTGAGACCTTTCATCCATCACATTCCATTGCATTACTCTGGTTCCAATAGTGGAACACCTAGGATCCCTAGGCACTACTGTTTAGCTAAAAATCTACATAGAAAACACACTTATCCTCTAGAGTGCCCACTATCCAAAACGGTACTAGAACCTTACTGACTTCCATTAATAGAATAACTTTCTTGCTGACTCACAAAAGTTTAGAATATAGCCAACACTCTCCAGGAGATAGGTATACAAGAGTTATATTACTACAACCATAAAAATGTACAACATTCAGATTCATCATGTGCTCGAAGCAGCTAATCCAAATTAGTTTGACAATATCCGGTTATGGTTACTATATTCCATATCAAATACTCTTATAGGGTTCTGATTCATACTCTAATACAAACAATCCAATTTTGTAATACTAAAACGAATCGATTCAAAACTTAATTCAAAGATGTGCAACTATAAGGAAGACTCAATAAACAATAATAAACAAATCAAAAGCGTAACAGGCAACAAAATCGTATTGGAGTTCTCCCCTTGAATATATTAGAGACATGCAACTTCGGATCCAATATAGAGAGAAACAGTTAAATAGAAGAATTAATAAAGATAGAAGCAATAGAAAAAAGAGAAAATAAGCATAATAATTGATAGAGAGAAGAACAATCAATCAGAAGAATCAATAGGGAGATGAATAATAGTCAAAGAGAGTGACCATTCGACAAAAGAATCAAACAAAACTAAACTGGATAAATCCAAACGAACCAAATCGTTTTGAACCAAAATAATTCATATCGGATCAAACTAACCGAACATTTCCAAACGAAATTGAATGAAATCAAATTAAATCAAACATAATCAAACTAATCCAACCCAACAACCCTACATAGGGAAGAATCAAATGAAATATAACCACATAAGACTCAACAAATAAGAAATTGAAATCACAACTACCAGAAAGTTAAGTGAATGATATACATGACCAATATTTAAACCAACTTTGAATGAATCATCTAAGCCATATATGAATTAATCTCAATATTCAAGCATTTAAAGTGGGAGACAACATGTTGAGAAAAATTTAGCAAATCAACATAAAGAATTTTTTTCTTCAATTAAAATTACAAAAATAACATATAATAAAATACAAAAGAGACTAAACAACCATTAACTAATTATAACAAAAAGTTCACGATGATATCATTGTGTTTTCATCGTGTGTATTTTTACAAGCTTATCCTTTTTTAAAAACTTATCATTTTATAATAGTTTATTTTAAGTTGCTTTTAATTTATCCTTTTTTTCAATTTATGAATATTATCTCATTATAGAGAATTGGATATTAGCTTAATATATAGTTTTCTATGTCGTTTGAAATTAATTATGTACTATAGTTTATTTTATTAATTTTCCGTATTTTTTTTATGAAAAAGATTCTTAGAGTGTGTACCCATAACTTTGTAGGTGAAATAATTATAAAAATTAATAGAAAGATAATGAGCGTGCTTCGCCATGAAAAGTCGGAATACTAGTTGTAGAAATAAAAACATTTATGAGCCAACAATAACACTAATGCTCCATGCTTTCGTATAAATGGGAAGACGGTCGCTGTCGTCTTTATCTTTTTCTTTCTTTATTTTTAATCATTTTGAAACCTCAATTTGCATGATCGATTTGTATCTTCTTGCCTATACAAATAATGATACTCCATTCTCCCTTTTATTTATAAAAAAAAATTATGCATATTCAAACAAACATATAATAATAAATACAAATTATTGATAATGTTTATTTTTAAAAAAATTGTTAGTTTATATCAATAATTTATTTATATTAATAGACAAATATAAATAAATTTTCTCAGCAAAAATTTAAAAATATTTACTTGTTTACAAGTTGTAAATATCAATATTAATAATTTATTGATAATTATTACTAAATTAGTTATATATATATATATATATATATATATATATATATATATATATATATATATATATATATATATATATATATATATATATATATATATATATATATATATATATATAACTACAGGGGTGTGTATTCATAGATGTATTATAATTTAAGTAGTGAGGGTTTGTTCACGGCAACAAAAATCACTCAATGGTGGTTTTTGAAGATATTTAAGGGATCAACTCATGTGTGGTAAGAGAGCCTATTGACGGGCGGTTAGGTTGTGATGTGTTAAGGCTACTAGGAGCATAATGCCCTCTGAGTAGTAGTAAATATGTATGAGTTGAGAATTTGTCTCATCCCCTTAAGGGATACGATATTTATGAGTTCCCGCATGTTTAGGATTTTTTACATCCTATATGTGGTCTTAACTGTTTCCCTCTTACTATGAGAGGTTATTGACTGCCTAAACTCTCACGGTTAACGGAGACTTTCTCTTGCTTGACTCCCACGTTGATAGGACTTTGTCGTACTCTAATTTTGTCCCAAGATTTTTAAATCATTTTCGCATACCATTTCCATTAGGACAAATATTATCTCATTTGAAATTGCGAAAATACTCTAAGTACACTACAGACATCATATGTCATGTTGTTACCTCAAATTTTTGACTCAAGCCTTTATCAAGATTTAATAATTTTGAAGATTATTTAATAATTTAAGTCTTCAACTTAGGTTGAAGTGGTCATTCGACCATGCAGTCAGAATTAGCGTTCTTCGACGAGACATTTCCATTGAATGATATTAATGACCTTGGTCGAGATTCCGACCAGTTAGTTAAAGATCGAAGATTGTTAGTTTTTAGACTTAGTGAATTTTAGAGTTCTAAAATATTTATTCTCCACGCAGTCGAATGAGGTGTAAGTGGATAAGATCATACAGTTATTTGAGAACACGTGAAAGCTTGACGAAGATGAAGACTACATGGAGACGAAGACGTGGCATAATTTGATTAGTCAGCTATTGTAAACGGTTAAGTTAGAACTAATAGATAAGTAGCGATCACTTATAGTTGTAAGGATCCGCAATTGTACACAAATTCTAAAACTCAAAGTATCTATGTTGGGTGAGAAAAGATTTGTGAGAATGTATGTATATGTCTTACATTTTATGAATTAAATTTTTTCAAGTCATTTATTACTTTATAAAGTTGTTTTTGCATTTCATGTCAATTTCGACTTTGATGTTAAATTCATTTCAAACATATGATTTTCACACAATATGTTGTAGGATCTTTTCGAGTTTAATCCCTTAAGTAAAATCAAACTAATTTTTGTTTACTAAATTTCACGATAAACAAATTGGCACACCAGGTGGGACCCTTTTGTGTGAAAATTTATATTTTTTCTCTTAAATTGTTTGCAAACTTCTTCATTTTTTAAACTTCTCAAATTTGTGAGTCTGCATGAGATTGAGAAGTGGTAAGATAACAAAAAATATGTTAGAAAACCAGCGATGAGATACATTAGGAGAATGATTACTCCCAGAAACAACAACAATGGAGAACAACAATCCAATAGCATGAGGGAAGGCATGGTCGCTGCAAGTTCGATTAAACCAATCACCTCCATACCCAGCATGACTGCCACACCGTCAACGACGACCATGTCGTTGATTGCACAGGAAGAGCTGGGGTTTCTCAAGGAGATGAGGCATTCTATTGAGATGAGGATCACATGAGTATCATATTGAGCTTACATGAGCTAGGGTTTCATTTCTGAGCAAATTCCTCAAGTGGTAGAGGCTCAAGCTGATCAGGGCATGTCAAGGTCATCTGAGGACCACAAAAAGTCAACTGTGCAAGAACTGAGGGCTATGAGGTGGGGAAATGAGTTTCAACATCTCAATCATGTTCAAAAGAGGTTCATTTGTCATTTCAAACATCTATCTTGAAGATTTTGAAGTCAAAGCAAAAGTTTCCAAAAATGGAAAGTGACCTGTAATTGAAAGTTTCCAAAAATGGCAAGTTTTTGGTCCACATTCAACTTGACTTATCAACATCAAATAAGCTTCAAATGGATTTTTGGTGAACATGAAAGTTGGAGATCTTTCTCTCCCCTTTTCAAAAAGTCCAAGATCATGTCCATCTGATGATTGGTTAAGAAGTTATGGCCAAATGATCACAAAGTGTACATGGAAGTTCAACATGGCATAACTTTTGATTCAAAACTCCAAATTGGTCCACTCTTTTTGCAAAATGCTTGTCTTGACCAATACTTTTCAAATCAACCATTGCATTGCATGAAAAAAGTTCATATGATCATGTGTTCATTCATGTACATTTTGGAGGGAAAATGGAGAATTCAAAATTGGTGAATCATACATGCCAAATACCAATTCCATGTTGTTCATTGACTGATTTTAAGTGGAATTGAACCCTAACATGACACTGTTCACGTGCACTTTAGCCATGCATAGGTGTATTTGCCAATTTTGCATTTCACCTCATTTCTCACTAATTTTAATTAACCAAGCCTAATGTGGATTAGCATTGTGATTAGTGAACCATATAAATAGATAATCATAACAGAATTTGCTCATAATCACAATTCTAGATCTAGAATTCCATTTTCCCTCTAAAACTCTCTCTCCTTGAATTTCAAAAATTCTACACACAACCACATGATTTCTTCATAGATTCATCATCCTCATAGAATTTGGAGCAGGAATCATTCATCATTCGTGGAAATTGAGCTGGTTTTGAAGTTATTCAAGTGCATGGACATGGTGATGGAACTTGAAGTTTGAGCAAGATCCAAGTGCTTTCAACCATTAATTCTTATTCAAAGCTTCAAATCAAGGTTCAGGAGGTTGATCTGGAGTTGGAGGAGGCTTGAGGACACGATTTCCATCATTGCCATTCCAAGTAGGTGGATTTTCGAACCTCTTGTTTTGCCTTTTATTTGCCATGATTATATAGATCTCTTGATGCTGATCATTCTGATATGCTTAGAATTAAAAATGGATAAGAATTGAAGAAGATATGATGAATTAAAGTTTGAGTGTTCATAATGTTTTTGATCGATCCATGAAATATATGATGAATTAGGCTTAGATAATGTGATATTCGTGATCTACGTTGCAAGACGATTCCAACCATGTATATATCATGAAATTCTGCAAAAATTCACGATGGCGCTCCGCCTGGCTGGCCGGAGAAGACGGTGGAAACCACCGTCCGCCACCGTCTGGTTGTTGGCTAGGGTTTCAGAGCAAAACACAGCGTTTTTCTTATGAACGCGCCTTGAACCTTTGAAGCGCGGGTTCGATCCTGGCGCATGTGAGTTGCGAATTATTTGTTAAGCGCATTTTTGGCCTTCCACACCTTTGTTCGATCCTTGGCAAGGTGTTTTGTGAAATTAATTTTTTGAGCGCTTGTTAATCCTTGCTTCCTGAGTTCGATTCTGGTTGGATGTATGTTTGTGAGTTTATTTTGAGCGCATTTTTGACCTGTGTAGCCTGTGTTCAATTCCTGGCTGAGGCATGTTGATGATTTCCATTTGAATTCCTTGTTTCCCTCTTATTTTCATGTTAATCCATATTATTTCATGCAATTTGAAAAATCATAAAAAATGGAAAACATGTCCAAATTAATCCAATTTTTTTTTCACATGTTTGTTTTGATGTCTTTTATTTTTTGATGTGATTTTCATGATTTTAGTGCTGCTGGATTTTTACTTTGTGATTTTTATTTGAACATGATGCCATAATGATATGTTGTGCTAATTGATTTGTGAAATGCTCATAGTTTGTCCAATTGCCTTGAAATTTGACATGCTTATTCATAACATGTGACATGATCTTTTGGCTTTTGTTTGGCATTTTTATCATTTAATACCACTGTTTTGGACACATGAACATATGTTGTGACATTTGGTGTAACCTTTTGTACCTTGTGAAATTCTAGTTATCAGACTTTAGATGTCACACGGGTTGTTATGACATCCAATTCTGCACAGACAAGAATTATGCAGAACTTAAAAGTAAGTGCAGTAAATAACACAAGTAATTGTTTACCCAGTTCAGTCCAACATGACCTACATCTGGGGGCTACCAAGCCAGGGAGGAAATCCACTATCAGTAGTATTAATTCAAAGCTAAACTCACCCGTTTACAACTCTTCACTTAATCCCTACCCAATGCAATTTCAATCTTACACTAAGATCAGAGTTCCTACTCACTCCCCCTCAATCACCTCAGTGATTACTACCTTTAATCAATATTAAAGACAATTTTGAAGTCACACTTCAAACAACTCTTGATTGTGCTTAACAGCTTTAATCAAGATACACAACACTCACGCTTAAAAGCTTTGAGCGACACAACACTTACAACTCAATGAACACCCTATGCCAAAGCAATCATCTACGTGATAATGGCTTGGCTTACAAGATATGTCTAATACAAGACTCACAAAAATACAGCAGTGAAGTATGATGGACACACTAAATCTTCACGCCTCAAAATCCCCAGTTCTGAATGAAGGAACGACTTCCTTTTTATATTGCAGTACTTGGGCTTTTGCACTTGTATTCTCTTGAATTTAAGGTCACGTGAGTTCCCCTAAATTCCACATCTAGGTTACTAACAAATAGGCTATTTGTTAGGTTCATTAAATGTAGCTTGGTTGTTGATTTCCTGGATTTTCTCTCAGCTGTTGAATCCCTGAAGAATAGCCTGAGAAAAAGCTGAAACAGAAAACTGAACAACCTACAATATAGCATATGCTGTCAGGAATGAATGTCACGACATTCAGCTTGACATCAAGGATCATATGCTAAGTCTGTTTTTCCAGAAAACAGACTGTACAATTTTGCTGACCTGTATATGACCAAAATGACCATACTACAGTAACAGCTTACATTAATAAATGTCAAAGTATCCAATTTGACATTTACACATTTGGCCTTAAGTCAGTTCTGTTATCCTCTTGAAGAACAGACTAAGAAACATACTGAAGTGTAGCAGAACACCATTCTGTCTATTATTCAGTATATGCTGTCCATGATGAATGTCATAACATCCAGTTTGACATTCATATAGTAGGCCTTACGCCATGTCTGGTATTTCCTTGATAACCAGACTGCAAATGAATACTGAGCTCTAACAGAACACCAACTGTTCTATTCCTCAGTATCTGCTGACAGGGATGAATATCACAACATCCAGTTTGACATTTAATAAATCCTGTATTAGCTAATCCTGCAGTAACTACTCAAGTGTGTCATGACATCAGTCAAGACATCAGAGTACAGTTAGATATTCTAACCTACAGTGCAGTCACACATACACACCATGTCATGACATCAGTCAAGACATCAGAATCCAGCTAGTGTTTTACCATCTAATGCAGCCAATTAAACACCTACAAACTCCCCCTTTGGCAAATTTTTGGCTAAAACACTTTGATCCCCATAACAGAGTTCATAGCAGCGGAATCACTCATCTAGCAGGGAATAGACCTAGCTAATACACTCAGAGTGGCAGCACACTCACACACAAGGAAGTTAAATAAAACTTCACATAACAGCACACATACAGAAGTTAAATAAAAACTTCTAATTGCAGCACACATACAGAAGTTAAATAAAAAACTTCATCACACATCAGCTGCAGGGGAAGGAATCTTCGAATCTGTCATGAAAGTCTGTTTTAACAGACCAATCTGTTGTCTGGGGTATCACCCTGTTACTCCCCCTTTTTGTCAAAAATGTTGCCAAAGCCAACAACATAAACAGAAAAAATGACAGAATTACAGACTTGGTTTTACTTCACAGTTTCAACCAAGTTAGCACCCACTTGATCTTGCTTCACAGCTTTGATCAAGTAATCACCCACTTTTGCTTTACTGTAGGTACAACCATATCAGATGCCATGACTTTGTTTCTGACATCCAGAACCACTCCTGCATGAACAGCATCCTTGAATTCCTGCAGGTGCACAGGCCTTCTCACGTTAGGGTGTCTCCTTACCCTCTTGTTGCCACACTTGTTGCAAGTGGCATAGCTATGATCTGTTGACCAATCAGAGCATAGTTCCAATTGTTTAATAGGCATAGATATTAAACAATACATCCCAAACATCAGTGGTTGCTATAAGTTCTCAGAGAGACATATTCCCAGTTTGCCCCTTAAGTTTTCAAACTGAGTAGCATCCAGAGCCTTTGTAAATATGTCAGCCAGTTGAAGTTCAGTGGCTACATGTTTCAAGGTGATCACCTTGTCTTCCACCAGATCTCTGATGAAGTGATGTCTAATGTCAATATGCTTGGTCCTGCTGTGTTGGATGGGATTCTTGGAAATATTGATGGCACTGAGATTATCACAGAACAATGTCATGACATTTTGAGTGACATTATACTCAGTGAGCATCTGTTTCATCCAAACCAGTTGGGAACAGCTGCTTCCAGCAGCTATGTATTCAGCCTCTGCAGTGGACAGAGATACACAATTCTGCTTCTTGCTGAACCAAGATATGAGATTGTCTCCCAAGAAGAAACATCCTCCTGATGTGCTTTTTCTGTCATCAGCACTCCCAGCCCAGTCAGCATCACAGTACCCAGATAGGACAGGCTCAGACCCATGTGAGTACAGCATCCCATAGTCACAAGTCCCACTGATGTACTTGAGAATCCTTTTGACTTGATTCAAGTGGCTCACTTTAGGCTCTGCTTGGTATCTAGCACACACTCCAACTGCATAAGAAATGTCAGGTCTACTTGCAGTAAGGTATAGTAGACTGCCTATCATGCTTCTATACAAGCATTGATCAACACTAGGCCCTCCATCATCTTTGATTAACTTCAGATGAGTAGGAGCAGGAGTCCTCTTGTGCCTAGCATTATCCATACCAAACTTCTTAACTATGTTTTTGGCATACTTGCTTTGGGAGAGAAACATAGAGTCCTCCATTTGGTTGACTTGCATTCCAAGAAAGTAGGTTAGTTCCCCAACCAGACTCATTTCAAACTCAGATTGCATTTGTTGAACAAAATGTGTTACCATTTGTTCTGACATACCACCAAAGACTATATCATCCACATAGATTTGAGCAATCAAGATTTTGCCGTCTTCATCCTTCACAAATAAGGTTTTATCTATTCCACCTTTTCTGTATCCATTTGAGGTCAGAAATTCGGTCAACCTTTCATACCATGCTCTAGGTGCTTGCTTCAACCCATACAAGGCTTTCCTCAACTTTTATACATGCTTAGGTTGGTTAGGATCACATAACCCTTTAGGTTGTTCCACATAGAGTTCTTCATTCAAGTAGCCATTCAAGAATGCACTTTTCACATCCATTTGGAACAATTTAAACTTCAGAATGCAAGCTATACCTAACAGCAATCTGATGGACTCAAGCCTAGCCACAGGAGCAAACGTCTCATCAAAATCAACCCCTTCAACTTGAGTGTATCCTTGAGCTACTAGTCTTGCTTTATTCCTAGTAATTACTCCTTTCTCATCAGACTTGTTTTTGTAGATCCACTTGGTACCAATGATGTTGGTCCCTTCAGGTCTTGGAACTAGCTCACATACTTCATTCCTTTTGAACTGCTCAAGTTCCTCTTGCATGGCATTGATCCAGTATTCGTCAATCAGGGCTTCTTTCACATTCTTGGGTTCAACCTTGGAAACAAAACAGGAATTTGAGCTTATTCCCCTTGACTTGGTAGTCACACCACTATTGGGATCCCCTATGATAAGATCCTTAGGGTGGTATTTCTGAATTCTGATAGATGGCATTTTGGTGGTTGCATCTACTTCACATTCAGGAGGAGGTTCCTGTACTTCATCAGACTTGACTGGAATGTCTGTTGAACTGTCAGGGAATGTTGCAACATCCTCTATGACATCGATTCCTTCCTCTTTATCATCCACAATGACATTTATGGATTCCATCAGAACATTGGTCATGTAGTTGAACACTCTGTACGCCCTGCTGTTAGTGGAATATCCTAGAAATATACCTTCATCACTTTTGGGATCTAGTTTCCTTCTCTGTTCACGATCTGTGAGAATGTAGCATTTACTTCCAAAGATATGAAAGTACTTCACAGTGGGTTTTATGCCTTTCCATATTTCATACAGAGTGGAGGAGGTTCCTTTTCTCAAGGTGACTCTGTTGTGAACATAGCACGCGGTATTCATAGCTTCAGCCCAAAAGTGCATAGGGAGCTTCTTTGCATGAATCATAGCTCTGGCAGATTCTTGGATAGTTCTATTTTTCCTTTCAACTATCCCATTCTGCTGGGGAGTTATAGGGGAAGAGAATTCATGACTAATTCCTTCAGACGAGCAAAACTCATCAAACTTGGAATTCTTGAATTCCGTACCATGATCACTCCTAATTCGGACAACACAGCTGCCCTTTTCCCTTTGGAGTCTGATGCACAGGTCTTTGAAGACATCAAATGTATCTGACTTCTCTCTGATGAAACTTATCCACGTGTATCTGGAGTGGTCATCAACCACCACGTATGCATATCTCTTTCCCCCCAAACTTTCAACCTGCATAGGTCCCATTAAGTCCATGTGCAGCAGTTCCAGAACTCTGGAAGTAGTAGGATGTCCCAGCTTCGAATGTGACATCTTGGTTTTCTTGCCCACCTGGCATTCTCCACAGACTCTTCCTTCATCAATAAGCAGCTTTGGAATTCCTCTGACTGCTTTCTTGGATATGATCTTCTTCATTCCCCGTAAGTGGAGATGTCCAAGGCGTCTATGCCACAGCTTCACCTCCTGTTCTTCCTTGACTGAAGAGCATATTGTGGAGAAGTTTGAGACTTTGGGTTCCCACAGATAGCAGTTATCTTTGGACCTAGATCCTCTCATAACTTCCTGATTGTCACCATTCGTCACAATACATAGCTCCTTAGTAAACTGAACATAGAACCCTTGATCACACAGCTGGCTTATGCTGATGAGGTTTGCAGTTAGTCCTTTTACTAACAACACATTATCCAGTTTTGGAACTCCAGAGCAGTCCAGCTTACCCACACCTTTTATTTTTCCTTTAGCACCATCACCAAAGGTCACATAGCTGGTAGTGTGAGGTTGGATATCTGCCAATAGATTTTCCATACCAGTCATATGTCTTGAGCATCCACTGTCAAAGTACCAATCTTCTTTGGTAGAAGCTCTTAGAGCTGTGTGGGCTAACCTAGCATACCATTGTCGCTTCTTGCTGGAGACATGGTGCCTAAATGTCTTATGCTTAGGTCTGACATGAGGGACTTGGTTCGGGTAACCATGAAGCCTGTAGCAGAAGACTTTTATATGCCCAAGCCTACCACAGTGGTGACATTTCCATCTCTGGAATTTCCTCTTCTGATGATTAGTCATCCTGGTTCCCCGATGTTGATACATTGGATGTGACTTCCCTTTGGATTTCTGAACTTTAGCCTTTGGGCGTTTGCGTTCAGCTGAGGATCTTTTCCCAAAGCCTAAACCAGATGTGGTTCCAGACTTCTGTCCTACCTTTAGGATCTCTTCCAAGGTGTCAGTTCCTTTATTCATCATTCTGATGGATTTAGTCATCTGATTCAGCTTGGAGGTCAGCAGGGTTATCTCACCATTTAGATCCTCTATGGCCGTCAGATGCTTC
The DNA here is from genome assembly GCF_024323335.1 of Lathyrus oleraceus. NCBI lineage: Eukaryota > Viridiplantae > Streptophyta > Magnoliopsida > Fabales > Fabaceae > Lathyrus > Lathyrus oleraceus. The sequence continues at coordinate 95,953,391 of NC_066585.1, forward strand.
AGTCTCTCATCTTCCAGCTCCTTGATGAGTTTCTTCTGCTTTTCTCCTTGTACACGTACTTCTGTACTGGTGACACACAACTTCTTATAAGCTGCAGCAAGTTCATCAAAGGTCAGTTCATCTGTACTTGAGTCATCATCAGTGGCACAAACACTGGTTAGTGCAGTGACGTGTTTAGCAGATTCTCCTTCAGATTCACTTTCAGAATCTCCTTCAGACCATGTGATAGCTAGTCCCTTATTTTGCATTTTGAGGTAAGTAGGGCATTCAGCTCTGACGTGTCCATACCCTTCACAACCATGACACTAGATTCCCTTGCCGTGGTTGAACTTCTCTTCAGAGGTTGATCTTTTCTTAATGTCATACGGGATGTTCTTGATATTAGGTCTACCTCTTTGATCAATCTTCTTCACGAACTTGTTGAACTGTCTCCCAAGCATGGCTAAGGCTTCTGATATGCTTTCATAACCTCCAGTGTATCCTGCTTCTGACTCCTCTTCAGCATTAGATACAAAAGCTACACTTTTGTTCTTCTTTTCAGCATTCTCACACAAGCCCATTTCAAAGGTTTGGAGAGAACCAATTAGCTCATCCACCTTCATATTGCAGATGTCCTGCGCCTCCTCTATGGCTGTGACCTTCATAGCAAATCTCTTAGGCAAGGACCTGAGAATCTTTCTTACAAGTTTCTCTTCAGCCATTTTCTCACCTAGTCCACCGGAGGTGTTTGCAATCTCAAGAATATTCATGTGAAAGTCATGAATAGTCTCATCCTCTTTCATCCTCAGATTTTCAAACTTGGTGGTCAGCATCTGAAGTTTGGACATCTTCACCTTGGAAGTACCTTCATGAGTTACCTTGAGGGTATCCCAAACTTCCTTAGCTAGTTCACAGTGGTGCACCAGCCTGAAGATGTTCTTACTGATTCCATTGAACAATGCATTCAAGGCCTTGGAATTTCCAAGAGCTAATGCCTCTTGCTCCTTGTCCCACTCTTCTTCAGGAATCTGCACACTGACTCCATCTTCACCTGTCTTTGTAGGATGTTCCCATCCTTTGTTGACAGCTCTCCAGACTTTACTATCTAGAGACCTTAAGAAGGCTATCATACGAGGCTTCCAGTCATCATAGTTAGAGCCATCCAACATGGGTGGTCTATTTGAGTGTCCTATATCCTTGTCCATGGTACTAAAAAGTAACTTCCCTAGATCTCACCCAGAAATTAACAGGCAGGGTGCCTGCTCTGATGCCAATTGAAATTCTAGTTATCAGACTTTAGATGTCACACGGGTTGTTATGACATCCAATTCTGCACAGACAAGAATTATGCAGAACTTAAAAGTAAGTGCAGTAAATAACACAAGTAATTGTTTACCCAGTTCAGTCCAACATGACCTACATCTGGGGGCTACCAAGCCAGGGAGGAAATCCACTATCAGTAGTATTAATTCAAAGCTAAACTCACCCGTTTACAACTCTTCACTTAATCCCTACCCAATACAATTTCAATCTTACACTAAGATCAGAGTTCCTACTCACTCCCCCTCAATCACCTCAGTGATTACTACCTTTAATCAATATTAAAGACAATTTTGAAGTCACACTTCAAACAACTCTTGATTGTGCTTAACAGCTTTAATCAAGATACACAGCACTCACGCTTAAAAGCTTTGAGCGACACAACACTTACAACTCAATGAACACCCTATGCCAAAGCAATCATCTACGTGATAATGGCTTGGCTTACAAGATATGTCTAATACAAGACTCACAAAAATACAGCAGTGAAGTATGATGGACACACTAAATCTTCACGTCTCAAAATCCCCAGTTCTGAATGAAGGAACGACTTCCTTTTTATATTGCAGTACTTGGGATTTTGCACTTGTATTCTCCTGAATTTAAGGTCACGTGAGTTCCCCTAAATTCCACATCTAGGTTACTAACAAATAGGCTATTTGTTAGGTTCATTAAATGTAGCTTGGTTGTTGATTTCCTGGATTTTCTCTCAACTGTTGAATCCATGAAGAATAGCCTGAGAAAAAGCTGAAACAGAAAACTGAACAACCTACAATATAGCATATGCTGTCAGGAATGAATGTCACGACATTCAGCTTGACATCAAGGATCATATGCTAAGTCTGTTTTTCCAGAAAACAGACTGTACAATTTTGCTGACCTGTATATGACCAAAATGACCATACTACAGTAACAGCTTACATTAATAAATGTCAAAGTATCCAATTTGACATTTACACATTTGGCCTTAAGTCAGTTCTGTTATCCTCTTGAAGAACAGACTAAGAAACATACTGAAGTGTAGCAGAACACCACTCTGTCTATTATTCAGTATATGCTGTCCATGATGAATGTCATAACATCCAGTTTGACATTCATATAGTAGGCCTTACGCCAGGTCTGGTATTTCCTTGATAACCAGACTGCAAATGAATACTGAGCTCTAACAGAACACCAACTATTCTATTCCTCAGTATCTGCTGACAGGGATGAATGTCACAACATCCAGTTTGACATTCAATAAATCCTGTATTAGATAATCCTGCAGTAACTACTCAAGTGTGTCATGACATAAGTCAAGACATCAGAGTACAGTTAGATATTCTAACCTACAGTGCAGTCACACATACACACCATGTCATGACATCAGTCAAGACATCAGAATCCAGCTAGTGTTTTACCATCTAATGCAGCCAATTAAACACCTACACGTTGTACTTGTGAATTTTCATTCACACACCATTTGTTGTCTTCTGGACTTAATTTTTGGTATTATGCTTGTCCATAACATGTTAAGTGAACATAAAAAATTTCATGATCATTGGATTCATTTCTGTTTTAATGTGGATTTTCTAATTTGATTGTCCAATTGTGTGCACTTTGCTTGCCCTTGCCTTATCTTGATTAATTGATGGCTTTGCTTATTGATTTGGCTTTGATCCTTTTGAGGCTTTCTTCTTGTTTGATTGAATGTGCTTCATGTGAAATATTGACTTCTGTTTTGGTCATTTGACTTGCCTTTGACCCTAGTCTTTGCACTAGTGGTTTGTACTCACCAATTGTGTTTGTGTTTCAGGTATTTAGCACTAATGATTGGTGTGGCCACATCATTTGAGACGTCATTTGCTTTGATTACTAACTCTTGTTGTGTTGTAGGTCCATTGATGTGATGAACTCACTTGAGTGCTTGCATTTGAGACTTGCATTGTGTATAATTTGGATGATTCCACTGTTGTCTGTTTGGTTTTCTGAATGCAATATTAACCATTTGACTTTTGTACAGGTACATTAGTCGCTTTTAGCTTGCTTGAGCTTTGCTTTGGAGTATGGTTGATACACCACTGAGGTAGTTTAGCCTTCTCACTCCATGTAGTCTGGAAGCCCTGTCGCTTTTTTGGCAGGCATTTGGCTGAAGTCCTCCTTAAGAGGCAATGTTTGTGATTGTTTATATTTGTGCCAAAGACCTCTAAATGAGGCATGCTACTTGTTAAGTCCTCCTAAGTGAAGAGGCAATTGACAGATAGAAGGGATTAGCAATCAATCCCCTGTTAGTCGTTGAGTCGTTCATTATGCTCGCACTACGTGCTGATGCTCTTGAACCTAACCCAAGATCCGTGTATAGAGTCAGTCAAGTGGAATAGGGTCCCACATTCTGGATCCCCACGTTTTCTTTGATTTGAGCTCACCCAGGCCAGGGTTAAGAGCCATGAGGTCTAACCCTCATTACCTTTCATCAGCTTCACCCTAACTCTCAATGTTAGTGGTTAAGAGCTTCAGCATACCCCTACAGTTTTGGCTTGTTTGTCGAGGTTGATATGACCCCTTGACTAAAGCCCAACCATTTGTCTGAGCCTCTTGTTTGTATATAGAGTGTGATGATTGCTTGTGTGTTTGTTGTTCATACATGTTTATCTGCTATTTGAGCTAACTTGCTTTCTGTGCGAGTTAGGTTCTGATTAGAGACCTCAACCTATGGATATCGTTTGCATGACAACTTTTAGGCTCGAGTTAGTCTCCCTTTTAGTTTATTTGCTTCCCTGGTCTCTGGTTAGGAGAGAGTTTCTCCCCTGTTAAGGGGAACTACGTCGCCCTGATTCTCATACCAGATGAGATACGTAGGCAGGAGATCGAGCGAGATCTCTCTGGGCTTCTTTTTCTCTTTTTTGTTGTGTTGTGTGCGTGCAACCTTTTGCTTCTTTTGACGTCTCAGCGTCTCTTTTTGTTTGTGTTCCAGCTATTAAGTCCGAGTTCCAGACTCCCTATTAGTTTGTCAATCCGATAACCTCTTTCTTTGGTGCTCGCTGGTTAGCGATTGTTGCTTGTTTGGAGTCGGATGTAAGACCATCTATTGACATTCTGTTTCCTTGTTTGCTTTTGTTCGGAGTCGGATGTAAGACCATCTATTGGCATTCCATTTCCTTGTTTTCTTTTGTTTGGAGTCGGATATAAGTCCAGCTATTGGCATTCCGTTTCCTTGTTGAGTTTTTCTTTTGACGTCTCAGCGTCTCTGTTTGGTGTTTTGTTTCGGCGTGCGTTAGCCGAACTACGACAGCTCTGATTCTCATTCTAGATGAGATACGTAGGCATAGGATGCGATATCCTAGCGAGCATGTCTCCCATTTCCCGAACTATGTTGACTCTGATGTTTGTTTCTGACAAACTACGTAGGTCCAAGATGCGACATCCTACCGAGTCCACTTTCTCCATCTTCTTTCACCTGTTTATTCCAGTGCGTGCATTTATTTGAGCAGTTTATTAGCAACCTTTTCCTATTCTTTTGAGCGTGGATCCCGTCGAGTACGGCGGACGTGAGGGGTGCTAATACCTTCCCCTTGCGTAACCGACTCCCGTACCTTGTAATCTCTGATCGTAAGACCGTTCCTTTTCCCTTTCTTAGGTTAGTCCTTCGCTCTCTTTCCGTCATAGGATGAATAGCATCGGTGGCGGCTCTTTAAACATGTTTTTTTCCGCCGGTTGTTTTTCGCGTTGCGACAGCTGGCGACTCTACTGGGGACATAAGTTGACCTCTTGCTGGTCCGTCTTCCCTAAGCGAGTCAATCCTAACGCTCTTTAGGGTAGCTTTGGTTGCTTTTACTGCTTTATTTATGGAATTTATGATTATTATACTGTGATTGTATATATTTGCATATATGTTTGCATGCATCATATTATTATTGTGCTGGATTCTGGACAGGTTTGGTTCCTTTGATTTGGGGTGGGTGTTCTGAGTGGGGCTAAAACCCAGGCCCGAGTATACACCTAGGATTAGCATGGTCTCATGTTGCCTCTCATGTTAGGTCAACATGTTTTTGGCAACGTGACATACCACAGCCGGACGAGGTTCTTCTGAGAGAGTCCTTCCGGGTGGAGTTATTCCATTTTGGTTGGGTTACCTCTTTTGAGCTGTTGACTTCGGTGACCGTTATTTCCCGGATCTTTGGTTTAGATGATCTTATGAGAGCTGCAACGGCACACCCGAAAGGGCAAACCCGTTGAGTATCTTGTCCGATTGTCGAGACCACTGTCCACCTTAGGATGACCTTATTAGAATTCACCTGTGAGGGGAGGGTTTGATTCCTACAGATGCAAATTCTGTTGGTGACTATTTGATGGTGACATTGGTTCAGTCGAGTTTATGGATATTTATTTCTGACACGCCGGAGCTCTGTCCGTGGTATTTATCAGCGGGTTCCGTTTATTTCAGGATCCCTGGGTTGAATTTGGGGTTGCTTGTCCAGATGATCAGTGACTTTCTTGTGATGGTGGTGATATATCCTCCGTTCTGTTTATTTCGGAACCCCGAGTGGGATTTGTGGTTATTCAGTCCCTCAGATGGTTGTGATCAGTTCAGAGACCGGGGCATCCAGTACAGTTGATGTTCAGATGACTTGGAGGATGGCATTGTGACTTGCATTCATGCATCTGCATCATTCCCATTTCGCATTCATCTGCATATAACTCATGTCTATCCATACTCAGGGTACATTCTCGATTGAGATTCTGGTTAAGAGACATCCTGATGTCAGAATGTTGTTGTCAAATTATTATCCGTCTCGATGAAGCCAGGATCGAAAGACAGAATGTTCCTCATACGGATAGACATTGCATGCATGCGTGAGTCCTAATAACCTTTCTTCTATTTTGCAGGTGTCAGTTTCTAACCTGTTTGATTGACTTAGGAATCATTGCTCGCACACGCAGAATCATCCCTCTGCACATAGCTCGTCCGCACAGGATACCCTACCAGACGCAACAAACCCAGAATGATGGATCCACCCAACTCTGACGTTCTCGAGCTGAAAGAGAAGATGAGTGAGTTGATCAACGTCATGCAAGGGTTCACCTTGGAGCAGAAAGCGATCGCCGAAAAGGTGGATAAGGCCGAGGCTTTAGCCAGGGCAAAAGGAAAACCGGCAGTGGAAGAAGACAGGTTTGGGGTTGGTTATCAGTCGGGCCGAGGCTCGTCTGGACAGAATAGAGGCCGTCGTCAGCCGTTCACGTTCACCAGTGCTGGAATGCTAGATCCAGATCGCATCTGTGCAGTGGGTGAAGAAATTGACAGTGACTGCGAGCTCGACTCGTGGATAAAACCGTGCGTACCAGGGATGATGATCTAGAACTGGAAGGCCGAAAAGTTCATCACTGTCACTCTGCATGAAGAGTAATATTTCTGTTTTTCAATTCTGTTTGCATGAAAGCCATACGTTTTGCCCGAAACGTAATGGTTCATTGTAAGGGCCACCTCATGTGTTTCATTTTGCATTGATTGCATCATTAATAAATGGATGTTTTTCGCATTAAAAGCGGTGCTCTCTGTTTTTCATTTATTTTTGCAGTTTAATAAAAACAAATAAAAATGCCAATGTTTGTTTTCATTTTCCTTTTAATTTGCTTCGTTCCGGCTCTAAAGCAATGCATGAATCAACATTCATGCAGATGCGATCATTCTCCGAATCTCATTGATAACAATCCTGTTACACCCTCATATGACTTCGACAATCCGATCTATCATGCCGAAGAAGAAGGCAAAGAAGATTGTGAACTGCCGGAAGAATTAGCCAGGTTGTTGAAGCAAGAGGAGAAGGTGATTCAACCGCACGAAGAGTAAGTCGAGGTTGTGAATCTGGGTACCGAGGAGGTCAGAAAAGAAGTGAAAGTCGGGGCCGCTTTGGAGGTGAATGTCAAGAGCAGAATGGTAACCTTGTTGAAAGAGTATGTTGATATCTTCGCCTGGTCTTATCAGGATATGCTAGGGTTGGATACCGATATTGTTGTGCACAGGTTGCCATTGAGAGCAAATTATCCTCCAGTGAAGCAGAAGTTGCGCAGAACTCGACCTGAGATGGCCATGAAGATTAAAGAGGAAGTACAGAAGCAGTTGGATGCTGGTTTCCTAACTGTCACTAATTATCCACCTTGGGTCACAAACATTGTGCCAGTGCCGAAGAAGGATGGAAAGGTGAGGATGTGTGTGGACTACCGGGATTTGAACAGAGCTGGCCCGAAAGATGATTTCCCATTACCTCACATCGATGTGTTGGTAGATAATATAGCTCAATTCTCGGTGTTTTTCTTCATGGATGGCTTTTCTGGCTACAATCAAATCAAGATGTCGCCAGATGATATGGAGAAAACAACGTTCATCACACCGTGGGGCACTTTTTGTTATAAGGTGATGCCATTCGGTCTCAAGAACGTCGGTGCCACGTATCAGAGGGCTATGGTAACTTTGTTTCATGATATGATTCATCATGAAATCGAATGCTATGTTGATGACATGATAGCAAAGTCCCAAACAGAAGAGGGGCATCTGGTAGATCTGGCCAAGTTGTTTGACCGATTGAGACAATTCAGACTAAGGTTGAATCCGAATAAGTGCACTTTCGGAGTGCGGTCCGGTAAGTTGTTGGGGTTTATCGTAAGCGACAGAGGAATCGAGGTTGATCCTGCTAAAGTAAGAGCAATACAAGAAATGCCTGAACCGAGAACAGAAAAAGAGGTTCGTGGTTTTTTAGGTAGATTGAACTATATTTCACGGTTCATATCTCATCTAACAGCCACGTGTGAACCCATATTCATGTTGTTGAGAAAAGATCAAACGGTCAGGTGGAATAATGATTGCCAAGTGGCATTTGAAAAGATAAAAGAATATTTGCAGGAGCCTCCGATTCTGATGCCTCCTGTGGAGGGACGACCGTTAATTCTGTACTTGACAGTCCTCGAGGGGTCTATGGGGTGTGTACTGGGGCAGCATGACGAGTCTGGTCGAAAAGAGCATGCAATTTACTACCTTAGCAAAAAGTTTACCGACTGTGAAACAAGATATTCACTGCTCGAGAAAACTTGATGCGCTTTGGTATGGGCTGCTCGCCGACTGAGACAGTATATGCTGGTTCATACCACTTTGTTGATTTCCAAGATGGATCCGATCAAGTATATATTTGAGAAGCCAGCATTGACCGGACGGGTTGCGAGATGGCAAATGATTTTGACTGAGTACGATATCCAGTATACCTCTCAGAAGGCGATCAAGGGGAGTGTATTGTCTGATTACCTCGCCCAGCAACCCATTGATGATTATCAACCGATGAAGTTTGAATTCCCTGATGAGGACATCATGTTTCTCAAATCAAAAGATTGTGAGGAACCAATCCCGGAGGAGGGGCCTGACTCTGAGTCCGAATGGATTCTGATGTTTGATGGGGCCGTTAACGTGAATGGTAGTGGAGTTGGTGTTGTTTTGGTTACGCCGAAGGGATCCCACATTCCTTTTGCTGCCTGGCTAACATTTGAATGCACCAACAACGTGGATGAATACGAAGCTTGTATTCTGGGTATCGAACCTCGATGCGTACATCTACTGGGGCAACGCCTTTTTCGCTTGTGTATGAGATGGAAGATGTGCTACCAATTAAGGTCCAGATTCCTTCGTTGAGAGTCCTGATGGACGTGAAATTGGAAGAGGCTGAATGAGTAAGGACTCGGTATGAAGAGTTGAGCCTGATTGAGGAAAAGAGGCTGGCGGCCATTTGTCATGGGCAGTTGTACCAGCAGCGAATGAAGCGGGCTTTTAACCGAAAGGTGCGACCTCGTGGGTATCATGTGGGAGATATGGTGGTGAAAAGGATCCTTCCTCCTCAGAACGATCGTCGGGGCAAGTGGACACCCAATTATGAATGTCCATTCGTGGTCAAGAAGGTTTTCTCTGGCGGAGCCTTGTTGTTGACGACCATGGATGGCGAGGATTTTCCATCCCATGTGAATGCAGACGCAGTTTAAAAATACTTCGTATAAGAGACCCGCTGGACGAAAAGAATAAAATAGTCCAGGCAAAAATGGGCATCCCGGCGAACCAGAAAAAATGAAAAAAGGTTCAGGCAAAAATTAGGGATAAAAAGGAAAAACTGTACACCCGGCAAGTCGAAAACCCCACAAGGGAGGCTTGGGCAAAAAAGGGTATCCCGGTGGACTGAAAACCCGAAAGGGCGGTCCAGGCAAAAGAGGAATTGAAATGAACAACTGTGTCTAGCATGGTCGTTTGTGTTTTGGTTAAGACACCATGAATAATCCCCGACAGGGATCGGTCGGAAGCGTCTTGTTCAGAAGGCAGAAAGTGCGGAGAGTCTCGAGGACATATGGGGTTGTAACCGGATTGGAACTCGATGAGATCACGGGTTCACATTGCCATTAGGATAGATTTTCCTTTTGTGCGCAATTACCTCTATTCAGGGATTGCTTCCTGTGTATTGCTCAGTTACGAGCCACCTTTTCAATCAATAAAATGCATATTCAGTCAAATAATTTTATTTTTGTTTTCATTACCGCTTTGATTGCAAAAACATCCGTTTATTTTGATAAAGAATCTCTGCATTTTAAGACATAGGGGTCCCTTCCAATGCATGTTTATAGGATTGAGAATTTGAAATCTTATTCGGAAGGTTGAGTGACTCAGGTGTTGAAATTTTGGCACGCCTGGGTCACGTTTTATCTAACGATCTCTTTTGCAGGTGCTGTTAGATATTTTCACTCACTTGCAGGTTGTGATGTGAAGCCTTTTTGACAAAAGATTCCTTCGAGTCCAATCAGGGACAAGGGGTTAAGGAATGGTGTAAAGATGGCGAAAGGATTGCGACGATCCTAGAGGATTAATCAAGAAGACTCTTCAAAGTCTGAAGAAATGGAAAATTGACACATTGGTTAGGTGGTGAATGCTGATGTTCGATGAGTCGATGGGCGTTCTGTGTCAAATGTATCGTATCTCCCCAGCGGGTTCGAGATCGGTGTTTCCTCGGCAGCCAGGCCCGAAGGTTGTTGTTTTCCCATAGCAGGGTTGAGATTGTTATATCCCCAGCAAGTTAGAAGGTTGCCGTTTCCCCCAGCGGAGGTGTGCGTTGGTAGCTATTTCCCCAGCGAAGTCCCCAAGCGGATCGGGTTCAGCGGAGGTCATCCCTGGTGGGGGTTGTCCTTTCCCCAGCAGCAGTGCTATTTCCCAGGCAGGATTGGAGATTGGAGCGATATCGAGTTCCTCGAGCTCCCCAGTAGGGTCCCCTGAGGGGGATACTTTTTATGCATTCATCATTTAGAGAAGCATAGCATATTGCATACCTAACTGCATAGCATTTCCATGGTTATGGAGCATTACGCTGGAAAAAAAACTCATGCATCAGCATTGCAAGCATAAGCTAGTCTCAAGCCGTGGTTACCGTTTGAGAATTGGTTTCGCCAGATGGTGAAGATGTATTCCGAGGAGTTTAGCATCATGACGCGATCAGCGCGACTCAAGCCGTGGTTACCGTTTGAGAATTGGTTTCGCCGGATGGTGAAGATGTTATTCTTAGGAGTTTAGCATCATGACGCGATCAGCGTGACTCAAGCCGTGGTTACCGTTTGAGAATTGGTTTCGCCGGATGGTGAAGATGTTATTCCGAGGAGTTTAGCATCATGACGCGATCAGCGCGACTCAAGCCGTGGTTACCGTTTGAGGATTGGTTTCGCCGGATGGTGAAGATGTTACTCTGAGGAGTTTAGCATCGTGATTTTGGATCAACAGTATTCCCCAGTTAGTTCCCGACAAGCGTCTACCTTGTTTTGACATATGTAGATGTCATCCCTGCGATACCGGTAAGTGTCGTGTCGATCCCCGTGATGTCTGTTTTCTTTGGTGTCAGTAAACATCATCTTTCGATGTCGGTAAACGTCGAGTTCCTTCCCAGTCATCGGTAAATGTCTGGTCGTGTGTCCTTTCTTTGGTGTCGGTAAACATCATTGTTCGATGTCGGTAAACATCGAGTTCCTTCCCAGTCATCGGTAAATGTCTGGTCGTGTGTCCTTTCTTTGGTGTCGGTAAACATCATTGTTCGATGTCGGTAAACGTCGAGTTCCTTCCCAGTCATCGGGAAATGTCTGGTCGTGTGTCCTTTCTTTGGTGTCGGTAAACATCATTGTTCGATGTCGGTAAACGTCGAGTTCCTTCCCAGTCATCGGTAAATGTCTGGTCGTGTGTCCTTTCTTTGGTGTCGGTAAACATCATTGTTCGATGTCGGTAAACGTCGTGTTTCTTCCCAGTCATCGGTAAGTGTCTGGTCGTGCCTTCTTTCTTTGGTGTCGGTAAACATCATCTTTCGATGTCGGTAAACGTCGAGTTCCTTCCCAGTCATCGTTAAATGTCTGGTCGTGTATCCTTTGTTCGATGTCGGTAAACGTCGAGTTCCTTCCCAGTCATCGGTAAATGTCTGGTCGTGTACCCTCTGATATGTCGCCATCAGAGTGGTGGTTGGTGTTATTTCCGGCGTTGCCAACGGAATTAGCATGGGAAAATGGAGAACGAGGTTCATTGTTTGGCAGCAAGAGTGACGTGAAATTGTGGGGTTCAAGAAAAAGAGAAAAAAATCAACGAAGCTTTGGGGGTTCGAGAAAAGCAAAAAATATAATAATCTCCAGCGGAGCGCAAATTGTTCGTCTGTTCTTGGTATTCAACCACTCTTCACTCTGATCATCTGAAAGCCGAGGCTGTTCATATCGACAGGTTCATAGTGGATTGAATAGGGGCAGCTGTAACACCTCAAAATTTGCCCTCCTCTTCTTGGGACTAGTTTAGCATATTGCATTTCATATTTTAGGACATTAGGCATTGCATTTTGCATACCATATGAAAATAAGAAAAGTCATCCTCCAAGGTCTTTTCAGAAGATGGAAAGGTACATGATTCAAGCCTGAGGGTTTCCATGAATTGGTGATCAACCATCTGAGGGTTTGCTTTTCACCAGGGTTTCAAAGGTCTTGAGTATTATCTTGGTTGCAAGGGTGCATCACCATCATCACCAAGGATTTCAGAGTGCATTCTCAGTATCCTTTGGATTAGGGTTTTGACCTCTGGTCAACCCTAATCAATGCATTCTTCCAGCTGGGGTTTCTCAAGGAGATGAGGCATTCTATTGAGATGAGGATCACATGAGTATCATATTGAGCTTACATGAGCTAGGGTTTCATTTCTGAGCAAATTCCTCAAGTGGTAGAGGCTCAAGCTGATCAGGGCATGTCAAGGTCATCCGAGGACCACAAAAAGTCAACTGTGCAAGAACTGAGGGCTATGAGGTGGGGAAATGAGTTTCAACATCTCAATCATGTTCAAAATAGGTTCATTTGTCATTTCAAACATCTATCTTGAAGATTTTGAAGTCAAAGCAAAAGTTTCCAAAAATGGAAAGTGACCTGTAATTGAAAGTTTCCAAAAATGGCAAGTTTTTGGTCCACATTCAACTTGACTTATCAACATAAAAAAAGCTTCAAATGGATTTTTGGTGAACATGAAAGTTGAAGATCTTTCTCTCCCCTTTTCAAAAAGTCCAAGATTATGTCCATCTGATGATTGGTTGAGAAGTTATGGCCAAATGATCACAAAGTGTACATGGAAGTTCAACATGGCATAACTTTTGATTCAAAACTCCAAATTGGTCCACTCTTTTTGCAAAATGCTTGTCTTGACCAATAATTTTCAAATCAACCATTGCATTGCATGAAAAAAGTTCATATGATCATGTGTTCATTCATGTACATTTTGGAGGGAAAATGGAGAGTTCAAAATTGGTGAATCATACATGCCAAATACCAATTCCATGTTGTTCATTGACTGATTTTAAGTGGAATTGAACCCTAACATGGCACTGTTCACGTGCACTTTAGCCATGCATAGGTGTATTTGCCAATTTTGCATTTCACCTCATTTCTCACTAATTTTAATTAACCAAGCCTAATGTGGATTAGCATTGTGATTAGTGAACCATATAAATAGATAATCATAACAGAATTTGCTCATAATCACAATTCTAGATCTAGAATTCCATTTTCCCTCCAAAACTCTCTCTCCTTGAATTTCAAAAATTCTACACACAACCACAAGATTTCTTCATAGATTCATCATCCTCATGGAATTTGGAGCAGGAATCATTCATCATTCGTGGAAATTGAGTTGGTTTTGAAGTTATTCAAGTGCATGGACATGGTGATGGAACTTGAAGATTGAGCAAGATCCAAGTGCTTTCAACCATTAATTCTTATTCAAAGCTTCAAATCAAGGTTCAGGAGGTTGATCTGGAGCTAGAGGAGGCTTGAGGACACGATTTCCATCACTGCCATTCCAAGTAGGTGGATTTTCGAACCTCTTGTTTTGCCTTTTATTTGCCATGATTATATAGATCTCTTGATGCTGATCATTCTGATATGCTTAGAACTAAAAATGGATAAGAATTGAAGAAGATATGATGAATTAAAGTTTGAGTGTTCATAATGTTTTTGATCGATCCATGAAATATATGATGAATTAGGCTTAGATAATGTGATATTCGTGATCTACGTTGCAAGACGATTCCAACCATGTATATATCATGAAATTCTGCAAAAATTCACGGTGGCGCTCCGCCTGGCTGGCCGGAGAAGACGGTGGAAACCACCGTCCGCCACCGTCTGGTTGTTAGCTAGGGTTTCAGAGCAAAACACAGCGTTTTTCTTATGACCGCGCCTTGAACCTTTGAAGCGCGGGTTCGATCCTGGCGCATGTGAGTTGCGAGTTATTTGTTAAGCGCATTTTTGCCTTCCACACCTGTGTTTGATCCTTGGCAAGGTGTTTTGTGAAATTAATTTTTTGAGCACTTGTTAATCCTTGCTTCCTAAGTTCGATTCTGGTTGGATGTATGTTTGTGAAGTTATTTTGAGCGCATTTTTGACCTGTGTAGCCTGTGTTTAATTCCTGGCTGAGGCATGTTGATGATTTCCATTTGAATTCCTTGTTTCCCTCTTATTTTCATGTTAATCCATATTATTTCATGCAATTTAAAAAATCATAAAAAATGGAAAACATGTCCAAATTAATCCAATTTTTTTTCACATGTTTGTTTTGATGTCTTTTATTTTTTGATGTGATTTTCATGATTTTTGTGCTGCTGGATTTTTACTTTGTGATTTTTATTTGAACATGATGCCATAATGATATGTTGTGCTAATTGATTTGTGAAATGCCCATAGTTTGTCCAATTGCCTTGAAATTTCACATGCTTATTCACAACATGTAACATGATCTTTTGGCTTTTGTTTGGCATTTTTATCATTTAATACCACTGTTTTGGACACAGGAACATATGTTGTGACATTTGGTGTAACCTTTTGTACCTTGTACTTGTGCATTTTCATTCACACACCATTTGTTGTCTTCTGGACTTAATTTTTGGTATGATGCTTGTACATAACATGTTAAGTGCACATAAAAAATTTCATGATCATTGGATTCATTTCTGTTTTAATGTTGATTTTCTAATTTGATTGTCCAATTGTGTGCACTTTGCTTGCCCTTGCCTTATCTTGATTAATTGATGGCTTTGCTTATTGATTTGGCTTTTATCCTTTTGAGGCTTTCTTCTTGTTTGATTGAATGTGCTTCATGTGAAATATTGACTTCTGTTTTGGTCATTTGACTTGCCTTTGACCCTAGTCTTTGCACTAGTGGTTTGTACTCACCAATTGTGTTTGTGTTTCAGGTATTTAGCACTAATGATTGGTGTGGCCACATCATTTGAGACGTCATTTACTTTGATTACTAACTCTTGTTGTGTTGTAGGTCCATTGATGTGATGAACTCACTTGAGTGCTTGCATTTGAGACTTGCATTGTGTATAATTTGGACGATTCCACTGTTGTCTGTTTGGTTTTCTGAATGCAGTATTAACTGTTTGACTTTTGTACAAGTACATTAGTCGCTTTTAGCTTGCTTGAGCTTTGCTTTGGAGTGTGGTTGATACACCACTGAGGTAGTTTAGCCTTCTCACTCCATGTAGTCTGGAAGCCCTGTCGCTTTTTTGGCAGGCATTTGGCTGAAGTCCTCCTTAAGAGGCAATGTTTGTGATTGTTTATATTTGTGCCAAAGACCTCTAAATGAGGCATGCTACTTGTTAAGTCCTCCTAAGTGAAGAGGCAATTGACAGATAGAAGGGATTAGCAATCAATCCCCTGTTAGTCGTTGAGTCGTTCATTATGCTCGCACTACGTGCTGATGCTCTTGAACCTAACCCAAGATCTGTGTATAGAGTCAGTCAAGTGGAATAGGGTCCCACATTCTGGATCCCCATGTTTTCTTTGATTTGAGCTCACCCAGGCCAGGGTTAAGAGCCATGAGGTCTAACCCTCATTACCTTTCATCAGCTTCACCCTAACTCTCAATGTTAGTGGTTAAGAGCTTCAGCATACCCCTACAGTTTTGGCTTGTTTGTCGAGGTTGATATGACCCCTTGACTAAAGCCCAACCATTTGTCTGAGCCTCTTGTTTGCATATAGAGTGTGATGATTGCTTGTGTGTTTGTTGTTCATACATGTTTATCGGCTGTTTGAGCTAACTTGCTTTCTGTGCGAGTTAGGTTCTGATTAGAGACCTCAACCTAGGGATATCGTTTGCATGATAACTTTTAGGCTCGAGTTAGTCTCCCTTTTAAATTGTTTGCTTCCCTGGTCTCTGGTTAGGAGAGAGTTTCTCCCCTGTTAAGGGGAACTACGTCGCCCTGATTCTCATACCAGATGAGATGCGTAGGCAGGACATCGAGCGAGATCTTTCCGGGCGCCCTTTTCTCTTTTTTGTTGTGTTGTGTGCGTGCAACCTTTTGCTTCTTTTGACGTCTTAGCGTCTCTTTTTGTTTGTGTGCTAGCTATTAGGTCCGAGTTCCAGACTCCCTATTAGTTTGTCAATCCGATAACCTCTTTCTTTGGTGCTCGCTGGTTAGCGATTGTTGCTTGTTTGGAGTCAGATGTAAGACCATCTATTGGCATTCTGTTTCCTTGTTTGCTTTTGTTCGGAGTCGGATGTAAGACCATCTATTGGCATTCTATTTCCTTGTTTGCTTTTGTTTGGAGTCAGATATAAGTTCAGCTATTGGCATTCCGTTTCCTTGTTGAGTTTTTCTTTTGACGTCTCAGCGTCTCTGTTTGGTGTTTTGTTTCGGCGTGCGTTAGCCGAACTACGACAGCTCTGATTCTCATTCCAGATGAGATACGTAGGCATAGGATGCGATATCCTAGCGAGCATGTCTCCCATTTCCCGAACTACGTTGACTCTGATGTTTGTTTCTGATAAACTATGTAGGCCCAGGATGCGACATCCTGCCTAGTCCATTTTCTCCGTCTTCTTTCACCTGTTTATTCCAGTGCGTGCATTTCTTTGAGCAGTTTATTAGCAACTTTTTCCTATTCTTTTGAGCGTGGATCCCGTCGAGTACGGCGGACGTGAGGGGTGCTAATACCTTCCCCTTGCGTAACCGACTCCCGTACCTTGCAATCTCTGGTCGTAAGACCGTTCCTTTTCCCTTTCTTAGGTTAGTCCCGCGCTCCCTTTCTGTCATAGGATGAATAGCGTCGGTGGCGGCTCTGTAAACATGTTTTTTTCCGCCGGTTGTTTTTCGCGTTGCGACAATAGTTAACATGCTTACCCGAAAAATGGACATTATATTCAATCCTTTGATCCAAAATACGAGTCAGAGTTACCAATAATTGGCGACTCAAATGAATTAAATACAATTCAAATTGATCAGGCCAATTCAAAATAAGGGAATACCCCTTGAAGAAAATACAGTTAATTAAGGCCAATAATTTGTGCCCCATGTAGTCGAACAAGAAAGGCCTAGAGAGGCCGACCGCCCGCCAGTCATAGTGGTCAATCAAAATCAAGATGTCGACCAAGTGGTCCAAGGAGTCCGGCAAGAGAACTTGTTAGGAGAAAATAATATGGCAGCAATAGTCGAAAGAATAATGACGCCGAATGATGTGAACATGGGTCTGCCAAGGCCAAACAATAAATCTTGATTATCTGAGTACGTGTTACAGACAGAACTCCCAAGGAGATAGAAAGTTCCTAAGTTCACCAAATTTGTTAGTGATACTAATGAGTCCACAGTCGAACATATTGCTCGACATTTGACTGAAGTGAGGGACATAACGAATAATGAGAACTTGAGGATGAGATACTTTCCTAGTTCTCTTATAAAAAAAACTCTTTTACATGGTTTACAACTTTCCCCGTGCATTCCATTAATGATTGGACTCACTTAGAAAGATCGTTCCACGAACAGTTTTATATGGGACAATCTAAATCTGAAAGAGTTGTCAAGCGTAAAGCAAAAGTTTTCTCAATCTATTGATGATTACCTAAATAGGTTCTGACTTTTGAAGGAAAGATATTTCACCTAGGTGCCTGAGCATGAACTAGTCGAGATGGTGGCTAGGGGGTTAGATTATTCCATAAGAAAGAAATTAGATACATAATATCTAAGGGATATGACCCAACTAGCAGATCGAGTTTGACAAGTCCAACGGTTGAAGGCCGAGAAAGCCATAGTGAATAGAAACAAAAAAGAAATTACGACTTATGTCTATGAAGATGACAATGACCTTGGGTCAGATGTCGAATATCATCATGTCGAAGAGAACGAGATCCACTTGCTTGAGTTAAAGCTAGGACCCTCATATGCGTGTAAGCTTCCTACACCATCAAATGGGAAGAATATTGTTGGGCTTGAAAAGAGTGACAAATTCCCCAAGAAAACTTATACTTTCGATGTGACCAAATGTGATGATATCTTCAATCTGTTGGTTGAAGATGGCCAAATATTAGTGCCTTGGGGTGCAAAAGTTCCACCATTATAACAAAGAAAGAAAAGAGGTTTATGCAAATATCATAATTTTTTGGGGCATAAAACTTCACAATGTTTTCTTTTTAGGGATCTCGTTCAAAATACTCTGAACGACAGAAGGTTGAAGTTTGTTGGCAAGAGTAAGGCACCGATGAAGATTGATTATGATTCGTTGCAAGTCGGGGAAGCCCGCTATGTTGAACCTGTGGAGATCAACATGGTCGAAATTAATAAATATTTTGACATGGATGTTAAAGACGAAGTCGTGGAAAATAGTGAAAATCAGACGCAGTCTATCTACCCTAAACTAAGGAAGGTCTGGTCGACTTTCTTCATCGCTGCCAGGATAAGGAGTCGGAGGTGATGTTCTACTTAAGATGCAGTATGGTTTTTGACAAAAAGACTACTAAGGAGGTAGAAAGTTCTCGATAGACACAACAGAGAGGAAAATGGAAGAACACTAAACCCCGTTCTACTTTGACAAAAGGGGAATTCCCAAGAAAAGACAGTAGTTCCTGACGCATCAAAGGAATAATCCCAACACCTATGTTCCAACATCCAACGCTCCCTAAGGGAAGTGGGTTCGACCTGCAGGCAAAGAGGGATCTAGACACCAGGAATGGAAAAACTTTGAGATGGACAGAGGTTCCTCATTGACTTATCGAGAGAAATTAGGTGTCAGAGAAACGTTCCTATGGCCCAGTATTTACAAGGGAAAAAACCCATGTCGAGGACCCAATGGAGGAGGTTTCAAAGGAAGAAGAAGGAGGAAAGGGAGGTCGTAAAGTCAAGTAGCAACAAACCATATCAAAACCAAGTGGATGATCAAGTTAAGAAATCAGTAGGAAGGTGTAGCGGGAAATTCATGATCATCAAGCTATTGACAAGCTGGAGATCAAATAACAAGAGTCGCCACCGCGCTTTTATTGTTTCCAAGGAAAAAAGGGAAAAAGTATGAACAAAACCCAAATAGTAAGAAGTTTTCAAATAAAAACTAATAAAAGTCATAGATCACAGGTAAGGGGGTTGGTTACACAGAGGGAAGGTGTTAGCACCCAAAGTGTCCTAGGTACTCCTAGGGAGCCCTTTTTGTGTGCATATGTATTTTGTACAAAATGATGTTTACAAACAAATAGAATGGGGGGATGAGAAAATAATTCATTAATTATATTTTAGTGTTTGACAAAACCTTCGGTCTTGTGCCTACGTACCAATATAAAAATGAGGGATCAAAACCTCGTAGTTCGTGCTATAAAATTCAAAGTGGGTGTGTTGGTTTTTAACAAAAATTTAAGTTTGAAAGGCACAAAGGCCTAAAATGGTTTGAATGAGTTAGTTCTTTTTGGCTTTTTAAAAGTTTAAGTCAAGTATAGTTAAGTTTATTTACAAGTTTGATTTAAGAAAATAAGTTTGAAAATGCAATGGCATAAGGCCAAAGTTTCTATCTTCTTGCAAATGGTCAAAGTTTGTAACAAAAATAGTTCACACAAAGAATGTTTTTTTGAAAATGGAGGGAGATTTTAAAATTAAAGAAATGGGGAGGAGATGAAGAGACTACCCTATGCACAAAATTTAAAAGTTAAAAGTTGGAAAGATCTGACCAAATGGGTAGCAATCCAATAGACAAGTATGTCGATAGAAACCCAGAATTCCCTTGGACTTTTTAGAATCAAGCAACACACAAATTCACAATTATATCAATCTTGAAGAGCAAAGACATCAAATATAGATGGTCTCATCCAAGTTTATCCACTTCAAATATCTTCTTCAGAGATAGCCCATGTGACAAATGAATTCTACAAGTCACAGGTTCAAAATAACAGCTTCACAAATGACCAATGTTGTAGATGAATCATGAGAGATCTTCAGAGATGTATCAGATGAATTTCAAATTACAAGCACCTGGTTCTTCATAAATTGCCATTGGCCAAGTCCATTAGCAAAGGAGTGTTGCCTAAGTTCTAAGTCCACTTGGTCCACAAATCAAGTCAACAGTCCATTCAAAAGTTTTTTTTAGGGTTTTTGTTATTATTATGTACATTAATGGTCAAAGACCACACAAAATAACACAAACAAAATAATATCACACAATATGGTCCAAATGGACAAAGTGAAAATTACATTAACATAAACAATTAGAATGATATGTATAATGGCAAATGATAATAGTACTAAAAAGTAATTTGCATTAAAAGTAAAGACTTGAAGTTAAAAGTTAATGGTTAGTAAGTTAGTAGTTAGTTTTGTTTTGCTTTGCTTTTCAAGACATTCTTTGGAGAACACTCAACCCACTTGCCACAAGCATGGATCCTTGAACCAAAACATCTTCCAAAGGAAGGAAAGAAGGCCAAGTTTCCACACAATACCATGGAAGAGGGGAGACTTACAATCTCACTAATTAGAATGCTTATGCTTTTGTGTCACAAATTTAGCGCTATGTTAAGCAATCGTATTTGGACTTATATAGAAGTCACAACTATTTGAGGTCGGGCAATAAACTTTTGGTGTTAATTCATGTTGGAGACATAGTATTAAGAACTATGCTCATTAAACATACCACACTGATCGGTCACCATTTCCATTGAATTCCCACCATTAATCCGACGTATTTTTCATCACTTTGGTAAGAATTGTGTTTGTTTATAGTTGTTTCAGAGTCATTTATCATGTTTTGTTAGTTTGGTATCGCATTTCATTTTATTACATGTTTATGTCAAAAAGGTCTCTTTTACGCTTCATTGTGGTAGTGTTATTGTTACAGGATGTTGCACAGGTTTAAAAGCACTAATAGTGGAGTTGGGGATACTCGGAAAAGCAAAAATATGAAAATACAGCAGTTCAACACGGGCACCCGTGTGCCACAACACTGCCCGTGTTGTTAGTCAGGCAAAGCAAGTTTGGAGAGGAAAAAATAGAGAGTTAACACGGGCACCCGTGTGTAGGCACACGGCCCGTGTTGATGCCCCTGTAACTTAATCTGAAAATAATCATGTTGGAAAGCACACACGGGCACCCGTGTGTACACATACGGCCCGTGTTGTTGAGCGCGGCTTAGAAACTTCAATTTTTGCCATGTGAATCTATTCTGCTCATTAAGGGTAGTTTGGACTTTTTGCTTTGGGAAAATCCATCTGAAACTATTAGAAGGCTTGGGAGAGAAAGGAGAAGTTACTTTTTGGCGTACGAAAGAAAACACTACATTGAGAAGATAGCTACTACGGAGGATTCGAAGACGGCGAGATTCAAGGGTTCCGACCATTGAAGATCAAAATCTCCTAGTTCTTTGTAATGTCTAATTTTCATACTACGATTTCGTTTACTACTATGAGAGGCTAAACCCCATATGTTAGGGGGGTGGTCCTGATTTGCTCGCATGTTATGAATTTGAACTAATGATTTCCTTATTACCATGTTACTTATTTCAATTCAATTGTGTGATGTTATTATGCTTTTGTATCGGACAAATACAAATTGATCTATGACTTTCAATAATAGGATTGTGATTGTTAGGGTTTTCACACAATTGGGTTTATGAATGAATCATCTAGGACTAGTAACTTTTGTAAACCACCGAACACCTCGATTTTATTTATGATTAAAACCAAGGATTTATTGAATGGACATTTGATAAGAATTGGTAGTTTAATAGTTTCTTTCTTAAGGACTCAAGGAAGAACATTCTGAGGTTAGGTAATTGGATGGTTCATGTGTATTAAGGAAATCTTGACTGAATTCTTAACTGGTTAAATCAACCACCTACCCTAGCATGTTTTAACTTAATCAATTACATTTTTTCTGTCTTTTGTGTTTATTGCTGAAATTCCTAAAACAACCAAACCATTATATTTTTGTTCTGATAGAATCAAAGTTAAATAAGTATTTCCTACGCAATCCCTGAGATCAATACTTGGAAATAAAACTCCTTATTACTACATCGGTAAAAATAGTACACTTGCTATTTTTCCGATCACACACACAAAAATATGCAAAAGGTGTGGCCTAATCTCATCCATACTCATGTTAATCTTTCAATCAACTAGCATTAGGACTTTGAGATGTCATTGGCCAAATGGAAATGAATGAATGAAGAAGGGGAAGGGGATGAATGAGATCACAAATTGGTCAAAGGAGGACTTTTACCAAATTAATATCATTCATTCAGTTTGGGTGATGGAATGTACATTCCATCAATCCCCCAAATCCAATTATATTAACTTGACAAAGTCAAATCAACCTTGACCAAGGCCCAACAACAAACAATCAAACTCAATTAAGTCAATACAAATGGTCAACACAATTAAAATGACATTTATTCAATTAAAAATAAGAAAATAATGCATTAAATTCAAATATGTTTTGTCCAAATCCTAAAATCTCATCAAAACACCAAAGAAATGGCCATGAGATTTATCATAGGTCAAACAAGGTCAAAGGACCTTGGAGAAAAAATTTCAGAATTTTTGAACACTTAAAAATAATTTTAAACAATTAAAAACAAATTAAAAATCAATTAATTCATGAAAAATATTAATAATGATCCAAAAAATAATTTTAATTCAGAATATGAAAGAAAAAAGTATTTGAATTTTTTTGGTGAAAGTCCCATATTTTTTGAACCAATATTGAATTTAATATGAATTATTGAAGAAAAGGAAATTAAAATAAAATTCAGAAAATCCAAAAATATGTGGACCATCAGATCTCCCTCATTAATTGAGGTGGCAGATCTGATGATCCAAAACGCGTGCTCCATGTGCTCCTTAGTCAACCGCATGGCATAGATGGTAATCAGAACAAACGCTCCAGATTAGAACGTGGAATGAGGATCCTATGGTCCAGAGGTGAGACACCTCATCGCCGGAGCCAGAGCTCCGGTCATCTTCCCCAGTGAGCTCCACCGGACTGGTTAAGATGAACCATCACCAAAATACAAAACAGGGACATGATCTTAAAGAAAAAACATCACTGAGCACGAATATGACCTCCAATTCCTCCAATTCCAAATATATTGAGAGATATGTGGAATTCAAAAATGAGGTTCATGATTTGAGTTGCTTCGATTTGGCCTCAAAGCAACTCAATCTTCTTGCCTACATTGGTAGGACTTAAGACCACTCAAGAATCAATGGAATTGAGCAATAAGTTGAGAGAATCGAAGAGTTTAAAATTTCTGCAAATTACCTTCAATGGAGGTATGAACACGATGGATCTTGATCTGAATTGTGCTTGGCTTCACTTCACTTGCTTGCAGGAGAGGAGTGGAAAGGTTTAGAAGCAATGGACTCCTGGATAATTGAATTCCAAAATAGTGGAGATTCAAGCTCAAATTCAAATGAATTTATCAGGGTTATCCTATGAGAGTGAAGGGTTTTCAATGGAGATTCAAAGCTGGCGCAATGTGTGTCTGATTTCTAAGCAAATGCAGCTGCATTTATAGCCAAATCCATGTGATATTTGCACACTCTTTTCATCCTTCCAAATTTGGCAAATGATGATAGCATGGTTCATGGGCGCGCATAGGCCCATGAATTGATAGCTTGAAGTCCATAATGAATGATCAGATATGTTGGAGTTAGCTTGAAATGCAAGGCAATTGAACATTGTTGTTTGAAGTTGGATCCTTGCCAAATGATATCATCTTGTTTAAGCTATGCGCAGCCTATGCATTTCTCATCCAAAATGTATGAATTTGAGCTCTTTGGAAAGGTGAGATCAAGAGGAACAAGTTTGATGTTGAACACTTTTTCATTTGGAACTTGGAACTTGGAGAAATTTGAGGTGGAAGTTTGGAAAAATTTGACATATCAAAAATTTTCTAAGTGTCAAGCCACATGTCTCAATATTCCACCTTGCTTAACTTTTTATGGGAGCTTCAAATGAGAAAATTGTCTTCATCAAAGTTGTATCTCTCTCAAAGACATTCAAAATGGTAACCAATTTCATGTCATTTGGATTTGAAATGATAGAGTATGCATTTTTGAAGTTTGGAAAAATCACTTGATCAATGGTATAGGTCAAAAGTGACCTATAATGTAGCCTCATATCACATGCTCAAAAAAGTTGAAATATCTCCCAATCCAAACACCAAAGTTGAAGTAGACACATTGAATTTGATTGTGCAACTTGGAAATCTTTCATCTCATAAAAATTGAGCAAGTTATGGCCTTGGGAAGTTGACTTTCAAATTAGGGTTTAGACAAAATGACCTATAATGTTTCAACATAGAAAATGATTTTCCAAGCAAACCTAGCTCTAGGTATCAAAATTAAAGTTGTTTATAATGTCATTTAGAGTAAGTTTTCTCTTGGAATCATTTTCATATGGTGAAAATTGTAGGAGATAGGGTCTAGGGGGACCCGGTTTTGATCAGATGAATTCATCTGGCCAACCACCATCAACCAACTTGCTAACTTCCAATTCTCTTGACTTTCTTGGTTCATGGTAGATCATATATGCATAATATGATTATATTTGAAGTGTCGCTTGAGAAATTTGATCAATTTGTGAGATAACTTGTTGAAGAAGTTACTCAAGATACCCAGTCAAACTAGGGCTTCCAAGGTAAATCACCCTCAAACTCTTGAAGAAAACTTGATCAACATAACATGTAGAGATCATTGGGACTCATATATGATGCTTATAACCATTCTTGAACCAATTCTTGGTTGTGCTCTTTGTTCATGAGGGTCTCAAACCCTAGATGTGATTAATGAACCATTGAGATCATGCCATACCTACAAAAAGAGTTAGAGAGAAGCAAAGACATATTTTTTGGTATTTTGGTTAGTAAAATGATAATATACAAGTATGATATAATCACAAAGATACTTGGTGATCTCTCCCTAAAACAAACCCAATGAAAAGGGGTAAGGAGGATGCCAGGGCATGATCCCAATGCTAATGCTTATGATAGAATGCATGAGGGATCTTAAGGTCAAAATTGGGGTCTTACAAAAGGCAATTATTTTCCCCAAAGGTAATCAAGGCGAAAGGGAAAACGAAGGAGGAGACGCCACTCAAGGATGAGAAGATGGCAACTGATAATTTTGATTCAGGGTTGGAGGATTATTTTGACGTTATATGTAATGTAGTTTTAGTACTTCCAAGGAAATACGATTTGTCACAGAGGTGACAAAAACCAGTGGACTGTGAAGAAGAAGAGATGGCGAAGTACAAACCTATGTGCTACATTTTGATGAACAATGGTTGCATCGAGGAACAAAAGGAATTTTTTGAAAGACTGGATAAGGGGATGAAAAATCACGTGAAACCCTTATTCATAAGGGCCAAAGTGGAGAACGCCACAGTAAATGAGATTCTGATTGATGGAATGGCTGAAGTTAATTTGATGCCCCATTTCTTGTGAAGGAAAATAGGAAAATATGATACTTATCTGAGGCCACACAACATGGTGTTATCGAATTATGAAGGTAAAACGGGACATACTTTGGGTGTGATCCAGATCGATGTGACTGTCGGATCAATAACCAGGCCCATCGTGTTCATAGTGATAAAATCAAAGGCAAGTTATAATTTACTCATGGGTCAGGAACGGATCCATGGCGTAGGAGTTGTACCATCATCATTCAATCATAGTGTTGTAATATGGAGGAATGATGAAATTATGGAAAACATAGAGGCCGATCAGGGCTATTTCATGGTGGAGGTAAATCATGTCGATATAAGGAATTTTGACAAAAATTTAGCAAACATTGAATCTTGCACTCCAGCAGGATTTGCATACATGCCTTTAGAGGAGGCATTTTATCATCTCAGGCTTCATCTGACCCATGGATTTACATGGGATAGACAAATTACGGGTGAGAGAAGTTATGACACCATCCAGCCGACTAGTTAGGGGTACGAATTCGACGATGATGTATAAGTTCGACGCATTAAAGAGAATTTTGGCTTATATAGCCGAGAATAAATTAAAAGCGCCTTAGAGGCCGAAGTACAACATATGGTTGTCAAAGCCAGGGAAGTAGAAATATTTTACGTGGGGAAAAGAATAAATATCGAACCAAAACCACCCGACGAGCCGCACTCAGCAGGAATGGATAACGGTGGTGTGGAAGGTCAGAGGCTTGACTGCATCTACGACGATGAGCCTTTGGGTTTTGAGAAGGATCTAGTAGCATTAGGAACAAAGATGCAGCCCCAGGATCCATTAGAGGAAGTCGACCTAGATTTGAGAATATAGGTAATTAATTTACTTCAAGAGTATAAAGATTGTTTTGCTTGGGATTATAATGAAATGCCAGGTTTAAGCGGAAAATTGGTGGAGCTCAAGCTACCGATAAAGCCTAGTAAAAATCCGGTCAAACAGATGCTAAGACAGTTTCCATCAGAGGTTATGTCAAAAATAAAAGAGGAGATTGAAAGACTCTGTAGAAGCACGTTTATAAGGACAACAAGGTATGTCAAGTGGCTTGCAAACATTGTTCCTGTAATTAAAAAGAACGACACATTGAGGGTTTGCATAGACTTCAGAGATTTGAATGATGCAACCCCAAAAGACGAATACCTAATGCATGTCACCGAAATGTTGGTCGACTCAGCAACAGGTTTCAATTATCTTAATATGCTTGATGGTTATTTTGATTATAACCAAATATTTATTGTAGATGAGGATGTGACGAAGACGAAATTTCGATGTCCAGGAGCCTTAGGCACCTATGAGTGGGTGGTGATGCCATTTGGCTTAAAGAATGTTGGGGACAACATATCAAAGGGTAATGAATTTGATTTTTCATGACTATGTCAAAAATTGTATGCAAATATACATTGATGATATAATCATTAAGTCTGTATCGGGAAGTGGTAATCTTGACCACCTTCAACAGTCGTTCGAAAGAATGGGAGAGTGCTGTCTAAAAATGAACCCTCTTAAGTGTGCTTTTTGTGTGTAGACTGGAGATTTCCTTGGTTTTGTTGTCCACAAGAAGGGTACTGAGATAAACCAAAATAAAACTAAAGCCATCATGGAGATTCGACCTCCTTCGACCAAAAAAGAGCTTCAATTTCTATTTTGGGAAAATCAATTTTTCGAGGAGATTTATTTTGAAACTCAGTAGCAAGATTCGAGTGTTTTCTCCGTTACTTCACCTAAAAAAGGAAGAGTTCCAATGGAAACAAGAGTGTCAAAAGGTCTTTGACAAAATAAAGGAGTACTTGATACACCCTCAAATATTGTCTCCGCCTGTTAGGAATAAGTGGACGAGGTTGTATATCTCTACTTCATACTCGACCATAAGAGGCATGTTAGCAAAAGAGGATGATAATGGCATCGAATGGGACATTTATTACCTCAGTCGAGTCTTGAATGATACATAAACTAGGTATAGTCTAATAAAAAAATGTGTTTTTGCTTGTATTTCTCCTGTATGAAGTTAAAGCATTATATAAAACTCATTGATGTTTATGTCTCTTCTTATTTCAATATTATTAAGCATATGTTATCCAGGCCAATTTTGCATAGTCGAATTGGAAAATGGGATCTCACCCTTATTGAATATTCCCTTATGTATATGCCTTTAAAGGAAATGAATGGTGGTCATTGACTTTATTGTAGATCATGCGATGGTCTAGACGCCTCAAAGTTATGTGGAATTGGAACCTTTGAGAATGTACTTCAACGGTTCTAGCCATTAAAACAGAACTGGAATTGGAATCTTAGTAATTTCTCTTAATAAGATCCCGATGAAGTTTAAATACTGAATTGATGGCTCCTGTTCGAATAACGAGGCCGAATGTGAAGCTTTGATAGTTGGCCTTGAAATTTTGTTGGATTTGAGGGGAAAGAAGATTCGAAGTCAGAGGAGACTTTGAGTTGGTTGTTAAGCAAATAACAAAATAGTACAGGTGTATTAAGGAAAATTCAATAATGTACTTTGTTATAGTGAACTGACTTTTTAACCGTTTTGATTATGTTGACACTCAACATGTCCATCAACTTGAAAATACATAGGAAAATGATTTGGCTCAGATTGCCTCAAGATATAAAGTATTGAAATGAAAGTTAGAGGAATTAATTGAAGTGCGAGGAAGAGTAAAAGTGGCGAGGTTATCTCCGTCGGATTTGTCAAAGACAAAATTGGGATCTATAGACCCTGAGAACTTTGAGATTTTTGCCATTGACGATTTCACAGATACTGATTGGCGAAAGCCAATAGTAGAATATATAGAAAATCCAACGGGGTAAACCGATTGAAAATTAAAACACATGTATTTAAGTTATGTGATCATATGGAATGAATTGTTCAAGAAGACACCTAAATGTATCTTGCTAAAATGTCATAGTGAAGGTGAGTCATACCTTCCAGTATCAAATTCCCATAGTGGGTGTGTGGCGTCCATCAAGTCTGACACAAAATGAAATGGTTATTAGTTAAACAAGTTGTTTATTGGCCAATAATGCTAAAGGATTATATTGAATTCGCCAAGAGGTGTCAAAAGTGTCAAGTACATGCATGCATTCAACATGTTCCTGCAAGCGAGTCATATGAAATTGTGAAGCCATAGTCGTTCAGAGGTCGGGCTTTGAATTTTGTTGGGGAGATTCGAACAACATCATCCAAGAGTCAGAAGTACATCTTAGTTGGTATTGATTATTTTACTATGTGGATAGACGAAATACCTCTAGGCAATGTCGACCAGGATGCAATAGTAGATTTTATCCAAAGACACATTATTTATAAATTTTGAATTCCTGAGACCATCATGACCGATAAAGGATCAATGTTTACTGGTCAAAAGATGCAAGAGTTTGCTTCAGAAACGGGAATCGAGTTGTTAACGTCCACACCTTACTATGCCCAAGAAAATGGTCAGGTCGAAGCAACCAATAAAATCATCATTGGTCTAATCAAGAAGCACGTGGGAAAAAAAGCCACAAAAAAATTGGCATAAAACTTTGGACCAAGTATTATGGACATGTCGAACATCCCCAAAGGAAGTGACAAACGCTACTCCTTTTTGACTGACCTTTGGACATGATGTTGTCTTACCTGTCAAATGATGTTTGCAATTGGTTAGGATTTAAGGGCAAAGTGATATTTTGTATGAACATTATTGGAGTATGATGTTTGATTAGTTAACCGATTTGGATAAGGAAAGATTGGTTGCTTTAGATGTTTTGATAAGGAAGAAAGAGCGAGTAGCTAAGGCCTATAACAAAAAGGTTAAGGTAAAAAAAAATCAACTGGAGATTATATGTGGAAAGTGTTTTTGCCTATGGATCGAAGGGATGGGACTTTGGGAAAATGGTCCCCTAATTGGGAAGCCCCATTTCAAATCATTCAAGTATTTTCGAATAATGCGTATGAGATCAAAAAGTTAGCATCTGATCATCGAACCCTGAGAGTAAATGCTAAATATTTGAAAAGATATAAACCTATGCTACAGGAAATTCGAATTTTAATAGAATAATTTGCATAAATACAAAAAGCCAAAATGATATTCAAAGTTGTCAAAATGGCAAGTCATTACAAAGCATCACAAAATAAAGACAGAATGTAAAGTACACATTTAAGCGGGAAATTTAGATTTGAAGTCCTCGAGCTTGCCCTTGGAAAATTCAAGTCTTATGTTCAGACGGTGCTAGCCTCTTCTAATAAATTAAACTTAGTTCCCAGTCAGAGAGTAGCTTCACCGTGTTTGAAACCTTTGGTCTCCTCTTGATCAACGATTTCTCTAGTGGGCAGCAATTTTTCCCAAGCAAGCTCAGCTTTTTTCTTTTCCAAATTTTCAATTTCTTTGGTCAATTCAGCAATCTGGACGTGACAATTTGAAATTTGTTCGTCAAATGAAGCTTTCTTGACTAAGTATTCTTGAAGTTAATCTTCAAGCCTATGGACCTCCTTTTCAGAAGCACCGCTTAAAACCCCATGCGAAAATCATTACTTCTCTTGTTTGCTAGAATCGAGTGTTATAGGTCTTCTTAAGGTCGAAATCCCGGTAAACTTGGTCGAAATAGGCTTCAAATTCTAACAATAATTAGACCATGGAGTCTGAGACCCTTTATTTGTTAAGCTCATCCAATAAATTTTGAATGTAAATGCCAAGTTGAGTGTCTCCTTTGATGCCATTGAGGAGATTGACATCAAAGATGTTAGATTTTAGTTGTTGGATCAAAAGGTTCACTGAGTCTTCACTTGCATCACCCAACGAAGCATCAAAAGAATTGGAAGATCTAGTGTCGGTCGAGAGCTTGCGCAGTTTTTAAAGTCTCCTCAAGGCCTCTATCGGGTTGTTCCTTTTAATGGCCAAATTTCTTCTTGGCTCAACAAAGTATTGGATGACAAATCATGAATAGTAGGTCGAACCTGATTCTCTTCGACAGTAGTGGGTCGACCTTCTTCTTCTATTGGAATGTTCTCGACACCTGGAGCACCTTTCTCTTCATTTTTTTTCTCAGAATTCTTAGTTTTTGGATCATCCTGAGACAAGTTGTCATGGACATAAGCCATGGTGTTGTAAAATTCTTTAGTTTTGTTGGAAGGTGGCGGGTAAACGTCAGCTTCTGCTGCAGGAAGCCTTATAGAAGCACCTATATCTTTGCCAATTAGTTTGTTCTCTGGATGAATAGACGAAAGACTGAAATTAATAAAATCTGACTAGTGGATTTGAGAAAAAGTTTAAGTGGGAATCGAACGGGGGATACCTGTCAATTCCTCCACCACATTCTCGTCCAATTGTGGTGGTCCCTAAAAGGTAAAGGAATTTTTAGTCGAAGTTTGGTAGAATTGAGAAATCAAAATTTCCTGAAATCATGGTGTAGAGCAATACCTTGGGTTCATTAATTTCTTTATCTTCGACCGAAAGATCCTTCGGTTGTTCGTCATGTACTTTGGCATCAAGAGTAGACAAATTTTCTCCTTAATCAAAAGGACCGAGAATCAAGGTCGTTATTTACTTTTGGGGGATTTATTTTTTAATGGCGCCTTTGGTTCTGTTGACGCCTAGCTTGGGAGAAGCCTTGGGCTTATTTCTTGAGAAAATCAGAGTTTTTGTTCTATCTTCTGAACTCTCGACCTCGACCAAGGTTTTTGTTGGTCTCGATGCATCCTGGGAATTTGATTGGTCAGTGTTAATGAATTATAGAAGCCATAAAATAAGGGAATTGATGCATACTTGTGTTGAGGTAGTTTTTTTGGAGTTCTTCTTTTTCTTAGGTTTAGTGGTTGTTGAGGAGTCTGGATCACGTTTTTGATTTTGAAGGAAAATGGAATGTTATAGTCACTTCGAAATTAGTTATTATATATATGGAGAAAAGGATTTCCTTTTTCTTTTGAGGTTCTTCTTCTTTCTTTACCTTTGGTGCATTACAGGGGTCTTCGATATTGATCTCGTCTTTTGTTTTCGTTTCATTTGTAACAAAAATATACATAAAGGAAAAGGAAAGAAGAAGGGAGAAACAATAAAAATAATAAGTGATTGGTATGTACCTACTTTCTTCTCATAATTTTCTTGCAAGGTGGAGAAGGCATTCAATATTCTTTTTTGAAAGTTTTCTTCAAAAAAACTACTTTGAAAGTGGTTCGACCACCAACCATCGAACTCCACAGTGGAGTAGAAGGAGGGTTGGTACTGAAACGTAGGCAGTTCTAGGACTTGTTATCGAGAAAACGTCATACAATCCTTGTACTCTAGAGAATAAGGTTTCCTTATCAACCAAAAGATGTAGTTCTCCCAAGTATAGAGCGACTTTGGCAGCATATGGCTGAGACCAAATTTCCTAGCCACTAAATTGGGTTGGTAGCCAATGAATCTAAAACCATCAGTCCCCGTCTCAATTCGCATGGAGAGAAGTGTATGAGTTGAAAATGCTTCCCAAACAAAGTTCGACATCGCATCAACCGAGGGAGTTACGCCATGAAATTTGTTTCAAAACCAAGTTCGGCCAATGCATCAATCCACAAAAGGGGCCATGGTAGAAACGAAGGTTTTTTTTAGGGAACAATTTAATGTACTTCATAAAATTTATTTCTGAAGGAGTATCATATGGAGTCATTAGGGAAAGTCTAGTGCCTTCGATTCTCCTACAGACATTCTCTTCCATCAAAGCTTTTGAACTGGTTATCTGTTGCTTTGGTTAAAATGTGGCATTCAACCAAAGCTGGAAAATCTAGAAGGGACCAAAAAGAAGGTATTTCTTGTTGGTTTCAGGAAGATGTTTGAGTTTGTAGAAAGTGCTACCTATAGATTGATACAAAGAGGCTAAGTGTAACTTACGAAGAGAAATCCTTCGACCCTAATGGAGTTGGAGTGCTAAGGAATACATTTTTTGGCTATTTGTAACTAACTGGAACAACAACAAAAGTAAGAAAGCCAAAGGGTCAAAAAAGAAATATGTTATTGGTCAGAGACTTCCTTAGTTTTTTTCTCGTGATGGTCGGTGATGTAGTTTTTAAAGTTGGGACGTTCAAAGACGAACTCATTATCAATTTCTCTCATGGGGGTGAAGGTTTCGCCTATAGGGTTAAGTCCCATAATAGTTGTTATGCCGAACAGAGTCGGTGTAAGCATTCCATAGGGAAATTGAAAGGTGTTGGTTGAACCTTCCCAAAAGAAGATCGATGCAAGTAACATGTCAGTGTTAAACCTATGGCCAGTTCTATAAATTTTGACTACGTCGAAGATACCTAGGTGTTTCCATGAAGGATAGGTCAAGGGAGAATTCATCGAACGCAGAAGGCATCACAACAAGGTAACACTGGAAGAAGTCTTTTGACTTCCTAGGTTGTGATTTAGCTGTTGTAAACGGTCCTAAGAACGCTAAAATTTTATCAGAAAGGGAGAAAGGGATGAGTACATGTCTAGCCCAGATGGATATTTTTTCTTTGGCCATTGGTGGTTCATGTATGAAATCTCTTCCATTGTTATCTTCTGATGTCAAAATCCTGAATGCCAAAGGATTTTTGTTGATGTTTAGTTTGGAGGATGAAATGGAAGTTGCCATTTCTGAGTTTGTGAAGCTTGATACGAGATAAGTTCTTTCTATGTTTAAAGAAAGTATGAATGGATTATTATAGAAGAGGTGATCCTTCCATTCACAAACACGTGGTAGACACGTGTTTGAGGTAAGTCATTTTATTTCACAAGAAGTGAGAGAGTTTACAGAAGTTGAGAAGTTGGTGAAATCATGCAAACCCATGATCTCCTAAGAAATAAGAGTAATCATGGAATTCTGAGGAAATCCTTTGGAAAATGGAAACTTGCATTAACGATGTAATGATGACATTGACGTCAGTGAAGGGATTTAAATAGTGCCGAAAATAAAATAAAAATGCGACTTTTCTACTTTTGATTAAAAGGAAAGTCGAAACATGGCATTTTGGGGAAAATTTTCTACCTCAAATTTTCGACACAAGCCTTTATTAAGATTTAGAAATTTTGAAGATTTTTTAATAATTTAAGTCTTCAACTTAGGTTGAAATTGTTATTCGACCATGTAGTCAGAATTAGCATTCTTCGACGAGGCATCTCCATCGAATGATACCAATGACGTTGGTCGAGATTCTGACTAGTTAGTTAAAGATCGAAGATTGTTAGTTTTTGGACTTCATAAATTTTAGAGTTCTAAAATATTTATTCTCTACGCTGTCAAATGAGGTGTAAGTGGATAAGATCGGATGGTTATTTGAGAACACATGGAAGTATGTCGAAGATGAAGGTTGTAGGGAGATGAAAGCGTGGCATAATTTGCTTAGTCGACTATTGGAGACCTTTAAGATATGACTAGTATATAAGTAGCGATCACTTATAGTTGTAAGGATCCGCAATTCAACACAAATTTTGTAAACTCAAAGTATTCATGTTTAGTGAGAAAAAAATTGTGATAATGTATGTATCTACATTCCATTTTATGAATTAAAGTTTTTCAAGTCATTTATTACTTTACAAAATTGTTTTTATGTTTCATGTCAATTTCAACTTTGATGTTAAATTCATTTCAAACATATGATTTTTACACGGTATGTCTTGGGATCTTTTCGAGTTTAATCCCTTAAGTGAAATCAAACTTGTTTTTGTTTACTAAATTTCACGATAAACGCATGCATGATTTATAATTCATTCATTTCAAGATGATTCCATCAAAAATCAACCAAAATACCAAAAAGTCGACATTTAATCATTTGAATAATTCCATGGTGTGTATCATTCCGAATAAATTCCTATCATTCATCATATGCATCTTGCATCATTCAAAATCAAAATTCAACATAAAGATAATGTTAAAGTCGACTAGAGTATTATAGTTATTTTGCATCATTTTTCATTTTTGCATCATATGCATATAAAATAAAATAAAAGTAATTTCGATGGAAATAAAATCAAAGTCAAATTCTCATTTCATCATCATTTTAATTCTTCATTTTTCAGTTAATCATACACCATTCATTTCAAAAAGTCAATAAAAAGTCAAGATTTTGGACTTAAAAGACAAAAAATAATCATATTTGTTTTGTTTCATCACATTTCTCATTCACACTTCATTTAATTACACAATATATCAGAATTTGAGATTGGAATTGAGATGTTTTCATGCTAAATTTAAATTCACATTCAAATGCATTCAAATTGATCCAGATTTACTCACACTTTTTGCTTTTTTTCATAATTCCTAAATCATTCTTTAACCTAATTCTAGAGCCTATAAATTAACACCATTCCATTCACAAAGGACACCAAGAATCATATGCAAAAACAGTCTCAAAGCCTTGCATAAATCACTCTCCAAATTTCAAGTTTCTTTATCTTTAAGAAACTTTGAAAAAAACTTGAAACTCTAAATTGGTTTGCGAATCTCTTCTTGTTAATGAAGAAATTCTAAATCTAATACTAAGAGTATTGTCCCTACATCATACAAATCATTCCATTCAAATTCGAAAAAGTTCATCGTGTTCTTGAGAAATTTCATTTAGGTAGCCTTTAGTGTTTGTTATATCTTGAATTTATTTGCATTGTTAGGTTTCTGCACTTAATAAGTATCACAATCATCACTGATTTGCATAAAAACTCCGTTAATTCATATTTTGGAAAATCAAGGGTTTAAGTATTCTTGAACCTCAATGAACAAAAATGGTAAAACATGAATTAATGTTTATTTTCAATAAATAATATATTCAATAACTTCATAACATCACCCTTAGCACAAATTCATGGTTTATTTGTCGTGAAAGTATATAGAGTGGCCAAACCAAACAAATACGTAACCCATTGTAAACGAGTAATTTTCACATATTTGGTTGATATTTGTTAAATTTTGAAAATTCCATGTTTTTCGTGAGATTGAGTAGATGAATATTAATTATTCATTCTCTTAATTTCATGAAGATTTGAGAAAGTTATGGCTCAAAATGGTGGAGGTTTGAGTTTTTTCTTTGCAAAGAGGAAGAGGATGGTCTGAGATTTCCAAATTTAATCTCAGTCGTCCGTTTGATATAAACGGTTAGATTTGGTTCGATGCACCCTTGTACAAGGAAATACACCATGATCAGGCGGGCTTGATCATAGGATGAGATCCAGAGGCCCATAAGCTCCTACGTTTGGCCCTTGTGTTTTTTTTTATTATTTCATTTCCTCATTCGACTCTCCTCCTTTAGGCCTAGAGTTTTTTTTTTAATCTTTAAACCCCACCTTTCTAGTTTTTTTTTCTTGTTTTATTTATTGATTGATTTTTGTTGTTCATTTTAGATTTAGGGCCTTAAGCCTATTTAGTATTATTTTTTTCACACTCTTGTATTGATAGTGCCTCCCTCTTACCATTTATTATTATTTTTTTTATGTTTTTTTGTTTTGTTTTGTTTTGTTTTTGTATTTTATTTTATTTCATTTAGTTGATGCTTAACTAATAGGCTAAAATGCACTTTTGGTCCCCCTATTTTGAAGTTTTTTAAATTTTAGTCAATCCATTTTAAAACCCAGCTTTTTGGTCCCTAAAGTTTACTTCCCTTGGGATTTCCATGGTCCTCCCTGTAAGACCCCAATTTTGACCCTAAGATCCCTCATGGCATCATAACATTGCATTTGCATTGCCTCAAGGATCTTTAGCATCTTGGTTCCCTTTGCCTTTGGGTGGGACTCCTTGTGATTGGTTTGAGATCACCAAGCATGCTTGAATTATACATCATTGTTTCTCTTACTTTTGTTTACTAACCAAAAGCACAAAAATGTGTCACTAACATCTTTTGTTTGAAGCTCGAGTATCATCCAAGACACTTTGTGGATTCTATTTAGATGATCAGTCAACACAAGGGAATGGCTTGAGATACTTCCAACAGGTTCAAATGGGGTCTATTCGTCAGTCAAAACGTTAATCTTGAAGGAGCAAAAGTTTGTTCATGAGCTGTCATGCTCGCTAGGCGAGCAGAATGGGTCGCCTAGCGAGTCCCAAGAAAAGCCACCAGAATCACCTACGCTCAGAGGAATTTCTTGAACTGTCATGCTCGCTAGGCGAAACCCACGTGTTTAAAAAAAAAAACGAAAAACGAAAAAAAAAACGAAAAACGTAAAAAAAAAAAAAAAAAAAACGAAAAACGAAAAAAAAATAAAATAAAATAAAAATGAAAAAAAAATAATAATAATAAAAAAAAATTAATAATAATAATAATAAAAAATAATAATAAAATAAATAAATAAATAAAATATAACAGAAATTTTTTGGACTTGGGCCTCTCTCATTTGAGCCCACAGGTCCACAAAAATCAGGTTATAAATTCAGAGTTTCAGTGAAACAAAAGGGCATTCTATTCCTATTACCCTGGCAGGGAAAAAGATAGTGAGAGAAGAGCTAACAGAGTTCAGAGCAACCTCCAGAGACTGAAGGGAACTCATCGGCAAATAACCAATTCCCTTTCATATAAACCCTCAGATTGCTTTGCAAACCCAATCGGGCAATTCAATTTCATTCGATCTCTCCAATCAGGTTTGCCCTTATCCCCATTACTCTATGCTCTTAATTTGAATCATCTGAATGCATGAGGTATCGTTAGGTTTTGCCCACGGGTTTAGATATGCATGAATGTATGAAACAATACCTTGAATGTTTAATCGTTTCGTTTTTTGAGATGGATGCCACAGGGTTTGGAGTTTCTGAAATCATACTGTTATCAATGGGAAATCCCGAACCCGCAGGCGCTCGCTAGCACCTTCGCTAGGCGAGCCTGCAGCGAAGCTTCGCTAAGCTTTCACTAGGCGATGCAGGAGCGATCGCGACAGTAGTTGTTTTTTCCTGTCTGCTCTAACCCGTTTTGTGTTTGTTATGGCATTGTTTTCTCCTAATTCCATCATATTACTCTAACCGGTTTGTTGAGTGTTTGTGAGGGCTCACATACTCTTGCAGGGACGGCTTGCCTGGTGTTCCACTTTATTTGTGGGATACCACCTGGAGGTTTATTCCGATTACCTGTACTGACTCACTTTCCTTGATGGTGTTTAGCTTGGGAATCTTTGGTTTTCTTATCTCTTAATTGTCGTTGCTTCGGATTTTTATCCGCATGGTACCTTTACTTTTCCCGCATTTTTACTGCTTTCTTAGCTGGAAGACCTCGATAGGAGGCAATGTTTTGTGTGTTTACTTTATGCAGGTTCCTTCGTCCAGGACTCCTTTTGCATGAGCGTTCTAAAACGCAAATAACTCATTAATTTTTCTTCTCCTAAGAACACGTTATCTCCTTCTACTACTGGCGAGAAATTCTCCAAAAGTCGAGCATCCGGTAGATTGCGTAGTAACGTCGTTCACCCCAAAACACAACCCTTACCCCATAGGTGGTCGAACTACATTTTGCTCTGATTTTCATCCCAGATGAGATACGTAGGCATAAGACGCGATGTCTTAGCGAGCACACTCCTCTTTAACCCATAGGTAGCCGAGCTACGAAGACTCTGATTCTCAGATTCAGATGAGATACGTATGCAGTGGATGCGACATCCGTGCGATTCATTTTCTTTTGACCCTTCTTTTAGTAAGTAGTACATTAGATAAACATACACGCTTTTCTCATCCCTTCAATCATGTTTGCACAAATAAATTTTCAAAAAAAAAAACAACAACCTTTGCAACAAATGTGAAAAGGGCTCCCTAGGAGTACCTAGGATGCTTTTGGTGCATAATACCTTCCCATTGCATAACCAACCCCCTTACCCAGATCTCTGACATTTTTACTAGTTTTTGATTCGATAAAACTTTTAGGTTTTTGTTCGCTTTCTAACCATTCCTTTGGATAAATAGAAGTGCGGTGGCGACTCGACTTGTATGATTTACCTTGGATTTAGTCAATATCTCTAATGGTAACGAATACCCCGCTACAGAAAAGTGGCGACTCTGCTGGGGAAGGAAACATCCTAGTGGGTTTTGCCTACTTTTCATATTTGTTGTATTGTATTGTATTTTTTTTTGTGACATATTTTTGTGCAATTTGGGATTACTGTATTGTATGTAATGATTGAATTGTTTGAATATTAATTCCTTGTATGCTTGGTGATCTTTGTGAGATGAGTCCTATACCCGAACTCGAGTGCACTTAGGATAGGAGAATGGCGTAGTCTTGTTGACTTGTGTGGAGTTATTCCTTAGCAAGTTGACTTGCAAGTCCATTCACTTGGTGGAGGTTATGTTGGGATCAATAATGTCACACAAGTAAGTTGTGGTTAGACATTACTCTTTCCAATATAGACCTTAGAAGCCAAGGACCTTAGTTTACCAAACCCATCTTGGCCTATTCGTAGGATGTAGTGCGAAAGTCGTTCAAGTGTAAGATTTGATACGATTGTTACGTGATACTACACTCATAAGAGTCTCTCTTGAGAATATTTTCGGAATACGAGTAGTCGTTTCTCCAATAATATCTGAAAGATGGGATGATGACTATGGGAACCTCTTGTAGAACATGTTTGGCAGGTTTAAACCTTAGTACACTCCCTTTGGGTGGTTCTTAACCTAAACTCCATGCTCGTGACTTACAACAAACCCTTGATTCATGGTTGATCCGTTCATGAACCCTTAATATCAATGGAACTTGGGTTTTGATAAGGTGTAAACCATAATCCACCAGAATGGATGGTTGATATTAAGGATAACATGATCCATCCCATGACCTTTGTTTGGTGTGGTTTGCTTGATCCTTGAGTGTGATTGTTGCATTCATGCACCCATTTGCATCCATATCATCAATAAATAAGAAAATTTTCAAGGAACTTAAGGGGTTTATTTGCAAAATTTTCAGACATGGAAAGACAAAGAAGGAATACAAAGAAGTACAGCTTCAGGCAACCAGATTTGAAAGAGTTAAGGAATCTGACATCCTATGTATTAGATCCTTTGGGTTTCAAGGCTCTTTTTGGGAAGCTTCTTCCTCTTCTGACTACTCAGGTGGATGAAGGATTTGTGAGTGTATTGGTGCAGTTTTATGATCCCTTGTACCGTTGCTTCACGTTTCCGGATTTCCAGCTTTTGCCTACCCTTGAGGAGTATGCTTACCTTGTGGGTATACCTATTCTAGACCAGTTGCCGTTCAGTGGCTTGGAGAGTATTCCTACTTCTCAAGAGATAGCAGACATGTTACACATAGACGAATCTCTGGTTGGTGCTCATATGACTACCAAAGGTGGAATTCAAGGTCTCCCCTCTGAGTTCCTCATTGCTCAAACTACTA
Organism: Lathyrus oleraceus; assembly: GCF_024323335.1. Taxonomy (NCBI): domain Eukaryota; kingdom Viridiplantae; phylum Streptophyta; class Magnoliopsida; order Fabales; family Fabaceae; genus Lathyrus; species Lathyrus oleraceus. The sequence continues at coordinate 95,993,232 of NC_066585.1, forward strand.
TGTATGGGAAGGCCATGAGTGAGGACGCCTTTGAGGCCATATTTGTACTTCTCATCTATGGGCTAGTGTTGTTCCCCAACATCGACAAGTTTGTGGATGTGAACGCTATTAGGATCTTCTCTACTCTTAATCCCGTTCCGACTCTGTTGGGCGATACCTGCTTCTCTTTGCATATGAGGAATGCAAAGGATGGTGGCGCCATTGTGTGTTGTTTGCCTCTGTTGTATAAGTGGTTTATTTCTCACTTACCTCAGACGGTCGCTTTCAAGGAGAACAAGGAATGTCTACGGTGGTCCACGAGACTTATGTCTCTCACTAATGATGATATCTCTTGGTATAACCATGTGTATGATGGTGTGCAAATTATTGACTCTTGTGGCGAATTCTCCAATGTACCTCTTCTTGGTACATGTGGTGGGATTAACTACAATCCTGTTTTGGCACGTCGGCAGCTTGGGTTCCCCTTAAAGGATAAACCCAATAACATTCTGTTAGAGGGTGTATTCTTTCAGGATGGTAAAGATCCCCAAGGCTTGAAAGCTAGGATGGTCCACGCTTGGTGCAAGATTCATAGGAAAGGAAGGAAAGAGTTGGGTCCTAAGAATTGCATCGCTTTGGAGCCTTACACTGTTTGGGTTAGGAAGAGGGCGTCTGAGTATCTCATGCCTTACGAGTATCCGAGACCTACACCTATGATTATGGCTAGGCCTTCAACCCTCCCTAATTAAGGAGTAGAGGAGTTGAGAGACGAAGACCGTTCACGTGCCTGGATCCATGAACGTGAAGAGTTGCTTCAGCAGATTAAGGAGAAGGATGCGTTGATTGAGTTTCTTGAGCATCAGGTTATTGATGACCCTGATGATGTATGGACTTCTCTACTTCCTCAGTCTTCTAAGTTCTGGAAGAGGAGGTATGATCGACTCGCCAAAGAGAAGGCCGATATGGAGGCAGCCTACGAGAGGGAGGTGAAGAGGCTTCGCGCATCTTATCTTCCTGTGTCCCAAGCTTTAGATGATTGTTTCTAGGGATCCATAAGACGATTATTTTCCTTTTCTCTTATATATGATTGGTGATGCTACACTTCTTTTTCCTGATATTATTTGATGAGATATTTCCATATGTGATAAAATGCTTAATATTTCCAGAATTTGCAAATAAAACTCTAAAGTTCCTTTGAAATAAAAAATAAATCATACGTACAAACATTGCATGCATCATATGCATAAACAGGTTTTGTTTCCGGTCCCTTGCCCTGTGGTCTAACTCTGTGTCCTTCATTTATTTTGAAGACAAGCTGACTCACCGGTACTACACTAGAGCCAACATTTCAAGACTGACGGATCACTTAGAGCAAGAGAACCGCGAGCTGAAAGAGGAACTGGCCAGATTGACTGCCCTAATGGAGTCACTCATGGCTGCCCAGAGCCAGTCTTCTCCGACACCTTCAACTCCTCCCCAGAGGACAGTTATCTTTGAGATTGTCTCCTTTACTGTGCCCGCTTCCAATGCACACTTTGTGCCAACAGCCATGCCAACCGGGTTCCCATGGGGATGCCTCCCAATTTCATGCTTGAGGGTCCTGTTCCTACCTTTGCTTCTATGCCGGCATCTAGCCTGGTTCTTGCCGTTCCTCCTCTTGTCGTGCATACTTTGCCCAGGGTAGACGACACCACCTATCATTTTGAGCCGTCTGAGGGTCCAGATGTTTATAAGATGGATGCTATGAACGATCAATTTCTTGAGCTTCGCAAGGAATTGAAAACTCTCAAAGGGAAGGATCTTTTCAGCAAGTCTGCTGCCGAACTTTGCTTGGTTCCAAATGTGAAGATCCCTGTGAAATTCAAGGTCCCTGATTTTGAAAAGTACAAAGGAAATACTTGTCCTTTCAGCCACCTGGTCATGTATTCCAGGAAGATGTCGACTCAAACCGATAATGACCAACTACTCATCCACTACTTTCAGGACAGTCTGTCCGGTGCCGCTTTGCGTTGGTACATGGGTTTAGACAGCGCGAACATCCGATCCTTCAATGATCTCGGCGAAGCCTTCGTCAAGCAATACAAGTACAACATGGATATGGCTCCCGATAGAGATCAATTGAGAGCCATGTCCCAGAAGGATAAAGAAACATTTAAGGAGTACGCCCAGAGGTGGCGAGAGGTGGAAGCACAGATCGTGCCTCCGCTAGAAGAGAAAGAGATTACTAAGATCTTTTTGAAGACCTTAAGTTCTTTTTATTATGAGCGGATGATTGCTAGCGCTCCTTTTGACTTCACCGAGATGGTGAATATGGGGATGCGTCTAGAAGAAGGGGTCCGTGAAGGACGGTTAACCAGAGAAGAAGGCTCTTCTGCCAAACGTTATGGGGCGTTTGCGAAGAAGAAGGATGGAGAGACACATGATGTGACCTCCCATGAGAAACCAAGAAGACCCTCTGTGAGGAGGAAGACTGTGCGTCTCGTCGGTAACCAGCATCAGGTGGCTCATATAGCACCTGTCTTCAGAGACAACCAACAGTATCAGCAACATGACAACAATCAGCAACCACCTCCGTAATATCAGCAACAACAGCACCGACCATAACAGCAGGCCTACCAGCCCCGGAACAGTAATCAAACCAGCACGAGTTACGAGAGGAAGAGGGTCACCTTCGATCCTATTCCTATGACATACGCAGAGTTATATCCCCCTTTCATAGAAAGGAAGTTGATTACTCCGAGAGACCCACCGGCTATACCTGCTAACCCCCAGTGGTGGTATAAGCCTGAGTTACATTGTGTTTACCATTCTGGTGCTCCCGGCCACGACGTGGAGAATTGTTACCCTTTGAAGACCAAGGTTCAAGACCTTGTGAGGTGTGGTATTTTATGTTTTGAGGACGTAGGCCCTAATGTGAAGAAGAACCCATTGCCCGAACATGGGAAATCTGTCAACATGGTCCAGGGTTGCCCTGGAAAATACAAGGTCAAATATGTCAGTCATATTCAACAGTCTCTGGTCTAGATGTATCGTTTGTTGTGTGACTACAGTCATTATGAGCATGACCATGATAGATGCCGAGTCTGCTCTGTTAACCGATTGGGTTATTGCCAGGTGCGCAAGGATGTTCAGGAAATGCTGGACGAAGGAGTCATTGAGATCCTTCAAAACAGGAATGTTGATGAAAATGAGCCTGAGGTCAACGTGATTTCCCCAGTGTTCCGGATACCCGAGCCTGTTATCATCAAGTATAATGGTAGCAAGCAGAAAGCTTCTCCCGCTCTGATCATTAAGCCTGCTGGTCATGTGCCTTACTCTTCTGAAAAGGCAGTTCCCTATCGCTACAACACCGTAGTAGTAGAGAATGGGAAAGAGGTGTCCTTGCCCTCTTCTTCTGTTGTGAATATTGTCGATGTTAGCAGTTTGGCCCATAGTGGCCGTATATTTTCAGCACCTCTAAAGCCTCAAATTAATGCTGATTTTGTTGAACGCCCGATTGGGAACGCTGTGGATTCTCCGAATCCGGCACTTGCTGTTAAGCCCTCCTCCATACTGAAAACTCCTACTTCTGTTGGCCCGAGTGGCAATGTGAAAGAAGATTGTGATGAGATGCTAAGACTCATCAAAAGGAGCGAGTACAATGTTGTAGACCAACTTCTACAAACGCCATCCAAAATATATGTGTTATCCTTACTCTTAAATTCAGAACCACACCGAGAGGCTCTGGAGAAGGTGTTGGATGTGGCATATGTAGATCACGATGTCACTTTGGAGCAATTCGATAGCATTGTTGCAAACATTACTGCTTGCAACAACCTGAGCTTTTGTGACTCTGATCTCCCTGAGGAGGGAAGAGACCACAACTTGGCTTTACACATATCTATGAATTGCAAAGACGATGCCATGTCCAATGTGCTGGTGGACACCGGGTCATCATTGAACGTATTGCCAAAGTCCACTCTCTCAAAGCTATCATATCAAGGGCCTCCCATGAGGCAGAGTGGAGTAGTTGTGAAGGCTTTCGATGGGTCTCGCAAAACTGTGATTGGGGAAGTTGATCTCCCAATCAAGATTGGACCAAGTGATTTTCAGATTACCTTTCAGGTTATGGACATTCACCCATCGTATAGTTGTCTCTTAGGTAGACCATGGATTCACGAGGCAGGCGCCGTGACGTCCACCCTACACCAGAAGCTGAAATTTGTGAAGAACAAGAAGCTGGTGGTGGTAGGGGGAGAAAGGGCTCTCCTGGTTAGCCATTTGTCTTCCTTCTCTTATATAGATGCTGAGGTTGAAATTGGAACTCCTTTCTAAGCTTTATCTATAGCTGAGCCTATTGAGAAAAGAGCTCATTCATTTGCTTCCTACAAAGATGCAAAGTTGGCCATTGAGCGTGGTGCAACCACTGGTTTAGGAAAAATGATTGAGTTAGAAGACAACGAGTCCCGGGCTGGCATAGGTTTTTCTTCTGGTACTTTCAACAAGCAAGGGTTATTCAAGAGTGGAGGTTTCATCCACACTGGTCTAGATGAGGAGGCTGTTGCCGTTTTAGAAGAAGATACAAAGGATTCTGGCAACTTCATCATCCCTGGTGGGGTCTGCAACAATTGGGTCGCTGTGGATATTCCAACAGTTGTCCATAAGTCAACGTAATAATCACTTTGTTTGAAAACCCTTCTCCCATGCCAAGAGGAGGATTAATGACATTGTTGGCGCATAAATACAATGATATTTTCATTCAATAGATTCATGTTAAATGTTTGTTTTTCCATTTATTTTCCCTTTTCGCTTTTCGCATGAAATTGGTGATCACATAAAACCCTAAAAAATAGAATAAAATCGATCTTTTCATATGCATAATGATTTGCCTTGTTTGAATTCTAAAGCTTTTCATATCCAAAATAATTATGCAGGTTGATTTCTAGACCCATTGAACATAATGACCCAACACCATCTCCCAATTTTAAATTCCCTGTATTTGAGGCAGAGGAAGATGATGTTGAAGAGATTCCTGATGAGATCACCCGGCTACTTGAGCATGAAGAGAAGATCATTCAGCCGCATCTTGAGAATCTGGAAACAGTCAACTTGGGGTCTGAAGATTGTGTGCGAGAGGTAAAGATTGGGGCACTTCTGGAAGAATCTGTTAAGAAGGGGTTGATTAAGTTGCTACGAGAATATGTTGACGTCTTTTCCTGGTCATATGAAGACATGCCTGGTCTAGATACTGATATTGTGCAACATTTCCTACCTTTAAAGCCTGAGTGCGTGCCTGTGAAGTAGAAGCTCAGAAGAACTCATCCTGATATGGCAGTGAAGATCAAAGAGGAAGTTCAGAAGAAAATTGATGTGGGGTTCCTGGTGATTTCTATATATCCTCAATGGGTGGCCAATATTGTGCCCGTGCCTAAGAAAGATGGAAAAGTCCGGATGTGTGTGGACTATAGAGACTTGAATAAAGCTAGTCCGAAAGATGATTTCCCTCTACCACATATTGATATGTTGGTAGACAATACAACTAAATTCAAAGTCTTCTCGTTTATGGATGGATTTTCCGGATATAATCAGATTAAAATGGCACCCGAGGATATGGAGAAGACAACATTCATCACACCTTGGGGAACATTCTATTATCGAGTGATGCCCTTCGGTTTGAAGAACGCCGGAGCCACGTATCAGCGAGCTATGACCACCTTGTTTCATGATATGATGCATAAGGAGATTGAGGTATATGTTGACGATATGATTGCTAAGTCAAGAACAAAAGTTGAACATGTAGAGCATTTGTTGAAGCTTTTCCAGCGTTTGAGGAAATATAAGCTTCGTCTGAATCCCAACAAGTGTACATTTGGAGTCCGTTCTGGCAAGTTATTGGGCTTTATTGTTAGTGAGAAAGGTATTAAGGTTGATCCTACAAAGGTCAAAGCAATACAAGAGATGCCTACGCCCAAAACTGAGAAGCAAGTCCGAGGTTTTCTTGGCCGCTTGATTTACATTTCCAGATTCATATCCCACATGACTGCCACATGTGCGCCAATATTCAAGCTCCTCCAAAAAGATCAGTCCCATGATTGGACCGAGGATTTCCAGAAAGCTTTTGATAGTATTAAAGAGTATCTGTCTGAGCCTCCGATTCTGTCTCCGTCTGAAGAGGGAAGACCTTTGATCATGTATTTGACTGTTCTTGAAGACTCGATGGGTTGTGTCCTTGGTCATCAAGACGAATCAGGCAAGAAGGAGTATGCTATTTACTACCTGAGTAAGAAGTTCACTGATTGTGAGTCTCGATACTCAATGCTTGAAAAGACATGTTGTGCTTTGGCTTGGGCTTCTAAGCGCTTACGCCAGTATATGATAAATCATACGACTTGGTTGATATCCAGAATGGATCCAATCAAGTACATCTTCGACAAGCCTGCTTTAACAGGGAGAATTGCCCGTTGGCAGATGTTGTTATCTGAGTATGATACTGAGTATCGAGCTCAGAAGGCTATTAAAGGTAGTATCTTGGCTGACCATTTGGCACATCAGCCTATTGAAGATTATCAGTCAGTTCAGTATGACTTTCCGGATGAGGAAATTCTGTATTTGAAAGTGAAAGATTGCGATGAGCCTACACTTGGCGAAGGGCCAGAGCCTGGTTCCAGATGGAGTATGGTGTTTGATGGCGCTGTAAATCAATATGGAAATCGTATTGGGACCGTGATTATTACTCCTCAGGGCGCACATATTCCTTTTACAGCAAGGCTAACTTTCAAATGCACGAATAATATGGCTGAGTATGAGGCCTGTATTATGGGATTAGAGGAATGTATTGATCTAAGGATCAAGCATCTTGATGTATATGGTGATTCAGCCCTCGTTGTTAATCAGATTAAGGGTGAATGGGAAACGAATCAGCCTGGCCTCATTCCATACAGAGATTATGCGAGGAGAATTTCAACGTTCTTTAATGAGGTTGACTTCCATCATATTTCTCGAGATGAGAATCGGATGGCAGATGCTCTTGCCACGCTTGCTTCAATGATTGTGGTTAAATTATGGAATGAAGTCCCCAATATCACCGTGATGCGCTTGGACAGACCAACTCATTTATTTGCAGTAGAAGAAGTAAAAGATGATAAGCCGTGGTATTATGATATCAAGTGTTTCCTTCTGAGCCAGATTTACCCGCCTGGGGCATCTGTAAAAGATAGGAAGACTTTGAGGAGATTGTCAAGCAGTTTCTACCTCAATGGAGAAGTGCTTTACAAAAGAAATTTTGACATGGTTCTGCTCAGATGCGTGGATAGACACGAAGCAGACCTGTTGATGACTGAGGTCCATGAGGGTTCATTTGGTACTCATTCCAATGGACATGCCATGGCTAGAAAGATGTTGAGAGCAGGCTACTATTGGCTGACAATGGAGTCTGACTGCTGCAAATTTGTGAAGAAATGCCACAAGTGTCAGATTTATGCTGATAAGATTCATATTCCCCCGACACTTTTGAATGTGATCTCATCACCATGGCCTTTCTCCATGTGGGGAATTGACATGATTGGCATGATAGAGCCGAAAGCGTCCAATGGACACAAATTTATTCTCGTAGCAATTGATTACTTCACCAAGTGGGTTGAAGCGGCATCATATGCAAATGTGACCAGGCAGGTGGTCGTGAAGTTTATCAAGAATCAACTCATATGCCGATATGGTGTGCCAGATAAGATCATTACTGATAATGGATCTAACTTGAATAACAAGATGATGAAAGAGCTGTGTAGTGAATTCAAGATTGCACATCATAATTCTTCTCCGTATAGACCCAAGATGAATGGGGTTGTTGAAGCTGCTAACAAGAATATCAAGAAAATTATCCAGAAGATGGTTGTTACGTACAAAGATTGGCATGAGATACTACCATTCGCTTTGCATGGCTATCGTACATCTGTCCGCACTTCAACAGGGGCGACCCCTTTCTCTCTTGTTTATGGCATGGAGGTTGTACTCCCAGTAGAGGTGGAGATCCCATCAATGAGAGTCTTGATGGAGGCCAAGTTGACTGATGTTGAATGGGTTCAGAGTCGTTATGACCAGCTAAACTTGATTGAAGAGAAGAGATTGACTGCCATGTGCCATGGTCAGTTATATCAGCAGAGAATGAAGAAAGCTTTTGATAAGAAGGTCAAGCCTCGTGTGTTCCGAGAAGGTGACCTTGTGCTCAAGAAAGTTTTGTCTTCCGCGCCCGATTCCAGGGGCAAGTGGACTCCGAACTATGAGGGTCCGTATGTTGTTAAGAGAGCCTTTTCAGACGGTGCTTTGATACTTACAACTATGGATGGGGAGGATTTCACTCGTCCCGTGAATTCAGATGCAGTCAAGAAATACTTCGCCTAAAAAAATAAAACTAAATAGCTCGCTAAGTTGAAAACCCGAAAGGGCAGCTTAGGCAAAAATGAGCGTCTCGGTGGATTGAAAACCCGAAAGGGCGATCCAAGCAAAAGTTAGAGACACAAAAAATATATAATAATGATATATGTATCCCGCTAGATTGAGTACCTCATTCTGGGGCAATCTAGGCAAAAATTAGGGATTTGGCAAGTAACTGCATCCTGACAAGACTTTGTTCTACAACTGTCGTCCGTCAGAGATCCTTGCTCATTATCAGCCAAAGCTTCAAATACATCGGATTCAGAATTGGTGGAGAAATGGTCATTATGTTCAATGTAGCCCTTTTCCAATATATATCACCAATTTCAAATTTGTAAAGATCTATGGAGTCTTGCCATTCGCAAACTACCATTCTATCAAATAAATTTGAGCCTTTTATCCAATTATTGGCACTCTTATCTGTTTCTATTCAACAAATGTTTTTCATGTTTTGATTAAGAAAATATCATTGTTTTAAACGATCAAATTTTTTATAGTTTGTTTTTAAACAAAGTGAACATTCACAATGACGAAAGGATACTTAGGAGATCCTCAGTGCTCTCCCAAGGGTGGTACGATCCCCAACAGGGTAAGATTTTTGTCCATATTCCTGGCATGACTGTATCTCCTCCCTCCGGAACCCCTTGTGGTTTATCCTACCAAGTGGATTGCTTGTTGAGAGTCACCTCTCTTCCCTTCAGCAGAGTAGCAATCTTTCTTCCTCAGCAGCTTGGATCTCTTTGGGCAAGAGCGGTATTTGGTGGTTGATCCCGATAAATCCTTTATCTCCTCGGATAGATTCCCCAGTAGAGTTGTTGGTGTGGTGGACCTTGTCTGTGATAACTCTTGTCCCCAGCTGGAATGATTGATGATTCATCCCTTGCAGAGTTCTTTGCTTCCTGGTATCTCTAATCCCCAGCAGATTGGATACTCTCCGGTGAACTTGGCTTTCTCTCTTGAGATGTAGTACCGGGTGGTTGATTCCTGGACCTGGTTGTGTTAAATATGTCTGTTTGTCAACATACATCATACATAAACCACGCGCATACATGCATAATTATAACATTAAGATATTCATGTTGCATTCTTTGCCATATATCGTTGTTTGCTGTCTCCTGCTATTTGGTGATATACTTCCCCAAGCAGACGTGTGTGTCTGATCTCTCCATATAGAGTCAGCTCCATATACAGAAAGCGTCTATCCTTTCTTCCATATTCCCCACCGGGTTATATCCTCGTGGATGTTGATTGTTTTTGTTCCTTCCCAACACATATACTGGGATAGTTTTCCCCATTGAGTTATATCCTCACCGGGACAAGTCTTGATTTGGTGTGCCTATCTAGTTTGATTCTAGATCGGTCTCTTGAGACTCTTTTCCTGTTTCCCCATGGTAAATAAATAATTGCTCAATAATTAGTAATTATTATCCCCGGCGGAGTCTGTGGTTCTCTACCCTCATACCGGTAGTTGTAAACCCTATTTCTTCCCTTTTTGCAGAGTAACTATTTTTACTCATCTTTAATTGGTGACAGTTATCTTCATCCAATATTCGGTGATGATATTCCCTCATCTGCTTGGATAATTTCCATGATTATGCAATTTATCCCCAGCGGGTCATCTCTCGTCTACCTTGTTGTTGTTGGTAACAATTGTTTCTCCCCTGAATTGGTCATCATTATATACCTAGTTTCGGTATCCTGATGCCTTTTCTTTTCGGTCGATTTATCCTTTATTAACCCAGCAACCGATTGTGGATAATCGTCCATGCGAGTATATTATCTATGTTCTGACGGTAATAGATAGTATATCTCATGCACTCTCGGGTCTGAAGCCTTTTGTTCTTCCCCAGTTGAGTAAGATTCGTATCCCCTTTGTGGAGTCGAATATCCATCCTGTAATCGAGTTTGCTTTTAGCCCTCTTTTGGATGATGAGTGTTTTGGGAATATTCCCCAATTCACGCGTTGGTTGGTCACCTATTATATGCCCAGTAACCGGCATCCCTGGTGTTCCTTCCTCTCTGCTCTCTATTATGACTTTTTGTCCCTTGTGGAGTCAGAATCCCTGAGTTGAAGTATACCTTTTAGGGTTTCCTCAGACGTTTTGAAGTTTTGATATCTCTCACCCTTATATCGGTCTTGGATATTCATCTCTTCCTGAGCATGTTGTATCTCTCACCCTCATACCTGGCGTTCAGATCACATGGCTCCTTGAGCTTATTACCCAGTAACCGGTAATACCCATCCCGCTGCTTCCCCAGGAGTGTCCTTGTGGACATCCCCAGCGAAGTCCCTTAGTGGATTGTTTTCATCCGGATTTTATCCGAAGTATCCGCTGTGGATAGTTTTTTGTTGTATTGGCATATTCCCCAATACATGCATCTTCGAGTCAGCTCGAGTCTTTCCATTGGATCTTTTCCCTTTGGAATTCTGTTCCCCACGCTTTGAGTTGTGACCTGCTCGCGCATTTTTATCCCTTGTCTATCCCCAGAAGAGTCCCCAGGGTCTTGGTCCCATGGAGTGAATTGCTCATATGGATTATCAGTGGCTTCTGATTTCTTTACTTTTGTGGACACATATCTCCACAGAGTGCTACCATTTTTCATACCTACATTTGCATCATGAGGTCTCTTAGGGACCAAAATTCGTCTCTTTGTTATTATTTAAGCCCATTCTACCCCGTCGAGACGAAGATTTTAACCTTCACTTCTCCGGTTACAATGACCTTAAATAGGGGCATCTGTAAGACCCTAATTTTGACCCTAAGATCCCTCATGGCATCATAACATTGCATTTGCATTGCCTCAAGGATCTTTAGCATCTTGGTTCCCTTTGCCTTTGGGTGGGACTCCTTGTGATTGGTTTGAGATCACCAAGCATGCTTGAATTATACATCATTGTTTCTCTTACTTTTGTTTACTAACCAAAAGCACAAAAATGTGTCACTAACATCTTTTGTTTGAAGCTTGAGTATCATCCAAGACACTTTGTGGGTTCTATTAAGATGATCAGTCAACACAAGGGAATGGCTTGAGATACTTTCAACAGGTTCAAATGGGGTCTATTCGTCAGTCAAAACGTTAATCTTGAAGGAGCAAAAGTTTGTTCATGAGCTGTCATGCTCGCTAGGCGAGCAGAATGGGTCGCCTAGCGAGTCCCAAGAAAAGCCACCAGAATCACCTACGCTCAGAGGAATTTCTTGAACTGTCATGCTCGCTAGGCGAAGCCCACGTGTTTAAAAAAAACGAAAAACGAAAAAAAAAAACGAAAATAAATAAATAAATAAAATATAACAGAAAAATTTTGGACTTGGGCCTCTCTCATTTGAGCCCACAGGTCCACAAAAATCAGGTTATAAATTCAGAGTTTCAGTGAAACAAAAGGGCATTCTATTCCTATTACCCTGGCAGGGAAAAAGATAGTGAGAGAAGAGCTAACAGAGTTTAGAGCAACCTCCAGAGACTGAAGGGAACTCATCGACAAAGAACCAATTCCCTTTCATATAAACCCTCAAATTGCTTTGCAAACCCAACCGGGCAATTCAATTTCATTCGATCTCTCCAATCAGGTTTGCCCTTATCCCCATTACTCTATGCTCTTAATTTGAATCATCTGAATGCATGAGGTATCGTTAGGTTTTGCCCACGGGTTTAGATATGCATGAATGTATGAAACAATACCTTGAATGTTTAATCGTTTCGTTTTCTGAGATGGATGCCACAGGGTTTGGAGTTTCTGAAATCATACTGTTATCAATGGGAAATCCAAAACCCGCAGGCGCTCGCTAGCACCTTCGCTAGGCGAGCCTGCAGCGAAGCTTCGCTAAGCTTTCGCTAGGCGATGCAGGAGCGATCGCGACAGTAGTTGTTTTTTCCTGTCTGCTCTAACCTGTTTTGTGTTTGTTATGGCATTGTTTTCTCCTAATTCCGTCATATTACTCTAACCTGTTTGTTGAGTGTTTGTGAGGGCTCACATACCCTTGCAGGGATGGCTTGCCTAGTGTTCCACCTTATTTGTGGGATACCACCTGGAGGTTTATTCCGATTACCTGTACTGACTCACTTTCCTTGATGGTGTTTAGCTTGGGAATCTTTGGTTTTCTTATCTCTTAATTGCTGTTGCTTCGGATTTTTATCCGCGTGGTACCTTTACTTTTCCCGCATTTTTACCGCTTTCTTAGCTGGAAGACCTCGATAGGAGGCAATGTTTTGTGTGTTTACTTTATGCAGGGTCCTTCGTCCACGACTCCTTTTGCATGAGCATTCCTAAAACGCAAATAACTCATTGATTTTTCTTCTCCTAAGAACACGTTATCTCCTTCTACTATAGGCGAGAAAGTCTCCAAAGGTCGAGCATCCGGTAGATTGCGTAGTAACGTCGTTCACCCCAAAACACAACCCTTACCCCATAGGTGGTCGAACTACGTTTTGCTCTGATTTTCATCCCAGATGAGATACGTAGGCATAAGACGCGATGTCTTAGCGAGCACACTCCTCTTTAACCCATAGGTAGCCGAGCTACGAAGACTCTGATTCTCAGATTCAGATGAGATACGTATGCAGTGGATGCGACATCCGTGCGAGTCATTTTCTTTTGACCCTTCTTTTAGTAAGTAGTACATTAGATAAACATACACGCTTTTCTCATCCCTTCAATCATGTTTGCACAAATAAGTTTTCAAAAAAAAAACAACAACCTTTGCAACAAATGTGAAAAGGGCTCCCTAGGAGTACCTAGGATGCTTTGGGTGCCTAATACCTTCCCATTGCACAACCAACCCCCTTACCCAGATCTCTGACATTTTTACTAGTTTTTGATTCGATAAAACTTTTAGGTTTTTGTTCGCTTTCTAACCATTCCTTTGGATAAATAGAAGTGTGGTGGCGACTCGACTTGTATGATTTACCTTGGATTTAGTCAATATCTCTAATGGTAACGAATACCCCGCTACACTCCCCACTTGGAAGTCTCATTAATGACATGGCACATGTGTTGTACATCCATGTCATATTTAATGAATATTTTATTTCATAGTATTTAATTTTAGTATTAAAAAACAATTTTAATTTAAATAACGACTAGGATACTTTTTTATTAATATTTTTGTAATTAATAAATTTAATTAATTAATTAATTTTTTTATAAATATATTTTGAACATTATTTAAGAAAAATTTTAAAATAATAATTTTGGGCCTTTAGCTGAATCAATGACAAAGTCTCTCCACCTCAGCCCACAACTGTTTTAATTGTCAAGTTTGGTTAATCTATATAAACATCCAAATTCTCTTCACCTAAAACAATGTGGGACTATTCTATGTTACTGCTCCTACAACTTTTTCCATATTCCATATTCTCTTCACCCAAAATTCTCTGCACCTGAGGAGATGAGCAAACAAGGTCCTTTTGAAAATTCTCTACACCTTAAGTCATGTTTGAATTCCCTGGAACTGTTACTGCTATCTCATTTTGAGAGAGAGGGTAATGGAGGAGGTATATTGATTCTTAGTCAAATTTTGGGGCCAAATATTGTTTATACTCCACTTGTCCCATTACAGTATATTCTCTCTTCTTAATTTCCTTACTTATAGAGGAGGTGTACTTATGTCCCATTACATTATGCATCTACTAACTACCTTATTTTCTTAATTTTTGTTATTGGTATGTCCTTTTTTAATTTTTAATCTACTAACTTCCTTACAATTTATTCATCACGGTGATATTGATGTATCTATGTTCACTAATATTCAAGACAACCACAAGGTCATTTTCTTGGCACCTTATCCACCATCCTTATCTTTGCCCTTATTGTTGTCATCACAAGCTCATTTTCCTCAATTGAAACCACCGCCATGTTATAAAAATTTGGCATACACGAAAGCAAAGGGGTTGAAGACCTTTATATTCTATATAACAATATATATGGTGGCATTAGGAAGTGATTGTGTTAAGCCAAGCATGATTTCTCATGGAGCAAACCAATTTAATCCTTAATCAAATAAGCTTTCAACTTACTTCAATACAACCTATTTTGCATTCTCATTGGGTGAGCTTATTGCTCTAACACTGCTTAGATGGGTTCAAACTCATTCTGGCATGGACGTTGGCTTTGCTGTATCAGCGTCTGTCATGGCAATGACTTTATTTGTCTCATTTGCAAGAAAAATAACAGGTCATGAGTCAGGAATCACACCTTTGCAGAGAATATGAATTATCCTCTTTATTTTTACATTTCCTATGGTACCAGCAGCTATTATGGAGAAAAAGAGAAGGGATATAGCTTTGAATATAAACCAAAATTTGTCTATATTTTGGAAGAAAAGAAATGAGTCAATTGGAAGATAAAGTCAAGGAAGAGGGTGAAATGGCACAAACTTGTAATTGCACTAGAGTCCTACATCGTTTTCTTAAGAAACAAGGTTAGTATTTATAAAGCTCAATAATACATAACATGGTGTCTTCTTTGGTGTTTAAGTGATGGTATTATGATATGGGCTTCAGGGCCCAAAAATTCATTTCAAAATTTTAGTTAATTAATTTCTAAAATAGTTAATTAAAATGACTAATTAATTTATTCAATAAAAATATTAATTAAAAAAATTAAACTTTTAAAAAATTAAATAAACTTATTAGTTAATTAATTAAAAATTAAATAATAAATAATCATAGCCATCATTGTCAACTCATGAAAAACAATTTTTTTGTCTCAATCATCATTTCCACGTATGAAAAATTGGAGGGGGCCCGTCAAAATCCCAAGTGATGTAAAGTTCATGAACTAAAAATCTAGTTTTCAAAATGGAGGGACTAAAAATTAAAAAACATCAAAGTAAGAGGATCAAATATGCATTTAGGCCTAATTAATAATTGTTAATTCAAAAAGATAAAATGATCATTAAAAGCAACGTTTCCAAAATAAAATCAACCAAATATGGTTGATCAACATCAAGTAATTTTCCAAATACTTTATCACCCTTCCTCAAACCTTCACAAACTAATTCACTTTCAAAATCAAAAATAACTCAAATCTTTCTTCAATTAAATGGATGAAAAATGACTAGTTTGGTGTATGCCTCTCTTTTCCCTTAATATTTGAATACAAGTTGTATAGCTTGACCATTCAAATCTTTGTCATCTGTTAAAAATGCAATAACGTAATATAATTCAACTCGTCTCCCTCACGGATGAAAAAGTATTAATTTGGCATATGCGTCTTTTTACCCCGAGTACTAGGATACAAGTTATATAACATGATCATTCGAGTGCTCGTCATCTTTGAGGAATCTCTAACCGATCCATACCAAACCTCTTTCACAGTCAAACACTTCAAAAACCTTATTTCATAAATAAATCAGATGAAAAGGATTAGTTGGGCATATGCCTTTTTCTTTCATGAGTATTTAGATACAATTCGTATAATTTGACCATTTGAATAATCATCTTTCATTCAAAATACAATAATTAAACAAATTTAATATAATTCAATAACTATATGAAAAATGATTAATTGAGTGTATGTATCTTCTTCCCATAATATTTGGATACAAACCCTATAGTTTGACCATTCGCATACTCATCTTCCACCTAAAAACAATCCAACCAATCAAACTCATTTTCCGCCCTAGTGTCCTTCAAAACTTTTCATAAGCGAATTATGTTTTATCCATTCTGACGCAAAGCAAGAACTAACGCTTCAATCCCCCCATGTGCGAGTAATAAGCAACATTGTCCGCTCAAATACGATTAAAACAAGATCTGTGAGAATCTGAATCCTATTTTAACCATTCCGACACAATGGACTCATAACGTTCTCTACTTTCATGACTGGGTAGCAAGCAATGTTTTTTCGCTCGAATGCAAACTGAGCATCCTTCGCTAAAATCGACCAACACACAAACATCTGCTACCCATAACTACGTAGCTTTGAATTCCTCATCACAATTGAGGATACATAGGAGCAAGACTTGCAATCTTATCAAGCACCCTAATAAAAAACTTTTTTAGTCCTTTTCTTTTTCCTTTCAAACTTCTAATAACTAGAAGAAAACAAATAACGAAAGCTAACACTCTTATTTGAAAAGCTTCTTATTTGAAAAGCTTACTAAATGACCATTTCCTTTTTCTTTTAGGGTTTTATCAATATTTTCCATTTCATTTTGGAATAAATAAACTTCGGTGGCGACTCTGCTATTATTTTGAGCGTGCGAACACTCAAAGGATTTTTCGCGCAGTGACAAACCTCTCAGGCGATTCCCTTGGATTTCGTCTGAACGGCCCAATTGTTAGGTGAGGTCACCCTGATCTAGGGTTTTACCAAATATAACATCACATAGTCCCTCAATCACATGGACTTTCTTCTAAAGGTCAAAGTGTTTAAAACCACTTTCCTTTTCAGAATGCTCCCCTCGCCCCTGTCGATGATTCCCATAAGTGAGAATAGTTTTTCTAGGTGGCATTCTCCACATAAGCAAGTCCCTCAGTGAAAGGGCTAGTAAAATGATAGGTGAGTCCCTCAATTGAAGGGCGTACTGACTCGTACGAAAACGTGTCTGTTTTGAGTTGACGTGTCGAGATATCCAATCATCATTCATTTTGGCCAGATTGAGTGTTTTAGGGTAAGAGGCGTGTATAACATTTAATACACCTGAGGATGGTATTTATCGAGAAGTAAAATCAATTTCCTCTATTCACATGTGGCATCTAGACGTGGAGACTTTTCCGCTTCTGGCGCCTGTAACACCCTACAACCCGACATCAGTGTTACTCATTCCCAACACATAATTTTTCTCGGCATCTGAAAATAAAACATATAATTTGTTCTCAACATCGGTGTTATCCATTCTCAACATGCAGCTTTCTCAAAATTATAACATAAATCAACAGCAAAACTCAAAAATACATTGACATCGTTTATTTGTCTCAAACACAAAATACTTCATAAAATAAATCAAAACTCTCAGAGCACAAAAGTAACAAAGTAACCCATCCTAGTGTTACATATCAGAGCGACAACTAAATAACTCAAAAAAATATAAATAATAAGAAGGCCTCTACATAACACCCCGATTTGAATTAAATATTTTATTTGATTATTGACCTATTTTATTCGATATATTCAAATTATTTGTGTTATTTGGTGCTTAGGGCTATTTTGGTAATTTAATGATTATTCATTTTATAGAATTTGAGAGCAGAAAAATAAAATAAGATTTATTGGGATTACTAGAGATAATTAGATAATATTGGTTATTTAGTGATAATATGAGAAAATAGGAAATTGGAGAATTTTTATTTAAAATCAAATTTGTATTTAAACTAAAAATTTTATTTAATTAAAATAATAATAAAATAAGAATTTCAAGGACTTGGATGGAAACTAGAATATATTGAGAATAAGAGATGGAGTGGTGAGAAATTGAGAATTGAGAAAGTTGAGGCAAAAGTGTAATAATTAAATATTTAGAATTAGAGTAAAATAAATAAGCTTAAGAGAGGGTTAGGTTTACAGTACATGCAATTGGAAATTGGGAGAAAAGAGGTAGCTAAGGAATTGGAAGAGGGAGAGCTAGGAAGCCATAGTCGAAGGTTTGAAGCTCCATAATTCTAAGATAAGGGGAGAATTTCCTTATTAATTGATGAATTTAGGCAACCAGGATGGTGAGGGTTCTTTACCCTCCCATCAGCGTCATGGATAATATAGGTATTTTCTCTTATTTTATTATAGTCTATGAAATGTATGGTCAAATAAGGTTTGGGAAAAATCTTATGGGCGACGATCGATGAATGATTTTGCTTTATCTAAGTTGCTCTAGAAATCGAAGGGGATTTGAGATAAATCCCCTTGGTCATCGTAGTACTATTGTTTGTTCATTTAATATTATTTGTTGTTGATTGTGATATCATGGCTGTTGAATTATACACATTGTTGTGTTCATACCTTAGAGTTCTTAAGAGGTGTCTGTGAAACTTTAGCGACCTCATTTGGTATGCTTTCCCTAAACCTATATTTTTCCCTAAATGTTTCCCAATGACAGACACCTGTTTTTTTTTTCAATAATTGAATAATCCCCTAAAATTAAAAAACGAACTTTTACAGGAAAAAATCAGAAATTAGGTTTTGGGGGGGAGTGTCTGTGGCCGCACAGTGCCTAAAATTAGAAGGTCGTGTCGGGCAACAGCTACTAGAGTCGCGTCGTAGGTCGGCTACGCATCGGCGCCAGGGAGCCGCGCCAGACGATGTCGGTTGGGCCGCGTCAGATGTTCCACCCCGAGTTAATTACTCTTTTATTTATTTAATTTAATTGATTACTTTTTTAAATAATTAATTCATGTGAATTATGACTGTAGCGGGGTATTCGTTACCATTAGAGATATTGACTAAATCCAAGGTAAACCATACAAGTCGAGTCGCCACCGCACTTCTATTTATCCAAATGAATGGTTAGAAAGCGAATAAAAAACCTAAAAGTTTTATCGAATAAAAAACTAGTAAAAATGTCAAAGATCAGGGTAAGGGGGTTGGTTATGCAATGGGAAGGTTTTAAGTACCCAAAACATCCTAGGTACTCCTAGGGAGCCCTTTTCACATTTGTTGTAAGGTTGGTATTTTGTGAAAAATTGTTTGTGCAAACATGATTGAAGAGATGAGAAGAGAATATACAAGTTATTTACATTTTATGTTTGGATGGATAAACCCATTGCCTACGTACCATCTTAAAAAAGATTAGGATCAAAACGTCGTAGTTCGGGGTAAAAATCTCAAAACAAGTTGGTGAATTAATTGGTCCAAAAGCCTTAAGGTCTTTTGTTATCCAAGGGAGAAAACTCAACCTAAAACCACAAATCCACCATGTGAGGATAGCTTCAACATGCTAGTGAGGGGTTAACCCTATAATAAGCATGGAAGACTCATTGTCCATCACTAAGGATATAGGTGAGTATTATATCTACCTCAAGGATAACTCAAACCTAATAGCTAAAGGTTATGAAAAATTTGATTAAGAAAGTGGCCATTGAAACCATAAAAAAGCATTTGAATGGGTTATATTTACCAATGAAAAGTATGTACAAAATATGGTCAAAGTTGACTTAGGAGTTCAATTCAAAATAAGTGTTATGAAAAGAAAGTTTGAAAATCAAAAGCATAAGGCTTAGGTTTCTAATGTTTGAAAAGAAGTGTTAAATGTTTGCACAAAAAGTTTTCGCTTGGGTTAGAGTGGAGGGAAGAAGAAGAATGGCTAAAGTCCTAATCATACAAGAGAGAAGGGATAAGAAACAAGACCACAAATGGAGTTCCTCTCTTGAGATCATATTGATGATCCAAGTAGCTCCCATCCTTTGGAACATGCAAGCAAAATAATAGTAAGCTCAAGCAATCAACATAATCAAACAAGCTCCTTAGAAGATCCCCAATGCTTCTTGTATCTTTCACTTTTGATGGACATGGCAATGGTTCTTCAATTTTAATTCTCATAAGATCCCCTAGCACAAAAGCACACACACATCAAAGAGTCTTATGAAGCAAATCAAGAATGGACAAGAGTGAGTTTAGAGGTTTGGTCCTTCTAATCCATCTTCAACATTAGGGTCCTTTTACTTCAATTTGCATAGGGAATGTCCTAAAAACTAAGTCCATTTGTCCATTTCTTTGCATTTGGTCCACAACAATCAAAACAAAACACAAGCACAATAATATATATATACAATTATGTGCTCAAGTGAACAAAAGACAAATTGCATTAACATAAACATGTGCTCAAGTGAGCAAAGGGGGAAAAGCAAATGAATAATATGTACAAGAATAGTAAATTGCATAAAAGTAAAGAGCAAGAAGTAAATGTTAATGGTTAATGGTTAGTAATTGGACTTATGTAGAAGTCACAACTATCGTAATTGGACTTATGTAGAAGTCACAACTATCTGAGACTGGTCAATAATAATGTAGGCAACAACACAAGTTAGAAGTCTAGATTAGTGAATCAAACTCCAACAATTTGCCATGCCAAAAAGAAGATGAAAAATGATCTTGTATTGATTTAGGTTCTTTGCATGATTTAGAAAGCAATCTATCCTTAATGCAAAGCCATTCACTTGATCCATGATCAAGATGAATTAGATTTGAATCAAGGAAGATTAGACCTCCCTAATCAATGCTAACCACCAATCTTTAACTCATTGATCAAAAAAGAAAAAGAAGAAGGAGAAGAAGAAGATAAAAAATTAAAGTGCATTAAATGAAATGGTATGTATAATCAACAAGCTATGACCAAAGATAGAGAAGATCAAGGTCAAACAATAGAAAACAGAAGCAAAATGAAGATTAGAAGTCAAGAAACAAGTCAAATATTTTTGGCATTTTTAATATTTAAAATAAAACTTGAATTAAAATAATAAAGAAAGGTCAAACTTCAAACTCACTTCAAATCAACTTTGAAAAGTCCAAGTGAATTATCCCAAGTTCAACAAGGTCAAACAAAGTTTGACAAAAAATTTCAGCATTTTTAGAAGTCAGAAACTATTTTAAATCAATTAAAAATGCATTAAATAACCTAATTGAACTAAAATCTCAAATAAATCTCAAATCAATTAATAAATTGATGAGAATATTTTTCATAGATCTATCATCATTCAAAGAGATTGAGAAAATATTTTTGTATTTTTTGGATCTCAAAAACTATTTAAAATGAATTAAAAATAACCAGAAATGAGAAAATTCATCAAAAATAGAAAATGATAAAATAAAAAATATTAAAAATCATTTTTAGAAACTAGAAATTAAAAGAGAAATAATGCAATTGGTCCTATAATTTTTGGACCAATAATGAAAGAGATATGAATTTTTGAAAATGAGATGGAATTAAAAAAATAAAATGGAAATTAAAATCAAAATTAAAAAAGATGGAAAAGCGTGGACAGTCTGATGCACTTTCATTAATTGACGTGGATCATCATGTGGCCAGGAAGCGCGCGCTCACCATACACCTTAGTCAACTGAATCACATAGTGCATTAAAATAAGTCATAATGTTGAACAGCCAGGATTAAATCTGGAAACGTAAATGGATGGCTCATATTGGATCTGGAGACCAGACGGTGGCCAGCGCCACCGTCTTCTCCGGCTAGCTCCGGCGAAAGCCAAAAATTACAGGGAAATAAATGTGAACCAAAATGCGCGATCCAGGTACCAAACGAAAGGTGGAGTGATGTACATCACTCCTATGCCACTCAATTCCACTCTAGATCTCTAGATTGAGAGAAATCAGAGATGGAAGTTTTGTGGTGTTCAAGTGAACTTGCTTGATTTCAAAAATTCAAAGCTTAATAATGTTGCCTCTATGCAGAGGACTTCAGATCACACAAAAACAAGGCAAATGGAACAATATACAAGCTGTTTCGAAGCAAAGTTCAGTTGAGGAAAACCTTTGAATTGTGAAGAATTGAGTCAAGATCCGTGAGTCCTTTTGCAAACAGAAAGCTCTATGGATCAATGTGAAGAGGTCTAGGAACTTTTAGATCTAAGAAAATAGTCGAGGAAACTGAATTCTAGATCTGAAAATTTGAGAGAAAAAGAGAGAGTTCCTTTGGTGTGGGTGTGTGATTTCAGTTGCACATCATGTAGGGCGCCTTAAGGTTGAAGAATTGAAGAGCATTGGCCTTATATTTATAGATGGAGGGAGCTGCAAGCATCATCAAAATCGTGTGTATGGGAGAAGAGGGCCTCCATGCATGGGCCTGTACAGGTGCATGGAGGGCCCAATTCTGATTGGAATTGCAAGCTATACATCACCAAATATGAATTGAACGTGCAAATTCTGTATTAATGGATCATGCATGGCAATTGGAATGATTTTCATAAAATGCACTATTTCATTGAAGCCTTCGAAAATGCCATGTCCAAAATCAAAATGCAACCTTATGAGTAATGGTTGGAAAGCTTGTTGCATAAGGAACAAATTTCATGTTGATCAAAACTTCATTTGGGCCTTGGAAATTAATGAAATTTGAGCTTGAAGTGTAGGGTGCAAAACATGCATATGTGAAATTTCCAAAATTGGCCAATGTTCAAGCCCTTCTGTTTCAATGATGCAAACTTCAAATGAGAAAAACTTCAACATGAAAGTTATCAATGCATACAATTTGGACTTAAATTTTGAATCATTTGGAGTTTTGATGAAGACGTTATGGGCACTTGAAGTTGGACTTTTTCACATTTCAATGCACTTGGTCCAAAGTGACCTATAATGTTTTGCATTATCACATGTATTTCTTTTGAGATTTTGCAATTTTGCTCAACATAACATTTGAAGTAGACACATTAATATTTACAGTTAATTAATTCTCACCTTAAAATCATGAAAAATGAAGGAGTTATGTCCTTGGGAAGTTGACCCAAAATTAGGGTTTCAGTAAAAATGACCTATAATGTCTTGGAATGGATGAAGACCTTCCAAGATTCAAATCAAATTTTGATGAACATGAAAGTTGTTTATATGGTTCTTAAGAACAGGTTTTCTCTTGGGGTCATCTCCATTTGGTCAACACATAAAAAGTTAGGTCCCAGTGCATTTCCAAATAGTCAGGTGAATTGACTAATCAACTTCTCAAGTCTACACCTCATATCTTGATGAATTGATGATTGAGGATACTCAAATAAGTTCAAATATGCATGGAATGATGAAATAAGGAACTTCCCTTGATTTTATTTTACCATGGGCTGAGGTTGCTTCATGAGCAAGGCAGAGTTGATGAATAGATGAATTAGGGTTTCCTTGGGAAACACACCTCAAACCCTTTGATTTGCTTGATCAAAATGATGAATTGAGATACTTGGGAGGCATATTTGATGGATGAGAGCTTTGGGAACCATTTCCATGTTTGCTTTCATCTCCTCTTGACCGTATCATTGCACATAGGATCTCTTAGAAGCTTTAGACCCTGTGACTGCTCAAGCTACAAACAAGAGATGTTAGTGACTTATTTTTGTGCTTTTGGTTAGTAAATAAAATGAGAAAAGCAATAATATACAATTCAAGCATGCTTGGTGATCTCAAACCACATCTCAAGAGATCCCACCCAAAGGCAAAGAGCCAAGATGCCTATGATCCTTGAGGCCATGCATATGCCATGTTATGATGTCATGAGGGATCTTAGGGTCAAAATTAGGGACTTACAATGACGTGTTTGGCCGGTGTCGGTATTTGTGGTCAATTGTGCTTATTTAATTATTTTGTGTGAATTAGTTTTTATTCCATGAATTAATATGAAATTCGTGCTTGATGTTGTATGCTTATCATCCATGTTATATTGCTCATGAATGGAGTGTTTGTATTGGAATTAAAGAATTCTTGTGTATGATCATGAATCTGAATTTTGTTGTTGGATGATAAAATAACATGTTAAATCGATGAAAATCAACATGATAATATATGGTAAATATGGATGTATGAATTAGGAGTTGTAGAGTTGCTGTAGTGGCAAAATTGCATTCTGGTTTTGCTGGTGTGGACGATCTCGCCTGGCGAGGATGACAGTATATGGGTGCTATTTTTGTGTTGATTTATAGGTTAGTTTTTCGATTTTAGCGACTGTTGGTTGTTGTTTGGCTCTGTTCAATAAGATAAATTGGCATGTTCGAGTGATATGTGAATGTATGTTCAATGTGTGAATGATATTGTGAATTGTATATATAATTGTGTCAATTATTGTACATGTTTGCTGATGATTGATGAGCTGAGTGGTTTGGAGTGAGAACTACTTGTAATGCATTGAATGCATGATGGATTACAGTCAGAGTGGGGTTGTAGTCATTGCTATGTTGTTGTCGTTGTGTGATTGTTTTCACCGTTATCATTTGTAAGGTGTATTATCATCCCTTTCTTGTTTGCTTTGTTGACTTTGTGCAATTGTTGTAGGGATACTTGGCAGGAGTAATCACTTGTGAGTGGAAGACAACCTTGGAGCTTTCTTCATTTATTTTATATTTATCTCTATTTTAGTCAGTTTTACATGCTTTGGTATGTAACATTGGGAACATGTCACATTAACTATTACGAATTGTAATTTGGAGTTTATTTTCGTTGATTGGTTGCTTTAATTAATTATTTGATGTTATGAGGATTATTCAAGTTTTTTTGTTGTGGGTTTTGAAA
Organism: Lathyrus oleraceus; assembly: GCF_024323335.1. Classification (NCBI taxonomy): domain Eukaryota; kingdom Viridiplantae; phylum Streptophyta; class Magnoliopsida; order Fabales; family Fabaceae; genus Lathyrus; species Lathyrus oleraceus. Next base: position 96,017,764 of record NC_066585.1, read on the forward strand.
AATGTTCATGAAGTTGCATGTTTTGTTTTGAGTAGCATCCTATGTAGTGAAAAATTATCTTTTACATTAAGAGTCAGGGTTTAGGTTGTTACACACTACGTCATCCTCCAGCTCAATAACAGCTAGTGCTCCTCTACCTGAGTATCTGTACCACAAGCGTGCACGACACCATAAAAAAAACAGGGGTGATAATACATTCATTAATATTAGAGGTGCAAAGTACAGTAAGGATAACATAATGCATAACAATCATCAATCATATGAATCATTCACAAAAATTACCCAATTGCAATGCAGATATGTATGCAATGCATTAACGTTTCTACTCCTATGCATGTGGTTCCAAATTTGGACATCAAAGTTATGTTAATGATTCATCCACTCACTAATGGTTCCTCTCTGAACCTAGTTCCTCTCTAAATACAGACTCATCACGTGTCCCCTCTTCTGAACCAACAACTCATCCCTGGACCGAAGTCTGTACACCTATCTCCAATATACATGATGCATGAAATGCAATAAAACAAAAATTAATATCATCATTGGTCCTTCTCTGAACCCACCCCATTGCCAATATAAAGAGACCAACATAGCTCCTCTCTGAACTACATATCTAAACATAACTTAGCATAATATATAATTATAATACAACATTGTTACTCAATAACGCTCACCAACAGTGTAAGAAAATATCATTACACAATTATCATCTTTCGACAAAGTCTCAAACCTCTACACAAACAATCGAATCAAACAACTTACTTTACACATTTAAAACATTTGATTTCCATCATCATACACACATGTAACCTTTAAGGAATTACTATGAGGTATTACTACGCCTCAGTTGTCCAACGCTTTAAACCGCGTCTCAATCGGAGTTAGAAAACCCACGTTATGCCCAAAACAAAGTTTCCCATGCAAAATTCCATAGGCCTTCTACACCCCCCGTAGAAACCATTACAGCCCGTAGTGGATGCCCCCCCCCCTCTTTTGTTACCACTTTAGTATAAAAGCCATAGGGCTACTACGGCTTCCTGTTTTCTCTTTGCGATTTTATGCGAATTTTCTAATTTTTTAGCATTGCATCAGACCCCAAACCCCCCAAAATTTGATTTCCAACATCCCCAAAACACATAGTAACTCATGGTATTCAAGTCATATGACAATTTAACATTTTATAACACCAATAAACATTATCACATCAATTCACATTGCTTTTTCATCAACACATAATCTAAACATATGAACTACATCATCTCTTATTTTATCATGGCATCCAACCATACAAAATTCACATAAAAAACAACCATTAATAAGTCACAATATTGAATCTACAATAGCAACCTAAGGGGTTTTTCACAAACCCCTTCAAGGTCTAAATTTCACAACAACGGTGGAAAAGGAAGAAGAAAAGAAAATAGGATAAGGATCTCTCTCTATCTCACGTGCTTTAATGCCCATATATGAAGAAACCCCCCCCCCCCCCCCCCAACTTACCTCGAGTTAATGAAAAAGTTTGAATCTGAATGATGAAAACTCCCTCTCTTCACTCTTGCTCTGCTAGGGCTTTTCTCTTCTCTCTTGCTATTTTCTCTCAAATTCACATATTAAACTTTCTCTTTTTCTCTTTCCTATTTTAAAAATTAAAAAAAAAATCTAATTCTAATTGGTTCTCACTATCACCTTCAATTTTTACTAATTCCACTTACTTCCTCAATTTTCAATTACTTTATATTTTCCTCCCAAACCCATTTATTCCCATCTTTCACACTAATTTTCTATATTAAATATACAAGTAATTCTCCCTAATTATTATTATCAAACTAAATAAATACTCGCTTCACCCAAATATCAAATAAAAATATTATAAATTCAAATCAAAATTATAATAAAAATATTATAATAAAGTTGGGGTGTTACAACACCAATCTATTGGGTGAACACATGAACCCACTTCCTTGGGTTTTCTATATATTTTCAGGAGCATTGCTTCACCTCTTCTTCCTTATTTTCAAAAACTTTATGCATCAAACTTCATTTTCATGACACTTTCCTTTCGCCGACCATGGTGAGAAAAACTACGTTCATCCACGTACGAGACATAACCTCTTTGTATTCTACTATCGATATGATTGACAAGTTTCGTCACGACATCAATTTTTCTAGCACAGTACAAAAGAGGGGTGTGATTATGGAGCATTTCTCTAAGATTAAGAGGGCATACATGGATGAAGGTGATAAAAACATAAAAAGGGAGTTGAATTCTGTTTGCTTTTTATTTATTTTTAAAACTCTTTGACATATTATAAACACACAAGGTTGAAGAATCTGATTCAGTCAGAGGTAGGCAGTGGATATGAAATACAAGAAATAAGAATAACACACATAGTTATCTTGGTTCCTCTCACAACTTGAGAGTAATTCATTCCCCTTGTACTTACAAGATATTTTCACTATAATCACACTAGATTATAATTTGCTCAAGCACACAAGCAAAAGACTTTCAATGCTCAAACACTAAATTAAGAGACTTGTATGCTCAAGCACACAAGCAAGAGATTTCAAATGCTCAAACACTTAGTAAGAGACTTCTAACAATCTACCTAACAAATAAATGATTATTTAGGAAAATACACTAGATATACAATCAAGGTGTATAAAGAATACAATACAAGTAGACTCTTTTAAGACTTAGGTATTTCTAGGATATACAAGGATAAGAAATCTTATGTTCAACTTGTGCTTTTATGTTGACAGAGAAAATTCTCTTTGAGTGTCAATTGGTATATTTTTCTTCATGTATTTAGCTCCTTAATAGAGAAGAAAAAAGTCGTTGAAGATGCAACATAATAGAGCCCTTTGAGAAGATTCAAAAAGATATGTTGGGATGTTTCACCAAATAGTCAAGGTTGGTGAAGGCTAGTTTGAAAACTCTTTGCAACAAAAGTGTCACTACCGGGGGTATAGATAACGAAACCAGGGACTGGCCGTTTGCAAAGAAACAGAAGAGTTGCCACCGAATTTTATTTATTCCTATAATAAGGAAAGGGGAAATAGTCGATAAAACCCTTGGGTAAATGATATGTACACAGGAAGTGCAATTATGGATAAAGAATCGGTCTCGCAACCGAGATTGGGTTCGGAAGTCGGTTACGCAAGATGAAGGTATTAGCACCCCTCACATCCATGGTACTCCATGGGAATCATTTAAGTTGTCTGTGTGCGTGGGTATTTATCTTGTTTATCGTTTTATTTTCAAAAGAGTGTGAAAGAAAGAGATTTTGGGTTTTTATTATTGTGTTCGCCAAGGATTGTGTCCCTTGTGCCTACATATCATTCATCGAGTGATAGAGAATCAGAGCTCTGTAGTTCGGAGTAAAAAATATTTGTGGGTTGGCAGATTATACCTTTGAGAAAAGGGTTTTCAGAGTGATGCCCTAAGGCGCAAAAATGAGTTTGATGGGTTGTGTTTATTTTACCTTGAAGAAGGGTTTATGAAAAGATTGTTTATGATTAGATTGCACTAAAGTCTATGGGCGGAGGCGAATATTCTAGACAAATAAGCCAAGTATCTTGTGTCCAAAATAATCAGAGTAAGGGTAGGAAAGCTTCATTTTTACTCATTCTCCACCATCTAAGGCTCGTGGCGCACAATACTAATTGTATTTTTTATTGTTTTTTGAATTTGATTATAAAAATGTCACTTAATGTTGGATCAAGGGTTTATTACTTTGATTATGAAATTGGTGATGGATAAAGAACATACAAAGTAACCAAGCAAGAAAGTAAAGAGTCTAATTGTAAGGTAGCCCAAGAGAAAGCCTTGTGTGTACAAAAGTGACCTAAGCTAACAAAGGATAATGGTATTACAGTCATGCATCCCTAGGGCAGTGCCATGATGCCATTATTACAATATGTATGTAAGTTATAAATGAAGTCCAAAATTGAGACAAAGGGTCAAAAGATAAGGGCAAGGTCTCTAAGCAAGGGTCCTAATATGAAATCCTCAAAGTCCACTACGCCAAAAACTGGAATAGACAGCGCACCTTAGAGGGCGCTTTATTACAAAAGCGCACTCTAAAGTGAAGCGAAAAAATAAGGAGCGAACAACTGGAATAGACAGCACACTTTAGAGGGCGCTTTTGTAATAAAGCGTCTTCTAAGGTGAAGCGAAAAAATAAGTAGGAGATAGAGGGACAACAATACAGGGCGCTTTTTAGAAAGCGCCCTCTAAGGTTACCCTTAGAGGGCACTTTTAAAAAAGCGCTCTATAAGTCCATGTGCATTTCCAATTTATAAAGCGCTTTTTGAAAGCCTTAGAGAGCGCTTTCATAAGCGCCCTCTTAGGCCCCCTTTAGAGGGTGCTTTTTTTCCACAAGCGCCCTCTAAGGTCCCCTTTAGTAAACATTAAAATTATAACATACTGCGCGTTTTGTTATTTCACTCTCTGTTATTTTCGTTCTTTTTCACGTTAAGGTTCTCACTGCTACGATTTTCGCTACTTCTAAGGCGTTCTCCTTCCACCTCTGTTAGATCTACAACGTTTCCTCCTTCTATTAATTCGTTGTTAGCTGTTCGATTTTGACACCATAGGTATTTTTCTAATCTTCATATTACTTGGTTTCTCTTCTGACGTTCACTATTGTTCATTTTTGGTTTCATTTTTCTTGGTTCATACATTTATTGAGTATTCTCAACAATAATTATTGTGTTGCAATGCTAGCAATGGAGACTAGGCATTATGGGTTAAATTTCACCAACTGTTCCATTTTTTTCTCGATGTAGAAAAAGGAGGCAGCAATATCTAAAACACCTTCTACCAATCAAAGGTACACTATGCAGCTTATGAGTGTATTTATTCTAGCATACATAACGTAGCTAGTAACTTAAGAAGTTTAGGTATGGATGTTATTTGATAGAGTAAATTAGAGTCGACTATTCTTCTGTTAGCTTTCAGTTAGACCATTATACAATTCTACATATATATTTTCTAGTCAATGTTTATCTTTTGTAAAAACTATATGATGATATATAACTATGCTACAAATTAGTGCATACCACTAATGCTTAATGCATGGTTCATACATTCTCATGCTATTGAAGTCAGAGATATCTAAAAATGTTGAGAAACTAACTCAATAAACCAAAATTGTTTTGGTTTTGGGTTGTTGTTGGAGACATGAATGCCCTGCACAGAGACTAACTCAATAAAGCGAAATTGTTTTGTCTCATCCCATTTTTGGTTTCTCTTCTGAAATTGTTTTTTGTTTATTCTAATTAGTAATGGATAATACATGGATGTCTTCCAATCGATTGTCGAAAGAGTACGAGAACAGGGTATCAGAATTCGTTAAGTTTGTCGTTGCGCATGCCGAAGACCCCAGTAGAATGATATGTCCTTGCTTGGGTTGTTGTTATGGGAAACGGGTTGACGCAGTTCAATTGACATCGCATCTAATGAGGCATGGAATTGATCGAAGTTATACATGTTAGAATTTGCATGGTGAGAAAAGTAACGAGAATGTTGAACCGGGGGATAGTACGACCTATGCCTCAAACTATAGTGGCGCAGATACATACGATTGTGATCGAGTTGAAGAGATTGCAGAAGCACTTAAAGGAGATCTTAAGGATTGTTTTTATATTTGTCATCTGATTTTAATTGTTTTCTTTATTACAGGTAAAATGGCTATTATGAAGTCAATCATTCGTGCAAGGGGCAAGGGATACTTGAAAGTATCAATTGATATTTGTTTAGATGGAGATGTTCCATTGTCGTCAAGCCTCATTCGCGTAGATGATGATGCTGGATATTTGAAAGTATCAATTGATATTTGTTTAGATGGAGATGTTCCATTGTAGTCAAGCCTCATTCGCGTAGATGATGATGCTGGATATTTGAAAGTATCAATTGATATTTGTTTAGATGGAGATGTTCCATTATCGTCAAGCCTCATTCGCGTAGATGATGATGCTGGATATTTGAAAGTATCCCTCTACAACAATGGAACATGTCCATCTAAACAAATATCAATTATATCTTCAAAAGATAAAGGACCAAAAATATAAGGGGATTACGCAGCAAATCGAGTCAGTTGCATCAAAAAAAAAGGTATAAACACAATTATATGATATTTATGCATAGAAAATGTTAATTCTTGATCTTATACTTCACCTAACTAATTTTATGATATTTTAGGTTCATGCTATTGATATTGAACAAAAAGAGGTTGTTGCTAAGAAGACTGCGGCTAGCAAAAAAAACATACATCTCAGAGATGCTTTTGCTACTTAGTTTTATTTCTTTTTAAGTTATAAATTGGTTGTATATTTAGAATCTTTAGAAGTTAAACGATTATATATCAGTGGATTGTTGTATATGTATGGATTGTTGTATATAAGGCTTGTTGAATGCAATGTGTGAAAAAGGGCTTCAAATTATACAGTTTTAGATGTACTACTTCAATATACAGGTTGTCTAAAATAAATAAATAAATATAGCGCTTTTTTTAAAAAAAAATTTAAATAACCACCCACTTTAGAGGGCGCTTTCCAGTAAAAGCGCCCTCTAAACCCTTAAAAGTTTCCACTTTAGAGGGCGCTTTCCAGTAAAAGCGCCCTCTAAGCCCTTAAAAGTTTCCACTTTAGAGGGCGCTTTCTTTAAAAAGCGCCCTCTAAAGTGGCCCTTAAAGGGCTTAAAGAGCCACTTTAGAGAGCGCTTTCACCAGGAAAAAAAACGTTGTCTTTACCTATGTCAGCGCCAGATTAGAGGGTGCTCTAAAGCGCTGTTATAGGCCAAAAAAAGCGCCCTCCTTTCCCTTATTTGGCGTAGTGGTCCCATGGTTGATTACAAGTAGAATGCATTTTTTGGTCTTATCATTTTATCAAGTTTTTGTTGTTTTTGATTGTATGATGACAATAAAGTAAATAACAATAATAAATATGCATGGGGAGTATATACAATGATGATGACTATAATGAGTACTTGAATGTAATTAAAATTAAATATAAGTAAATCATAAGGTAATAAAGTTGGCATAAAAGTAAACCACAAGACAATAATAATAGAATCACAATAATGGTTAGTGATAAACAAAGTTAGTGAAGTATAGTTAGTGGTTAGTAATATGTACAAGGTAAATATTTGAGGATTATCTATCCATAGGTCAAAGAAATCAAAATACGGCGCATCAGGGGATAACTTATCACTGATGCAAAGTATTGAAGATGGTCAGTGATCATCTAACAATAGATTTGTAACAATTAAAGTTATACAACCCCAAGTCCATCTATCAATAGTTTGACCAAAGGAAGATTGTATCACTCAATGATCACAAGTTAATTGTTGATTAATGGTTAAGTTATGTACAAGTTAAATATGAGAGCACAAGTATGAGAGGGTTAGTAATCAATGGAATCAAAATAATTCATATGGATTAGCAAGTTAGTATACAAAAATATGACTTCATCTATGTATCAAATGACTCAACTTTGGTTGAAATAGAGGCAACCTATCAATGCCTCAAAGTATCATGAATGATCCAGTGATCATTCATTGATAGATTTGAAGCATTGAAGGTTTTATCAACCCTAAACAACCATAGTCATTACCTAATAGATTTCATTAGTCACCATTAATCAAGGCATGAAAAGTCCACAAAAAATTCCCAAATAAAATAAAAGAGAGAAAAATAATGAGGGTGTCTTTGAAAAATATTTTGATCAGAATAAAAATAAAGGGTGAAAAAAATAAAATCAAAATGGAAATAAATAGTTGAAAAATAAGAAAAATGAAATAAAAAAGAAAGGGACCAAAACTAATGTGAGGGCGCTAGGGGTTGAACCCCTGACCTTCGGGTCATGGGATAAGCCCCATCCATTTGGTCAAGCGCCTTGTGGTGTCAAAGGGGCGCTTCAGCAAATAATATATTAAAGCAACTACTAAAATAAAACACGTGCCCGAATGGACTAATGAGAAGCAGACAACAAATATTTTTGAATTCAAATGCGCGAAGAAACATTTTCTTCAACCTTCAACCATCCAAAATCAAAACTCCAAAACACATGTTTTCCAAGGGAATCATTAATGGATTCAACTTCCCTACACTTCATCGTTCTCATCTCCACAGTCATCAGTCATTGATTGGCTCTGAGTATGGAGAATTTCTCAAGATTTATGAAATACGATTTGACCTAAAAATATAATTAAATGGTTGATAATGGATAATCAAGATTCAGACCATGGGGGTTAAGCATTAGCAAGTGATTTCGAACAAGAGGGTAACTTGTTTGAGTGAAGGAGATGAGTGAAACTACCTATTCGGAGTCGATTTTAGAGTGGAACTTTGATGGCTATGGACATCTCAGGGAAGGAGGTTGTAAGGTGTTTTAGGGTTTCATAAAGTTTGAGGGAGGTTGAGGGAAGCTTTCTCGGTACTTGGTTTGGTTTGAAAAGACTTAGAACTTCAAAACTGAATCTCTATTTTCAATGGAGGAAGGTTGTTCTGAAGTAGAGTGAGTTTGGATTTTGAAGCTTCATTATCTGATGGAATACCTTCCCCTATTTATAGGGAAGATGTTAGGATGTTTAGGTTGGAGAAAAAGTGAGGTTTTATCAGAATTAGGATGAGGCTCGAAGCATGCTTGAAGGTGGGATTTTCGGGACAAGAGTTGGTTGTTTATGACCTAGTTTGCACTCCCAACCATCTGGTTTTCCTCCTTAGCATCAAATAGGTGAAACAAAGGGCTTTGATCTGACCTGTTATGGCTTTGTCTTTTATCCATTTTGGGAAAAATCAGATTTTTTACTTTGGTTCGAATTGCTTCACATGTGACTTGGTTCCTCCCATTTTGACTTTCAAACTTGTCACAAAATGATACAATATGAATTTGGGATCATAAGGGATTGAAACAAAGTGGTTTAAGGACCTAAAGCTTGATTATGCAAATTCTGGTTATGTGTGGTCTGACTTGTGCAACATGGCAAGTCAACAACTTTGAACTTGGGCCAAATGAAATTGGCTCGTGCATTTTGCATGAAACTTGTGCCAAATACTCTTTGTCATGTCCTTGATCATTTGCAAAAAGAACCAGGTCAAAAGGAGTTGTGGTTTGGAAATGGAAATGAGGTAAAGTAGTGGTCATGGGCATGATTCTAGGTCTGGCTAGGCATCTTGACCAGCTTGGCCAATCCAAAAATTGAGGTCCTTGCTCAATGAATTAAGTCTTAGACCTTGAAACAAAGTTTAAGAGGGAATCAATTAGGATATTTGGCACAAATAATATCTTGAAAACCTTGAAAGGTAAATAATTTATGGACTTTGGACGAAATGGTGGGCCATTCTTGCCAAAATGTGACCAACCAACATGACCTAGAAATGCCACTTTGTGATTCCTTGATCTTTAAGGCGTGATGATGGATGTTTGGGGCTCATATGATCATATCATGATGGAAAATGAGGCTTGGAGCTTTCTAGCATGATTTTAAGTCAAGCCCATGGGTGAACCAAATCATTGAAAATGATGAATTAAGACCAAAATAAAGGCATTGTCCCATGGTGAAATGGATGTTTGTTTGATGAGATAATGGTTTCAAATTACTTGAAATGAAAGTGAATGAAGTGTGGTATTATGGGATGATCAAATGAGGTAAGGCATAGAATTAAAATATGCACAAACTAGGGTTTCTTGGACCACAAGTTTCATCAAGAATCAAAGCCATACAAATTAGGGGTTTGAGGTGCAAGGAATGTATTGAGGTGATTCAAGGGGTTGTGGTATGAACAAAATTTTAATATTATGGGTCCTCAATGGTATGGTCAAGACTCAAGGTGAACCATGACTTGCACAAGTCAATGAGGGTCAAGAACTAGGGTTAAGGTCCTTGGGTGACCAAATGAATCTTCACATGTCTTCAATGTTGGATCACCATCCAATTAGGGACTTGGAAAGTGAGTGAGATGTCTTGAATGATCCTCCAATATCCAAGGATGCTTGAGGAGGGAGAATAGGGTTAAGGTGGTTTGGACACACCTCAACATGACCAGAGGTCTTGAAGCTTCTTGGATGAGCCCCTCATGCCTTGAGTTTGTACTTGTGGATCATTGTGGATATAGATGCATATGAGATGATGCATAAGGGATGTATGCTCATGTATTAAGGTTATGGAGGGTGATATGGAGGTAGGGTAAATTTGAGGGTATGACAAAAATGAATTAGCAATTGTCTCCCAACAAACTCTATGAAGAAAATAGAGCTTAGGTCTTCATATAACAAAGTAGACTCAGAGATTGATAGAGACCCATCATAGTCATCTTTGTCCTTGTGCTTTGATTGGCTCAGGTCTGATCATCAGAAGAAGACTTCTTCAATGTCTGGCCTTCAAAGGCTGACTCCTTCATACTTTGACCTTTAAACGCTGACCTTTTCATATGTTGTGTTCTTCAGAGTCTAGTCTTCAGCTTCTGATCCATCAGAATTTGGTCTTTAACCTTCCCATTGAATGTTGTATTCAAAACCAATACTTGGATTCTACATGAAATTTAAGTCTATGGTCGTGCAAACTTGAGCAAACATTAGTATACCCAATTGTATTTTAAATACCTTGTTATCATCAAAACCTAATGGATATGAGACAAATCAATTTTGTTCCAACAATCTCCCCCTTTTTTATGCTGACAAACATAAGTATTTAAGAAAAATGGTTGATAATTTAATTAACTAGTTGACATCAAGGTCTAAGGTTTGTAATCCCCCCTCCCCCCTTGAGTCTAACAGTTCATAGGGTGATGTTTGTAAGCTCCCCATAAGTCTCATCCAGGTTAATTAAATTTGAATAATTAAAGCACAATAATAATTCTTCAAAATTTAAATAAGAATAATAACTGTCAAATTTCAGGTGCTTAAATACTTCTATATCCACTCCTCCTTTTTTCATCAATAAAAAAATGTAAGGAAATAGAAAAGAGACTGAAAAAAAAATTCATTTAACTAAAGAAGTTTTTAATAGGCACAAAAATCTAATAAGAAAATGCACAGAAAAGAAGTTTGAGATTTTATCAGATCTGAATAGAAAAGAATTTAAAATCAAATTTGATTTCCCCCGTTTTTCAAAAGTTAAAAAATAGAAAAAGAATTGAAAACATATTAGAATGGTTGAGAAACAAGTCGTCAATTCTCGAGATGGTCAAAGTAGTTTCTGAAAACTGAGCATTTGATAGAAACAAAGAAGTTTAAGCTGGGAAGATATTTTTGAAGACCAAAGTCACATCTCTCTCCTATGTCCATTGGTGCACAATAATCAACATTAATTCTTATTTATCCCAAACTCTCTATAAAAGTTATCTTCCGTTACAAGCAAGTTCACATTCATTTTCATCCATCTCTTCTTAAAACATATAGAATGAGCAAGTCATCCTAGAATTCCAATGAGAACTCTTCCAATGAGATTAGAAAGGTTGTAAAGGATGTCGAAGGAAGGAAACTAAAGAATGCTAAGCTTAGTCAGGCTGAAGGTTCAAAGTGACGAATTGGTTCAACTGCATAAGCTTCTTTGGTGGGAGGACATCAGTATCCAAGATGAAAAAACTCAAGAAGGATAAAAATCCAGCTGATTATTCTGATTCAGAAACTGATGATGACTACATGACTTTCCTGAAAATGGGAGGTTTCCATCTTGATGTATTCTAAGAGTTGCATTCTTTATAATGCATCTTATTGCTTATGAGAATGAATCAGGATTTGTAACAATTTCTTAATAATAACAGATCCTTTCCCATTTGCATCTATGTTGTCATAAGCATACATTTGTTGAGCCATTAAAAAGTAGGTTACATATAAGTTTTCAACCATTTCAACCAATTTTGTGATATGTGTGTTAAGAAACATAGAGTGAGTAAAAAAATTAAATCACACACCCATAAAAGAATTGATTTAAGGGGAACCAAAACAAGATTTAATTTTATCTAAGAAAATGGTTCCCAATGGTAAAGTAAACATTTTTTACAGCAGAAGAATATGTACGACAAATGTCATACATCTTTGCCTTAACAGAAAATGCTTGGTTATGCCAATTACTATGACTCAGAGATCAGAAGACAGAAAGTTCCCAAAGGAATTCTAACTTAGGAACTTTTGAATCAGAAAATCTTCTAAAATAGAGAACTAACTAGTTTAGAGTCTAATAACTTAGAACCACATAGAAACCAATCAGAGACACAAAGGAATCTGATGAAACAAATAGTAATGATAGATTGGGATGATACAAAGTATTCAAAAACATTTACATAATTAACCACCAGTTATTATCAAACAACTAAGAAACCAAGTGTCATAAAACCTTTTAGATTCATGACATATAAGTGGACAGATGTTAAACAAATTTCCCACTTATATGTTATCAAAGGAAACAAATTAAAGTCTGAGTCCGAGTATGACATATGCTATTATTCATTGGAAGCTAGTTCAGACCTTCTGACCATAGTAGCTTCTGATCATAATCAGACTGATCCTCCATTAAGAAACAATCAGTAATCTTTAGCAAAATGCATGTTCAAATTATTTTTGATAAAATCAAATCTTCCAGTAGTAAGGGGTTCAGTAAATATATCATCCCATTGATGATCTGTATCAATGAACTGTATAGCTATCACACCCTTTTCAATAAAGTCTCTAATAAAATTATGTTTTATTTTTATGTGCTTGGTTCTAGAATGTTGAATATGATTTTTTTATGAAACGTATAGCAGAAAAATTATCATAAAAGGTTGGAATACTACTTCCACTTATCTGATAGTCTTCCAACTGATATTTCATCCATAGTAGTTGTGTGCAACAACTTGCAGTTGAATGTATTATGCTTCTGTTGTAGACAAAGAAATTGTTTCTTGTCTTTTACGAGCCCATAATATTAGGTTTTCACATATGAATTGACAACTTCCACTAGTGGATTTTCTCTCAATTCTATCCCCAACATAGTCAGTATCATAGAATCCAACCAGCTTATAATCTAGGGATTATTTATAAGGAAACCCTAGATTGGTTGTTCCCTTCAGATACCTAAAGATCCTCTTAACAACTATTAAGTGAGTCTCTCTAGGATCTGACTAAAATATTGCACACAAATAGACATTGAATAAAATATATGGTTGAGAAGCTGTTAAATAAACTAGAGAGCCAATCATACCTCTATACAACTTCAGACAAACCTTGGCGCCGCTTTCCTCTTTGCACATGTTGTAGGTTGGATGCATAGGAGTTCACATGATCTTGCAATCATCAAGCTTGAACTTCTACAGAAGCTCCTTTATATATTTAGTCAGATGAACATATAATCTCTCTTTTCATTGATTGATTTGAATATCAAGGAAGAACTTCACCTCTGCCATCATACTCATTTCAAATTCATCATGCGTTGTCTTTGAAAATTATTGGCAAAAAAACACTAGTTAAACCAAATATAATATCATCAACATAAACTTGGACAATTAAGATATCACTCTTAAGTGTATTTCTTAAGAGTATAGTGTCAACTTGCCCTTTTTGAAATCCATTTTCTAACAGAAATTTACTTAGTCTCTCATACCAAATTCTGGGAGCTTGTTTGAGTCCATAGAGTGACTTCTTCAGTTTGAAAACATAATATGGATGGACTGAGTCCTCAAACCCAGGTGGTTGTTTGACATACATTTCTTCATAAATGACTCCATTTAAGAATGCACTCTTAACATCCATTTGGTATAAAATAATGTCATTATTAATAGCATAAGAGAGAAGTAACCTGATTGCCTTTAACCTTTCAACTGGTGCAAAGGTTTCAGAGAAATCTATACCTTCTTCCTGATTGTAGCCTTGAGCTAAAAGTTTAGCATTATTTATTACCAATTCTCCTTTCTCATTGAACTTTCTTATGAATACCCATTTCGTTCCAATAATGTTCTTCTTCAAAGGTTTGTGTACCAGATCCTAGACATCATTTATTTGAAACTAATTCAAATCTTCTTGCATAGCCACAATTCAACCATCATCAGAAAATGCCTCATCTAGAAAAGTAGGTTCGATCACGGATAGTAGTACTAACATATAATGTGCTTTATCTAAAGGCAAATCTTGTCTTTCTAGGGCTATCTTTATTTCCAATCATTAACTTTTCTAGATGAGAAGACTTGTACTTGAAGGCCTTCTTGGATTGTGATGCATCCGATGAGCCATCTTGAGCTTCTTCAAATTCCTCCATATTTGGATGAGCTTTTGAGGTTGGCTCAACTTCCAGATCACCAGCTTCTGAAGTTTTGATAGCTTCTGAATATCCAACTTCTGATGAATTATTAGCTTCTGAACTTCCAACTTCTGGACCTCTAGCTCCTGATGTGTCTTCAGATACACAGATTTCTGAAAAAATTTGAACTAGCTCTGATATTTTATTTCCAGGATCTTTATCATCAAATTTGATATGTATTGACTCATCAACCATATTGGTTTCAGACTTATACACCTTGTATGCCTTAGAGGATTTGAAGTATCCCAAAAATATACCCTTATGAGTTATGGAATCAAATTTCTTCAGATAGACTTTATTGTTTAGAATGTAACATGTACATCCAAACTGATGAAAATAAGAAATGCTTAGCTTTCTTCCCTTAAACAACTCATATGAAGTCTTCTTCAGAATAGGTCTAATATAGATTCCATTTTAAACATAACATGATGTGTTCACAGCTTCTGCCCACAAGTACTTAGGTAAGTTGTTTTCATGGATCATGGTTCTGGCCATTTCTTGTAAATATATTTTCTTTCTCTCTACAACTCCATTTTACTTTGGAGTTCTAGGAAAAGAGAACTCATGGAGAATTCCATGTTTTTTACAAAAAAAAAATCAAATAGATCATTTTCAAATTCACCACCATAATCACTTCTTACCATTAAATTTTTTTATTCCTTTTCAGTTTGTACTTGTATGCAGAAGATGTTGAACACATCATATGATTCATCATTGGTTATAAGGAACTTAACCCAATTTAATTTTCTATAGTCATCAACAATGACTTGACCAGATTTCTTCCCATTGATTGATGTGGTACTAACATGACCAAATAAATAAATGTGAAGTAGTTCTAAGAGTCTGGAGGTAGAGACACTGTTTTTAGTTTTGAAAGAAGTTTTACTAATTTTCCCTACTTGGCATGCTCCACAAAGAGCATATGAGTGCTAATTGAGATCTTTCAATCCTTTGACAAGTTTCAACTTGCTATGTTTATAGATTAATCTCCAATTAGCATGACCTAACCTTCTCTACCAGATCCACTTCTCATCACATTGATAGAAGACAAAGTACCTTATGATCAACCAATTCAAAAAAATTAATTTTATATACATTGCCTTTCCTCCTACCTTTCAACACTGTGGACTTGTTAGATTCATTTATGATTATGCAGTTGTTCTTATTAAACATGACTTCATAACCACTATCACAAAATTGACTAATGCTTAATAGGTTACGTTTAAGTCCATCTACAAGACAAACATTATTAGTTGAGATAGAGGAGTTACCAATAGTACTCATACCAGTGATCTTTCCTTTTTGGTTTCCTCAAAATTCCACAATTCCTCCCTCTTTCAGAGTTAGGGTTTGGAACATAAGCCTTTTTCCTATCATATGTCGTGCACAATCACTGTCCAGGTACCATGACTGATGCTTTGCTTCTCCCATGAAGCATATTTGTTGCAAAGACAATTTTAGATTTAGGTACTCATAGTCTTATAGGTCCTTTAAGCTAAATTTCGACAGGTTTCTTCTTGTTTTGTACCTTTGCTCTCATACGATAAGGCTTAGAACCATTCAAGACTTTTTATTTGAAAGTTTATTGTCTTGAATGGATATTGGTCTTAGGTTATGAACCTTTCAGAACCTTAGCTTCTGATATCTTAGGTTTTGGCTTCTTCAGAACCTTTGACTTTAAAGTCTTAGGTTCTAGTTGCTTTAGAACCCTTGACTCAGCAGCTTTAGGTTCTGACTGATTCAGAACATTTGCATTTTCAGCAGTAAGTATAAAATAAGAATCAAGCCCTTTCTGAGCAGAGCTTGAAAAACAAGGATATGTGGGTTTACTCAAGGTTTCAAATCTTGGACTAAAAGATTTTTGTGAGTAACCAAGACCTTCCCTTTTGCTTTTACTTACTCCATAAATCATGGAAGCAAGTTTAGTTCTATTAAAACCATTTATGATAAACTCTTAAAGAGACATTTAATGCTCATCAAAAGATTTATCAGACACTTCCTTTACTAGAGCAATATGATCTTTCTCTAGAGCTTCATTTTTATTTTGAACAAAATTTAATTCTTCCTTAAAAAGATCATATTTTTTCAATATTTTCATGTATCTGGATTTATCATGATATCTTCCCATGAGATCTTGAATGAAAGTAATTAAATCAAAACGAGATAGTTTAGAAAATACCTCATCCTCTTCCTCAAACTCTGAACTAGAATCTGAGCCAGATTCCGCTTCAGAAGATTTAAGAGCCATGAAGGCAAGGTTGGCTTGCTTTTCATCCTTTTCAGATTCTTCTTTATTGTTAAGTTTATCCCATGTTTCCATGATACTTTTCTTGAATTTGTTTCTAAACCCAACTTTTTGAAAGCTTCCCTTCTCTAACTTGTTCTTTTGTAGTTCAGGACATCCAACAATGAAGTGATTAGGCTTTTTGCATTTGAAGCATCCTTTCGGATCATCCTTCTTTTCTCAGGAGCTAGATCCTCTGAAGTCAGTGCTTCTTCCAGAAAATCTCTTGTTCTTCCTGGCCAGATACTGAAACCTTTTGATTATGCAGGTAATTTCCTCATCATCTGAGTCAACTTCAAAACCTTCTACATTAGAAGCTTCTTCAGACTCCCAGACTTGAGGAGCCTTTGCAGCTTTAGCAACATACTTCAAAGCCAGAGGCTTTGGCTTTGTAATAGGTTTATCTCTATTAAGCTCCATCTCATGGCTATGAAGATTACTAATAAGACTTTCAAGGCTTAATGTGTTTAAGTCTTTAGCCTCTTGAATAGTTGTAACTTTAGGTCTGTATCTGACAGGAAGACTCCTAAGAATCTTCTTGATATGATCATATGTAGTGTAGTGACATGATCATATGTAGTGTAGCTCTTGCTTAGAACCTAAAGTCCTGACACAAGAATTTCAAACCTAAAAAACATGATTTCAATGTCTTCATCCTTCTTTATTCTGAACAACTCATATTGTTGAATTAGAAGGTTAGTCTTAGATTTCTTAACTTGTTGATTCCCTTCATAAGTGGCACATAGGGATTCAAAAATGGTCTTATCTGTATATTTATCAATGATTTTGATGTACTCAGAGTGAGGTAAAGTATCAACCAAGATGCCTCTAACTCCATGATTTTTTCTATAGATCTTTTCCTGAGTTGATGTGAGAGTTTTTCTATCAGACACCATTCTAAATCCATTGATTGGAATATCAATTCCATCTTCTAGATATCCCATAACTCATCATCAAGACCTACTATATGAGTATACATCTTGCAAGTCCACCACTCAAACTCAATAGAGTCTCCACTAAAAGTTAGAGGTCTAGATGTATAATTGTTCTTTTCTTAATTGCTATAATCATGACATATATATATATATATATATATATATATATATATATATATATATATATATATATATATATATATATATATATATATATATATATATATATATATATATACACACACACACACACGCACACACGTGAATTTCAAATTGCAACAAGAATAAATATGTATATATATATCAATTGCATCAATTCAACATATAAATATGAATACAAGAACAATAACAATTTGCAAACATAAATATATATAATAAGACTTAAACGAAAACATAAATTCAAACTGGTAAATAAATTAAACATGTAATTAAAACTACGATGGTAAAAATGCTGGAATTAAATTCCGGAAAAAAATTTCCGGCAAGATTCTATTTCGAACGATCCAAGTGCGTACAAAATTTCCTAAATTATGACTACTAAGTTGCCCTTATTACTCAATGTGAACAAATAAGTGCTTTGAAATTAAGTGTTTTTTTTGCCTAAACAATACTAAAAACTTGGACCCCTAAAACTGAAGTTTGAAATCTCATGTATAGCTTAAAACTCGTCCAAAAACTGCTGAAAAGTGGAAGAAGTTGGTTGAGAAAAGTGTGTATAGTGGGAAGATTGGTTCAACATTAGTGGGGCGAAAAAATAGCATTTGGTCAGGATGACGGCCGTGAGCCTTCTCTTTTTCCATTTCTTCAATGGGTGACAGTTGTCAAGGAGGGTGACGGGCGTCAGCCTGCTGGATTTTGTATTTGGCAGCATTTTAGCCCTTTTCCGATCCTTTTTTCTTCGTTCTTGCTTGTCTGAGTGTCCAATCAACACACACCTAAAATGAACAATAAATACCAACGTAACACAAACAAAAATATATGAAATAACACTAAAAAACATGTGAATCAAGTCAAAATACACTATGTGTTATCCCGTTGTCGAACTCCCATACACTTGAACCATTGTTTGTCCTCAAGCAATTTAGATAGCATGTAAATATAAAAGATGCAGCAATTTGATCATAAAGACATTGAGCAAAGCAAAGTTTTGAAAGTTACTCGTACGTGGTTGATAAAAATTAGTTCGGCTAGGGTCAATTCGATAGGTACTAATGAAACACTAAGGGTATTGTAACAACATAAACCATTTTTGTGGACACAAAGCTCCCTCATATGCATACTAGTGCTAAATCATGCTATTAAAATAAAGTTTTATTTTCCTATCTGCTTCGAATCTTCTTTCATTTATGACTGTCACATTAAGGCCCTTTATCTCTCGTCTTGCATGACAGGTGGTTTCTTAGTGGTTATGATCCAAACATCCTTTCTTTATAAGTTTTATTTATTTTTCAAAGATGCAAGAAAACAATTTCTCTTTTTTTATAAGTATTTCAACCACTTCATTTAGGCTAAATAACCAGGTGAGGGTTACCTAACTTAGTAGACACAATTTATTCCTTTTTTGTTCATATTTTTTTTTGCACAGTGGATCATTTACTTATTATTCGTCGACTAGCCCACTCAGTGACTACAGATGGTGCCTGACTGGATATTAAAACTACTTTGAGGATTTTTCAGCAAATAGACGCTTAAGACTAAAGTTCAATAATACTGATTTTATCGAATTTTCCCAAGTCTCATTGACCTAGCCTCTCCACTCTTCATATTCTATATACTTTCAAAATAAAATTAAGCTTGCTATGCACTTTAAAATTAAAAAAAAAAATTGGTATGGCTCAAGCAAACAGGATATTTAATAAACAGCAGAAACCACACATAAATGACTCGATGACACATGTTAAGACTCGAAGCATACACTATGCTGTGAAAACAGTAAAAATAACTAAGAAATGATAAACATAAAACATATTAGAGCTAACAGAATAAAATAAAAAATGCATGAAAATGAATGAAAGCAATAAATCACCTCCCCTACACTTAAGTCGAACATTGTCCTTAATGTTTCGAAACAAGAGTAAGAGAGGGAGTAGAACCTAGTGATGTGTGAGATATCAATGTCGGCCATGACCCCGAAATCGCCCCCTAGGATATTCGTAGTAATAAGGTGGATGTGGCATACTTATACCGCGCATATAGTGCAAGATATCCTCGATCTGCTCGTCATGATAGTACTGATGTTGGAACTCCCTAGAGTCCCTCTCCTCTAGCCTCACTTGCAACCCCTGCACCCGATTGGGCAGATCCGATATCTAGTGCTTGTTCTGCCCCTGATAATCATGTAGCTTCTCATGTAACTGCTGTATATGAGCCATCATGCCCACCTGATATTGGTGCATAACTCTGAACAACTACTCATGTTCGACATCAATGTCATTTCTGGAGCGCATCTTGTAAAGGACATTGTCAAGGGCAGTGTGGATAGTTATATAGTCATACGCTTCTCATGTTTGATGGCCAGAAGAGGTACCTGTAAAAGTATGAGTAGAATAGTGTGTAGTGTGTGCAGGCGCCGATCATACTCCTCATCAGTATCAACATCCTCAGGTGTGCGTTCAATAGGGACACTAGTAGTAGGCTGGACATCAATATCCACCAGGACATCTAGAGAAAATAACCAATTATCTTCAAATCTCACATTAATCCGTTCCAAGTTAGGAAAAAAATGCTCGGTATTACTTGTCCCTTTACCATGAGATAGAACTATGTCCAGTTCTTAACTGCAAATAATTTCCCGTGCTAGACACGATTTCACGTCTAGAATGCGGGAGTCCTTAATAGGCTCAAGAATGGCTACCTCACCATGCAAGCCTAATCCTAAAGAAATGGTAGTGATCAATCCTCTTATCACAATCCAACCAGAATGGGACTTAGCTATGTCAAACATCTTAGCTAGCATAAACACCGCTATGTGAATTCTCCATGGGAGGAAAATAGCATCAATGAAGTATAACTCTTTCGAGTTTACATTTTCACTACTGTCGTCGCGGCCAAAATTGGTGTGGGCCAAGACTTTATGAAAATATTTAATCGTTGGGTTATGAATGTGGGAGGATTTCCTCCCTTCAGTACAAGTGGCTAGCTCACAGGCCAGCCTCTGCCAAAGGTACCAAACTCGAGGCCCCAAATTCCCGTCGAAAGGATTTCAGTGGCACACTGGGTATGATTATTATAAAACTGGAAAAGGAATTGATCTCATCATGGTTAAAAGAGTACTCTTGGTTAAATAGCCTAAAAACGACACCTCCACCAACTCTACGCACTCATCTAGTATAAGAATAATCAAATGAACTTAGAAATTATAAAGGGAGCCTAGTATAGGTCCTATGTTTCAAAGCCATAAAGTGACTCATCTGCAACCTATCAGACATAAAATGAATAGAATCATAAAGTCTGAAGGTTCTAAGATAAGAGTCGTCGGGGTACCTTGTGGAACTCAAAGTTCACCGGTATAAAACTTCATATATTTCCCTCTGAGCCTCATCCTGGAACTCTATTCACATATAATAAATAAGTTGTGGTCTTGGAGGCATGGTGAAATTTCAGATTTTCAAGTGAGGGTAGTGAAACATTGAAAATTTTAAAGTGGTAAAGTTCGGTTTTTGACACTAGAATTTGGTTTTGGGCAGTGTGGTGATTGAATTTGGTGCTTATGGTTTTGGATTTAGTGGAGAAATGAGGGACATATGGGGTTTTGAAGGGAGAGTTTTAATGGAGTTTAAATAGACTAATGGGGAAGAAGAAGAAGAAGAAGAAGAAGAAGAAGAAGAAGAAGAAGTAGAAGAAGAAGAAAAGGTGGGAATATTTGAAAAGTGAGGGGTTGGAAAACATGAGAGGTGGTAAAGGTGTAGAGAGATAGGGGGAATGGTCAGAATGCTTGGGAGACCGTGTCCAGAACATGTTGACGGGAATCAGCCTAGCTGACAGTCCATCCTGTCAGCAACCAAGGGTCAAAATCCAAAAACTCACACGCTGACAGGCGTCAGCTTTCAAATTTTCAAATTTTCTCAATTTTTTTGCTCTATTTGGTGCGTTTGAGTGTTCTCCAACTTCTTACCCGATTCTATATTACTTTTTGTAAACAAATAAGTGAAATCAAAGGGTAAAAGGAGAATAATTTTTGTGGGTTGCCTCCTACGCAACGCTTCATTTAACGTCGGTAGTTCAACAAAAGAAAATAACTTAAAACAAAACTAGAGAAGAAAGGGTAATGAAAACAGAAAAAAGGGAACCGGTTCCTCCCCTACACTAAAATTGAACATTGGCCTCAATGTGGCTGTTTAAGTGGAAAGAAGGAAGGAATCACCTTTAAAGAGGTCAATGGTCATGGTGTCTGGCTGTTGGACCCAGAACTCTATGGAAGGAGTATACTTCTTGATACAGGTGGTCCAACTGCTCTTCCATTCTATCAGTTTAGTCTTGTAGGGCTTGACGAAGAGCATTGACTTCACGTCAGAGGACTTTGAGCTCATAGTCAACATTGTACCCTTGAGAAATAATAGGACCTATAGAAGAAGAAGAAGAATAAGAAGAAGAAGAAATATTTGACTGAGGTGTTGGGTGGTATTCAAATGCGGGATGAGTCAATGGTGGTGTAGGTGTCTCTCCCTGGCCTTCTAATTGGTACAGCCCGTTATCACAGTTGTGGACACTTATTTTCTCATGGTTTGGGAGGACAAAGTAATGGACATTTTCATTATTAATCAGTAGTTGGAATTCATTAGTCCTCCTAACTCTTACCAATTGTTTATATAAGCAGTGTTCGATGTTTAACAGACTGTTACCCCCTAGAGGGACTAGGTGTGCTACTTAGTTATGAAGTCGTACAGCTACGGTTATGGACGTGACAATTTTGCCAACGAAAATATTTTCTCTTTCCGACTTCGCTAGTGTGTCCAAATTGGCAAGCAAGAATGTTGTAAAATGGACATGCCGAGATTGGAAAACACTGAGCATGATAATTAACTCTTCTTTACTAACAGTGTCAATGTTATCACTCTTTCTAAAGATGGTTTATGCTAAAACCATATGGAAGTAACTAATAATTGGGTTATGAATAAGGGTGGCATTCATCCTTTCATGGTCAGGTGGAGCTACCATGGTGATGTTACCCTATAAATTGTCAAGCTCATATTGCATGAAGTTGTCATTGGGCACATCAGTGAAGGCATCAGGTCCAGTATGAAATCCTAATATTTTCTTATTTCATTATGGTTAAAACGATAATCAGGCCCAAACAACCTAAAGACAGTCATACCCCTATCTCTGCCTACTCTTATATCATGGTAGTAATAGAAGGAACTAAGAAACTCAAGTATGAGGTTCTGGTAGGTGGGGTATCTAGCAATTGAGAACTAGTCCCAGCCAATTTGATTAAACATATACCTGAGGTTGTCTTGTAGGCCTAATGTTGCTAGGCATTGGAAATCAGGATACCGGGTCAGAGAAATAGTTATTTGTAACAAGTCCTCATAGTGCCTCTTCTCGGTGTCATTCTTGAATATGATCCTCTAGTTGTCGATGTGTTGCATTCTCAAATAATTGTTAGTAGAAAGGTGATATCGAGAAAGAAGATGACTATAAAATGAAACATAAACAATTACAGTGATGTTCAATAGGATTTAATTCGCCACATATTTTATTGGGGAAAGGTAATTGAAAAGATATTTAGCAATTGAGAACTAGTACATGCCAATTTGATTAAACATATACCTGAGGTTGTCTCGTAGGCCTAATGTTGCTAGGCATTGGAAATTAGGATACCTGGTCAGAGAAACGGTTATTTATGACAAGTCCTCATAGCGCATCTTCTCGGTGTCATTCTTGAATACGATCCTCTAGTTGTCGATGTGTTGCATTCTCAAATAATTGTAAGTAGAAAAGTGCTATGGAGAAAGAAGATGACTTTAAAATGAAACATAAACAATGTCAGTGATGTTCAACAAGAATTAATTCGCCGCATATTTTATTGGGGAAAGGTAATTGAAAAGATATTTAGCAATTGAGAACTAGTACCAGCCAATTTGATTAAACATATACCTGAGGTTGTCTCGTAGGCCTAATGTTTCTAGGCATTGGAAATCAGGATACCTGGTCAGAGAAATAGTTATTTGTGACAAGTCCTCATAGCGCCTCTTCTCGGTGTCATTCTTGAATACGATCCTCTAGTTGTCGATGTGTTGCATTCTCAAATAATTGTTAGTAGAAAAGTGCTATGGAGAAAGAAGATGACATGAAAATGAAATATAAACAATGTAAGTGATGTTCAACAAAATTTAATTCGCCGCATATTTTATTGGGGAAAGGTAATTGAAAAGATATTTAGCAATTGAGAACTAGTCCCACCCAATTTGATTAAACATATACCTGAGGTTGTTTCGTAGGCCTAATGTTGCTAGGCATTGGAAATCAGGATACCTGGTCAGAGAAATAGTTATTTGTGACAAGTCCTCATAGCGCCTCTTCTCGGTGTCATTCTTGAATACGATCCTCTAGTTGTCGATGTGTTGCATTCTCAAATAATTGTTAGTAGAAAAGTGCTACGGAAAAAGAAGATAACTTGAAAATGAAACATAAACAATGTCAGTGATGTTCAACAAGATTTAATTCGCCGCATATTTTATTGGGGAAAGGTAATTGAAAAGATATTTAGCAATTGAGAATTAGTCCCGGCCAATTTGATTAATAATATACCTGAGGTTGTCTCGTAGGCCTAATGTTGCTAGGCATTGGAAATCAGGATACCTGGTCAGAGAAATAGTTATTTGTGACAAGTCCTCATAGCGCCTCTTCTCGGTCTCATTCTTGAATACGACCCTCTAGTTGTCGATGTGTTGCATTCTCAAATAATTGTTAGTAGAAAAGTGTTATGGTGAAAGAAGATGACTTGAAAATGAAACATAAACAATGTCAGTGATGTTTAACAAGATTTAATTCGCCGCATATTTTATTGGGGAAAGGTAATTGAAAGATATTTAGCAATTGAGAACTAGTCCCAGCCAATTTGATTAAACATATACCTGAGGTTGTCTCGAAGTCCTAATTTGCTAGGCATTGGAAATCAGGATACCTGGTCAGAGAAATAGTTATTTGTGACAAGTCCTCATAGCGCCTCTTCTCGGTGTCATTCTTGAATACGATCCTCTAGTTGTCGATGTGTTGCATTCTCAAATAATTGTTAGTAGAAAAGTGCTACGGAAAAAGAAGATGACTTGAAAATGAAACATAAACAATGTCAGTGATGTTCAACAAGATTTAATTCGCCGCATATTTTATTGGGGAAAGGTAATTGAAAAGATATTTAGCAATTGAGAATTAGTCCCGGCCAATTTGATTAAACATATACCTGAGGTTGTCTCGTAGGCCTAATGTTGCTAGGCATTGGAAATCAGGATACCTGGTCAGAGAAATAGTTATTTGTGACAAGTCCTCATAGCGCCTCTTCTCGGTGTCATTCTTGAATACGACCCTCTAGTTGTCGATGTGTTGCATTCTCAAATAATTGTTAGTAGAAAAGTGTTAGGGTGAAAGAAGATGACTTGAAAATGAAACATAAACAATGTCAGTGATGTTCAACAAGATTTAATTCGCCGCATATTTTATTGGGTAAAGGTAATTGAAAAGATATTTAGCAATTGAGAACTAGTCCCACCCAATTTGATTAAACATATACCTGAGGTTGTCTCGAAGTCCTAATTTGCTAGGCATTGGAAATCAGGATACCTGGTCAGAGAAATAGTTATTTGTGACAAGTCCTCATAGCGCCTCTTCTCGGTGTCATTCTTGAATACGATCCTCTAGTTGTCGATGTGTTGCATTCTTAAATAATTGTTAGTAGAAAAGTGCTACGGAAAAAGAAGATGACTTGAAAATGAAACATAAACAATGTCAGTGATGTTCAACAAGATTTAATTCGCCGCATATTTTATTGGGGAAAGGTAATTGAAAAGATATTTAGCAATTGAGAACTAGTCCCAGCCAATTTGATTAATAATATACCTGAGGTTGTCTCGTAGTCCTAATGTTGCTAGGCATTGGAAATCAGGATACCTGGTCAGATAAATAGTTATTTGTGACAAGTCCTCATAGCGCCTCTTCTCGGTGTCATTCTTGAATACGACCCTCTAGTTGTCGGTGTGTTGCATTCTCAAATAATTGTTAGTAGAAAAGTGTTATGGTGAAAGAAGATGACTTGAAAATGAAACATAAACAATGTCAGTGATGTTCAACAAGATTTAATTCGCCGCATATTTTATTGGGGAAAGGTAATTGAAAAGATATTTAGCAATTGAGAACTAGTCCCAGCCAATTTGATTAAACATATACCTGAGGTTGTCTCGAAGTCCTAATTTGCTAGGCATTGGAAATCAGGATACCTGGTCAGAGAAATAGTTATTTGTGACAAGTCCTCATAGCGCCTCTTCTCGGTGTCATTCTTGAATACGATCCTCTAGTTGTCGATGTGTTGCATTCTCAAATAATTTTTAGTAGAAAAGTGCTACGGAAAAAGAAGATGACTTGAAAATGAAACATAAACAATGTTAGTGATGTTCAACAAGATTTAATTCGCCGCATATTTTATTGGGGAAAGGTAATTGAAAAGATATTTAGCAATTGAGAATTAGTCCCGGCCAATTTGATTAAACATATACCTGAGGTTGTCTCGTAGGCCTAATGTTGCTAGGCATTGGAAATCAGGATACCTGGTCAGAGAAATAGTTATTTGTGACAAGTCCTCATAGCGCCTCTTCTCGGTGTCATTCTTGAATACGACCCTCTAGTTGTCGTTGTGTTGCATTCTCAAATAATTGTTAGTAGAAAAGTGTTATGGTGAAAGAAGATGACTTGAAAATGAAACATAAACAATGTCAGTGATGTTCAACAAGATTTAATTCGCCGCATATTTTATTGGGTAAAGGTAATTGAAAAGATATTTAGCAATTGAGAACTAGTCCCACCCAATTTGATTAAACATATACCTGAGGTTGTTTCGTAGGCCTAATGTTGCTAGGCATTGGAAATCAGGGTACCTGGTCTGAGAAATAGTTATTTGTGACAAGTCCTCATAGCGCCTCTTCTCGGTGTCATTCTTGAATACGATCCTCTAGTTGTCGATGTGTTGCATTCTCAAATAATTGTTAGTAGAAAAGTGCTATGGAGAAAGAAGATGACTTGAAAATGAAACATAAACAATGTCAGTGATGTTCAACAAGACTTAATTCGTCGCATATTTTATTGGGGAAATGTAATTGAAAAGATATTTGTGGGTTTCCTCCCACCCAACACTTTGTTTAATGTCGGTAGATCGACGTGTTTTACATTCATTCTTCGGGTAGATTGACAGGTGGCTCATCTAGTTTCAAACTAGCATAGTAATTTATTTCTTCTTCAATATGGTAGTGCTTGAGCCTCTTCATGTTCACTATGAACGACCGAATTATTTTATTCCATATTTCAACTGCACCATATTGCATTAATTTTGTCACTTCAAATGGTCCCGACCATCGGGAACGAAGCTTCCCTGAGACGAGTCTCAGTTTGGAATTGAAAAGAAGTATTAGCTCCCCTTCTGCGAATTCTCTCCTAGTGATTCACTTTTCATCCCATTTTTGGTTCGTTCTTTATAGATTTGGGCATTTTCATAAGCATATGGCCTTAACTCTTCTAACTCATGCAGGTCTAAGATTCTTTTTCCGCCAGCAGCTATATAGTCCATATTCAGGGTCTTAACAACCCAATAGGCTTTGTGCTCTAGCTCAATTGGCAGATGAAAGGATTTTCCGTACACAAGTGTGAAAGGTGTAGTTCCTATGGGTGTTTTGTAGGCGGTCTTATAGGCTCATAGTGCTTCTGTAATCTTAGCTTACCAGTCTTTCCTAGAAGTGTCAGCTGTTTTCTCTAGTATTTATTTAATCTCTATGTTGGAGATTTCTACTTGGCCATTGGTCTGTGGATGGTAAGGAGTAGCTATTCGGTGTCGAACTCCATACTTTTGTAAAAGTTTTTAAAATATTTTAGATATGAAGTGAGATCCTCTGTCACTTATGACTAGTTGAGGAACACCGAATCTAGGAAAAATATTATTTTTAAACATTTTAATCACTACTCGTGCATCATTGGTAGGAGAGGTGATAGCCTCTATCCATTTAGATATGTAATATACTGCCACGAGTATGTACTTATTTCCCATTAAGGATGGAAAAGGACCCATGAAATCAATCCCCCAAACATCAAAGACTTCCACTTCTAAAATATTTTGCAATAGCATCTCATCTCGTCGGGAAATGTTTTCGGTGCGCTGACATCGGTCACATCTGATGACCATAGCATGGACATCACGCCATATGTTGGGCCAACAAAGGCCTATTTGAAGAATTTTCACACATGTCTTTAATATGCTTACATGCCCCTCCATAGGGAGAGGCATGGCAGTGGATCATGATACTTTCATTTCCTCCTCAACATGTTTTTCACTCACTCACACGCTTTTCGAAAAACTTTCCAAAAGGTCATCCATCGAAATACTTCTCTAAGTCAAGCACGCTTAACAATTGAATTCTTATTTGTTAGACTAACGAAATCAGTCTGCATAAGTCTTTCTTCAACCATGCAGTCTCATACTTACACATCTTTAGGATCCTCTCATTCCGATGTGAATTCGGGGGACCACTCTCCGCCCTCTTCGTTCTCGAATGTTACAACCACTCTCTGCCATCTTTTGTCTTTGGTGTTACAATGTCTGACACTACTCTATGTATGTGAATAAAAATTATAAAGAAAATAAAAATCATGTTAACTTGTATTCTACATGGAAGGACAAGCCTAACGCCAATGGTGTGGGTGTAAGTGCATCCACTTAAATTTTAAACCTCTTGACATTTTTAAATGAAAGAAGTAATCTAATATATTAAGGATTATAAAAAGAGAACGGAACCAAATGTATTTAAAATTAGGAAAATTAAACCCATTACTTCTAAAGTTATCCAAAAGAATGAAATGATGTTCATTTCAAAAAGTGTAATTGAGTAAGGTTAGAACTTAGACCTAAGTTGACTAGAGTATTTATGCATTGGTTTTCTTAGAAAATAATAATTTTATGTTGCAAAATAGTGCGTTACAATTTTCCATCTATTTCTAAGATGCCAAGAGACCAAATGGAATGTTTTAAAATCAAGAACCACTAAAGAAGAGTCTGTTTCAAGCCTCAAGTTAGTTCATCTATGCTCACGGGCAAGTTCACGGCTCTCATAGCCCCGGATAACTCAGCATCAAACGCTGAGGTGACACTAAAATTTTCGATAAAGCATTCAAGAAAAGAAGCATGATTGTTCCTAAAAATTTCACCACAAGAAGAGATATGGGCTTTAGTTCAACCAAGAATTTGGGGAGACCAAATTACCTATATAATCAAAAGAGTTTTGAGAGGGTTCCCTAAAACATAACTCGGTTCCATGCATACTAGATGACATCGAGCACATTGATGATGCCAGCTTTGGTCTCTATATTATATTGGGGAGTCCATATTAAGGTAGATCCACACGGGTTCCAAATGTCAAATAGAAGCAAGCTTACAATCCAAAAAAATATAATTAATGATGATGTTCCCCATTAAAAGAGATTGAAATGGATAAAGAATGCAAAATTGTTTCAATCCACTTGCAAAACAAATCATTAAAACTAACCTTTAAAAGGAAAGACTAGTTAAGGGTATCAAAAGCTTTGAATATATCAATTTTTAAGGCAACGTTACCGCCGTGAGTTTTGTTGTGTAGAAGGTTTATGGCTTTAGAGGAAAGATAAGTGCAATTTAGAATGATTTTATTTTGAAGGTGAAGGATTTTATCCTTCAATCAAGTGTATTAATTTAAATATAAATTGAATAGTTTGTAGATATAAAACATTCAATAATATTAAGTGATTATAATGTTTTATTAGAAGTCAATTATATTTTATTGGATAAAGAAATTTGACCAAATACTAATATTATTGGGTCTATGAGGTCACACAAATAGTAACATAATGTATTGAAAAAGAAAATATCATAAAATGAATGATTAAATCACATAATGTATGATATTATGAGCTTAATCAATCCTCATCCGTTTAATCCTATATAAAATAGAGATAACACGAGATTCTTGAAATTCCTTTATAAGATGCTAATTTATTCATAATTTTATTTAATATGAGATTTATTCTTGAATTAATAAGCATGATTTAAATGATGAGTTTAATTGATTGGGAGGTATAAAAGAGTTTTACAAATTATATATATATATATATATATATATATATATATATATATATATATATATATATATATATATATATATATATATATATATATATATTTGTTATATTTTATTTTTAAAAATTGGATTAATGTATGTTAATTAGAAATTTTGAAAGATTGTATGTATGAGACTTTCTAGCTGAAATTTGTGTTTATGTTTTTATTTTATGCTTATTATAAGTATAAGATCATCAATCTAAAACAACACTTAAAATATTTGATTTTATTTATTGTGAAATTCATTAATTTATGTCAAATTTGATAAAATTTATGCATAAAAATGTTTTGTGATAAATCATTAAAATTCTTGTATTAAAATTCCAATAATACATATTAAAAATCATTTTTTTTATAATTAAATTGGACTCGTGATAAATTTATAATTGAATTAGAACTATGATGGTGCTTAATATGATGTTTAATCATATATTTTAGTTTTGATCATAACATGTGATTAGATATATTATATGTTTAAGTGTATAACTTCTACATTTTAATTCTAATTGAATTAGAATTATAGTATCACTCATATGATTTAGTTCCTCATTAAATTATAATAGATTTATTATATTTTAATAAGTGATTAAAATATGATAATAATTTTAATAAAAGTATTAATAATTGCATTTCTATGTATGTTTGATATTATGCATGTGATGACTAGTTGGCCCAAATTCGGATAGAAAATATGATCTACGTATCGTTTTGTATTTATGTAATTTAAATACGATCTACGTATCGTCGTTTCAGTTTTAAAATATTCAAGAAGTAAGCTCAAGGAAGACGATCCAACATTACGAATATCCATGAAAATCAAGGATGGGGATCCATTATGGTTCAAGATGGAGACTTAAATAATAGTATTTAGGGTTAGGGGTCATACTATGATCACATTTTATTTCTTGAATTTAATGTTTTTTATTTTATGCTTGCTAAGTTGTGCATGTGGTTTATTTATTCTTTGAGTTCACTAGTATTTAAACTCGCATAGTAATCACTTAGGTCCCTAAAATAAAATTGAGTTGATGTTTTTCCAAAACGACACCTACTAAGAACTTGATTGTTAGTAATAGGTTCTGCCAAAGCAGCATGTTACTTTCTATCTTGAGATGAGTATGTTAAATTTCATAAATTTGCATGTTTAGTTTGGTTGGACTCAACAAAATCATCAAAACAGTTTTAGATTTTGAAGCAAATGGATGGACTTGGATAAAAGGTTATCACCCATCAACTAAGAATTACAAGAGTTGTAATTAATAAAGGAGTTTACTTACCTTTCAACCTATTTTTAAGGAGCGGCCAAAGTCCACTTAGAAACATGTTTGTTAGGGTCTTAGAATAACTTAGTTCAAAAGGGACAAACTTAAAATTGGATTAAGTGTGTGACTTTTTAATTATAAAACATTTAAAATTTATTAAAGGTTGTTTTGATAAATGTAATAATGTTACATATCTTCTATTGCAGATATCATGTCTGGTAACAATAACAATAATTCATTGTTTAACTTGCATTCAATCCTTGAGAAGGATAAGTTAAATGGAAAGAACTTCCTTCATTTGGAAAGGAATCTAAGAAATGTTGTTATATCCAAAGGTAAAGAGGATGCTCTTGAAACTCCAATCCCGATTGCAACCTTTACCTCTACTGATGAGGACAAAGTCGTTTGTAAGACCATTGAGGATAGGTCAGTAGTT
Organism: Lathyrus oleraceus; assembly: GCF_024323335.1. Lineage (NCBI taxonomy): Eukaryota > Viridiplantae > Streptophyta > Magnoliopsida > Fabales > Fabaceae > Lathyrus > Lathyrus oleraceus. The sequence continues at coordinate 96,049,305 of NC_066585.1, forward strand.
GTTACTCGCCTAATGCTCACGACCATGGATCCAAGCTTGCAAAAGCATTTTGCAAGCATAAATTCCTTTAACATCATCTGACAACTGAAAATTATGTTTCAGCAACAAGCTCGTATTGAGAGGTACGAGACACATAAGGCGATTCATGAGTGTAAGTTAGAGGAAGGAAAGTCGGTTGCCACTCATGTCTTTGAAATGATTGGATATCTCAAGGCCATAGAGAGGTTGGGCTTTCCCAATAGCCAAGAGTTGGCTACTTACATTATGCTCCACTTCCTTCATGGAGGGTTCAACCAATTTAGGTTAAACTTCAACATGAATGGGGTATCAAAGACCTTTGCTAAGTTACATGGAATGCTCATGACTGGTGAGTAAAACATCCATATATCCCATACGAATGATGTTCTTATGGTGCTCAAAGGGAAATGGTTTAAGAAGGATGGGGATGGCAAGAAAAAGAAAGATAAAGGCAAGCAAGTTGCCTCCTAACAGAATCGCCATCGAACTTTATTTATTCCAAAAAAGGAAAGGAAAATATCGATAAAACCCTTAAAAAAAGAAAATATTTGTCACAACCATATTCGGGTTCGGGAGTCAATTACGCCAAGGGAAGGTATTAGAACCCCTCACATCCGTTGTACTCAACGAGAACCTTTTAGTTAAATTTTTAATTTAATGTTAGCTTATACTAATTATTTTCTTCAAGTGATAAAAGATGCAAAAAGGAAAATAAAAGGGGTCGCAAAAATGTTTTTATTAGGGTGCTTAACGAGATTACGAGTCTCGCTCCTACGTATCCTCGGGTACAATGAGAAAATCAAAGCTTCGTAGTTCTATGAGACAAAATATATTGTTGGGTTTTGTTATAGTGCTTGACAAGATGTTGAATCTCGCTCCTACATATCTCCAAATGTGATGGAAAACTCAAAGTTACGTAGTTCTTGGCAGCAAATAAGTGTTGTCTGGTGTGTTTTCAATTTCTCTTGCAATAACCTCTTTTTGGAAATGTTTCTTTGTTCAAATCGCCCATTTTGGCATCATTTTTATTAATAAAATCAATTCTATCATATGTGCTTAATACTTTTACTTTTCCTGCTTTGTTTGTGAAGTGTGACTTTCTTTAATTAACATTGCATTAAAATTTTGGGGTAAAACAACTTTTGCTAAAAAAAACTTTTAAAGGGGAAAGATCGAAATTACTTCTCTTTCAAGAGTATCTAAAGGTAACCATAGTCCAAGATACTTGGTATACATGAACACCGCAAAACCACACAAGTCTATCATACTTTGCCCACTCGAGAGATATCCTTAGCATGAGGGTCCCCAGGTACTGCGTTAAACGCAACCTGGGCATCAGAAGATCCAGATTCCGATGTTGGGAAGTCAGTCACACTACCCCCAACCAAAATCCAAGATCAATCATCATTGGCACCCTTAACAAATTATCCCCTAGAAAGCCCAATCATACTTGACACAATGCATGAATCTTGTATCTACATATTCCCCAACATCCCGAACATGCATCAGTATTTTGCATACATAACATTGGATCATAAGTATCCTCTTCAATTTTCTTACCCAATTGTCGCTCAAGAACAATTCATCAAACTTCCGACCTTCCTAGCCGTTTCTAGGATTGTCTGTGTCAGATCTTGGAACTTCTCAATCGTTGCTAGGGATACTCCCTAGAAGAGTCTGGTATTCCAGTCATTGCTAAGAATCATCACTAACTCTCAAATTTTCCCCAAGTAGAGTCAGGTCTTCCATCCGTTTCTAGGAATCATCACTGAACTATCTTGGTTCCCCACGAGTCTGGGTATTCCAGCCGTTTCTAAGAGTTATCACCTTCATATACCTCCCTAGAAGAATCAATTACTCTAGTTATCGCTAGGAATCGTCATTGAACTTCTTATCTCCCCTACATAGTCATATATTCTAGTCGTTGCTAGGAATCATCACTAAACTTATGCTTTTCCCGGCACGAGTCAGGTATTCTAGCCGTTGCTAAGAATCATCACTGGATTTTCATTTGTCCCTAACTAGAGCCAGGTATTCTAGTTGTTGCTAAGAATCATCACTAAACAATTTGGTTTCACCCCTAATAGAAGTCAGGTATTCTAGTCGTTGCTAAGAATCGTCGCTGAATTTATTCTTCCCCTACCTTCCTTCTTGGAATATTGTTATCCAAAATTTGCTCCTTGAAGAGATACTTATGTTTTATAGCATAACATGAATCACATTGCAGACAAAAATACCATATCCGTTCCCCCAACAAATCAACTCATATCGCTATCATCCCCGATAGGGAAAATTTCTAGTTACTCTTTTAATATTTAATCATCTCCTACCTTGAACGGAATGGAAGTCATTGCTATCCATACATTCAGGTCTAAGGAAATTAAATAGGGGCAGTTGTCATACCCTCAAATTTACCCTACCTTCACATCATCCTCTATATCTCTAATACATAAGCATTGCATACCTCATACTTCATTTCATAAAGAATTTTTACTTAATGATCCACAATGTCCATAAACTCAAGGCATGGGGTTCAATCATGAAACCTCAAGATCCTCTGATCATGTCAAGGTGTGCCCCCGGTCGACTCACCTCTATCATCATCCTTGAGTATCCCACAAGCTTAAAGGATCATTTAAGACATCTTACTCACTCTCTAAAACCCTAATTGGACGGTGAGTCCCCATTGAAGATACATGAAGATTCATTTGGTCACCCAAGGACCTCAACCTTAGTTCTTGACCCCCTTGGGCTTGTACAAATCATGGTTCACCTTGAGCCTTGATCATGCCATGGAGGACTGTAAGACCCCAATTTTGACCCTAAGATCCCTCATGATATCTCATCATATGCATTAGCTTTGGGATCACACATTGGCATTCTCCTTACCCCTCATTCATTGGGTTTGCATTGGGAGAGATCACCAAACACTTTCGATTTTATCATACTTTTTTTCATTATTTACTAACCAAAATACCAAAAATATATCAATGGATAGTTTAACTCTTTTGTAGGTAGTGTGTGTGCTCACCTATGCTCCATCAATCTCATATCTAAGGTTTGAGACCCTCAATGCAAGAATACTAACCAAGAGATAGTTAACATTGACTTTAGACATCATATATGGGTCCCCATGACCTTCACATATCATTTTTATCAAGAAATCATCAAGAGTTTGGAGTTTGTTTGCCTTGGAAACCCTAATTCATCTGGGTATCTTGTGTAACTTCTTCAACAATTTTCTTCAACATTTGATCAAATATTTCAAGGGTTACTTCATATTACATCATCCTACACATATATTATCCTCCATGAGTCCCAAAAGTCAAGATAATATCAAGCTAGCAAGTTGGTACATGGTGGTTGACCAGAGAAAGTAAACTGGTCAAAACTGGGGTTCCCTAGACCCCATCTCTTACATTTTTTGTCATATGAAAATTATTCCAAGAGCAACGTCACTTAAAATAACATTCCAAACAACTTTCATGTTTAGGTAAAGAGCTAGTTTTTCTTGGAAATTCATTTTTATGGTGAAATATTATAGGTCATTTTGTTTGAACCCTAGTTTGGAGGTCAACTTCCCAAGACCATAACTTGCTCAATTCTTATCAGATGAAAGTCATTCAAAGTCCATGCAAATTTTTGTGCCAAGAGGAATTTCAAATTAAACATGAAAATGCATGTGACAAGAGGAAACATTATAGGTCATTTTGGGCCAATACCATTGAACAAGTGATTTTCCTCAACTTCTAAAATGCATAACTCCTTCATTCCAAATCCAAATGAGATCCAATTTGTGACCAAATTGAAGAGGTTTGAAAGAGATACAACTTTGATGAAGGATTGTTTTCCATTTGAAGTCCATAGAAAAATTTATTCAAGGTGGAAGAAGTGAACATTTGACTTGGGACTTAGAAAATTTTCAAATATGTTTGATTTCCCAAACTTCAACCTCAAAATTCATCATCATCCAAGCTTCAAATGAAAAAGTGTTCAACATTAAAGTTGTTACCCTTGATCTCACCTTTCCAAAATGTCCAATATCATCCCATTTGGATCAAAATTGAAGGACTTGCGCATGGGTGAAATGTGAGGTACCATTTGGAAGAATTTCATGATCCAATTCAATGCAACAATGCATGGCTTAATGCAACACTTTCAGCATCACATGTACACGATTTTGGACCCTTTCTAATCATTTTTTGGGCCTTTCACACGCTCATGCAAGCTTGCATGAGGTCATTTCTATTTTTGGATATTTAAAAGGAAGTGTGTGAAAAGCAGTGGCATTGGCTATAAATAGAGAAGCAATATGATCAGAGCTTCATCAACACCTTGCCCAAGCTTTTCCAGATCAATCCATACCCTCCATTGGATAGAATTTGTGAATATTTCTTTTAAAATCAAGCTTTAACTTTATCTTCTGTTTGGAAGTTCAAACTCCAGAAATTCACTTCCCTTTTCATCTCAATTGGTTTCTGCAAGCAAGAGGAAGAGAAAGCAAGCAAATCCAGATCAAGATCAAGTGAAATAGAATCAACTTGAAGGTGATTTTTCAGAAACTTCATCTCTTCGATTCTCTCTCAATTCTTCCCCATTCTTTGTGATTTTTGGTTGGCTGAAGTCCTACCAATGTAGGCAACAAGGTTGAGGTCAAATCGAAGCAACTCAGTTCATGATCCTCAAAATTCAAATCCATGTATCTTTTTATATACTTGGAATTAGAGAACATTGAGGCCAGATTCGTGCTCCTGGGCATTTTTCCTTCAAATTAGTGTATTCACTTTTCATTTTTCATGAAGTTGAGCTTGGACCAGACCGATGGTGATCACTAGAGAAGATGACCGGAGCTAGGGCTCTAGTGGTGCGTTGGCAATGTCCAAGCCATCTTATCTGATTTAAATGTTTTAATCTCAAGCGTCCATTGTTATTACCACTCCTGCAACGCATTTGATTTAGTCTTAGGTGGACAGCACACGCATGGCCATCAAATCTGCCACCTCAATTAATGAGGGAGATCTAATGGCCCCTGATTTTCCATATTTTCTGATTTTTCATTTAATTATGTTATTTTGTTTAATTCATATAAATTTCACTTTTAATTCCAAAAATATGGGACTTTCACCAAAAATCTTTAAATATTTTCCTCTTTCATTTTCTGAGTTAAAATTATTTTTTGGATTAATTTTGATATTTTTCATGAATTAATTGTTTTTGTGCATATTTTAAATTATTTAAAAATACTTCTGACTTTTCAAAAATCATGAACTTTTTTGTCTAAGGTTCTTTGACCTCATTTGACCTAGGATAAATCTCTTGGCCATTTATTTGGTGTTTTGAAGAGGTTTTAGGTTTTGAACAAACTAAATTTAATTTAAATGCATTTTTAATTTGATTTTTAATTGATTAATTGTATAGAAATTATGTTGAGCCATTTTGATTGGCTTGTGATGTTTGACTATGTGTTTGGGCATTGGTCAAGGTTGATTTGACTTTTGTTAAGTTAAAATCATTGGATTTAGGGAATTGATGAAATGTACATTTCATCTCCCAAAATGAATAAATGATTTTAATTTGATAAAATTTCTCCCATGACCAATTTGTGTTTCTCTCATATCCCCTCCCTCTTCATCTTCAATCCCATTCTTTCTCATCTCTTTCATTGACCAATGAAATCTCAACATCCTAAGGCTAATTGGTTCATCAATAACCTCGTGTTAGATGAACCAATACAAGTATAGATGACATAGGTCCATCCTTTTGATCTTTTCTTTTAGTGTGTGGTATGTTTTAGGAGTTTGGTCCATTATACCAAATCTCTAACATGCATTAGCACCTAAATTTTTATTGCTCGACCTCAGATAGTTGTGACTTCTTCATAAGTCCAATTACGATTGCTTAACATAGAGCTAAATTTGACCCTAAAGGCATAACATTCTAGTAAGTGAGATTGTAAGTCTCCCATCTTTCATGGTATTGTGTGGAAACTTTGCCTTTTTTCCTTCCTTTGGAAGATGTCTTGGTTTAAGGATTCATGCTTGTGAATAAATGGTTGAGTGTTCTCTAAAGAATGACTTAAATCAATAAAAAAAGCAAAACTCCACTAACATCTAATTAACTTTGATTAACACTAACTACTATTAACTTTGATTTACTTTCAAGTCATTTACTTTATGCAATTTAATTTCAAGTCACTTACCATTCATTGCCATTTTCATATCATTTAACTTGTTTATGTTTATGTCATTTTCACTTTGCTCATTTGAGCCATATATTGTGATTGTATATATTTGTTTGTGTATTTTGTTTTTGTTTGTGGTCTTAGGACCTTAAAATACTTAATAAACAACAAAAATCCTAAAAAATGTTTGTGTGGACTATTGGGTTTGATCTGAGCTTTGGACTTAGAATTAGGCAACATTCCATGAGCAAAAGGACTTGGCCAATACCAACATTTCTGAGACCTAGTTATTGTGATTTGAGCTTTCATCTAATGCAAGTATTCGGATCCACTCAAATTCATCTGCTACATGATCTTGATGCAACTATTATTTTGGTCTCATGCTACACCTTATTCTGAGCAAAAATCAAGAAGTATTTCATCTGATACATGAGAAGACTGTCGGTTATGGATCTGCTTGCTTGGATGTGGCCATCTTTATTTGATGCCTTGCTCTTCATATTGCTAATTGCTTGCTGATTATTGCTTGATTCAAAGTCCAAAGGGAAAATGGGTTTTCTATATGACATTCTTATTTGTTGGGTTGCATCCCATTAGTCAGATCTTTTCAACTCTTAACTTTTAATTTTACGCTTAGGATTAGTCTCTTCATCTCCTCCCACTTCTTAAATTTCAAAATCTATCCCCCTTTTTAAAAACTTTCTTTGTTTTTTATTTCAAAACTTAGACCTTATTTCAAATTAGAAACTTTGGCCTTATGTCATTTCATTTTTAAAACTCTCTTCTTAAATCAAACTTGTAAATGAATCTAATCATATTGACTTAAAATTTCAAAAGACAAAAAGAACTAACAGTCATTCAAACTTTTGGGCCCTTTTTGCCTCTTTTAAATTTAAAATTTTGTTACAAAATAATCCACTCATTTTGAAATTGATACCACGAACTACGAGGTTTTCATCCCTCATTTTTATGTTTGTACGTAGGCACAAGTCCGAAGGTCTTGTCAAACACAAAAATATAATCAATGAATTCTTTTCTCATCGCCACACTCCATTTGTTACAAACATCTTTTATACCAAAAATACATACACACATGAAAAAGGCTCCCTAGGAGTACGTATGACACTTTTGCTGCTAACACCTTCCCTCTGTGTAACCAACCCCCTTACCTGTAATCTCTGGCATTTTATTAGTTTTGATTTGAAAAATTCTTATTTTTGGGTTTTGTTCGTACTTTTCCCTTTTTCTTTGGAAACAATAAAAGCGCGATGGCGACTCTAGTTTTATTGATGTTAAGTTTATCCATAGCTTAATGGTCATGAATTTACCCCTACAGAAATTAAGTGGCGACTCTGCTGGGGAGTAGTCCTCAGTGGGTTTAGCTAACTTTTTTATGTGTATATAATTGTATATTTGATTGTTTGTATATTTATTTTGTATGATATAATCTGCTTGTTGTGCTTGGTGATCTCTTAGTGGTGAGGTAAGTTCTAACCCGAACTTGAGTGCAATTAAGATAGGAGGAAGGTATAGTCATGTTCGACTTGTGTGGAGTAGTCCTTAACAAGTTGGCTTGAGACCCGTCTACTCAGTGGAGACCCTTTTGGAGCTATTGATGTCACACAAGTTATTTGTGGTTAGGCATTACTTTCTCTGATTTGGGGTCCGAGAAGCTGAGGACAGTAGAACGTTTAACCCAACTTGGCCTATTTAGGACGTAGTGTGGAGACTGTTCAGGTGTAGACTTGATAGCAGTTGTTACGTGATACTACACTCAGATGAGTTTCTCTTGAGAATATTATGGGTTGATGAGTCAGTCATCCTAACCTATAATATCCGATAGATAGAATTAAGACTCTGGGAACTTTTTTAGAACATCATCTACAGGTTCTTTATCCTTAGTACACTCCTTTGGGATGGTTTTTAACCTGGCTCCATGCTCGTGACTCACAACAAACCCTTTGATTCTTGGTTGATCCAATCAAGTCTTGTCAATATCAATGGAACTTGGGTGTTGATAAGGTGAAAACCATAATCCACCAGAATGCATGATTGATCTTGACAATGACTTAATTCACCCCTTGACCTTTGTTTGTTTTACTTGTGTGTGATCCCTTATTTGTGATTGTTGCATTCATGTATCCATGCGCATCATGACATTCATCACAGAAAAATAAATTCCAAGGAACTGAGGTCTTATTTGCAATTATTTTCAGACCATGAACTGTGGACGAAGGAACACTAAGAAGTACAGTTTTAGATGTCCTTATTTGGAAGAGCTTAAGAAGTTATCATCTTTTATATTAGATCCCTTGGACTTTAAGCAAGGTCATGAGAAACTTCTATCTGTGTTATCTACTGATGTGGTTGAAGGACTCTTGAGTGTGTTGGTTTAGTTTTCTGACCCTCTCTACCGTTGCTTCACTTTTCCCGATTATCAGTTTATGCCTACGTTAAAGGAGTATGCCCATCTCTTGGGAATACCTATTTCTGACAAGATGCCTTTTAGTGGATTGGAGGAGATTCCCAGATCTCATATCATAGCTGAAGGTCTTCATCTAAAGAAGTCTGAGATTGAGGCTCATTGGGTGAAGAAAGGAGGAATGGTTGGATTGACCTTTTGAGTTTCTCATTGGGAAAGCTATTGTCTTTGCTCAAGCCAGTAGTCTGGATTCTTTTGAAGCCATCTTTGTGTTGTTCATCTATGGTTTAGCTTTGTTCCCTAACATTGACGGTTTTGTTGATGTTAATGCCATTAGAATCTTCTTAATTTGGAATCATATGCCTACTTTGTTGGGAGATATGTATTTCTCTTTGAATTTGAGGAATTCTAAAGGTGGTGGTACTATTGTGTGTTGTGTTCCTCTCCTGTACAAGTGGTTTATTTCGCACTTGCCTCAGACGCATGCTTATGTGGAGAACGAGCAATGTCTACGGTGGTCCCAGAGACTTATGTCTCTCACTAATGATGATATTGTTTGGTATGATTCTCTATTGGGTAGCTTGGATATTATTGACAGTTGTGGTGAATTCTCTAATGTTCCCCTCATTGGTACACAAGGAGGAATTAACTACAACCCTGCTTTGGCTCGTCGTCAACTTGGGTTCCCCTTGAGAGACAAACCCAATAACACTCATTTAGAAGGTCTTTTCTATCAAGAGGGTAAAGATCCCCAACATTTGAAGCAGAAAGTGGTACATGCTTGCCATGATGTGCATGGGAAAGGAAGATCTGAGCTTGGTCCGTGCAACTGTGTAGCTTTGGAAGCTTATATTACTTGGGTGAAGAAGATAGCTTTCGACTTGAAGATGTCGTATGCCTGTGAAAGACCTATGTATTTAGTTGTGGCTGAGCCATTAACTCTCCCTAACCAAGATGTAGAGGAGTTGGAAGACGCACTCACCAAGATGAAGCAAGAGAAAGATATGTGGGAAGAGTGGTTCCATGCTTTGAGCAGAAAGCATGAGGAGTTACGGCTTGAGTCAAAGGACAAAGATGCGCTTATTGAACTTCTTGAAGACCAAGCAGTGAAGAGACAGAAAGAGCCAGGGGGTCCACCTTCCTCTAGTATGCCTCAGCCTTCTGGTGCTTGGAAGAAGATTGTTGATCAGCTTGTCCTTGAGAAGGCTCAAATGAAGATATCTTTTGAGACCGAGATACGACGCATCAGAAGGAAGTACGCGCATACAGTCAGATCATCTGACAATGTTGCTAAGAGATCCTTAGAATGATTAGTTTCCTTTTCTCTTGTATTTGTACTTTGGTTTCTGAGATTGTACTCAGTGTAATCCTTCCAAACTTTATGAATAAAAGAGATTTTTATGATAAATCAAATTGTTATTATTATTATATGTTTTCAAATAAAACAACATGTTCCTTGAAATTAAATAAACAAAAACATTACATTCCATGCATCATTTGCATAACAGGTTTTCTTCTGCCATATATCTTATCGGTTATTCTTCTGTGCTTCAGCCAAGCTGACTCACCGATACAACACTCGTGCTAATCAACCCAAAATAATTGAGCATTTGGAACAAGAGAACAGAGAGCTGAAGGACGAGATTTCCCGCCTAAATGCCATGATGGAGTATGTTCTTGCTGCACATAATCAGTCTTCACCAACTCCCGCAACTCCTCCTCAGAGGACTATCATCTCCCAGGTTGCTACCTTGACCATTCTTGTTACTGCTACTCAATCCGGTCCAACTAGGCTTACTGGATTCCCGTGGGGGATGCCACCAAATTTCATGCCTGAAGGGTTTGCGCCTACCTTTGCTTCTATGCCTGCATCTAGCCCGATCATGTATGTGCCACCTCCAGTTGTTCATACCTTGCCTCGTGTTGAGGACATCATCTACCATTCTGAGTCGTTTGAGGGCTCAGATGTTTATGAGAAGATGGATAAAATGAAGGATCAGTTCTTTGAGATGCGCAAGGAGTTTAAAACTTTAAGAGGAAAAGACATGTTTGGTAAGAGTGATGTTGAAATCTTCTTGTTACCAAATGTGAAGATCCCGATGAAGTTCAAAATCCCTGACTTTGAAAAGTATAAGGGAAATACTTGTCCACTTAGCCACCTTGTTATGTACGCCAGGAAAATGTCAACTCAAACTAATAATGATCAGTTACTGATTCACTACTTTCAAGACAGTTTGATTAGTGTTGCTCTAAGATGGTATATGGGGCTAGACAGTGCAAGTGTTCGCACGTTCAACGATTTGGTTGAAGCTTTTGTGAAGCAGTACAAGTATAATATAGATATGGCGACTGGTAAAGACCAACTGAGGTCAATGTCTCAGAAGGATAAAGAGACGTTTAAAGAATATGCTCAAAGATGGAGAGAACTTTCTACTCAGATTAATCCTCCATTGGAAGAGAAGGAGATGACGAAGATTTTCCAGAAGACCTTGAGTTCGCTTTATTACGAACGTATGATTGCCAATTCCCCCAGTGACTTTACTGAGATGGTAAACATGGGGATGAGGTTAGAAGAGGGAATCCGTGAAGGACGTTTGTCTAAGGAAGAAGTGTCATCCAGTAATAAATATGGGAGTGGTTTTGCTAAAAGGAAGGAAGGGGAAACAACTCAGTATTTATGGGAAGGCAGAGGAGGTCTCATGCCAGAAGAAATCCTCAACCACGTCAGCATTAACATCAAGTTTCATTAGTAATTCCATTGTTTTCCAATAATTCCAACAATCAACCTGTTCCAATTCAGCAACAACAACGTCAACAACAACCGCAACAAAGAACAAATTACAACAACAACAACAACAACAATAATCAACAACAGAACTTCGAGAGGAAGAAGGTCTCTTTTGACCCTATTCCTATGTCGTATGCCGAATTGTATCCATCCTTGGTTCTCAAGAACCTACTTCAACCCAGAAATCCACCTCAAATTCCAGAGCCACTTCCATGGTGGTACAAACCTGAACTCTGTTGTGCCTTTCACCAAGGAGATCCTGACCACGACATTAAGAACTGCTACCCGTTGAAATATGAGGTACAAAAGCTTGTAAAGGGTGGGATGGTGTCCTTTGAGGACCGTGCACCGAATGTGAAAGCCAATTTGTTGCCTGCTCATGGTAATGCTTCAGCCAACATGGTAGATGGTTATCCTGGAGAGTATAAAGTTTATGATGTTCTCTATATCAGATAGTCTTTGGTTGCAATTCATATAGATATCTGTTTGGTTAGTGATTGTGAGCATGACCATGATGGTTGTGTGATATGAAGTGTGAACTGATAACACGAAATTATATCATATTTTTGGACTTAATTCAATTAAATTCTATTATTATTTATTTCAGTTCACTTCATTTTATAAGATATTACGCGGTATTTTCTTCCTATTTGTCTCAGGTGGTTTATTTTGAAGCACTAGTAAAAATGGAAGAAAAGGAGGTGCAAAAAGGAGAGAAAAAGAACCAAATGCCAAAGCCCAGCCCAAAGCGCAAGACACAAATGTTGTGCCTGTGACGGACGTCACAGAGGGCGTGACGAGCGTCACGCAAAACAGCCTTGTGACGAACGTCACACATGGTGTGACGAACGTCACACATGGTGTGACGAACGTCACACCATTCCCCTACTTTTTGGGCGCAAGTAACGCCTCAGAGACTTGAAGAGACGTTGAGGAGTGTTGGGCCCTATATCCACGCCATGCAATTAGCTACGTTGAAGACCTTTTGGCAGCAGACAGTTACTTAATGACACCAATATAAATAGCCACTTTGGAAAACCTAAGGTGGTTCCGGAAGCTTTTCCAATTTTTTTCCTTTGCCGCTTTTCGCTTTTGCTTATTTTCTTTTCCAGCAATTTCAGTATTGTTTCTTTATTTATTTTTTACAAGTTCTACACTATTTCCCTTGCAATTTATACTTTCCTTTTTAGCATTTAATTAATTCTTTTCGCACAATAGTTTCTACACCGGAAACTATTGTGCAACTTTTACCGGATCTAACCTTACGTTAGAATCTAGTTTTTATTTCCTTCGTTTTAATTTGTTGTTTAATTGAAGAATCCAAGAACAAATCCTACCGGCTTGTGGTGGAGTGTTCAAGACTATTGTTTAACGCATTCAGGTTCTTTAATTATTATTTAATGCTTTGTTTTATTACTTATTTATATTATCTGCCTGGGATGCGTCTGTTTATGCATGATATATATTTTTGTTTGTTTAGCATGTCTGGCTAAATTCGCCTAGATATCGGTATGTAAAGTAAGCGGAATAAGGGATCAAGACTAAGTCGGTCTAATTAAATTTAAAATTAAAATCAATCTTTTTACGGTCTCAATTTACAGGTTTAATAACAAGATTTTTTTTACAAAAGTAAAAGACATAAAGAAGTTAAAATCAATAGAGCGAGAGTTTGAGGTTTTAACTGGACAGTGTAAATTAGGCATTAATTCTAGATCAGGGCGAGAGCAAGTTTTAGAGTTAATTAAATTCTGACCTTTTCCAAAAAGTATTTTTAAAGATTGAATGTGAGGACGAGAGTTAAGCATTCGGGTTTAATTGTATAACCTAAGTCAACAGAGCGAGAGTTTGAGATAAGGGTGTTTAAAACGGTCAGTGTTTTCTTAAAAAGAGTTTCTGCAACTTTATTGCTTTCAAAAAATGGTTTTTGACTTAATTATAAGTGACAGCTACATTAACATAAAATCATGGTTTATTCAACAGAGCGAGAGTTTGAGATAAAACCTTTAATCAATAAAGTTAACTGAAACGATTTATTTTAAAACCAAGAAACCGACAAAGAATTGATTCGCTAATTACGACGAACTACATACCGATATCCGCTTTATTAATATTTAATCTAGATCTTAGTTTAGTTTTTAGCTTCGCCCCCAAACAATCAGCCATTATTCACCTTAGCTTTACGAAGTAACCTTAGATAACGGTATATCGATTCATAAGTCCCTGTGGGATCGATATCTTTTAAAACTACGCGATAGAACTGTGCACTTGCAGTTTGTACCCCAAATTCGACTCATAAAGTCGCGATCAAGTTTTTGGCGCCGTTGCCGGGGACTTTTATTTAATCGATATCGTAACTCTTCCGTTACGCTGTAGAGACTAAGGTTTCTTTTTCTTCTATTCTTTCTTTCGTTGATTTGTATGCCACGCACTCGCTCACAAGGCGAACCGCTCTATTTACGAATCAACGATATCGAACTATATCTCCGAGTCTTACGACGAATTCGGGAATATCGTGCTGCAAACAATCTCCCTCCTATAGAACTTCCTGATTTCAAAAACCTTTTTCCTTCGATAACCGAGATGGCAGAACCAGCTCGTGCTCTTAGAGATTACGCCGCTCCATCGCAAGATGAGCCGCATTCAAGTATTGCTCCGCCCGCAATCGAAGCAAACAACTTCGAACTTAAACCTTCGCTGTTGCAGGCGGTGCAACAGAACCAATTCTCTGGAAATCCTACCGAGGATCCAAACCTTCATTTATCCGTATTTGTCCAATACGCTGATACTGTTAAAGCTAATGGTGTCACTTCAGAGGCAATTCGACTTCGTCTTTTTCCTTTCTCATTAAGAGATAGCGCTAGAAGATGGCTTCAATCTCTCCCTTCCAACTCAGTCACCACATGGAACGAGTTGAAGAAAGTTTTTCTTGCCCGATACTTTCCGCCAAGCAAAACAGCTATGTTAAGAGCCCAGATAAACGGATTTAAACAGAAAGACAACGAGTCTCTTTTCGAAGCATGGGAAAGATACAAAGACATGATGAGACTTTGCCCACACCATGGTTTGGAAGACTGGTTAGTAATTCACACATTTTATAATGGTCTCTTATACAACACAAGGTTAACAATAGACGCCGATGCAGGTGGTGCATTAATGAACAAACCTTACGCTGATGCTTACCAGCTTATCGAGAGCATGGCCCAAAACCACTATCAGTGGGGAACCGAACGAACAACGGTGGAAAAACCTCAAACGAAAACTGGCATGTACGAGATAAGTAACCTTGATCACGTTAACACAAAAGTGGATGCTTTGGTCCAGAAAATTGAAAGTTTAAACGTATCACCTCCAGCCGCCGTGGTTGCTATAACTCAGAATTGCGAGGTCTGTGGAATCCAAGGCCACACTCCTACGGACTGTCAACTCTTGACAGGAATCCAAGCAGAGCAAGTAAACTATGCTCAAGGAAGCCCCTATGCGAACACCTATAACTCAAATTGGAAGAACCATTCAAACTTTTCATATAAGAGTAATAACGCTTTGTACGCACCTGGACAGTCTCCAAATCAAGCCCCAGCTATACCTCCGGGATATCAGAAACCGAACCCATCCATGCCTAACAATAACGCCCCTAGGAAATCCAACTTGGAAATCATGATGGAAAACTTTATAGCTTCCTAACAACAAACCAATAAAGATTTCTTAAACCAGAATGTACACACTGGCGAACAACTTAAACAACTAGCAAGCAAAGTAGATGCCTTGGCTACCCATAACAAAATGCTGGAAACACAAATATCACAAGTAGCCCAACAACAAGCACCTACTGCTGCCCCAACTGGTACATTCCCTGGACAGCCCCAACCTAACCCGAGAAGCCACGCTCATGCAATTATATTAAGAAGTGGAACGGAAGTGGAAGGACCGTCTGATCCAAGGATAGAAAACCAAAACCCTAAGAAATCAACTGAGGAAAGTGAACCTAAGGAAAAGGAAGAGAGTAATAAGGAAACCCTAGAAAAGAAGGAACCTTATGTACCTCCACCACCTTACAAACCACCTATACCTTACCCTCAAAGGCTTGTTAAAACCAAAGATGCGGGCCAATTTAGAAAATTTGTTGATCTCCTTAAACAATTAAACGTTACAATTCCGTTCACCGAAGCTATTACGCAGATGCCCTCATATGCTAAATTCTTAAAAGAAATTCTTTCTAATAAGAGGAAACTTGAGGATAGCGAAACCGTTACACTCCCTGCCAAATGTAGCGCTA
This sequence comes from Lathyrus oleraceus, assembly GCF_024323335.1. Lineage (NCBI taxonomy): Eukaryota > Viridiplantae > Streptophyta > Magnoliopsida > Fabales > Fabaceae > Lathyrus > Lathyrus oleraceus. The sequence continues at coordinate 96,064,987 of NC_066585.1, forward strand.
TAATCCAAAACATGCCCCCTAAACTCAAGGATCCAGGTAGTTTCTCTATACCCTGTCACATAGGAAAATTTGTCATCGACAAAGCCTTATGCGATTTAGGAGCCGGAATTAGCGTTATGCCTTTATCCATATGTAAGAAACTGGAAATGGGAGAATTAAGACCAACCAAAATGTTTGTGCAACTAGCAGATCGTTCCATCAAATATCCTGTAGGAATCCTTGAAAACGTTCCCGTACGCATAGGTCAATTCTACATTCCCACTGATTTTACAATTATGGACATTAGAGAAGATGATATTACACCCATTATACTGGGAAGACCATTCTTAGCAACTGCCGGTGCAATCATAGACGTAAAACGAGGACGACTCACCTTCGAAGTAGGTGAAGAGAAAATTGAATTCATTCTTTCCCAATTCTTGAAAGCACCTGCAATAGAAGATACATGTTACTTCATGGATATCATCGATGAATGCATAAAAGAAGCAGAGTTAGAAGAAGACAAATCATCTGACTGCCTTGTAGAAGACAGATCTAACCAATGTTTAGCAATAACACCGGACCCTACGCAATGTCTTAACAAACCAACCCCTGACCTGAAAACACTTCCCAAAAATCTGAGATATGAATTCCTAGACTTAGAACTTGAACGACCTGTGATAGTTAATGCAGACCTAGGAAGACTCGAAACAGAAAAACTCCTACATATCTTAAGGAAGTATCCAACCGCACTAGGGTACCACATCACCGATCTTAAAGGAATAAGTCCTTCTATTTGTATGCACCGCATCATGTTAGAAGAAGACTGTAAAACCTCTAGGGAACACCAGAGAAGACTAAATCCGATCCTGAGTGAGGTAGTAAAGAAGGAAATAACCAAGTTATTGGAAGCAGGTATTATATATCCTATATCTGATAGCAAATGGGTTAGTCCTATGCACGTTGTACCAAAGAAAGGAGGCATAACCGTTATTGAAAACGAAAAAGGGGAAACTATAACTAAACGAATCGAATCAGGATGGAGAATGTGCATTGATTATAGGAAACTAAACAAAGCAACCCGAAAAGATCATTTCCCTTTACCATTCATTGACCAAATGTTAGAACGATTAGCAAAACATTCACATTTCTGTTATCTAGACGGTTATTCAGGCTTCTTTCAAATACCAATTCACCCTGATGACCATGAAAAGACAACGTTCACGTGCCCTTTTGGTACCTTCGCTTATAGACGAATGCCGTTTGGTCTGTGTAATGCTCCTGCAACCTTTCAAAGATGCATGATGGCAATTTTCGCCGACTTTCTCGAAAACATCATGGAAGTATTTATGGATGACTTTTCCGTATACGGACAAAGTTTCGAAGAATGCCTTGAAAACCTGGAAAGAGTTCTTGAGCGATGTGTAAAAGTAAAATTAGTACTTAACTGGGAAAAGTGCCACTTTATGGTACAAGAAGGAATTGTTTTAGGACACATCATCTCGAATAGAGGAATTGAAGTAGACAAAGCCAAAATAGAGGTAATCGAAAATCTTCAACCCCCAAGAACCGTGAGAGAAGTACGAAGCTTTTTAGGACACGCCGGTTTTTACCGACGATTCATCAAAGACTTCTCTAAGATAACTAAACCTTTAACGGACTATTGATGAAAGATGCTGAATTCATATTCGACGATAACTGTTTAAAAGCATTTCAAACGCTTAAGCAAGCATTGATCTCCGCACCCATAATGCAGACACCAGACTGGAATGAACCATTCGAAATAATGTGCGATGCCAGCGATTATGCTGTAGGTGCTGTTTTAGGACAACGAAAGGATAAAAAGCTTCACGTTATATATTACGCAAGCAGAACCCTGGATGAAGCGCAAATGAATTACGCCACTACCGAGAAAGAACTCCTAGCAGTGGTATTTGCGCTAGATAAATTTCGTTCTTACTTGGTCGGAGCTAAAATAATAGTTTACACTGATCACGCCGCTATCAAGTACCTTTTAACAAAAAAGGATGCTAAACCTAGACTCCTAAGATGGATCTTGTTGCTACAAGAATTCGACTTAGAAATCAAGGACAAGAAAGGAACTGAAAACGTAGTAGCAGACCACCTTTCTAGACTTGAGAACCTTGAACCGGAAAGAACATCAATTAATGATGATTTCTCGTATGACAAACTTATAGCTACTTTGGAAGAGAACAACTCCGACATGCAAGTAGAAACCACCTTAGCTATATCTGTCACACCATGGTACGCTGATCTCGTCAATTATTTAGCTGCCGGAATAGTTCCACCTACTTTATCTTACCAGCAGAAGAAACGATTCTTCTACGACATAAAACACTATTACTGGGATGATCCCTTACTTTTCAAAAGAGGCCCCGATGGTATTTTCCGTCGATGTATACCCGAAGAAGAGGTAGAAAATATAATCCAACACTGCCACTCCGCTCCTTATGGTGGACACACAAGTACATCCAAGACCTGCTCTAAAATCCTACAAGCCGGCTTTTATTGGCCAACTATATGGAAGGACGTACATGCGGCTATTAAGGAATGTGACAGATGTCAACGCACGGGAAACATATCTAGACGTGACGAGATGCCACAAAAAGGTATTTTGGAAGTAGAGATCTTCGACGTGTGGGGAATAGACTTCATGGGACCTTTTCCATCCTCTTTCGGTAACAAATACATACTCGTGGCAGTTGACTACGTATCAAAATGGATCGAAGCTGTAGCCTCCCCAACAAACGACACCCGAGTAGTAACTAGACTCTTTAAGAATATAATATTTCCGAGATTTGGCATCCCAAGAATAGTAGTCAGTGATGGTGGATCTCACTTTATATCCAAGGTACTCGAAAAATTATTATTTAAATACGGAGTGAGACATAGGATAGCGACACCTTACCACCCTCAGACCAGTGGACAAGTGGAAGTATCTAACAGAGAAATCAAGCAAATACTAGAAAAAACGGTCGCCACTTCAAGGAAAGATTGGTCATTGAAATTACCAGAAGCTTTGTGGGCATACCGAACTGCTTATAAAACCCCCATAGGGACGACCCCATTTAAGCTCATTTATGGAAAATCCTGTCACCTCCCGGTAGAATTAGAACATAAAGCCTATTGGGCTATTAGAAATCTGAATCTAAACTATAAAGCCGCCGGTGAAAAGAGAATCCTTGACATAAACGAATTAGAAGAACTCAGAAGAGACGCCTATGAAAATGCCAGAATCTATAAAGAAAGAACAAAACAATGGCATGACAAGCGTATATCAAGGAAAATCTTCAAGCAAGGCGACGCAGTCCTTTTATTTAACTCTAGACTAAAGTTATTCCCGGGAAAACTACGATCCAGATGGTCAGGACCTTTTCATATCACTAACATCTTTCCCAGTGGAGCAATAGAAATTAAAGGCAAATCCACAGAACCGTTTACCGTAAACGGGCAACGTCTAAAACACTATCATTATGCGGAAACCAATGGAGATTCGCAAATCCTACACTTAGACGAAATGCCCCCAGGACCTATAGATTATACTTAACAGTTTCTTTGTCGAGCTTGCGACATTTAAACAAAGCGCTTAGTGGGAGACAACCCACAATTATTTTATTATTTTCTTATTCTATTATTATCATTTTCCTATTTTTTTTTCCTCAATTATTCTTTTAATTTCTGTTTAGTATTCATTCCTGATTTATTTTAATTCAAAAGAAAAAAAAAATATATAATAATAATTTTTTTTCTTCTTTCGGCATTTGGCCAAATCCTGACTAAAACTCATGTTTTCTTTTCTCTAGCTAACACTAACCAGATGGGACATTTTGATCGTATGGGTATCAAATTCAGAGGAATGGCTCAGAAACAAAAGTTCGAAGAACTAGCCACTAGAGAGATGCTACCTAGTTTATATGCTGATGATTGGGCTATGACTGCCCTTGGACTTAGACAAAGTGTCCTGTATTTGCTGAACCAGATAGGATGGGAGACATCCCCTATCCTGAGACATTTCACCACCTACCGGAGACTCACACTAGAATTCCTTAGCTCATTAATCTATCTACCCAGCCATGGAAAAGGAATTAGCAGAGGTTTTATCCAGTTCAGAATGTTCAATATGGAGTACCAATTTAATATTAGAGACTTTACCAATCTTTTGGGTTTTCCTACCTCCTTTGACACATTCACAGTAAGCCAGGAAGAACTTTTTGAACATAGAGAACTTGAACACTTTTGGGGTAAGCTGAATGGAAATGATGAGCCCGAAGAACATGAGTTTCTCTCTGGAAACATACACAACCCGGCCTTTCGCTATTTCCATAAGATCCTGACCCACACTTTATTTGGGAAGAAGCCAAATAGTACTTCAGTTTCACGTGATGAACTCTTCATCATATTTTGTGCTTCCCAGAACCGTTCAGTAAACGGTGCCACTTTTATGTTAGCTAATTTGGACCACCTTATCCAGGATGAGCGAGCACCCATTAGAATAGGCGGTTTGATAACTATGATAGGTAATGCTATTGGATTACGTCAGCCTATGCTTGACCTAAGCCCTTTTTGTGGCATTACTACTATGAGTATACCCTTCCTCTTCAACACTATGTTTATAGCAAACCTAGGGTCTGACGAGTTTGAGCTTATTATTGATAACCAGGTTCTTTGCCTATTCACCATGCCCGATCCTAGGACTAGCATTCATAACCGCGGTAACTGGCTCTACAACCTGAACGAAACTCCTACTCCTGCTAGATCCACTGAATCCATCCAGGACTATGAGATTTGTGATGACTATGAGACTTATGATGACCAGATCCCTCATGCTGAATCTGACCCTCAAACACCATCCGGCTATTATGATATTGACCCTCCTTCTCAGCCTGTTCAGACCAAAGAATCAGCCATATCCGACCTCCGGCATCATATGCCCGGGACTGATTATAACACCGCCATTGAAGCTTTGATGTCAGAACAAGACGCCCTCAGAGGAGAATTTACTAACATGAGACACGAAGTTCTAGGATACATGAGCAGTATGACAGATCAGTTTCACGAGTTGCTACATCGTGTTAACTCTTTTGCTCCTCCGGCCAGAGATCGTGCAGAGGGATAGAATTTAGTTATTTTTCTAAGTTATTTAGTTTTAAGTTAGATTATTCATTAATGTTATTTGAATTCATGTTCACATTTATTTCTCTTTCATTTCATTGTTTTCCTTTCCTGTATTACATTATGATCATTTTATTGAAGCTGTTTATTTAATTTTATTATGCAATAGCTATTATGCTCTACTGTTGCTACCTATGACTTATTATTATACAAAGTAGAATAAGCGTGCACGATAAATTAAATTGCAGAATAAACCAATCATAAGCAAAACAAAACAAAATAAATAACAAAAATAAAATCCTTTACCAAAGTGATTCTGTGAAACGCTACTGAAGCCTTGCCAAAAAGGAATGTGTGACGAGCGTCACACAATCCATAACGGACGGCACGCCAAGTGCCTGTTACGAACGTCACACCCCTGTGACGAGCGTAACACCCTTCAGACTAGTGAACGTTAAGGAGCCGTTGGAGACGAACGTTACACCTTTTTACTTTCTACCTTCCCCATTAATTTCCATTCAACCACACTTAATTACTTTTCAACCACTTTTTCTTTCCAACTTCCAAATTCTTCTCCTATAAATACCCCACCAAACCTTCCTTCATTCACCACAAACCATTCTCTCCTACCAAATACATTTCTTTTCTTTCCAAATCACCCCTTCAAAATTCATTCATCACAATGGCGGGAAATCAGAATTTCGGAAATATCATCTTCCGATCCGAAGATGAAAATTATCAAAGGGAGCAATTCGAGTGTTTCCAACAGCGAGGCGTCGTTTCCACCAGGTACCCCGATTTAACTTGTTTACAACAATTAGGATTACTCCAAGGTATCGAATGGATGCTCCGTCAAGCCAACTTAACCTTCCTTTGCACTCATAATCAACCCACCTACCCATCCCTAACCTTAGAATTCTTAAGTTCATACGACTACACCACTCCCGCCGGTGAAGACGAATTTTTAACCGGTACCGCAACCTTCCGTATGTTTAACACCGAGTATTCCTTAACCCAAAACCAATTGAGTACCATGCTACAATTCCCCATAGAAGGTCTGCTACACCCCAGAATCCCTCCAAACTCAAACTGGAACACAGTTGACGTTTTCGGCCTTTTAAGAAAATTTCCGGTATAGATACCTACAACTGGGAAGAGCTCCTTCTCTCCCATATACATAACCCCACTATCCGGTACTTTATCCGCATCTTGCAAAACACAGTTTTTGGAAGACCAAACAACAGCAAGGTCAACTCAAAGGAGCTATTCTTCCTCCAGTGCGTCTTCGAACCAGATACTCAGGTAAACGCCGCCTCCTTTCTATTTCATCATATCCGCACCTTATGTGCTAGAGGCCGGCAACCTTTTATAATTGGTGGATTAATCACCACCATAGCACTTGGCCTAAACCTAGGGGATAAACTCCAAACTTTAGAATCTCTACCTCCCCTATCTATGGATATCAGCTATTGTCGATCCAGCCGCCTGATTAAGAACAGAGTAGGCGGAGGATATTATCTTATGGTGAACAACCAGGCAGTCCCAAGCGTTGTTCTACCAAATATCGCCCTAACTGATGTCACAAACCCCGACCGCCACCTCTATGATCTAAACGCTCCCGAAGCCACCGAGCCTTCACAAACAAACCCGCACACAGACGAGTTTGAAGCAATGGAGCAAGGTGATCATCCGCCTACACAACAGTCAGTCCCGCTCAACCCTTCCGGCAATGCAACTGGCCCATCCTCCCAACGTCGTCGACGAAGAAGGCCTGCAACCAACGACGACATCATAGATGCTATTGAGGGTATGCAGGCACAGAATGTCGAGATGATGCAGATAATGCATCAAATGCAACAACAACAGGATGCTAGGAATGCCATAACCGACCAGCGGTTTACTGAGTTGTTCAGCAGGTTCGACAACTTAGACTTACGTCAGGGATCACCAGGTCCAAGAACCAGAGGCGGAAGACAACCTTAGTTGTAGTTTCTCTTTCCTTTCCATATTGTATTTCATTTCCTTAAAACATTGGGGACAATGTTTAGTTTAAGTATGGGGGGGAAACCATGTTCTTTCTATTTTCATTTTTCAAGTATGTACCTTTCCCTCCATTGTTTTGCTTTATTAATTATTAAAAAATAAAAAAAAATAAAAAAATCTATTATTTTAAGTTAAGTCCCGAGTGTGAATAAATTTCTATTATCTATTCCCTCAAACTTTCATGAGCCACACAACAAAAACTCAACACCCAGTAAGTATAAAGGTTGCTCATCTTATCGATCTTGAGTCGAATCAAGACAAAGACTACTACCGCCAAACACTCTAAACGAACCCAACACGTTAGATCAGGATAAGTACCTATTATACCAATTCCTTGAACTTTTAGTTTTATAGTAACCCCAAGTAGTTTATACGAGAAGTCAGCACCATCTTAATAGCAAACTACGTGGAGAGCCGATGAATATAAGTGGATGATTCCCAAAGTAACATAAAATATATATATATATATATATATATATATCAGGAAATGCACTAATTAAGTTAGGTGATCCTTACCAGATCATCTAATCTAAAGGTTGCAGATCATACAAAAGCATAATATGAAAGATCCATTATGAGTTGGTTCAGCAGGTATCTGGTACTGAACTTGGTAGGGCGGACTACGGTTCGATCCCCCGCAATTTTCAATGGACTGAATAACGAAGTTATCCGACTTATGTACCAGAACTTCCAGCTAAAAGGGAATCATAATCACTAACCGGTTACTCCACTATGTGCGCGAAAAGATAAAGGGCTTAATGTGATTTCGCTAGAATGAAAACGGGTGAAATAAGAGTAAAGGAACTAGGATAGCTATCATAGTGTACTTGAACTGATTTGCATAAGGTGGGGTTGTCTAGTTGTGACGGTGGTTGTTGATATCAAGATTTAACTCAAGTTGCTTCTAAACAAAATCCACTTGCAACCTATTACGAATTGATGTGTGTTTTGAAATTTCATCTGGCTAAATTTTTAAAACGAGTTCTATACTGAATTTTGCTTGAGGACAAGCAAAGATCTAAGTATGGGGGAGTTTGATAACACGAAATTATATCATATTTTTTGACTTAATTCAATTAAATTCTATTATTATTTATTTCAGTTCACTTCATTTTATAAGATATTACGCGGTATTTTCTTCCTATTTGTCTCAGGTGGTTTATTTTGAAGCACTAGTAAAAATGGAAGAAAAGGAGGTGCAAAAAGGAGAGAAAAAGAACCAAATGCCAAAGCCCAGCCCAAAGCGCAAGACACAAATGATGTGCCTGTGACGGACGTCACAGAGGGCGTGACGAGCGTCACGCAAAACAGCCTTGTGACGAACGTCACACATGGTGTGACGAACGTCACACCATTCCCCTACTTTTTGGGCGCAAGTAACGCCTCAGAGACTTGAAGAGACGTTGAGGAGTGTTGGGCCCTATATCCACGCCATGCAATTAGCTACGTTGAAGACCTTTTGGCAGCAGACAGTTACTTAATGACACCAATATAAATAGCCACTTTGGAAAACCTAAGGTGGTTCCGGAAGCTTTTCCAATTTTTTTCCTTTGCCGCTTTTCGCTTTTGCTTATTTTCTTTTCCAGCAATTTCAGTATTGTTTCTTTATTTATTTTTTACAAGTTCTACACTATTTCCCTTGCAATTTATACTTTCCTTTTTAGCATTTAATTAATTCTTTTCGCACAATAGTTTCTACACCGGAAACTATTGTGCAACTTTTACCGGATCTAACCTTACGTTAGAATCTAGTTTTTATTTCCTTCGTTTTAATTTGTTGTTTAATTGAAGAATCCAAGAACAAATCCTACCGGCTTGTGGTGGAGTGTTCAAGACTATTGTTTAACGCATTCAGGTTCTTTAATTATTATTTAATGCTTTGTTTTATTACTTATTTATATTATCTGCCTGGGATGAGTCTGTTTATGCATGATATATATTTTTGTTTGTTTAGCATGTCTGGCTAAATTCGCCTAGATATCGGTATGTAAAGTAAGCGGAATAAGGGATCAAGACTAAGTCGGTCTAATTAAATTTAAAATTAAAATCAATCTTTTTACGGTCTCAATTTACAGGTTTAATAACAAGATTTTTTTTACAAAAGTAAAAGACATAAAGAAGTTAAAATCAATAGAGCGAGAGTTTGAGGTTTTAACTGGACAGTGTAAATTAGGCATTAATTCTAGATCAGGGCGAGAGCAAGTTTTAGAGTTAATTAAATTCTGACCTTTTCCAAAAAGTATTTTTAAAGATTGAATGTGAGGACGAGAGTTAAGCATTCGGGTTTAATTGTATAACCTAAGTCAACAGAGCGAGAGTTTGAGATAAGGGTGTTTAAAACGGTCAGTGTTTTCTTAAAAAGAGTTTCTGCAACTTTATTGCTTTCAAAAAATGGTTTTTGACTTAATTATAAGTGACAGCTACATTAACATAAAATCATGGTTTATTCAACAGAGCGAGAGTTTGAGATAAAACCTTTAATCAATAAAGTTAACTGAAATGATTTATTTTAAAACCAAGAAACCGACAAAGAATTGATTCCCTAATTACGACGAACTACATACCGATATCCGCTTTATTAATATTTAATCTAGATCTTAGTTTAGTTTTTAGCTTCGCCCCCAAACAATCAGCCATTATTCACCTTATCTTTACGAAGTAACCTTAGATAACGGTATATCGATTCATAAGTCCCTGTGGGATCGATATCTTTTAAAACTACGCGATAGAACTGTGCACTTGCAGTTTGTACCCCAAATTCGACTCATAAAGTCGCGATCATGAACCCTCGAGGATGTGTCATTGTCAAGAGGGATATTCAGAGGTTGATGGATGAAGGGCTTATCCAAATTTATCTGTCAAGGGATATAGATGATGTCAATGTGATAGTGTCAGTGTTCAAGACCCCTGAGCGGGTAGTAATTCAATTTGGTAGCAGCTATAGCAACAACGTCAATAAATTGGTATCGCCGTTGGTAATACGGTTAGCGGGCCCTATCTTGTATGCATCCGATAAGGTCGTTCCCTATCAATATAATGCCACCATGGTGGAGAATGGTCAAGAGGGGTCGTTGCCTATGGCAAATTCTGTGGTGAATATAGCTGATATCGCAAAGGTGACCCGTAGTGGTCGTGTCTTCGGTCCGGTCTTTCCGAATGAGGTAGAAGAGGTTGTAGTCAGTAAGAAGGTGGATGTGACTGTGGTGAATCCAGTTAGTGCTCCAGTATGTCAGTCTGGTGAATCCAGAAAGTTGAAGCCTAATGATGATGATGAGGTATTAAGATTGATTAAGAGGAGTGAGTTTAATGTGGTGGAGCAGCTGCTCCAAACTCCGTCAAAGATTTTAGTGTTGTCTCTGTTGATGAATTCTGAAGCGCACAGAGAAGCATTGCAAAAATTGTTGGAACAAGCCTACGTTGAGCACGATGTTACTGTGGATTAGTTTGACCATATTGTGGCTAACATTACTTCTTGCAATAACTTGAGTTTTTGTGATGAAGAACTGCCTAAGGAAGGCAAAAATCACAAATTGGCACTACATATTTCTATGAAATGCAAGGAGGATGTGATGTCTAATGTGTTAGTTGATACCGGTTCTTCCTTGAATGTACTCCCGAAATCAACTTTGTCCAGACTTTCCTACCAAGGCGCCCCAATGAGGTATAGTGATGTGATTGTCAAAGTGTTTGATGGTTCTCACAAAACCATCATTGGAGAAGTGGACCTTCCAGTCAAGATAGGTCCGAGTGATTTTCAAATTACTTTTCAAGTAATGGATATCCACCCGACCTATAGTTGTTTATTGGGAAGGCCATGGATTCATGAAGCTGGAGTTGTGACATCTACTCTGCACCAAAAGCTTAATTTATGAAGAATGGAAAGCTTGTCGTTGTTGGTGGAGAAAGTGCATTATTAGTGAGCCATCTTTCATCCTTTTCTTATGTTGAAGCTGAGGAGGAGGTTGGGACTCTGTTCCAAGCCTTTTCCATTGTTGAAGTGAAGAAAGTTGGGGCACCCAAGTCTTCTTTCAAGGATGCTCAGAAAGCTATTAGGGTTGGCTGCACTGATCAGTGGGTTCGCATGGTAGAAATTGTTGAGAACAACAATAAGGCCGGATTGGGATTTTAACAAGGGCCATTCAATGTCAAAGTTGAAGATGTGTAACCGAGTTTCCGCAATGGAGGGTTCATCCATGGCAATGAACAACACTCAACTGTTGTGATTGAGGGTGATGAAGACTAAAATTGCGCCAACTTTGTGACGCATGGCGAGACTTGCAACAATTGGGTTGTTGTTGATATTCCTGTTATCGTTCACTGCTCTAAGTAATTTGTTTTCATGTTTTGAGAAAAATCCTTCTCCTATGCCTAAGGGAGAAGTGAACATTGTTAGGCATTTTCAATTATCATTAATAAAATGCAATTCTATTCATCCACATCTATGATGTTTCATTTTTAATTTTTGCCTTTCTGAAAATGATAATCACAAAAAAAACATAAATAAATAAATAATAATTGTCCATCTGCATAATATTTGGTCACAATTCACTTCTCTAAAATCGAAATATCAAATCATTATGCAGGTTGGTTCCCAAACCCATTGAATACAATGATCCTACTCCCTCTCCAAACTTTGATTTTCCTGTGTTTGAGGCTGAGGAAGAGACTGATGAAGAGGTATCTGATGAATTACCTCGTCTACTTGAGCATGAGGAAAAAGCCATTCAGCCGTTCGAAGAGCAGATTGAGCTAGTCAACTTGGGTTCCGCATATCATGTAAAGGAAGTCAAGATTGGGTCTCAGATATGTCCAGGAGTTAAGAAGGGGTTGATTGATCTTCTTCGAGAGTATTCAGATATGTTTACTTGGTCCTATCAAGACATGCCTGGTTTGGATTCTAAGATTGTGGAGCATAAATTATCATTGAAGTCAGAGTGTCTGCCAGTCAAGCAGAGGTTAAGGAGGACTCATCCTGATATGTCAGTAAAGATCAAAGAAGAAGTGCAGAAGCAGATTGATGTTGGTTTTCTGGTTACCTCCGAATATCCGTAGTGGGTGGCCAACATTGTGCTTGTTCTGAAGAAGGATGGAAAAGTCCGCATGTGTGTTGATTATAGAGAATTGAACAAAGCTAGTCTAAAAGATGATTTCCCTCTGCCACACATTGATATGTTGGTAGACAATATAGCTAAATTCAAAGTCTTTTCATTTATGGACGGATTTTCTGGTTATAATCAAATCAAGATGGCACCCGAAGATATGGAGAAGACCACATTCATTACTCCCTAGGGAATATTCTGTTATAGAGTGATGCCTTTCGGTTTAAAGAATGTCGGTGCAACATACCAGAGAGCAATGGCCATTCTTTTTCATGATATGATGCATAAAGAGATCGAGGTTTATGTTGATGATATGATTGCTAAATCAAGTGATGAAGAAGAACATGTTGATCATTTGTTGAAGCTATTTCAGCGTTTGAGGAAGTACAAACTCCACTTGAATCCTAATAAATGTATGTTTGGTGTTTGTTCTGGTAAGTTGTTGGGCTTTATTATCAGTGAGAAGGGTATTGAAGTTGACCCTGCCAAGGTCAAAGCAATACAAGAAATTCATGCGCCCAAAATTGAGAAGCAAGTCAGAGATTTTCTCGGCGGGCTTGAATTACATCTCGAGATTTATATCGCATATGGCTGCCATGTGTGCGCCTATATTCAAGCTTCTTTAGAAAGATCAGTCTTATGATTGGACCGAGGATTTCCATAAAGCTTTTGACACTATCAAAGAGTATTTACTTGAGCCTCTGATTCTTTCTTCGCCTGTTGAAGAAAGACCGTTAATCATGTATTTGATTGTGCTTGATGAAAGTATGGGTTGTGTTATGGGTCAACAAAACGAAACTGGAAAGAAAGAATATGATATTTACTACCTCAGTAAGAAATTCATTGACTATGAGACTCGGTATTCTATGTTTGAAAAGACTTGTTGCGCATTGGCTTTGGCTGCTAAGCGTCTATGTCAGTATATGTTGAATCATACTACTTGGTTGATATCCAAAATGGATCCAATCAAGTATAATTTTGAGAAGCCTGCTTTAACTGGGAGGATTGCCCGTTGGCAGATGTTGTTATCTAAGTATGATATTGAATACCGATCTCAGAAAACTATTAAAGGTAGTGTCTTGGCTAACCATTTGGCTCACCAACCGATTGAAGATTACCAGTCAGTGCAGTATGATTTTCCTAACGAAGAGATTTTGTACTTAAAAATGAAGGATTGTGATGAACCATTGCTTGAAGAAGGGCCAGAACCCGGTTCCAGTTGGGGCATGGTATTTGATGGAGCTGTTAATCAATATGGTAATGGCGTTGGGGCAGTGATTATTACTCCTCAAGGCACTCATTTTCCGTTTACAGCTAGATTGACTTTCAAGTGTACAAACAACATGGTTGAGTATGAAGCTTGCATTATGGGGCTTGAAGAGGCCATTGATCTCAGAATCAAGAATCTTGACGTCTATGGAGATTTAGCTTTGGTTGTGAATTAGATCAAAGGTAAATAGGAGACGAATCAACCCGGTTTGATACCATATAGAGATTATGCGAGGAGGATTTCAACTTTCTTTACAAAGGTTGAGTTTCGTCATATCCCTCGAGATGAAAACCGGATGACAGATTCACTTGCAATGTTGGCTTCTATGATCGTGGTAAAATTTTGGAATGAAGTTCCCAATCTAACTATGATGCGTCTTGATAGGCCAGCATATGTATTTACTATTGAAGAGGTCAAAGTTGAGAAGCCATGGTATTTTGATATCAAGTGTTTTCTCCAAAGTCAGACTTTCCCACTTGGGGTATCTTTGAAAGATAAGAAATTTTGAGGAGATTAGCTGGCAACTTCTACTTGAATGATGATGTGCTTTACAAGAGAAACTTCGACACGGTTTTGCTCAGATGCGGTGATAGACACGAAGCAGACTTAATGATGACTGAAGTCCATGAAGGTTCCTTTGGTACTCATTCCAATGGACATGCTATGGGTAAGAAGATGTTGAGAGCAGGTTACTATTGGCTGACAATGGAATCTGACTGTTGCAAATTTGTGAAGAAATTCCACAAGTGTCAAATTTATGCAGACAAGATTCATTTTCCGCCGACACTGTTGAATGTCATTTCCTCTCCATGGCCTTTATCCATGTGGGGAATTGATATGATTGGCATGATTGAACCTAAAGCTTCGGACGAACATCGTTTCATTCTGGTGGCTATTGACTACTTCACGAAATGGGTTGAAGTGGCATCGTATGAGAACGTAACCAAGCAAGTTTTGTGAGGTTTACCAAGAATCAGATTATATGTCGTTATGGTGTGTCATGCAATATCATTAGTGGTAATGGATCAAACTTGAATAACAATATGGTGGAAGCTCTTTGCAAGGACTTCAAGATTGCACATCACAATTCTTCTCCCTACAGACCTAAGATGAATGGGGTTGTTGAAGCTTCCAATAAGAACATTAAGAAGATCATTCAAAAGATGGTTGTGACGTACAAGGATTGGCATGAGATGCTCCCATTTTCTTTGCACGGGTATCGTACATCCATCCCTACTTCAACAAGGGCAACCCCTTTTTCACTTGTTTATGGCTTGGAAGTTATGCTCCCAGTAGAGGTTGAGATCCCATCATTGCGTGTTTTAATGGAAGCCAAGTTGACAGAAGCTGAATGGTGCCAGACCAGATATGATCATTGAAGTTGATTGAAGAGAAGAGATTGACTGCCATGTGTCATGCTCAATTATATCAGCAAAGAATGAAGAAGGCATTCGATAAGAAGGTTATGCCTCGTGTATTAAGAGAAGGTGACCTTGTGCTCAAGAAGATTTTATCTTTCAAACCAGATGCTAGGGGAAAATGGACTCCTAACTATGAAGGCCCATATGTTGTTAAGAGAGCCTTTTCAGGCGGTGCTTTGATTCTTACAACTATGGATGGTGAAGAGTTCATACGTCCTGTGAATGCCGATACAGTCAAGAAATACTTTGCCTAAAAATAAAAGAACGGCTCGCTAAGTTGAAAACCCGAAAGGGAGGCTTAGGCAAAAAGGAGCGTCTCAGAGGATTGAAAACCCGAAAGGGCGATCTAGGCAAAAATTAGAGACATAAAACAGAAAATTTATCCCTATAGATTGAGTACCCCACCTTGGGGAAATCTATGCAAAAATTAGGGACTATGGCAAGTAACTGCATTTGGTCAATCTCCGATCTTGAGAACAGTCTTGAGCAAGTCAGTCAACTCTGATTCATCATCCTCAACCAAAGCCCAGAGCATAGTGGATATTGAAGTTGGTAGAAGGATTAGTGATTATTGTATTCAATGTAGCCCTTTTCCATGTAAATTACCATTTTTTCAACTTTTGTAAAGATCTATGGAGCCTTGTCATTTACAGACTACCATTCTATTAAATAAAGTTGAGCTTTTTATCCAATTATTTCTACTCTTATTTATTTTTCAGCTAAATAGAATTGAATTTTTATGATGATAATTTTGAAATTTTGAAATAATAAAAATCATTTTTCTTAATAATAATAATAAAAGCAATTACTTTAAAAAAAAGCAATCAATTTCAGTAAGGAATATTAACAGCAGCCTGAGAACAGGTGAGTCCCAAAGTGCGGAGCATTATTGGTTTTCCCAAGTAGTTGGTTTGGTCACTTTTCCTCCCCAACAACAAATCAGATTCCCCAGCCGAGTTGGTTAATCACCTCCCTATCTGACTGGTAGGCACATATTCTCCACGGTTTGCATAGATTCAATATAGAGTTTTATTCCCCTCAAGTCCACAGCGGAGTTCACTCCTGATCCCCGTCAGCACTGAGTCTTGAGCAGTATTTTGTGGTCCTCTGCAAGGTTGTCTCCCATTTGGTATGGTGTCGACCTAAAATTCCCCACATATTTGACAATTCAGGTCCTCAGCAAATCTTTTCTCCTTCCTCAGTAGGTTCGAGATATTCAAAGATGGATGATTTATATTCATCCCCAGTTTTTTCTCCAGTCGATGCTCCCATCCTATCGAGATTAGTCGAGTGTTGTAGCGATGATTCAGATCAAGGACATTTGTATCCTTTGTGATTGTTTTATCAGCATAATCATCAATCATATACATTATACATTCATACATCAGATATTTCATTATGCATTGTTATTGCATTTGATTCCTTATTTGTTTATCCTCTTCTATGGTGATATTATTTCTCCATACAGATTTGGCGCATCTGTCCTCCCTCAATTGTAGAGTGTCAGACCCTTAAGCAGAAAGAATTTAACCTTTCTCATTCCCTGCTGAGTTATTTCCTCGTGGACGATTATTATTTCAGCTTCCTCCCTAGTTGATTGTCTGGATGGAACAATTCCCCTTGAGTTATGTTCTCATTGGGTCGAGTCTTTGTTTGACCGTTTCTTTCTAGCTCTTACCTAGATGGATACTTTTAGTCCCTCGAAAGTCTATTACCTAGTAACTGGTAATGTTCTTTTCAATTTGCGAGTACTTTACTTTTAACCAATACCCGGTAATAGTAATCTACTTCCTTTATTTTCCCCAGAGGATTCTTTTTACGTTTCCTTAGGCAGTATATCCTTGATATGTTCATCCTGACCGATGACAGATATCCCTCCCCTTGAGTTTATCCTTGATATGTTCATCTTAACTGATGATGGATATTCTCCTCCTTTTTGGTTTTCTACCCAGTAAAAAGGTAGTTTTAATCCTTATTTCATTCCCCAGAGAGTTAATCATTTATATGTTCATCTTGAGCGATGACGGATTTTCTCCCCTTTGCGGTCTTCTTCCCAGTAATCGGTAGTTGTAAATCATGCTTTCCCCTGCTGAGTCTATCCTTGATATGTGTATCTTAACCGGTTACGGATATTCTCTTTTCGGTATTCTATCCAGTAACTGATAGATATAATTCTTATTTTTCTCCGGAAGTCTATCCTTGATATGTTCATCTTAGTCGATGACGGATATTCTTCCCCTTGAGTTTATCCTTGATATGATCACTTTAACCAATGACGGATATTCTCTTATTTTGGTCTTATTCCCAGTAGCCGGTAGTTGTAAATCCTATTTGATACTTTCCACAGCAGGTTGTTCTTACCCAGTACCCGGTAACGAACACATCTTATTTTCCTCAGCGAGTCATCCTTGATATGTTTACCCTAACCGGTAACGGATGTCTCTCTGTTAGGGTACGTTATATTCCTACCCAGTAACCGGTAATGGATAATATACTTCTGGTACTCCTATGTTGAATTTCATTCTTCCCCATTTGAGTTTGAGTACGTATTTCCCCTGTGAAGTCGTCAATCCCCTATTTAGTTCAGGTATTTCAGTTTTGTTCTGATCTGCCCGTTTCCCCTGCAGATTTCTTCTTTATCCATGACCGAGTCCTTCCATTGATTTATTTTCATGGAATCTCATTGTGTCTCCGGAAATTTTTAAGTCGTAGCCTGGCCTATGCACAACTTTTTATCCCTAGAGTCTCTATCTCCCCAGTGAGTTTTCCTTATGGAATGCATTATACTCCTGTGGGCTTTCAGTCTCCCCGGATATTTTTTTCTTCATGGCAATATTTTTCCCATAGATATTCTTTTAAAATTCATATCATATGCATCATGAGGTCTCTTATGGACCCAAATTTGTTCATATATGTTGTTATTTAAGTCCATTTTACTGAGTCGATACGAAAATTTTAACCTTCACCTTCTCAAGTAGAATGTCCTTAAATAGGGTCAGCTGTAAGACCCCAATTTTGACCCTAAGATCCCTCATGAATGATTTTAATTTGATAAAATTCCTCCCATGACCAATTTGTGTTTCTCTCATCTCCCCTCCCTCTTCATCTTCAATCTCATTCTTTCTCATCCCTTTCGTTGACCAATGAAATCTCAACATCCTAAGGCAAATTGGTTCATCAATAACCTTGTGTTAGATGAACCAATACAAGTATGGATGAGATAGGTCCATCCTTTTGATATTTTCTTTTAGTGTGTGGTATGTTTTAGGAGTTTGGTCCATTATACCAAATCTCTAACATGCATTAGCACCTAAATTTTTATTGCTCGATCTCAGATAGTTGTGACTTATACATAAGTCCAATTACAATTGCTTAACATAGAGCTAAATTTAACCCTAAAGGCATAGCATTCTAGTAAGTGATATTGTAAGTCTCCCATCTTTCATGGTATTGTGTGGAAACTTGGCCTTTTTTCCTTCCTTTGGAAGATGTCTTGGTTTAAGGATCCATGCTTGTGAATAGATGGTTGAGTATTCTCCAAAGAATGACTTAAATCAATAAAAAAGTAAAACTCCACTAACATCTAATTAACTTTGACTAACACTAACTATTATTAACTTTGCTTTACTTTCAAGTCATTTACTTTATGCAATTTAATTTCAAGTCATTTACCATTCATTGCCATTTTCATATCATTTAACTTGTTTATGTTTATGTCATTTTCACTGTGCTCATTTGAGCCATATATTGTGATTGTATATATTTGTTTGTGTATTTTGTGTTTGTTTGTGGTCTTAGGACCTTAAAATACTTAATAAACAACAAAAACCCTAAAAAAAATTTGTGTGGACTGTTGGGTTTGATCTGAGCTTTGGACTTAGAATTAGGCAACATTCCATGAGCAAAAGGACTTGGCCAATGGCAACATTTCTGAGACCCGGTTATTGTGGTTTGAGCTTTCATCTGATACAAGTATTGGGATCCACTTGAATTCATCTGCTACATGGTCTTGATGCAACTGTTATTTTGGTCTCATACTACACCTTATTCTGAGCAAAAATCAAGAAGTATCTCATCTGATACATGAGAAGACTGTAAATTATGGATCTGCTTGCTTGGATGTGGCCATCTTTATTTGATGCCTTGCTCTTCATATTTCTAATTGCTTGTTGATTATTGCTTGATTCAAAGTACAAAAGGAAAGTGGGTTTTCTACATGACATTCTTGTCTGTTGGATTGCTTTCCATTGGTCAGATCTTTTCAACTCTTAACTTTTAATTTTATGCTTAGGGTTAGTCTCTTCATCTCCTCCCACTTCTTAAATTTCAAAATCTCTCCCCCTTTTCAAAAACTTTCTTTGTTTGTGATTTCAAAACTTAGACCTTATTTCAAATTAGAAACTTTGGCCTTATGCCATTGCATTTTTAAAACTCTCTTCTTAAATCAAACTTGTAAATGAATCTAATCATATTGACTTAAAATTTCAAAAGACAAAAAGAACTAACACTCATTCAAACTTTTGGGCCCTTTTTGCCTCTTTTAAATTTAAAATTTTGTTACAAAAAAATCCACTCATTTTGAAATTGATACCACGAACTACGAGGTTTTCATCCCTTATTTTTATGTTTGTACGTAGGCACAAGTCCGAAGGTCTTGTCAAACACAAAAATATAATCAATTAATTCTTTTCTCATCCCCACACTCCATTTGTTGCAAACATCTTTTATACCAAAAACAAATACACACTCAAAAAAGGGCTCCCTAGGAGTACCTAGGATACTTTGGGTGCTAACACCTTCCCTCTGTGTAACCAACCCCCTTACCTATAATCTCTGGCATTTTATTAGTTTTGATTTGAAAACTTCTTATTTTTGGGTTTTGTTCTTACTTTTCCCTTTTCCTTTTGAAACAATAAAAGTGTGGTGGTAGCTCTGGTTTTATTGATGTTAAGTTTATCCATAGCTTAATGGTCATGAATTTACCGCTACAAGGACCCATAATATTCAAATTTGTTCATACCCCAACCTTTTTAATCATCTCAATACATCCCTTACATTTCAAAACCCTAATTTGTTTGGTCATGGTTCTTGATGAAACTTGTGATTCAAGAAACTCTAGTTTGTGCATCTTTTAGTTCATGGCCTTGCTTCATTTTATCATCCTATCTTATTATCATTCATTTACCATCAATTCAAGTCAACTTAAACCACAATTCACCAATCAAACATCCATTTCATTCATGTTACAAGTACTTGGTTTGGTCATGGTTTTTTAACTTTCAAGGCATTGAATTCACCCATGCTCATGACCTAAAATCATCTCACAAAGATGCAAGCCTCATTTTCTATAATGATATGAATATATGAGCTCCAAACATCCACCATTGTGCCTTAAAATACAAGAAATCACAAAGTGGAATTTCTATGTCAAGTTGGTTGGTCACGTTTAGGCAAGAATGGCCTATGATTTGGTCCAAAGTCCATAGCTTTTTCACCTTAAAAGATTCTCAAGATCTTATTTGTGCCAAATATCCTAATTGAGTCCCTTTCCAACTTTTTCTCAAGGTCCAAGATCTAATTCATTGAGCGGGGACCTCAATTTTTGCATTGGTCGGGCTGGTCAAGTGTCTAACATGACCTAGAAACATGACCAAGACCACCACTTTACTACATTGCCATTTCCAAGCCACAACTCCTTTTGACCCGGTTCATTTTACATTTGATCAAAGGCATGGAAAATAATATTTGGCACAAAATTCATGCCAAATGCACGATCCAATTTCATTTGCCCCTAGTTCAAAGTTTGGAAATTGTCATGATGCATAAACCATACCAAGTCAGCCAGAACTTGCATTTTGATTCACCAAGGTCCCAATCCATTTCTATCTGATTCCTTTTGACTTGTAACATGTTACAAAACATATCAAGGCCGAAATGAAAGTCAACTTTGGTGTGGAGAGGTTACAAACCGAGAAACCCAAGCCATGTGCAATTTCAGAAATTTTCCCAAATTGGCTCAAACCCAAATGCATAACAAGTCACTCCAATGCCCTTGGTTGCTCTTGTTTGGTGCTAAGGACCAAAACCATTTGGTTGGTGAAGCAAACCAGGACAAAACATACCATTTCATGTCCCAAAAAATCCATTTTCGAGCATGCTCCAAGTCACTTGGGATTTTTGATCAAACCATCCTCATTATCTCACTTATCCATCCCAACACCTTCCCTATAAATAGGGAAAGATTTCCCACTCTGAAACCAAGATTGAATAGCCAAGAACACCCTACTGCGAAATCACCTTGAACCATCAAAAATAGAGATACGATTTATGAGTTTCAAAGCATTCCAACTCAAACTAACCAAACAGAATCCTTCCATAAGCATCACTCAAGCTTTTCCAAACCCTAACTCACCTTACCAACACCTCAAATGAGCTACTCCAACTCATCAGAGCTCACTTCTAAAACTGATTTTGATCAGGTAGCTACACTCACCCCCCTTCACTCAAATAACTTACCACTAAACTTAAAATCATCCATTGAACCTTAACCTTATGGCTTGAGTGTTGATTATCCGATATCAAGCATTTAATTTTTGTTTTAGGTTAAGTTGTTCTTCTGAAACTTTGCAAAATACTCCATACTCAGAGTCAATCAATGGCTCATGAGTGTGGAGGTTAGATCATTGATGTGCATAGAAGTTGTCTCCATGTTCAAATCCAATGAAAAACACGTATTTTGAGGATTTGATTTTGGTGTCTCAAGGTAGAAGGCGAATAACATGCACGCATTTTTGAATTTAAAACTATTTGTTGCCTCATTCTGATTGGTCAGCTTGCGTGCGTGTTTTCATTTTGGATTTTGTTTTATTATTTATTCATTGGAAGTCCTTCTGAGTTACCAAGAGCGCTTGGCTCAGTTTGTGAGGGGGGTGACCCCATTACCCCAAGTTCAGGGGTTCAACCCCTAACTCTCCCACTTTGCTTCATTTTATTTCTTTTTCCTTTCTTTTATTATTTTTAACCCCATTTATTTCCTTTTTCATTTCATTTTTTTTACCACTTATTTTTATACTACTAAAAATATTTCCAACACAAACCCTTATTATTTTTTCCTCTTATATTTTATTATGCTTTATTTCATTTCATTTGAGCAATTTTTCATTGATTTATGAGGTCTTGAACATTGGTAGTTAATGAAGACTATTAATTCATGATTATGGATTAATTAGGGATGATTGAACCCTCTATGCTTTAAATCTATCAATGAATGATCAATGGATAATTCATCATACTTTGAGGCATAAATAGGTTGCCTCTATATCAAATAAACTTGGATCATTTGGCACATAGATGAAGCTTTACTTGTATACATACTAACTTATGATTCCATTTGATTCATTTTGTTTTTGTTGTTATACTAACCCTCTAACTATTACGCTAACTTGTTCATATTGTACATTAATCATTGTATAACTTGTGTAACTTAACCATTTAACCAACTCATTAATCTTTAACCCTTGAGTGATAGAATCTTCCTTTTGTCAAGCTAGTGATACACGGACTTGGGATTTGCATAATTTTCATTATTATAAATTTGTTGTAAGTTGATCATTGATCATCTTCAATACTTTGCATCAGTGATAAGTTATCCTCTGATGCGCCATATTTTGAACCTTTTGACCTAAGGATAGATAATCCTCAAGATTTAACTTGTACATACTACTAACCATTACCATTACTTTACTAACTTTGATTATCACTAACCATTGTTATTATGACTTTATCATTATTACCTTGTGATTTACTTTTATGTTATTACATTGTAAATTATTTTATAGCACTAATTATCATCATCATAATCATTGTATAAACTCATCATGCATGTTTATTTATTATTCTCTACTTTATTATCATCATATAATTTAAAAATAATAAAAATATGATAAAGTGATAAGACCAAAAAGATTCATCCCACTTGTAATCAACTTGGACTTAGAGGATCTCACTTATGAAATTTGCTTGGAGGACCTTTCCATATATTGGGATACTTTGCCTTTAATTTTGGATTTCATATGTAACTTACATACCTGTTATAAAAATGGCATCATGGCACTATCCTAGGGAGACATGATTGTAAGACCATTATCCTTATTAGCTTAGGTCACTTTTGCACAGACAAAGCTTTCTCTTTGGCTACCTTACAATGAGACCCTTTACTTTCTTGTTTGGTTACTTTGTATATTCGTTACATCACCAATTTCAAAACCAAATAAATAAACCCTTGATTCAAAGTTAAACGGCATTTTCATAATCAAATTCAAAATACAATAAGACTACGATTGGTATTGTGCGCCACGAGCCTTAAGTGGTGAGGAATGAGTAAGAATGGAGCTTTCCTACCCTTACTCTGATTATTTTGGACACAAGACGCTTGGCTTGTTTGTCTAGAATTTTCACCTCCTCCCCTATACTTTAGTGCAATCTAATCATAAAAATATTTTCATAAACCCTTCTTTAAGGTAAAAACAACATAACCCATCAAACTCATTTTTGCGCCTTAGGGAATCATTCCGAAAACCCTTTTCTCAAAGGTAAAATCAACCAACACACAAACATTTTTTACTCTGAACTACGGAGCTCTGATTCTTCATCACCCGATGAATGATACGTAGGCACAAGGGCCACAATCCTTGGCGAGCACAATAATAAAAACCCAAAACCCAATTCTTTCAAACTCTTTAGAAAATAAACATAATAAACAGATAAATGCACACATACACAGACAACATAAATGGTTCCCATGGAGTACCATGGACGTGAGGGGTGCTAATACCTTCCCTTTACGTAAGCGACTTCGAAACCCAAATCTCGATTGTGAGATCAATTATCCGTATCTTTTTGCACTTCATGTGTGCATACTTTTCCGAGAGTTTTATCGACTATTTTACCTCTCCTCTCTCATAGAGGAAATCCAATAAAATTTGGTGGTGACTCTTTTTATTTTTCCGTTTCTTTCTTTCTGAGGAGGAAATTATTTTGTTCAGTCTGTCCGGTTCCTCGCTCCAAAACCCCGGTAGCGGCAGCTGGCGAATCTGAAGGGGACCCTGTTTCCCTAAACAAGCCAGGCCTAGTTTAGGTTATCCTTTTGGCATACGAGGGGATTTATCTTTTTTTTTCTTTTTTTATATTTGTTTATTTCTATCTATGCTAACCTATGTGTACATTTCTTTGTTGGTCCGAAACTTTGGCTCCTTGGCAAAGAACAAATGGTTAAATAATGATTGCAATCAAGCCTTGTATGATAGATTGTCAACCCGAGTCTGAGAGCTTACTTGAGATAGGAGAGGTTGAGTATTATTGGTCCCCAAGGAGCTTTCCTAGTGAAAGGTTGTACGAGAACCTCACTTAGTGGTAGACTCTTTTAAGAGTATTGATGATCGCTGAGGTTTCGGCATAAGCGTTCTTATCTTCATTGGAGTCTGTGACCCTAAGACCTCTTTTGTAGAACATATAACCTTGGTCGGCCTAGACCGATGGTCGCGTAATATAGGTCCCTAAGGAGCTTTCCTCACGAGGTTCAATACGAAGATCTCACTTAGAATAGATTTCCTTGATGGAGTTGTCACCTAGCAAGTAAATTGACAAAGCGGCGGACAGTCAAGGGAGTCCATGACTCTAAGGGCAGTGTCTTATACCCAATTTTACAAAACCCTAGATCATGCAAAGCGAGAACCTTGGTCCGAAAGTAGTCATTATTAAACCTCAATCCTCGTCATAGTGATCCTATATTTTGAAACCCGTGCATGAGTTTCGTGGAAACTAATAAAATTTTCACCCATGCATTCATGAACATTCATAACATCATTTAATAACCAAATAAACAAACCTCTTAGCACTTCATGGTTTAACGTAGGAAATACAAGACTTTTTTGCAACAACAATCATGGATCCTACATCAAGGAAAGCACTTTCTCATTCAGATATAAGAGTCCATATATTGACACTTTGAAGGTCAAATGCTCTAGGGTAATTTCCCTCAAAGATAACAAATTCAGAGCTACATATGGAAACATCATAAACCTCCTTACTGAAAAGGTTGACTATGGAGCACTTACCTCCTTTGCCCAATATTATGACGTCCAACTAATATGGTTCACATTCCCTGACTTTCAACTATCCCCAACTTTGGAAGAATTTGAGAGGCTTCTCAACCGGTCAATCAAAACTTACAACCCATTTCCTAAGTTGGAAGAAGCATTCACCTTGTCCGAGTTAGATCTAGTCTTGGGCATCAAGGCCAATGAGTTAGTGGCCAATTGGGGACCAAAAGGTACCGTTAAAGGTCTAACGAAGAAGTTTCTTAAAGACCATGCCTGGAAGATGGTAAGATAAGAAAGACCCGAATTTTGTAGTGCAACTCTAGCATTGTTGATACATAGAATTATTCTATTCCCTAACATAGATAATTTTGTGGATCATTTGGCAGTGGAAATCTTCCTAACCAACAAAGCAGTGCATTTCTTGCTCGTAGATTTCTATCATACCTTACATACAAGGCATGAGAAAAGAGGTGGAATGTTTGTCTGTTGTGAACCCCTCTTACACTTATGGATGAGGACTCATATGCCTCAACGAGGGCCCTTCGCTTATAGCAGTCTGTCATGGCCCCAAAGATTCTCTTCTCTCTCTACTAGTTCAATCATGTGGTACAATAGAGAATGGGAAACCAAGGAAGTCATCTCTAGATGTGGAGGGTTCCCAAATGTCCCCCTCATAGGAACATGTGGTTTCCTTAACTACAATATTGTGCTACTCAAGAGACAATTGGGGTACGATATGTTGATTCCTCCAGAAGACCGTGACCTTGTACCTTTCATCATCAACACTATGGATCCACTCAATTCAACCGTGAAGAGAGTAAGAAGAGCTTGGACAAGCATGATCCGAATTGATCAAGAGTGGGGAAAAAAGAACATCTTAGCAAAGGAACCTTACCTTCAATGGGTAAGAGAAAGAGATATAATAGCCAATATGTCTTTCCTTTATGATCCTTCATCATTTCCCTTGATGCCCGAACCTGAGCCCATCTTACAAGAAGATATGGACAGCTTACCAACCATATACGAGAATTAGAGTTGCAGAATGCTCAATTACGAGTCCAACTCAACCGCACCAAGCAACGAAACTTCGACTTGGAAGATAGGGGCAAGATAGTCAGCGAGGAATTTGAGGTTAGCAAGAAAATATTAAGGGAGACAGAAGGAAAAAGAGTTTGGGTAGGTGGTTCTCTACAAGGAGAAAATTCTAAGCTAGACTTCCACAACGACAAGTTGGATCGAGCGTACTGAACTATCAAGGACCTTGAGAAAATTGTCGATAGGTCTAACGCAATGAAGAAGGAGGATAAGGATGATTACGAATCTTAGATCTTAGAGCTAATGACCACTCTCAAGGAGTGCAAGGATCTCTTGGCTAAAGAACAATTAGAAAGGGAGAAAGTCCACCGAAGTTTCTTATGTGAGCAGTTTAACCTTGGAAGAGCTTGCGAGCAAATCAAGAATTTGAAGATGGGAATATACGACCAAGCCTACTTGGAATTGCAAAACGAGTGCAGCCATTGGCAAGAGAGGTGTCGTGGGCAGAAGCTTCAATGGCTCAAAGGGATGAGATCATTTAAACCCTCCAAAACCTTTACAATGAATGGAGACAAATATGCAAACATGGTTGTCCTGACTAATTATGCCCTCCAAGAATTTTCCGACAAGTTGAAAGAGGCGGATTTGATCATGTGTCCTGAGAACACCCCTAAAGAAGTCTTCCATTTCGTCAAATTATGCAAGAAGACAATGGCATAACTTATCACTAACATTGGGGCTCTCCGTAAGTCTCAAGGGGTTACCTTTAGGGTCGATATTTAGTTTGCATGTTTTGTTCAACAACTTTTATTTTGAAAATTCCAATGTACTTGTACTTGTATTATTCCCTTCAAAGGACGAATGAAGCTTTGTTGATCTCACTATATGTCTATTTCCTTTATTCTTGATTGCAATGTTTAAATCGTTAAGTATTCCTTGCAATAAACCACACAAACAACTAAGAGCTTTAACAAACAATAAAACAATAAAACACATTCATGTATCATTCGTATTTTCGAAACCAAAAACAAAAACTCATCATCCATATTTCTAGATTAGATACCAACAAGATGACTTCTCAGCACCACTACAACACGCGTTGTAACCAGCAAGCTATCATGGACTAGTTAGAGCAAAACCAAGCAGCCCTCCGTGAAGAAGTATCCCTTGTGCGAGCGTAGATGGGATAGTTAATGGAGACAATACAAGTTGAAGCCCTTGGGCAAGAGATAATGGCAAATATGAAAGAAGAAATTAATCAAAGGGACAAGGCTGCCACTCTTATTCCTACTATCAATCCTCCCGTTGAGGAAAATCTTGTGCCTCCCCATGGCAACATTCTAGTCTAGATTCTAGTAGGGGCATTCGGAGGTGGTCCTCCTCATGTTCTTAATCCTCCTGTCATAGAAATTGAAAACCAGCAAGACGCCTTCTTCAGTCTGAGAGTTGCCTCTGTGTACGATGCCTTTGGCCCCATTACCAACGAAGTAGAAAAGAAGGTCGAAGCCATTGAAGAGAAGTTAAAAGTAATGGAAGGTTCTGATGCTCTAGGCTTAGATGCGGGTGAAATGTGCCTTGTCCCCGGTGTGGTCATCCCTTCCAAGTTCAAAGTCCCATACTTTGAAAAGTATAAAGGGGTCAGTGACCCAAGGATACATATCTGCTCATATTGCAGAAAAATGGTAGCTTATTCCAATGATGACAAACTTCTTATGCACTTCTTCCAAGATTCCTTGAGTGGAGCTTCCCTATAATGGTACATACAACTTGATGGGACTCATATACAGACATGGAGGGAAATGGATGAGGCCTTCCTTAAACACTACCAATACAATATTGACGTGGCGCTTAATTGCACGCAGTTGCAAAATTTGATTCAAAAGTCTGAAGAGACTTTTAAGGAGTACGCACAGTGGTGGAGAGAACTCGCCTCGAGGGTACAACCTTCATTGTTGGAGCGTGAATTGGTAGACATGTTTATGGGAAATCTTCAAGGCCCTTATCTAGACCAAATGGTTAGAAGCACGTCATCTGGTTTCTCCGATATAGTCCTATCCGGTGAAAGGATCGAGAATATGATAAAGATGGGTAAGATTCAAAATGCCGCAAGCACGTCCAGAGCATCCAAGAAGCCCTTTGTAGCATATGGAAATAAAAGGGAAGGTGAAGCAAATGAAATTGCAGTGGTTAGAGCAAGAGCCCCAGCATATTGTATCCCATATCAACAAGTTACCATAGTGGCTCAAGTTCAACATCAACAACATCAATAACAACCACGACAACCATATCAAGTTCAACAACAAAATTAGCAACGTTATCAACAACAACAGTAGAAACAATAACAACGTCCCGAGAAAAGGTTTGATCTGGTACCCATGTCGTATAGCCGTATTTTTCCTTAATTGTTACAAGGTTCATTGGTACAGTTAAGGGAGTTAGGACCACCCCCAATGGTCCTTCCTCTCGGTTATGATGTCAACGCCCGATGTGAGTTCCATTCAGGTGCTCCCAATTATTCCATCAAAAACTGTAAAGCCTTAAAGTATAAAGTGCAAGATCTGATAGATTCTAAGGCAATTATGTTTGCGCCTAATGGCCCAAATGTAAACAACAACCTGATGCCACCCCATAACAAGTCAATTGTGAATATGGTATAGTTTGACAATGGAAGAAGATTAATGTTCTATGTGGACGAATTAAAAACACCCCTCATTAAGATCAAGAATGTTTTGATGAAGAACAGCGCATTTCTCGTCCGTAGTGTTGATTCTGAGTAATGTCTAATCAATCTACAACAATGTAAAACTTTGAAGCATGTCATACAAAGATTAATGGACCAAGGAATCTTGGAGGTAGAACGTATGTCCACCAAGGAAGACGTGTCCACCCTAGAAAACCCATATGATGAAGTCTTACCTCTGCAAATATTGTATGATCTATCACAAGTGACTATCTATGCAAGTATCGTTGTTCCCATGGTGATAATTGTGACAACACCATTCCCGTTCAATGGCACGAAGGTCGTTCTATGGATATATGACTCAATCGTCTATATTCATTGACAAAGAGTACAAGAACAGCCTATGGAATCTGATGAGTCAATGGTAAGTATAGCCAAAACTCGTGGAGTCACACGAAGTGGAAGGTTTTGTACATCCGTACCTCCCCCAATTGGCAATGGTGGCACCTCCAATCAAGAAAAAGGCAAGCAAATCAAAGCTCACCAGTAAAGGCAAGATTCTCTACCTACCAATGAGGTGGATGAATTCTTACGCATCATTAAGAGGAGCGATTATAGGGTGGTTGACCAACTCAACTAAACCCCATCGAAAATCTCAATGATGTCTTTGCTCATGTGCTCTGAGGCTCATAGAGATGCCTTAGTCAAATTCTTAAGGGTCGCCCACGTACCACAAGAGATATTTGTTTGTAAATTTGAGGGAGTTATCAATAACATAGCTTCTAGCATGAACCTGGGTTTCAATGATGAAGATCTTCCATCCGAAGGAAGAAACCACAATAAGGCCTTACACATTTCCGTTGAATGTGTCATTCTGTCTAGGGTCTTAGTGGATACCGGCTCGTCTCTTAAAGTGATGCCGAAGAGTTCTCTTTCCAAACTAACGATTGAAGGGATCATAATGAAACCTAGTGAACTTATTGTGAGGGAATTTGATGGTTCAACACGAACTGTGATTGGTGAAGTGGACTTACCCATCAATATTGGACCTCACACCTTTTTCATAACATTCCATGTCATGGACATATACCCTATTTACAGTTGTCTACTTGGACGACCTTGGATCCATTCGGCCGGTGTTTTCACATCGACGCTCCATCAAAGGTTGAAATTCTTGGTCAACATTAAGTTATTGGTTCTTGACGGTGGGGAGGACATTATGGTCAGTCACTTAGCATCTTTTCGTTATGTTGAAGGAGGATGAGAGGTACAGGAAATCTCATTTCAATCATTTGAAATTGTCAATATTTAGATGGTTGGCCCTATAGGGGAAGTTAAAATTGTTGAATTTCTGATGGCCTCTTTGAAAGACGCTCAAATTGTTATCAAGAATGGACATCCCGAAGGTTGGGGAAGGATACTAGAGTTACTAGTCAATAAAGACTGTGACGGCTTGGGATACAACTCCCAAAATCTGAAGAAATTAACGCCTATTGCTAAGGAGGGACAAGTTCTCTGGTTGTCAGATTTCTTTGCTAGCACTGGCCACCTTGTGGACGGATAAATTTGTGCTTTGGAGGAAGATAGCGTTGCCGATGAAGAAGGATTGGTGTATAAGAAAAAGGAAGGTCAAGAGTTAGCCAAGTGGACATCCGTGGAGATCCCTGAAGTTACCTTGTTGGAAGACTAATTCCCTGTTTATTTTCTCCTTTTAAGAAAAGAACCCATGCCATACCCAAGGCATGGAGGAACCATTTGTAGGGCCATCTAATTTCTCAATCAAAGATTAATCAATGAAAATCATCACGCTTTGCATCCAAATTTGTGATCCTTGTCTTTCATTTATTTTTATCTTTTCGCTTAATAAAAAAGAATGGAAATGTTTTTTCTTATTTTCTTTTTAAGTTTTCAATCATTCTTACCTTTCATAAAAATAAAATCATAAACCCTAAATCATGCAGATTACCCTCGATTACCACCAATAACCACTATGTTATGGTCCCATATGACTTCGACAATCCAATCAATCATGTTGGCAAAGATTGTGATGAAGATTGTGAACTCCCTGAGGAGTTAGCTCGACTGCTAAAGAAAGAGTCAAAGGTCATACAACCATATGAAGAAGTGGTAGAAGTGGTCAATCTTGGTACTGAGGAAGAAGCTAAAGAGGTCATAATAGGCTCAGTCCTACAAGACGACGTGAAGGAGAAGATGGTTAAACCTCTACGAGAATACATGGATGTGTTTGCATGGTCCTACCAAGACATACCCAGGCTTGATACCATCATGGTTCACCATCTACCCCTAAAATAAGATTTCCCTCTTATAAAGCAAAGGCTAATAAGGACTCGTCCTTATATGGCAATGAAGATTAAGGAGGAAGTACAAAAATAACTCGAAACAGGATTTCTGGCCATGGCCAATTACCCTTAGTGGATAGCCAACATTGTACCTGTACCCAATAAGGATGGGAAGGTAGGGATGTGCATTGATTAGCGAGACTTGAATAGATCTATCCCAAAAGAAGATTTCCACTACCTCACATTGATGTGCTAGTGGATAACACAACTCAGTTCTCCGTCTTCTCGTTCATGGATGGCTTCTCCGGCTATAACCAAATCAGGATGGCTCCGGAGGACATGGAGAAAACTACCTGCATTACCTTATAAGGTACTTTCTGCTACAAGGTTATGCCTTTTGGACTAAATAATTCCGGTGCAACCTACCAACGTGTCATGGTCACGCTCTTTCATGATTTGATTCATAAAGAGATCGAGGTCTACGTTGATGATATGATTTCCAAATCACAAACCGAAGAGGAACATCTTGTCAACCTTGAGAAGCTCTTTGCAAGGTTAAGGAAATTCAAGTTGAGGATCAATCCCAGTAAATGCACATTTGGGGTAAGATCTGGAAAACTATAAGGTTTCATCGTCAACTAACGTAGTATTGAAATGGATCCTGATAAGGTAAAGGCAATACAAGTTATGCCTACGCCCAAAATTGAAAAAGAAGTTTGAGGATTTCTTGGAATATTGAACTACATATCTAGGTTCATATCTCACTTTACAGCC
Source organism: Lathyrus oleraceus (assembly GCF_024323335.1). NCBI lineage: Eukaryota > Viridiplantae > Streptophyta > Magnoliopsida > Fabales > Fabaceae > Lathyrus > Lathyrus oleraceus. The sequence continues at coordinate 96,096,821 of NC_066585.1, forward strand.
ACCTATGAGCCAATCTTCAAACTACTTCGAAAGGATCAAGCCATCATTTAGAACACAACTGCCAAAATGCCTTCGAGAAGATCAAGGAGTACCTACAAGAACCTTCAATTTTGATTCCTCTTATTCTTGGAAGACCCTTGATCATGTACCTCACCGTCCTTGAGGGATCTATGGGATGTGTTCTCGGCCAACATGATGAGACTAGAATAAAAGAGCACGCCATATACTACTTGAGAAAAACGTTTACCGATTGTGATAGTAGGTATTCGATGCTAGAAAAGACTTGTTGTGCACTTGCTTGGGCTATCAAACGCCTAAGGAAATACATGATCACACATATAACGCTCTTAATCTCCAAGATGGATCTAGTCAAGTACATCTTTGAGAAGCCTTCTCCAACTGGTAGAGTATCCCATTGGCAAATGGCTCTGACTGAGTACGACATTTAACATGTCACTCAAAAACTATCAAATGGAGTGTAATATCTGACTATCTTGGTCACCAGCTCATGGAAGACTACCAGTCTATGCTCTTCGAATTCCCTGATGAGGATATCATGTTGATAAGGATTGCAACATCCCCGGATCTGAAGAAGGACCAGAACCTGGATCTCGGTGGACCCTGATATTTAATAGAGCTTCTAACACTCATGGAAATGGCATTGGGGCAGTCATCACCTCCCCAACTAGTTTTCACCTACCCTTCACCGCGAGGTTATGCTTTGAATGTACCAACAATATGGCAAAGTACGAGGCTTGTAACTTCGGTATTGAAGATGTGATTGATCTTAGGATCAAAATCATTGAAGCCTATAGAGACTCAGCCTTGGTCATTAGCCAAGTCAAAGGAGAATGGTAAGCTTGAGATCACAAGTTAATCCCTTACAAGGAGCATGTCCTAAAGTTTATCCCATACTTTGATAAAATTACCCTTCATCACATCCCTCGATAGGAAAATCAGTTGGCCGCCTCCTTAGCCATGCTTTCATCCATGTTTAAGGTCAAATGGAAAAATGAAGCACCAACTTTCCACCTTGATTACTTGGATGAGCCAGCTTACTTCCTGGCAGCCGAAGATGAAGCTGATGGCCATCCTTGGTTCTACGACATCCTGAGATTCCTAGAAAGCCAAGTGTATCCTGATAACACATCCATTACCAACAAGAGGTATCTTCAGAAACTATCATCCAAGTTATTCTTAAATGGAAGGGTATCGTACAAGAGGAATTATGACTCGGTCTTGCTCAGATGTATAGACAAAAGCAAAGAAAACTGGATTATATTGGAAATGTATGAAGGTTCCTTTGGGGCACATGCCAGTGGACACACGGTGGTGAAGAAAGCCCTGAGGGTCAGCTATTATTGGATTACCATGGAGGTTAATTGTTACCGCCACGTCCAAATGTGCCATAAATGCCAAATCTATGCTGACAAAGTCCATGTACCACCAGTACCACTCAATGTCCTAACATCATCTTGGCCTTTCTCCATGTGGGGAATTAACGTGATCAGACGTATCGAGCCAACTCCCTCAAACGGGCATTGCTTCATCTTTGTAGCCATAAACTACTTCACAAAATGGATGGACCCAGTCTCGTACGCAAATGTCACAAGACAAGTGGTGGCTCGCTTCATAAGGAAAGAAAGAATTTGTCGTTATGGGGTCCCCAACAAAATCATTACTGACAGTGGATCTAACCTCAATAAAAAATGATGAAGGAGTTATGTCAAAGCTTCAAGATCAAACACCACAACTCATCGCCATATCGATTAAAGATGAATGGTGTTGTCGAGGCGGCCAACAAAAATATCAAGAAAATCATACAAAAGATGGTGGAGACCTATAAAGATTGGCATCAGATGCTCCTATTTGTGTTGCATGGCTATCATACTCTCGTACATACCTCCACTGGGGCAACCCCCTTATCTATTGTATATGGCATGGATGCGGTTCTGCCAGTTGAAGTAGAGATTCCTTCTTTGAGGAATTTTGACTGACGTCAAGCTTGATGAGGCTGAATGGGTACAAGCCAGATTTGACCAGTTAAACTTCATTTATGAGAAGCGTTTAGCAGCTATTTGCCACGACCAACTATATCAACAGCGTATCAAGAGGGCACATGACAGACAATAAGGTATTTCCTCGCAACCTTAAGGTCGGAGACCTCGTGTTAAGGAAGATTCTACCAATTCACACTAACCCTAAGGGAAAATGGACGTCGAACTATGAAGGCCCATATATTATGAGAAAGGTCTTCTCTGGAGGAGCCTTGATACTTTCAACTATTGATGGTGAAGATCTTCTATCCCCTGTGAATGCGGATTCAGTAAAGAAATACTACCAAGAGAGAAAGCCTGATAGGTCGAAAACCTGAAAGGGAGACTTATGCAAAAAATGGGTATCCCGGTAGACTGAAAACCCGAAAGGGAGATCCAAGAAAAAATTAAGGATTTATGAAAGCGAGAGGTTGCATGTCACAAAGAATCTTCCAACACTCCTCAGCGACTCAATCTAATCACCTTCTCCCAAAGGAAGATCAGAGTACTTTTGAAGACATAAGGACCATGGCGGAGTTGAAACTTGGTGGAATTCCGAGTTGTTTCCATTGCCATTATAGTTTTTCAATTTCTGTTGCAATAACCTCTTTAGGAATTGTTTCTTTGTACAAATCACCAATTTTTGGGATCATTTTTATCAATAAAATCGATTATATCATATGTGTTCAATACTTTTACTTTTCCTGCTTTGTTTGTGAAGTGTAACTTTCTTTAATTAACATTGCATTAAAATTTTGGGGTAAAAAGACTTTTGCTATAAAAAAACTATTAAAGGTGAAACATCGAAATTACTTCTCTTTCAAGAGTATCTAAAGGTAACTATAGTCCAAGATACTTGGTATACCTGAACACTGCAATGCCATACAAGTCCATTAAACTTGGCCCACTCGAGAGATATCCTCAACAGGAGGGTCCCCAGCTATTGCGCCAAACGCAACCTTGGCATCAGAAGGTCCAGATTCTGATGTCGGGAAGTCAGTCACACTATCCCTAACAAAAATCCAAGCCAAGTCATCATTGGCACCCTTAACAAATTATCCCCTGCAAAGCCCAATCATACTTGACACAATGCATGAATCTTGCACCTACATATTCCCCAAAATACTGAACATACATCGGCATTTTGCATAAATAACATTGTATCGTAAGTAGCCTCTTCAATTTTCTTCCCTAATTGTCGCTCAAAAATAATTCATCAAACTTACGACCTTCTCAGCCGTTGCTAGATTGTCTCTATCAGATTTTGGAACTTCCCAGCCGTTGTTAGGGATACTCCCCAGAAGAGTCAGGTATTTTAGTCGTTGCTAAGAATCATCATTAACTCTCAAATTTTCCCCAAGTAGAATCAGGTCTTCCAGCTGTTACTAGGAATCGTCACTAAACTATCTTGGTTCCCCACGAGTCCAGGTATTCCAGTCGTCGCTAAGAGTCATTACCTTCATATACCTCCCAGAAGAGTCGGGTATTCTAGCAGTCGCTAGGAATCGTCACTGAACTTCTTCTCTCCCCTATAGATTCGGATATTCTAGTCGTTGCTAGGAATCATTGTTAAACTTCTACTTTCCCCAGCACAAGTCAGGTATTCTAGCCGTTGCTAAGAATCATCACTGAATTTTCATCTGTCCCCAACCAGAGTCGGGTATTATAGTCGTTGCTAAGAATTGTCACTGAACCATTTGGTTTCACCCCCAATAGAAGTCAGGTATTCTAGTCATTGTTAAGAATCATCGTTGAATTTCTTTTTCCCATCAGAGTCGGGTATTCTAGATGTTGCTAAGAATCGTCACTGTACCTCTTCATTCTCTCTAGCAGAGTCGTGTATTCCAGCCATTGCTGGAAATCATCACTGAACTTACATTGTTATTCCCCACTAAGTTTGGTATTCTAGTAATTGCTAATAATTGTCATTGAACTTACATGGGTGTTTCCTAGTAGATGTCAGGTATTCCAGTCATTGCTTGGAATCGTCATTAGATCTATATCTCCCCATCAGAGGCATGCATTCCAACCATTGCTAGGAATCATCGCCAATTGTTTTCTCCCCATCCGTTGCTAGGGGCAATCTCCTCTTTTTAACATGGCTCTTATCCCCAACGGAGTTTCTTCCCCTACCTTCCTTCTTGGAATATTGTTATCCAAATTTTCCTCCTTGAAGAGATACTTATGTTTTATAGCATAACATGAATCATATTGCCTACGAAAATACCATATTCGCTCCCCCAACAAATCAACTCATATCGATATCATCCCTGATAGGGAAAATTTCCAGTTACTCTTTTAATATTTAATCATCTCCTACCTTGAAAGGAATGGAAACTGTTGCTATCCATACATTCAGGTGTGAGGATATTAAATAGGGGCAGTTGTCATACCCTCAAATTTACCCTACCTTCATACCATCCTCTATAACCCTAATACATAAGCATTGCATCCTTCAAACTTCATTTCATAAAGAATTTTTACTTAATGATCCACAATGTCCATAAACTAAAGGCATGGGGTTCAATCATGAAGCCTCAAGACCCTTTGATCATGTTGAGGTGTTCCCCCAGCCACCTCACCTCTATCACCATCCTCAAGCATCCCACAAGCTTGGAGGATCATTCAAGACATCTTACTCACTCTACAAAACCCTAATTGGATGGTGAGTCCCCATTGAACATACATGAAGATTCATCTGGTCACCCAAGGACCTCAACCTTAGTTCTTGACCCCCTTTGGTTTGTACAAATCATGGTTCACCTTGATCATGGATCATGCCAAGGAGGACCCCTAGTATCCAAAAAAAAATCATACCCCATCCCATTGAATCATCTCAATACATCCCTTACATTTCAAAACCCTAATTTGTCTGGCCATGGTTCTTAATGAAACTTGTGATTCAAGAAACCCTAGTTTGTGCATATTTTGGTTCATGGCCTTGCTTCATTTGATCATATTATTATACTATCATTCATTTACCATCAATTTGAATCAATTTCAACCATAATTCACTAATCAAACATCCATTTCATTCATGTTACAAGGACTTGGTTTGGTCATGGTTTTTGAACTTTCAAGGCATTGAATTAGCCGATGGTCATGATCTAAAATCATCTCACAAATCTCCAAGCCTCATTTTCCAAAATGATATAATCATATGAGCTTTGAACATCCACCATTGTGCCTTAAAATACAAGAAATCACAAAGTGAAATTTTTAGGTCAAGTTGGTTGGTCACATTTTGGCAAGAATGACCTATGATTTGGTCCAAAGTCTATAATGTTTCCACCTTACAACATTTTTAAGATCTTTTTTGTGTCAAATTTCCTATGTGAGTCCCTCTCCAACATTGTTTCAATGTCCAAGACCTAATTCATTGAGCGAGGACCTCTATTTTTACATTGGCCAAGTTGGTCCAAGTGCCTAACATGACCTAGAAACATGACCCAGACCCCCAATTTACTACATTGCCATTTCCAAACCATAACTTCTTTTGGCCAGGTTCTTTTTGAATTTGATCAAAGACATGTCAAATAAGATTTGGCACAAAATTCATGCAAAATGCCCGAGCAAATTTCCTTTTGCCCTAGTTTAAAGTTTGGAAATTGTCATGATGCATAAACCAGACCAAGTCAACTAGAACTTACATTTTGATTCATCAAGGTCCCAATCCACTTCAATTTGATTCCTTTTGACTTTTAACATGTTACACAACATATCAAGGCCCAAATGAAAGTGAACTTTGGTGTGAACAGGTCACAAACCAAGAAACCCGAGCCATTTACAATTTCTGAAATTTTCCCAAATTCGCTAAAACCCAAACGCATAGCAGACCACTCCAATGCCCTTGGTTTCTCTTGTTTGGTATTAGGATCAAAACTAGTTGGTTGGTGAAGCAAACCAAGTCAAAACATATCATTTCATGTCCCCAAAAATCCATTTTCGAGCATGCTCCAAGTCACATGGGATTTCTGATCAAATCATCCTCATGCTCTCACTTATTTATCCTAATACCTTCCTTATAAATAGGGGAAGGTTTTCCACTTTGAAACCAAGCTTGAATAGCTAAGAACACCCTACTACAAAATAACCTTGAACCTTCAAAAACAGATATATGATTTCTGAGTTTCAAATCATTCCAACTTAAACCAACCACCCAGGATCCTTCCATAAGCATCACTCAAGCTTTTCCAAACCCAAACTCACCTTCCCAACACCTCACTTGACCTACTGCAACTCATTAAAGCTCACTTCTGAAACTGATTCCGATCTAGTAGCTACACGTACCTTACCCCCTTCACTCAAATAAGTTTCCATTCAACTTGAAATCATCCACAGAACCTTAACCCTATGGTTTGAGTGTTGATTATCCAATATCAAGCATTTAATTTTTGTTTTAGGTTAAGTTATTCTTCTGAAACTTTGCAAAATACTCCACACTCAGAGTTAATCAATGGCTCATGATTGTGGAGGTTGGATCATTTATGTGCATAGAAGTTGTTTCCATGTTAAAATCCAATGAAAAACATGTAGTTTGAGGATTTGATTTTGGTGTCTCAAGGTTGAAGACGAAGAACATGCGCGCATTTTTGAATTTAAAACTATCTATTGTCTCATTATGATTAGTTAGCTTGCATGTGCGTTTTCATTTTTCCTTTTGTTTTATTATTTATTCATTGGAAGCACTTCTGAGTCACCAAGAGAGCTTGGCTCAGTTAGTGAGGGGGTTGACCCCAAGGTCAGGTGTTCAACCCCCACCACTCCCACTTTGCTTCATTTTATTTCTTTTTCCTTTCTTCTATTATTTTTAACCCCATTTATTTCCTTTTTCATTTCATTTTTTTACCACTTATTTTTATTCAACTAAAAATATTTCCAACATAAACCCTTATTATTTTTTCCTCTTCTATTTTATTATGCTTTATTTCATTTCATTTGAGCAATTTTTCATTGACTTATGAGGTCTTGAACATTGGTAGCTAATGAAGTCTATTAATTCATGATTATGGATTAATTCGGGGTGATTGAACCTTCTATGCTTCAAACCTATCACTGAATGATCAATGGATCATTCATGATACTTTAAGGCATAGATAGGTTTCCTCTATATCAACCAAACTTGGATCATTTATCACATAGATGAAGCTTTGCTTGTACATACTAACTTGTGATTCCATTTGATTCATTCTATTTCCATTGTTATACTAACCCTCTAAATGTTATGCTAACTTGTTCATATTGTAAATTAATCATTGTATAACTTGTCTAACTTAACCATTTAACCAACTCATTAATATTTAAACCTTGAGTGATAGAATCTTCCTTTTGTCAAGCTATTGATAAATGGACTTGGGGTTTGTATAACTTTCATTATTATAAATCTGTTGTAAGTTGATCATTGATCATCTTCAATACTTTGCATCAGTGATAAGTAATCCCCTGATGCTTCATATTTTGAATCTTTTGACCTAAGGATAGATAATCCACAAGATTTAACTTGTACATACTACTAACCATTACCATTACTTCACAGACTCTGATTATCATTCACCATTGTTATTGTGACTTTATCATTATTACCTTGTGATTTACTTTTATCTTATTGCATTATAATTTATTTTATAACACTCCTTATCATCATCATAATCATTGCATAAACTCATCATGCATGTTTATTTATTGTTCTCTACTTTATTGTCATCATATAATTTAAAAATAACAAAAATATGATAAAGTGATAAGACCAAAAAGATTAATCTCACTTGTAATCAACTTGGACTTATCTCACTTAGGACCTTTGCTTGGAGGACCTTTCCATATCTTATGATACTTTGCCTTTGATTTTGGATTTCATATGTAACTTACATACCTGTTGTAAGAATGGCATCATGGCACTACCCTAGGGAGACATAATTGTAAGACCAGTGTCCTTGTTAGCTTAGGTCAATTTTGCACACACAAGGCTTTCTCTTGTGCTACCTTACAATGAGACCATTTACTTTCTTGTTTGGTTACTTTGTATATCTGTTACATCACCAATTTCATAATCAAATAAACAAACCCTTTATTTAACGTCAAGTGGCATTTTCATAATCAAATTCAAAATACAATAAGACTACGATTAGTATTGTGCGCCACGATCCTTAAGTGGTGGAGAATGAGTAAGAATGGAGGTTTCCTACCTTTACTCTGATTATTTTGGATACAAGACGTTTGGCTTGTTTGTCTAGAATGTTTACCTCCACCCCTAGACTTTAGTGCAATCTAATCACAAACAATCTTTTCATAAACCCTTCTTCAAGGTAAAAATAACATAACCATCAAAGTCATTTTTGCACCTTAGGGCATCATTCTGAAAACCCTTTTCTCAAAGTTAAAATCAACCAACACACAAACATTTTTTACTCTGAACTACGGAGCTCTGATTCTTCATCACCTGATGAATGAAACGTAGGCACAAGGGCCACAATCCTTGGTGAGCACAATAATAAAAACCCAAAACCCAATTATTTCAAACTCTTTAGAAAATAAACATAATAAATAGGTAAATGCCCACATACGCAGACAACCTAAATGGTTCCCATGGAGTACCATGGACGTGAGAGGTGCTAATACCTTCCCCTGGCGTAACCAACTTCCGAACTCAAATCTCGGTTGTGAGACCGATTTTATCGAATATTTTTGAAGGTGTGAAAAACACAAGAAAGGGGTTTTGAATTTGGTTTTACAAGCAAAAGCTTTTTCCAAAAAAAGAACACCACTAACAAGTTTGTAACAAAGAGAGAAAAATACAAGTATTTTTATCCTGGTTCGCTTGAAACTCAAAGCTACTTCAGTCCACCCACCAAGGTGATTTTGCATTATACACAAGGACTTAATCCACTATAATCAACAAATTACAATAATCACAAAGAATAACCTTCTTTGTCTTCTCAAGGATCCAACTATACCCTAGTCTCCTTAAGGACTGACAAAGAACAACCTTCTTTGTCTTCTCAAGTATAACTTTCTCAAGGAATCAAATAAACAGTTTGAATAATATTTTATGTGTTACAAGATGCTTCTACACAAGCAGATTTTACACAAATGAAATACAAACACTTAAAGAAAATCTGTGTACAAACAAATGATAGCTTTTTGCAAAAAAATAGACTTGTCAAAATATTGTGTCACCAGCATTTTCTTCAAGTCTCCAAGTCTTACTTATACAGCATAGGAAGAAGACCGTTGGAGGGGGGAATGGGGAAAGCTTATATAGTGATTGTCCGTTGTTGGATGGGAGAGGAGTGATACTGAGTACTGTCATTCGCCCATAAATTCAGTGACAGGTGTGATGTATAGTATTGTCCTTGCCCATGAAATCAGGTAGCGGAAAGGATGTCCAATTCGTATTATGTAATATTTGATCATGTTCCCATTTGATCTTATCTTCAAGTTCATTGGCTTCTGATGAAAATTGATGAAGCATGAAATGAAGTAACATAAAGCTGGATTCATAATCTTCATAATCTTTTGTCAGAACCTTGACAGTGTCATTAGTCTGGCTTGAGATCTTCAGTATCTTCAGAATCTTCAGAGTCTTTAGAATCTTCAGTCAGAACCTTGATAACTTCAACTTCAAAATCTTCAACTACATAACACAACTTCAGAAGCTTGCCATTCTTCAGAAGTTTGGTGATCAAAGTCACGTCCAGAAGCATGAGCTGGGAGAATATTGCAGCAGCAACATAGTGTCTCATCATAAGCTTCTCATGAGTGAATAAGCACAGAAGCAAAAAGCACATTGCAACAACAATATTGAACATCTTTCAGAACTTCTAATAGTTGGTGCAAAAGCGGATTTGGAACACATTATTCAGAAATTGACGACGTTGCATGTCATATATTCAGAATCAGAACTGGATCTTAAAGTTACACAATAGCAAACCATTAGGGTACCAAAATTATTCTCACACAAATACAATATTGTTATCATCAAAACTTAAGGTATAGATGCAGAACCAAATCTTGTTCTAACAATTTTCCCTCTCCTCTCCCATAGAGGAAATCCAATAAAATCCGGTGGCGACTCTTCTGATTTTGCCTTTTCTTTCTCTCTGGGGAGGTAATTCTTTTGTCCAGCCCGTTTGGTTCCTCGCTCTGAAACCCCGGTAGAGAAAATGATGAATACCTAAATAGTCGAGTAAGGTAACTTGTATCCAAGTACTCAGGGAAGGAAATAGAAGGCTCTAGACCACCTCCTTCTTCGTCCAAGTTATTACGATAATAAGTTCTCTTAAGGTTAATTATGAAAGAGGTTTGAGGTGAATCGAATTAGATGTTTTTTTAATGGTTGATGATTGCTTGAATGGTCGAGTAAGGAAACTCGTATCCAAATAATAGAGAATGGGAATATAAGGCTCTAGACCATCTCCTTTTTCATCCTTTATGAAATGGCGTTTAAGTATGATTAGATGTTTGGATTTAATTAGGGAAAAGGCATTCGATGTTGATCGAGGTCTGCATTGCGGAATGAAATAAGAAATTATTTGATTTGATTTTGAAAATGGTTTGAAATTGTGAATGTGGAGAAATTGGTTTATGAAAATGATTATAAGTTGAAGTTGATTTTGAATCGATGCTAAAAAATGGTTATATGAAAGGTATCGTGAATAGTATTGGAGAATGAAATGGTGTGTGAAATTAGTGATCAGTGCATTTTGATGCATATTTTTCTAATATTTTACTTAGGAAAATCTATAGTTAATTCTATTATTTTTACTATTTTAGTGTGTTTTTATATATAAGTTTATTTCTGGCTTTATTTTATTTTCGTACTTTATGTTCAGCTTTAACATTTATTTGATACATTGTCACTGTACATACCATAACTTGAGTTTCGAGAATCAAATTTAAGCATTTTGATATGTGTTGGAAAGCTAAGAGAAAGAGCTATAATTTTTGTATTGAAGTAAAAAGTTTATTCAGAGGGAAAAAGGGTCGAATAATTTGTTAAAGTTCCATACTTAATTAAATTAGTTAGTTTGGGTTAGTTTTTTGTAATTTTCGGGTCTGTTTTCATAAGGGCTTGAATTTCCCTTTTGTTACAGTAGGATTTTTTCTACTACAGGATATTCATTCTGAATTTTCATGATACAATATTGCTTTTATGATTCATGGAGAACTATCACCCATGATTGACCTACGGATTCATGTTTCCGTCAATACTTTGAGGTTTTATATTTTCAATCAAATTTCTCTTTCCTTTCAATATTCTTATATATATATATATATATATATATATATATATATATATATATATATATATATATATATATATATATATATATATATATATATATATATATATATATATATATATATATATATATATATATATATATATATATATATATATATATATATATATATATATATATATATATATATATATATATATACTTAATTCAAATTCTATAGATTCATATTGATTTATTCTAATTGGTTTATGTTCCTTGATATGTATCGCGTTTTAGCGTTGCTTTACCGTTAAATTGCGTATGTTGAATCACGTTTGCTTAATTTGTGAGTGTTGAATATGTTTGCTTCATTCGGATAATAGGAGTGTAAACCGCATAGTGTCAATTTTGCTTGTTAATTGATACTGTAGTCAAAAAGGGATTAGAATTCTCTTAGGGTTTTGAATTTATAATTACCGATGATAAGTTGGGAAACTGAACAGTAGGTTGACTCATTTTAGCTTATTTCATAATCATTTATTTTCCCTGTATTCTCAAACGAATCTAACCCCCCCCCCCCCCCCCCCCTTTATTGTTTCGTTATTTGGTTAATCTTGCCAAGAGTCCTTGCAATATGACTCAAGTGTCGCTTCCCTAACTACAGTCTTATTTTACTTGTTTTGACCCGTGCGTGAGAGATAAGAACGAGAGATACAAGAAGTAATATGAGGGCACAAATCTTAACATAAAAAATGTCGTAAATGAAAGCAACGAGAGATAGGATAAGTAATGCACATATGATAATCAAAATCAATATGCATTCGTGCACTCGAATTGAAAAGCAAGCAATACACAACGTGAAGTCGTGATAAACTACTTATTGCACACACACTTGAGTTAACATGACGACAATGAAATGAAATGTTGCATATTAACAAAACCAATGCAAGTCGCTAATGCAAAGGCGCTCATTGCAAACAACTCAAACTATGAACAAAGCATTAAAGTGTATCGCATCACAACAAGAGAGTAATGTTGCATGACAAAAAATAAAGTGACGATATCGTAACATGATGGAAAATAAAGTAAAAGATAAACAAAACTGTAAGGAATGGCTAACGGTAAATTGATACCAAGCTAATAGCAAACAAATGTAAATAGATTAAACCAAGTGAAATCCACCATAAAAAATGTAAAATCCACCATAGGCTGCAAATAGTAAGAGCTGGATAGGCTTTAATCAAAAATCAACATTAAGCCCAAAAGCAACAAAATCAATTTCCTTACATCTTACCATAAATAAAATAAAATAGAAAAATATGAAATAAAGTTTGAAGCTACAGTATATAATAAAAAAATCAATGCAAATGCAAATAAGATGAAGCTTACTTCAAACTTTCAGTGTAAAAAACGTGTTCCACTTAGGACAATGTTCATCATCTTCACATAATGCACCAAATTACAAATATAGCTAAACAAACTCAAGCACTTAAAATTTATATGAATGGCCTTAACTCCTCCATTCTAAACACCAACATGAAAATGCAGCAGTAGCATAACACAAACAAAATATGATATGTAATACGATAACTTACCCAAATTGAAATGTTACCGAAAGTTGTTATTGAGGCAGTGGCGACGAGATCAACATTGACGGCATTGTTACTGGGCCGGTGATGACAAGCTGAAAGAGGAAGGTTTTATGTTATTGTCGTGTTTCTTGGCCAGATGGAGGGAATAGAGTGAGGATAAGTTTGTCATCTTCAAGATCGATGATGGTTACATGTTGTTGCAGTTATGGTGTAACAAAAGGGTGCAGTTTGTTTTGTTATAAAGATGAAAAATAAGGGTTATGTATTTAATTCCATGGTGTAAAGGTGGTGGTGGTTATTGTTCTAGAAGTGAAGAATGGAGAGTTGGTTTTTTTGTGTGGTAAGTGACACGGTTTAGAGGTTAATGTGAAGGAGGTTATGAAATATGGTGGAGATCGCGGCGGTCAGAGGAAGCTTTAGAGGAGGAGGACTGAAGTGTGGTTTGGTTTGAGTGCAGTTGAGTGTGGTAGAGGGAGAGGGTGAAAATATTTCACAAACTACAAGAACCATGACTCTGATGCTAGTAGTGTTGACAATATGCCTCTCAAAGTCGACGCTAACAGATTAAACCATTTGCATTATTTTGTTTTTAATTAATTACTGTTAGCGTCCGACAAAGCCGGCACGAAATTTAATTCATTTTTAACTTTTTAATAAATTCATTATTAATTAACGGCGGTTTAGGCCGACGCTAATTTATATAAATATAAGTTCATTTAGTCATTTAAATCATTTGTTTTATTTTGTAAAACATTCGTGTCAATCAAGACTGACGTTAACACTCCCTCCCCAAATTTCGTTTGCCTTCTTTTCTATTATAGTAAATAAGTGTAATGATTTTGATATTAGTGTCGGCCTTGGCTGACGCTTAGTTTGGTGCGAAAGTTATCACTTTCCCCAAATTTGCTTTTTTTATATTATTGTTTTAATTAATATATAATTATAAATTTTTATAAAAAAAACAAATAAAGTAATATAATATATATAAGTAATAACTAAACTAGAAAAAATTAAATAATCTTAATTTATATAAAATAAAATCAAAATTATAATTTAATAAAGTAAAATCACAACTAAATAAATAAAATAAAAACTAACTTAAATAATAAAACAGCTTAAAACTAAACAAAATTAAAACTAAAATAAATTATAAAATTGAAAAATAAATTGAAGAGAAATTTGTGAAACATTATTTATTTATCTATTTATTAAATAATATTTAAACATAATCAAAAAATAAAAATGAAACAAATTAAAAATTAAAAAAACAAAGAAAATAATATATAAGTAATAACTAAAATAAAATAAAATAAAATAATTTATGTTTTATAAAATAAAATCAAAATCGTAAATTAATAAAATAAAATACAACTTAATTAATAAAATAAAACAAAATAAAATAAAAACTAAATTAATAATAACATTCCTTAAAATTATATAAAATTAAAACTAAAATAACTTATAAAATTAAAAAATAAATAAAATTTTTATTGAAATTATTAATTAATTAATTAATTATTAAATAAATTATAATCATATTTAAAAAATAAAAATGAAACTAATTAAAAATTAAAAGAATATATATATTTTTTATTCGTTTCTCTCAAACATTACTTAAAATAATAATATTATATCATACAAAATAAATTTGAAAAATTCTAAAAATATATATATATAAAAGAAATTTTTCTAAAATTTATTTTAAAAATAAATAAGATATATAATTTAATATAAAACAAATATATAAAATTTATCATAAACAAATATATAAAATATAAAATAGTAAAAAAAAACATTGTAAAGAATGCAATGAAATCGTTATTCTCTAGTCTCTTTCCTTAATATGTTTCCAACTTCATCTACCATAGTTGTCTCATCCAAATCGATATTCAATCGTCGATGAATGTATTCACCACTACTATATAGAGTCTCAGATCTAACATGCAATCGGTGAAGGAGATTGCAATTGTTCCTCTCCAGGTTCCATTTCCTCAAACGAACCCTAACATTACTCTTCAATTGCTTCAGGTATTACTCTTTCAATCTCTCTCAAACTCTCTCAATCGATTCTGGTCATCATCGTTTTGTCTCTCAATTGCTTTTGGTCATCTTCGTTTCGCTTCTCAATCGCTTCAGGTATTAGAACTTCAGCTAGTTCCTCATTTCAGATTCTCTTTAACTCGATTTCAAAGAAAAAATCAAAGAAATTAATTTCATTACCTTCCTCATTCTCTTTTTTCGTCTATGCTTACATGTTGAGATTTTCTTCTTAGATCCAAAATAAGATTTTGTTGTTTAGGTTGAAGAGATTGAGTCTCGTCATTCCTCTTCATAGGTTTTCAATTTCGTTAATCATTTAGCAAAGTGAAATCATCACTTTAATTTTCATGTTTAATGCAAAATTGTTTTTTTTCCATGTGTAATTTTTTTGCCATGTTTTGTCGGAGATGAGTTGTTAGTGATGGTAAGGAGTTTCGATAAAGAGAAAGAGGTTGAGAGAACTTAATCTCCCTCTCTTGTTTCTACGAATCATGAGAGAGGAAGAAGATTCACCTCCCTTTTTATTTTTTATTTTGTTGATTAATTCGTAGTGAGAAAGAGGATGGTAGGTGTATGCAACGGCTTCCCCTTCCATTTGGCTCTCATTACTTAAAATTTATACCCCTTTTTAGGTTTTTGCAAATTTTAAATAATGCAACATTACCCTTCTCCATTTTATTTTAAATCTTATTTATTTAACATTATTATTTTGATTAAAAGCGAATGAAAATGAATTAAAAACAAAAAACAAATCAAACGTGCGAATATACGAAAAAAAACAAATGAATGCACTAAAATAATCTATGCACAATATAGTCTAATAAAATAGATAGTCGCGGATTAAATATTGCAGTTAAAAATATCCTGATGAAAAGGCTCAAATTGATCAAAATGCGAACGCGCGAAGATGCGAAAAAATTAAATGATTGCGCCAAACTAGTCCACGAGTAATATTTAGTAAAAGAGACAGATGTTGTCCCGAACTTAAAATCTTTCGCCCGTTAATTTTACGCGCGGTTGAAAATTGCTTTTACCGATCTGTCTGTAAAACTGAAATTTTATTCTTGACAAAATAAAATAAAGTTGGTTGCCTGGAAAAATGAAATGCATGGACAAAATTAGGGCATGACAAAGACTCATCTAGTTATTGCATGAATTGTGATTGAAGTCCCACTCTTGTATAGGACTATGAGAAATCATCAAATCATTCACATGTTTGTCTGTGAAGAATCCTCGAAATCCAATCTGAGAAATCAAGATGTTGATAAAAAAATGTGCCAGACGTCTTGTCTGACATGTTGACAGAGTCTTAAAAGCTTAAGGAGAATGATAATCATATCCATGAAGATGTTAAGGTTGATTATGATAAGGGCGACCGTGGTGTTGTTAATGCCCATGATCATGTGGAGATACTGTGTGAAGATGTGATAAGTGATAATGGAAGCTTATGTGTAGTTTGTGTTATAGATAACAAGGTGTGTGGATTGTTTACCAAGGGCACACAATATATAGATGATATGACTCCCCATAAGGATGAAGTTTGTGATCTCAGTAGTCTTGTTATGGAGCAAGTTGTTACTGTCTTTCCAGGAAACACTTTACTACCTACTAAAGAAGATACGAATGTTTGTGATGCTGATACTTTTGAAACCATCAGTTTGAGACGTAGACTGTCATATATCCTGAAGCTCAACCTATTCAAATGGATGAACAAAGTACCTTCCTCAATGGGAACTTGAATGTGAAAGTTGAAGACATTCATTTCTTCAACATGTTAAAGAAGATTTTGACCAAGTCTCGTGACAAGGCTACTCATGAAAAGGATCATAAAGGGAATGACAACATTGATGATGTTAACATTCCCTTTATGATCCTTTTCACGATTAGCTAGTTCTATCCATATAAATAATGAAGTTCATGATAGGACTGAACAAGTCAATGGAGGTGTTACTAAGGATATTGATCTTTGTAATATGTCTCTCCTTTATGAGGATATTATACTGAAGTGGAAGTATTTAACCCCTAAAGTGATGCTTCCAAAATACATTTTGACATTTTAAGAGGATGTTCAGGTGCTGGAGGAAGTCATTGTGAAAGAAAATGAAAGTCTTAAGAGAGCTCTCATGTGTGTGGATGTCATGTCAGACAGCATGGTGGAGCATGTGGTTCATCAAATGTAGTCTGAATTTGAGTTGAGCATGGTAGAAGATGTAAGTTGCCTTCCTGATTTTCAAATGAAGAATTATGCATGCAGCTCTCAAGGTACTTATGCTGATAGAAGTTGCACTCAACATTTGAGTAACAACCTAATGAGCAATTATGTCATCAAAAAGGGTAATGAAGATATCAAACAGGATGTACCAGACAACATATGTGACATGTTGGTAACTAAGTTTCCAACTCAAAGGAAGGATGAGAAAGTTGGCCTTGTTATTTCATAAGTGAGTGATAAGTTTGTTCAAATAAGTGAATCTAAGACAAATGTTGAAGCAAAGGTCTAAGACATTGTGTCCACTTTAAGGAGAAAGGTTGGAGGAAAGAGAGTTCATGTGGATGTCATCTCTCCTCACATGGATAATGTGTCATTCCATCCTGAAACAAATTTTAAGAAGTGGAAGTATGCTCTTCAAAGAAGGTTTAAAGCTGAAAGGGGTCTAGGAAAAGAAACCATGAATATTGGTTCTGATTATGGTCCTAGCTATGATAAGTTGGTCAAGAAGTTGAGGAAAGTGTTTGACGTAGGAAAGTTTGTTAAACTCTCATCATCAACTTTAAATTGACTGAGAAGAATCAAGGTTCCATCTATTGATAAAATTATGAAAAGGGTAACTGTGGAAGAAGGAGAATCTGCAATTAAGGTTGTAGAATATTTTTGGCAGTAGTGTATAATGGGCTTATGGAGCTTCATAATGATGACTTGTTGCTGAATAAAGTGTTAGAGCTTGTTGTAGATTGAGGTTAAGGGTGACGGTATTCCTCATGGGTAGATACATGGGTCTTTTGACTCTATGCTACTATTTTGTGCTACTCTGGGTTGGATGTTATTATGATCTCGGAAGACAATTGTTCTTTCCATTCCTTTGCCAAATTATAGAAAAAAGGGGGAGTAGTATTGGTTTTGGTGTTGTTATGGTAACACAGGTATTTATTTAGTACTAAACATCTAGGTAAGTGCTAATGTTGTGCTTATATGTTGGAGCATCGGGCAACACATATGGCCCTTTTAATGTGAGTTTTGTGTTAGTAGATTTTTTACATATCCTGTTATTAACTACTAACTGTTTGTGTTATGCATGACTAAGCATGTGAATGATTGCATGCTAATAATTGTCAGTTAGTAGGATTGTATGCTACTAACTATGAGCTGATTAAGCGTTATGCATGACTAAGTTGTGAATGATTGAATGTTTGTCTAATTGATTCTAGAGCATTGTTTTATGTGGCATTTATGATGAATGCTACTGATTTTCCACTACTGAGCTTATCTTTGATATTTGGAAGACTGATGATTGTATGCTTTGAAGACTGTCACTTATTCTGGTCTTAATAAGTGTTATATCTTAAAGAGTTGTTTTTCCATAATTTGCTAATGGGGAGATGCTATTCCTATTGGATTGTCTCTTTAGATTGGCTGCATTTTGTAAAAGAATAACATGGAGAAGTATTCAAAGTGTTCAAGATTATATAGCTAGCTTTAGCTGTATGGAGGTGCAGAAGGGACACATGTTGGACGTGATGCCACAACATGAGGTACGACATTTGGGCCTTATGCAACAGGTCAATACTACTGCATTTCGGAAGCGTTTATGGTCAAATATTGGATCAGATTTTATTGCTAATTAGCTTAGCAATATGATTATGTGATTTGTTTGCCAACTGGATAAAGATTGATTCAGATTTAAATGAAGATTTAAATTTGAATTTAAATTGAAACAAATCATATCTTATTGGAGATTTTTATGGAATAGATAATATCCAATAGATTCTGCATTAATTTTGGACAAAATTAAATCTCAAATGCATGAACAAAGTCCTGGAATTATTATGCTATATAAGGAACTCAAAATCTACATTGAAATCCAAGCATTCACATTGAAGATTTTAGAGTACTAGGATTTACAAGAGTCTTTGTTATTTTATGTACACCACACTATGTTTCAGTAACTTGGCATAGCTACTAATAGTGAATTTCCTTTCTTGGATTGTGGACTTAGCCCCCCGGACGTAGGTGTGGTTTCACCGGACTAGTTAAATAACTATCGTGTTATTTACTGTTTTTCTGCTACATCATCTAGTACTTGTTGTTGTGGTGTTTTGGATTTAACTTGTCGAACCAGTTGTCTAGGACATCGTGTTAGACATATGTCCCTTGAGGAACGGAATTTCATATTCTCATTAGAAAATTCCTATAGTTAAGCATCTAATGCATTATGTTGCTTCCGAAGAGTTTCTTTTCCTTTCATCAGACTTTCCTCCCATTCGACCAACTATTATGCAATACACTAAACAATAATAGATGCAATCTCCGCCTCAAGCTCACTCTGATGGACATCATCATCTGTCTTTCTAAGCTGGTTCTTAAGGTCCTTCATCTGCCCAACTAATTTAGTCGTAGATCCATGAAGACGCTCTTCTTCAGAAAGGAGGGACACTTTCTATAGACGAATATTGGAGAACAAAAAATCATAAATTGAAATTTTGTAAACTCTAAAATATTATATGAATTAATTGTGAACATTTCACCATCATAGAGAATTGTCATCAAAAAACTTATAGTTGCAACCTTTAATATTAATCACAAATAAAATATCTTCAAGACAATCAGGAGGAAGAGCATATCTTGTCTTGGTTCATCACTTTGATGTTTGAAACATAAGTCGTAGTTGTCATTATATGTAATACTATAAGATTGTTAGAAAAGTTAATTTAAATCAAATGGATCGAGGTTAGAATCGTGAACGAATCACTGTTTTTATAGTATTTCAAGCAATCCCAAATTGTCTAAACAATCATTCAAAAAAAATAATGTTTCAACCTTCTCAAATCTCTCTTAGTAATATCACGCATTCCTCTCATCCTCTTTGTCATGTGTGTCTCACCTCTTCTACTATAAGCTCTCCTCTCTTATGTTCTTTATTTTTCATCTTTTTATTTTTTATGTTATTAATTTCTCTTCTAATTACGTTTTTATCGCATATTTCTTCTCAAATTTTGCATCTCTTATGTTCATTCTTTTTCATCTTCTCTAATCTCTCATCTCCTCCGTTTTTTCTTTTTTATTATAATATTTTTTTATAGTGTTTTATGCTACTATTTTATGTATATTTTTTCACTTTTGTCAAATCTTATTTTTGTATATTGAATGAGAAGTTTTTGTCTAAATACGATGAATTTTTTTATTATTTAGTAATGTATAAATGATTAAACACAAAGTTATCTTGTTCTCTATATGTGTATGTGTGACTAAATAAAAATCTTGTAAAAAACCGAATCAATTGAATCAATCCAATCCACATTTATTTGATTTGATTTGTTTTGTTTTAATTTTTTAAAGTCAACCGAACCAAACCGAATGGCGTGTTTTTTTCTCTTGCGATTCAGATGATTTTTAACGTCAAAATTGCACAAACCACATCTCGAACACCCTTAACTAGGACAAATTTGAGATCTTACCCTCAAAGACAGCCATGTTTTTAATATGTACTACGACTGCAATAGTAACTTTTGCTTTCAAACAAACAAACAAACATCATAATTCAAATTCATTAATAACGTCAAACTTAAAATACATAACATTACCCTACACTGACAAGCTAAAGAAAGTGGGGTAAAGGGAGATGGTGATGGGCCGGTGGCCTAACAGAAGTAAAAAAAAAAAACTTGTTTTCACGTTCACACAATATATAGCCGCATTCTAAAAATATCAATATTTATGAGTTGAATTAGGATTCTTAAGGAATTCTTCGGATACTATTTTCTGAGTGAAGTTTAATATTGAAAGAATGCTCTAAAATTTAATAGAAATTGGATTAATTGGATTGGAAAAAATAAATATAAGTTATCTTATCATATCCTATATTATTTAATTAGTGACGAGTCACCTACAAGCTCTTGACATTGACATTAATACGGTGACGTCGATAATTATTTAAAAAATTAATAATTTAAAAATAATTATAAAATATTAATATAGATGTTAGTATCTGATACCGACACGGATACATTATTTATTAAAGGTATCGGGTATTATATATCGTCCGTCGTATCTAATATTAATATGTATCTACCTTATAGTATAGTATAGTATAGTATAGTATAGTATAGTATAGTGTCCTTTTGATTAGATATAACTTGATGAATATACAGCTCATTGTTATGGTCTTGCATGTGTGAGTGACCCTAGGTGGTGGGCACTAGTCACATTAAAAAGTTGCTCATACCTTGAGATTATTTCAACCAATAAATTGAGGAGTCACTTTATCATGCATGATATTCTTAAGTGCTTCACCTACATTTTATCAGTCTATTATGGTGTTTCTCCACAAAATCTCCATATCCATTTACTACACCTAGTAGTAGCTGGACCAAACCACCTCTTACACAATCTTTTTGTTTTTTTCACACCAATGTTACCTACATTTTTTAATATTTTCAATGCAGACTCCAAAAATTTAACAATGATATTTTAACACACAAATTTGACATTGTATAAGAACAAACTATAAAATACTTACATCTAATCTAATATAAAAATGTTGATCTAATTGAAAAAGAGAAGAAAAAAAACAATAAAAATATAAATATTTTTCTACTCTAAAAATTCGTTAAACCAAACCAATATAATTTAATAGTATCAGATAGATAGATAGATGCGTGAATTTGAATCTACAATATTTCATTTATTCACCTTTAAATGAAGAATTTTAACAGCTAAACTATTTAGAAATAAAAAACAGCCAAAATTGAGAATCTTACCTCGTAAATTATGCTAAGGATACACATGAACATTTTCTTGAAGAAACTCAAAAAGAAGAACAAGTTAATACAATTTTCAATAAAAATAATCATAGATATCTATACCAAATATCACCACCACCTCTTAATGAAGACAACAAACCCAAAAACTGATCATCAATCCCATCAAACTCCACCTGATTTTGAAGCAAACAATACTTTGAAGAAACATCCTCGGACAAAACCTTGTTCCTACAAAGTGGACAAGTAGCACAATATTGGTCTTGCAAGAACCACTCATCCAAACAATCCTTATGAAACGTGTGTTCACAGTTCAAGTTCCTCACAGTGTCTCCTTCCTTGAACTCAGATAAACATACCCTGCAATCTATGTGTTCTTTCGTAGGCTTCTTCAACTTTCTTGTTGGGTTCTTCTCTTCAATGAAATTGAGGTATTGGGTTGTGGTGATTGGGTTTTTGGTAGACTTTAGGTAACAAATGATGAGGATGAGTTCTATTAGCATGTATGTGAATAGGACTATTGTTTTGACATAAAACTGGTATAAGAGCTCAGAGAGAATTGTCATTCTTTGATGCTGCTATTGGATATTTTTATGTACTATTACTTTTTCTTGCTTTATATACAAAAAGAATGAATGCAGATTGGTCAAGTGCATTTAACCTTTTGGGTAAGAGGGTTTTTATTTTCACTTTTATTTCTATGTACTTGTAGTTGTGAAAATAGGTGGGTTCATTTTTTAGAATTTTATTTATTTCATTGGCATGTGGTTTCATTTTTACTATTTATTTTTAGAATTTTATTTATTTCATTGGCTTCTTTTTAACCGGACTCAACATAAAAAATACGGTCACAATATTACTAATGTCGTAGTCACCGCAACCACATCGGACTGCAATTGCGGTGTGATTTGAAATCATGCGTCCTTCTATAATGGGAACTGTATCAGATAACTTTGTGTTGAAGAGTAATTCAATATTTTAGTATTTTGTTTAAGTGACATTATTATTGGTGTATATATAGTACTGTAGTTGTCAACAATTGTATTCACAGAGTATTGTAGTTCAGTGTGTGTGTGCGACCAGTTTCTGTGTGTAACTGTTGAAAGTTTGTTATTTTATCTTCTCTCTCTTCTTCCATCTTCATCTTTTGCACCAATAATTGATATCTAGAGTTTGGGTTCAAATCCATAGGGAAACACGAGTTAACAGTGAGGATTTCTATAATTGATTTCGTTTCTTGAGTTCGTGTTGAACTTTTGATTGGAATCATAACATAATCACATTTCTTGATTCTACAGGACTGGAAAACACTAGTGTTTGGTGAGATCTGAGTTTTGCACAAGGTTGAAGATGAATGAAAACAGTAATCTGAGTACCAAACTTCTAGTGTCCGATGGCAAGAATTGGAATTGTTGGATGATTCAGATGTGTGTTGTTTGGCGCTCAAGATGTTCTTGATCTCGTCAACGATTGTTACGTTTCGGATGCACTTCTAGAAAATGCAATGGATGCGCAGAGAAATGCTCAGCATGATCTGAGGAAGATGGATCAGAAGGCGTTGTTCTATATCCATCAGTGTGTGGATGTGAATGTGTTTGATAAAATAGTTGATTCAACAATGGCGAAGGCAACATGGGACACACTAGTATGGTGCTACGACGGTGATGCATCAATGAAAAAGGTAAAGCTTCAGTCTCAATGTAAGTAATATGAAAATCCCAGCATGAAGAACAATAAGAAGGTACCTGACTACATCTCTAGAGTGATCCTGATCACAAGTGAGATGAAGTCGTATGGAGAAACTTTCTCTGAAGAAAGTATCATTGAGAAGATACTTAGATCTCTTACTCCTCAGTTTGATTACAATGTGGTAGCCATTGAACATTTTAAGGATCTTAGCACCATGAGAATAGAAGAGCTGCAAAGCAGTCTAGATGCGCAAGAGTTGTGTCTGACTGAAAGAACCTCTAAGAGAGAGGTAGAGCAGGCTCTGAAAGCTTCTTATGTCAAGAAGGACCAGAAGTAGTCTTGGTCAGAGGCCAAGAAAAGACATGATAGGTCTCAGGAGCCAAAAGCCTCCAATTCTTATGAAAAGAAACATCAGAAGGGAAGAGAGAAGCTTGACAAGAGAATGGTTCAATGCTATTGTTGTAATAGGTTTGGCCGCTTTGCTAAGGAATATTGGTCAAACAAGGAAAGGAAGTCAGAAGAAGCAAAGATAGTCAGAGGAGATTATGATGATGAACTTGTGTTATTGATGGCTTATGAATCTGATGATAATGAACATGTGCAACTGACGATTTCTGATTTTGAAGGAGACTCTGAATATGAGTCTAAGTCAGAAGATGACTCTGAATCTGAAGTCGAGTATGATTCTGAATATGAGTCAGAATTAGAAGATGAGTCAGAATCTGAAGATTTGGAAGAAGAGTCTGGATTTGAGGGTTCTGAAGATGAGTCTGATTCAGAAGATGACTCTAAAGATGAAGATGAGTCAGAGTCTGAAGGTAACTCTGAAGATGAAGAAGACTCTGAAGGTGAATCTGATTCTGATCAAAGATTCTGAAGATGATCCAGAATCTGGAGGTAATCCAATCTCTAGAGATGGAGCTTCTGGAGGTGAAGCTTCTGAAGGTGGAGCCTCTGAAGGTGGTCCAACTTTTGAGGGT
Source organism: Lathyrus oleraceus (assembly GCF_024323335.1). NCBI lineage: Eukaryota > Viridiplantae > Streptophyta > Magnoliopsida > Fabales > Fabaceae > Lathyrus > Lathyrus oleraceus. The sequence goes on from NC_066585.1 coordinate 96,121,354, forward strand.
GGACAAGCATTTGATACTGTTTCAGAATCAGAAGGAGATTTTGAACAAGTATAGAGGCTACAAAGAATCAGACAAATACCGATAAGATTTACAGAGTTTGACATGTTGCAAGATACTGAAGTAGACTCTGAGGGAGAAGTCGTTCAGTGTGCCATGTTAGTAGACTCTGAACCAGTGAGTATTGAAGAAGCTCTCAAGAAGAAAGTGTGGTTGAAGACCATGAAATAAGAACTTGAGATTCTGAAGATATTCTATCTACTGAATTATAAGGTTGTTGTCACACCTGCAGAAACAAATCACAAATTGGATTCTGATTCTGAAGTAGATGCTACAACTTTCAAGCAGTTGGTTGGCTCTCTAAGGTATTTATGTAATACCAAACCTGGAATTTGCTATGTAGTTGGAATGGTTAGTAGGTTCATGAGTAAACCAAAGTGGTATCATTACCAAGCTGCTGTCAAGATTATGAGGTATATAAAAGAGACTCTGAAGTATGGAGTTTTGTTCCCTTCTAGAGAAAAGACTAATTCATAATTGATGTGTTACTCAGACTATGATTGGTGTGAAGACAGAGTTGACAGGAAAAAGTACTTCTGGATATTTGTTTAAGTATCTGGGAAGTCATATTTCTTTGTGTTCCAAGAAGTAATCAGTTGTTGCTTTGTCAATTTGTGAAGCATAATATATTGCAGGTGTTGTGGCTGGATGTCAAACTGTTTGACTTCTTAATTTACTGCAGGATCTAAAGATCAAGGTAAACAAGCCTCTGAAGCTAATGATTGATAAAAGGTATGCAATCAATCTTGTCAAGAACCCATTGATGCATGGGAGAAGCAAGCATATTGAGACTAAGTATCATTTTCTGAGAAGTCGGGTTCATAATGAAGTGGTAGAATTTATGCATTGTAGCATCCAAAAGCAACTGGTAGATGTTCTGACGAAAGAGATCAAGACTGATCAATTTCTCCATTTAAGGGATGGAATTTGTGTTATTGATTTTGATTAGTTAAATCCTGAATTAAGGGATGATGTTTAAGGATAATTCAGTATTTTAATATTTCACCTACGTGACATTATTAGATGTGTATATATATAGTATTGTAGTTGTCAACAGTTGTATCCAATGAGTATTGTAGTGCAGTGTGTATGTGTTATCACAAGAAATTAGTAAGGCATGTTGAAGGCATAATTAATGAAAGCGCCTTATGGATTTAAGGATTATACCTCACCAAGGGGATGTTTGAAAGAAAAGTTGAGTCCAAGATAAGCAAGAGCTGGGAAAACCACAAGTTACCAGAAGATGAAATCGACGGAAGAAGCAAGTTGGGTCGAAATCCGTTCTGTCGACTAAACCAGAGATTGGGACTTAAGAAGTTCTTGATTGTATTGGACACATAGGGGATGGTGTCGACATAAAAACTTGAGCGGGATAAGTTTGAAATTCAAAATGACTAGCAGTTACAAGGAGAATGAGCGCCAAAGATATGGAGCAGTTGTTAGATCGTGTAGCACGACGTCTGTCTACAGACAGTTATTTTTTTAGTAGTTTTGCCTGTAGACAATCTCTTTAGTTCATTATAAATAGGGGGTCACATAGAGGACTCCGTGGTGTTCACTTTATACCAAAATCACTTGTAAAAAAACTTCACATTCCCAGCGCGAGGAAGCAAGAGTTTTCAAGAGTGCTAATGTACGTGAATCACCACATTTACTTCAATGCAATTTCCTTATTTTTCAATTGTTCCCGTTGAACACTTTGTTTTAATTTCGTTTACGTTTGAATTTTCCTTTTATGTTCTCGTCTACGCCGTCGACACTAATTCTATTACGATAATAGAATTCACCAAAAGCGTGTTCGTTATGTATGTCTTTTGAATGTTATAGTGTTGTCGGTCACGAGTCACCCATAATCTATAGCATCATCATTTTATGTGGAAAAACCTTTGCTCATTCAATATTTTGTCAGAAGACGTGTCTCACAAAGTTAATAGTCCGTCGAAGTGAGCGAGTTACCTAGTTACATTAGCACATGTCTTAGGATCAGTTGGTCGATCCTGCAAGTAACCCTTAGTTTTAGGCTTAGGGATGACCAGCGATTGTTTACCAATTTCCACAGTAAACAAAATGGCACGCCCAGTGGGACTAGTGCTAGTGTAGTTACGCAATTGCATGAAACTTAGAAGTGGTAAACTATATAGTAGACCACAAGAAACTGTGAAATGTCAAACTCCAATACGGATGAAGTGCCACAAGGGATTTTATCCACTACTGAAACAGTAATTTCACAGGTTGCAACTTTTCCTCCGTTGACAAGTGCAGCCTCAATGATTTCGACTACAGGTGCGGTTAGAGCATCAATTCCTTTACCTCCATCGGGAGGTTCAGGATCAACGATGACAACGTTCAGACCTTATGTACCTCGCTTTGGCACCGCAAATCCTCTTTATGGAATAATGTATTCCTTAATGTCAGGATATCAATCAACATCAAGTGCAGCATTGTTTTCAGACAACACTCAAAATACGAGTCCCTCCTTACAGGGATTAGCGCAAGGGGGCAATGCTCAGAATAGGAATAATACTCAGAATAGAACCATGCCGCTGTCGAATACTTCAATAGCGGCGTTGAGGCAACAAATGGATGATAGTAATCATGAGTTGGTTAATATGTTAACTAATCAAATGGGTATGGTTTTTAATCATGTGATACAGGAATCTGCTGAAACAAATAGGCAGGTGGCTAATCAATTGACACGCTTGTGTAAATTCCTAGGGACACCGGCTCGACAGATGGCACAAGTGGTTAGGCAAACCATTCTTGTTCAAGTAGAGATAGGGGCAGCAGAAGATGAGACAGTCCATGAGGGACAAATCCTTAGACCCCAACAAAATCAAGGCGTTGAGTCAGGAGTAGCAGGACGTAACCAGATGGTGTTAGTTAACCGACATCAGGATGATGATCAAATTGTCGATCAATATCGGCAAGAAGACTTAGCAGTGGAAAATAATTTGATAACTATTGTCGAAAGAATTATGGCTAGGAATGGTATGAGTGCCACATTGCAAAGGCCATTATATGCCTCCCCATTGGCTGAATTTATTCTCCAAACCGAGTCACCTAGAGGAACGAGAGTGCCTAAATACACTAAGTTTGGGGGAGAATCTGGTGAGTCGATAATAGAACATATTGCCAGATATTTAACAGAGTCGGGAGAGTTGGCTCACAATGAGTGTTTGAGAGTAAAAAACTTTCCTTCTTCTTTGACTAAGGATGCCTTCACATGGTTCACTTCTTTGGCCCCAAATTCGATTGATTCGTGGGTCAAGTTAGAAAAGAAGTTCCATGAACAGTTTTATGAAGGGCACTCCAAAATCAGTTTGGCAGAATTGTCTAGCATTAAGAGAAGGTTTGCTGAGAGTATCGGCAATTATCTGAATAGATTTAGATCATTAAAGGTCAGGTGCTTTACGCAAGTACCGGAACATGAACTTGTTCAAATGGCTGCTGGGGGTTAGATTATTCCATTAGGAAGAAAATAGACCCAACCTTTGTAAAGAGTATGTCACAATTGGCTGATAGAGTTCGACATCTCGAACGGCTGAGGTTAGAAAAGGTTAGACACAGTAAGGCTAAGAAGGAAAAAATATCTTTTGTCGATTATGATGCGACAGATCCAACCTATGAGGTTGATTATGCCTCATCGACCGAATTAGAAATTGACGTGGCTGAGTTAAAGCCAGGATATGCTTATGAGTGTCGGTCATTACTTCCTGCACAAGGGAAAAATCCTGTCGAAAACAATTCAAAATTCCCTTTAAAAACTTATACATTTGATGTGACAAAGTGTGAGGAAATTTTTGATTTGTTAGTTAAATATGGTCAAATGGTGGTGCCACCTGGTACTAAAATACCACCATTGGAACAAAGACAGAAAAGAGGATTTTGTAAGTATCATAATTATCTTGGTCACAATACTTATAATTGTTGTCTTTTCAGGGATCTGGTTCAGAAAGCAATTCAAGAAGGCAGGCTGAAGTTTGTTGGCCGCAAAATGAAGATCGACGTTGACCCTCTCCACCAGGAGGAAGCTCTATTCGTTGAGCCAGTCGAGATCAACATGGTCGAGATCACTGAATATGATGAGGCTGACATGTTAGAGGGAACTGGTGAAAGCCCAGATGTCGACATAGATGAAGTCTATCCAAGGGCTGATGAAGATTTGGTAGATTTCCTGTATCGCTGCAAGAATAAGGGTTCACAAGTCTGCTTATGCCCTAGATGTGGCGCTGTCACCGACAAAGTTGCTGCTGAAAATTTCCAAAAGCTACAATTGGGAAAAAGCAAAGGAAGTAGGTTGAACAGAGCACGCCAGAATGAAAAAATCCCAAGGAAAGCTGTGGAAAATGCTCAAGCAAGGCCTAGGAGCTTTGTACCATCGAAAAATGCTCCTAGAGGCACCTGGATTAAGCCTCAGGGAAAACTAGAAAACCCACAAGGTGTTGCTGCTGCTAGAGGAGGTTTAGCAATCAACTACAGGCGTGAGTTCAAGTCTAAGAAAAAGACTCATGTTTCTGAAAATTATTTGGGGAAGAACCCCATGTCCAGAACTCAATGGAGACATTTTCAACGTCGCAAGCAGGCTGAAAGAGAGGCTGCTAGGGAAATGGCTGAAAAAGGTATGGCTAATGGGGTTGATTCTGGAAAGAGAGTTGTTGTGAGGGTCGACACTGCAGCTAAAGAACGGATCAGGGAGTATGTCCGTCGACCAAGTGAGAAATGTTCTGATGAGGTTACTGATGACTTCAATTCAGAATCGGAAGCAAGTTTGGATATCTTAGTCAATGTGGTGTCAATTTTACCAGAAGAATACAATTGCGTTACTGAGGTGAAGGATTCGGTAGATGATGCTGACGCTGAAGAAATGGCGTTACATAAGCTAAGATGTTACTTTGTGCTGAATGATGGTTCTGTTGAGAGCCAAGAAGCAATTTTTGAGAGACCCACAATGGCTATGAAGAGTCGTTTGAAACCTCTATTGATTAGGGCTAAAGTGGAAGGTGTGACTATCAACAAAGTGTTGGTAGATTGTGGCGCTACTGTTAACATCATTCCACACCATATTTTGAAGAAAATTGGCAAGTATGATACTGATGTTAGATCCAACAACGTAGTCTTATCTGATTACGGGGGGAAACAAAAAGTACAATGGGTGTGATCATGGTGAACATCATTGTCGGCTCAATCACTAGGCCGACATTGTTCATGGTAATAGACGCCAAGCCAAGTTACAATTTGCTAGTCGGCAGAGAATGGCTCCATGGTGTGGGAGTTGTACCATCTTCAGCACATTAGAGATTGGTAATTCGGAGAGAAGATGGAGTGGTCGAAAGCATTGAAGCTGATCAAGGCTATTTCATGGCTGACGTGAACAATGTCGGCAAGAAGGAATTTGAGAGAAAGTTGGCTAATATTTCTTCTTGTTTACCAGCTGAAGATGTGTATTCTAATCTGAGTGAAGCTTTTGTTTCTCTAACTTTGCACGAAACTCATGGCTTCATTTGGGATGTGGAACGTTTAGAGGAACCACCTTATGCAGAAATCCGGCCGACAGGCTGGGGGGATGTCACTGATGATGTCTGAGCTAGAAGCTCTAAAGAGGATTTCGGCAAACGTTGCCGAGAACAAAATAAAATCGTCCCTAGAGGCTGAAGAAAACATGGTTGTCGAAGCCTATGTTTCAAAGAAAGAAGATATTTTGGCTATTGAGCCAGAGCCTCCAGATAAGTCAGTTGTGACCAAAGGAAACGTCGACATGCAACGTTTAGATTGCATTTACGACGATGAACCTTTAGGGTTTGAAAAAGATCCAAGGGCGCCAGAAAAGATGCGACTACAAGACCCCTTAAAAGAAGTCGACCTTGGCGAAAATGGCAACAAGAGGCCAACATACATCAGCCCCAACATCGACAAAGAGTTAAAATCTGAGGTAATATCTCTACTTAAAGAATTTAAGGATTGTTTTGTTTGGGATTATAATGAAATGCCTGGTTTAAGTAGGGATTTGGTAGAGCTAAAATTGTTAATAAAAGCTGGAAGAAAGCCAGTGAAGCAGACGCCTAGGCGTTTCACACCAGATATCATGGAAAAAATAAAAGCAGAGATAGAAAGGCTCCTCAAAAGCAAGTTTATACAAACTGCAAGGTATGTTGAATGGTTGGCCAATATTGTGCCAGTAATTAATAAAAATGGGTCTTTACGAGTATGCATTGATTTTAGAGATCTAAATGCTGCTACCCCCAAAGACGAGTATGCCATGCCCGTAGCAGAAATGCTGGTCGACTCGGCCGCTAGTTTTGAATATTTAAGTATGTTAGATGGTTATTCTAGATATAACCAAATTTTTATTGCAGATGAAGATGTGCCGAAGACGGTGTTTCGATGCCCAGGAGCCTTAGGTACATATGAGTGGGTTGTCATGCCATTCGGCCTGAAAAATGTCGGAGCGACATATCAGAGGGTAATGAACTCAGTGTTCCATGATTTTATTGAAGATTCATGCAAGTATACATTGATGATATCGTGATAAAATCAAATTGTCGACTTACTCATGTCGAACATCTCCGAAAGGCCTTTGTAAGAATGAGAAAATGTGGATTGAAAATGAATCCATTAAAGTGTGCTTTTTGTGTGCAGGCGGGTGATTTCCTTGGCTTTGTGGTGCATAAAAAAGTTATTAAAGTAAACCAAAGCAAAACTAAAGCCATTATGGACGTCAAGCCTCCGTCAACCAAAAAGGAACTTCAATCTTTGTTGGGCAAGATAAATTTTCTTAGAAGATTTATATCCAATTTAAGTGGTAAAACTAAAGCTTTTTCACCACTCCTTCGACTGAAGAATGAGGATTTTAAGTGGCAAGAAGAGCATCAAGAGGATTTCGAAAAAATTAAAGAGTATTTGATGAAGCCTCCAGTACTGGCCCCTCCTGTTAGGAATAGGCCAATGAGGTTGTATATCGCAGCTTCAGAATCGACTATAGGAAGTATGTTAGTCCAAGAGGATGAAAAAAGTGCCGAAAGACCTGTGTATTACCTTAGTCGAATGCTTAATGATCCTGAAACTAGATATAGTGATATAGAGAAACTATGTCTATGCCTGTATTTTTCTTGTATGAAACTAAAACAATATATTAAGCTCGTTGATATGTATGTATCTTCTCACTTTGATATTATTAAGCACATGTTGTCTAAACCAATTTTGCATAGTCGAACTGGTAAATGGGCTTTGGCGTTAACTGAGTATTCTCTGGCGTACGTGCCCTTAAAAGCGATGAAAGGGCAAGCGGTGGCAAATTTCCTTGTCGACCATTCAATGGTCGAAATGGCTCAAAATTATGTAGACATAGTGTCATGGAGATTTTACTTCGACGGTTCAAGACATAAGAACGGATCTGGGATGTGGGGAGTCATAATTTCTCCAGATGGAATTCCAGCAGAGTTTAAATACAGAATTGAAGGAGTATGCACAAACAATGAAGCAGAATATGAATCTTTAATCACAAGACTTGAACTTCTGCTGGAATTGGGGGCAAGGAATGTCAAAATTATGGGAGACTCTGAGTTAGTAATTAAACAGGTATCAAAAGAATACAGGTGTATCAAAGAAAATTTAATCATGTATTTTGTGATTACCATTAGACTACTCAAGAGGTTTGAGCAAGTAAGCCTCCAGCATATACCACGGAAAGAGAATTAGAGAGCAAACGATTTGGCGCAGGAAGCTTCAGGGTATAAAGCGTCGAAAGACCAGAATGAAGAAGAGGTTCAAGTAAGAGAGAAGGTATGAGCAACATTGTTATCACCATCAGATTTGTCGATTATAAAGTTAGGAGTTGTAGATAGATATCATTTTGAAATTCTGACCGTCGACGATGGGGGAGAAAATGATTGGCGCAAGCCGTTAGTCGGTTATTTACGTAATCCTATAGGGTCAACAGATCGAAAGGTAAAATATAGGCCCCTCAGCTATGTCCTGGTGAATGATGAATTGTTCAAAAAGACAGCTGAAGGAGTTTTGCTAAAGTGCCTTGGAGAAAGTGAGGCATATGTGGCTGTGTCGAGTGTACATAGTGGAGCGTGTGGGGAGCATCAAGCGGGACTGAAGATGAAATGGCTTTTGATGTGCTCAGGAGTTTATTGGCCTTCAATGTTGAAAGATTGCATTGAATATGCTGAAAGTTGTCAGGAATGCCAATTGCATGGGGGCATACAGCATATGCCTGCAAGCGAGTTGCATACAATTGTGAAGCCCTGGCCTTTTCGAGGGTGGGCATTGGATGTGATTGGAGAAATAAAACCAGCTTCGTCGAAACAGCAAAGGTATGTTTTGGTCGGTATCGACTATTTCACAAAATGGGTCGAAGCCGTAGCATTGACAAATGTGGATCAAGAGGTTGTGATAGACTTTGTCCAAAGTCACATCATATGCAGATTTGGTATCCCAGAAACAATTACAACCGACCAAGGGTCAGTTTTTACTGGTCGAAAGATGCAAGATTTTACAAAAGGGATTGGAACCAAATTATTGACTTCTACCCCATATTACGCACATGCAAATGGCCAAGTCGAAGCGGCCAATAAAGTGATCATTAGCCTAATAAAAAACATGTAGGAAAGAAGCCTAGAAATTGGCATAAGACGTTAGATCAAGCTTTGTGGGCATGTCGAACGTCGCCAAAAGAAGCAACCGGAACAACTCCATTTTGACTGGTATATGGGCACGATGCAGTGTTACCAGTGGAGATTCGGGTTCATGCAGTCAGAATCCAGAGGCAACATGAAATACCTTCTGAATATTATTGGAGCATGATGGCAGACGAACTGGTCGAGTTAGATGAGGAAAGAATGTTAGCCTTGGATTCATTAGAAAGGCAGAAAGAAAAAGTCGATAGAGCCTACAATAAGAAGGTGAAGGGTAAAATGTTTGTTATCAACGATTTAGTTTGGAGAGTGATCTTGTCTATGGATAAAAATGATAGAGTCTTAGGCAAATGGTCCCCAAATTAGGAAGGATCGTTTAAGGTTTTGCAGGTTTTCTCTAATAACGCCTACGAGGTCGAAGAGTTGGCACCAGATAGATGAATCTTGAAGGTAAATGGAAAATACTTAAAAAAGTATAGGCCTCTCCTTCAAGAGGTCAAAATTTCGACATGCTAAATGGCTGTCGAATAAATTAGGTTGGAGAAAACTATGTTTGAAACCAGCTACAAAAGCACAGAAAATTAAACATACATGGTGCTGGAGAATAAGCAAGTGGCATAAAAGTTGGCAAAAGCCATTGTTCAAATATTACATCAAAATAAAAACGGCTAAAATTTGCCGAATCTAGACTGAAATGATTGAAGCTCAAGATTGTAGGGCAGAGACTGAGGTTCAAAGTTGTCGGCCTGGACCCTAAGCTATTCAAGTTTCTTTTCAACTTTGGAGAGTTTTTCAGCTACGGCCAAGGCATCTGTGGTGGTTTGCTCGACAGTATCTTGGGTTGGCTTCACAGCCCTATCGACAATGTGGGATTCTTCCTCAATAATTGACCCCAATTCACTATCCAGAGCAGCAATTTGACGTCGAAGGTCATCAATTTGGAGGCGTATCTCAGCAGCTCTTGTTTGTTTGGGGGCCAATTCCTTCTTCTTCTCCTCAATCATTCCCAGCAATTTGGTGACTTCTTCATCGGCTTTCGTCACCAGTTCCCATTTCTCCTTCACAAAGGCCTCTGTAGTTTCAATCCGGTGTTCATTTTCCCTAACATTGTCGATATGACGCAGCATGGGAATCATAAGTTTTTCAAATGTGGCCATCACACACTTAGCATACTCAGAAAGGTGAAGCTCATTGAGTTGTGCAAGCGCATGCAAGAGTTCTGGGCCGACAGCAGGTTCACTCAAAAGCACATGGGATAGATCCGGATTCAAGGCGTAAAAATGAACCCTGTCCATCAGAGCTTTGACCTTTGTCGCTTCAGGACCCATCTTCTCATAATGGAGTTGGTGAAACTGCTCAGAATCTGAAGAAGCGTCACGTGATCTTACTAGGCTACGAAGCCTAGAAATTGCTTCTAGAGCAGAAGGCTTTATTACCAGTGCCTGGGAAGATGAAGGGGAATTAGTTGGTAGAGGTGCAGTTTGAGGAGACTGGATTTCTGTGATGCCAGCATTTCCTTGTCCCCTTAAATCCTGCAAAGTCAAGGAAGCTGAAGAAAGACTAGAGTCAGAACTAGTCGAACTGTAATCTGTGTGCGTGGCAGGGCTAGTGACTAAACTAGAATCACTATCACTAGTCTGGGTAGAGGAGTCAGTGAACTCACCAGCATTGTCGACAGAGGTTGCTTGGTGAGATGGAGAAGAAGTCATCGACAGGGGAGTATAGTCACCAACATGGTGAGGTTGCTCACTAGAATCATCGGCCTGTTTTAGAGCAAAAGGATGTTTGTAAGAAAAGTCCAGCAATTCAGGGAAAAAGATAGTAAAACAAGTGATTACCTGTGTCGGTGAAGGAAGAATAATGTCCGGATTCCCTTCCTCCAAGATAGCAGCAGCAGGGATGTTGGTCGGTTTCGAAGTCCCCACAGCTGGATCAGAGACCATATTGAGGATAGACGTGTCGACCACAATGGTGTCAGCGTCTAGAGAAGAATGAGCCTCTATAGTGCTAGGAGCGGCGCCAGCCTCAGGTTGGGGAGTCGTGAGCACTTTGTGTTGTTTTTTCTTTTTTGCTTCACCATCCTTAGAGGGAGAATCATGTTTCTTCCTTTTATGGCCCTGGTGGCCTTTGGATTTGTGGGATTGTTGAGGAGATGGCTGAGTCGGCTGTGGAGTCGGCTGAAGACAGGAAGAGAGGTTATAAGCAGATATTCGAGTCAGAAGATCGGACAAGCCGACAAGAAATACCTCAGGTCCTGTGGCAGCAGAACGCTTATGTTTGTTGGATTTCTTGGACTGAGGGGAAGGGGCATGCAGATCTGTCGAACGTGGTTGACCCTGCACATAGGTAAAGGGTTATAAGCCATGTATTGTTTTTCTTAGAGAAATCACAGGGTGGAATGAGATTGCTGCATATAGTTGCATACTGAAGAAATGGATTTTTTCAAAACTTGGGAAATGGGTTGCTCATCATCATCAGAAGATTTCTCAGGAGTAGCCTGCAAGAGTGGAAATGACAGTTAAGAATATATACCAAAGTAAAAGAAAACGGCAAATCAGCCAGATTTGAACCTGAGTCTTTTCTGTCGAAATGATAGGTTCATCGACAGAAGCGGGATCCACAGGGTCTATGGGGATTGCTGTAAAGAAAACATAGAAAATCAAGTAAGCAACAGAATCTAAATAAAAAGAGGTGCCAGCTTTCCAGAAAAGTGTTACCAATTTATGTGGTATCGCACACTCTAATATATTGAGGATCAATATGAAGTGGCCCTGAGTAGTTGGGCAGATAATGCTTCGTCGGTACCACTCTGTCGGCCTTTTTCTTATAAGCATTTTGCAAGTCTAAAAAGGGACAATAATAACAATCTGGAACTGAAGATCCGAAGGCCAAAGCTAATGGGCTAGATGGAAAAGGAGGGAATCTGATGTTTCCGAAATGAAGGGCGTAAAGATACTTGTCTTTCGCGTAACCAGGAATTTTAAGCTTTGGGATCCTGTCAGTTACCTTCTCCTTTAATTCGGCAGCGACCTCAAAAATGGTCCGACGAAGATTATTAGGTCGATACACAACTTAGAAATATTTCTGGAAAGCTTGAATTTGTTTGATATGAAGAGCCTTACACTTGGTCGATTTCGCCTGCAAATGGACAAGAGCCTGAGTTAGTTCAGATAATTTGGCCTCAGGAGCACCAACGTAAGCAGCAAGATATGATTGCCACCAATCATCAAATTCTTTGGTACAGAGGAAGGCTGGTTGAAACAGGATGGAATGGAGCCTTGGTCATTTTTCCCAAAGGGCCTCAACATCTTCTTTGACCACACTCCAGGGCTTATCACAAAGGATGTTTGTGAGTATGTCGAGAGAAGAAAACAGGGACTTGGGAATAAACTGACAAAGTCCAAACTGTCTGGCTACCAAGTTGGGTTGGTAAGCAACTAGTCCAGGGTTGACGCCGGATATTACAGCTGACAGAAACTGGGGGACCAGAAAGCGTCTCCAGATAACAAAAGTTTCATTCTTGTGTCCATCTTCAGTCGGAGGGAAAGCCCTGGTGAGCCATTCAGGACCTTCAGTCCGACTACTGAAAGGAGCCATAGAAGGGTGAAAGTCGGCGCGAGTTAACATAATGTCAAACAAAAGGCAAAACACCTTGACATCATGAAAGGTTTTGTCGATGGGGGTCAGAGGGATCAGTTGCTTCCAAAGAAGGTGTTGCTCTTCTGGGGGACGCGCGACCCTTCTCATCCCATGAGATGTTATATCTTTAGAAAAAGTGGCGTTAAGCCACAATTGTAGGAACCAGAAGGGACCGTGAGCCAAGACATTCTTCTTTTTTGAGTTCTCAGGGTCAAGGAGTTGGATTTGGCAGACGACCTCAGTTAAAGAATCGTAAAGAGAGGCCATTATTAATTAACCAAGAGCAATGTCACGCTCTGGGTGTAGTTGAGTTGCTAGGAGAGTAAAGTTTTTAGCTATCTGTATTGATCTAGAGTAGAACACAAAGCGAGACAGCCAAAGAGTTAGAAAGGCTACATGTTCTTCAGTGGTCACAGGGCCCGAAGATGTAGCATGATGATCAATGAAGTTATTGTATGTCGGTTTGCGAGAATCAGCAATGTCAAACCTTAGAGAGACTGGTGCTACGGCTTCGCAGTCGAAGACTTCGTCGGTCGGTTTTAGGCCTGTAATGGCAGCAATATCTAAAAGCGTCGGCGTAATCATGCCACACTTTGTATGAAAGGAGTTGGTCGAACTTTCCCAGAATTGGAGGGCAGTCAGCAACATGCCACAGGATTGAGGGGGGCCACAACGGGCAATCTGCAAAAGGGTATATATGCCTATTCGTTTCCAGTGGTCGATTTTTTCTACCTCTAAACGATCCATCCAAGCGCAAAACTTAGGGCAGTTCTTGGGAGGAGCAATTCTAAAGTTCCTTTCTACATAATGGAGGGAGAAAGGTTTTTGAGAAGAAACTAGTGGTTCAGTAAGATGACTGGTAGGAAAAAATGACTTTTTCTTAGTTATCTCAGGTTGACGATTCTCTGGGAGTGGACCTAAGAATGCTAGAGGTTTGTTAGATAGGGAGAAAGAGAGTAACACCTGAGAACGCCAGATTTTGACTTTTTCTTCAGCGAAAGGAGGTTCAGGAACATATTCCTTGCCATCAATGGTGAGTAGTTGCGTGAGCTTCGCAGCGGAGGGGATTGTTTTGTTTTTGTTTGAGCTGGCCATGGAAGAAGTTGAAGGTTTGAATAAGAAAGGAGTTTTATTCGTTTTCGTTTGCTGAAGCAGAGGGAAAAGATGAAGAGCGAAAAAAAAAGAAAGAAGAAGAAGAAACAAGGGTTTTATAGGAGTTTAAACCCTAGGAAAAGGAAAAAATGAACGTTTGATTTTCTTTTTTCTGATACATGTACCCATGTTCCCACATTTGTAGACACGTGGAGGCGAAGGGGCAGTCGTGGGTGGAGACACGTCTCCTTCATAAAGACGTGAAGTGATGGAGACATGATTTTGTGAGTCTCGAGAGAAAAAGGAGATGTTTGTCATGATTAGATGACGTCAGCGGCGTGGGACAAACAGTCGTACCACCAAGTAGAAGTGGAAACGGTAAGGAGCAATTCGACATCTCAAAGATGCCATTGTCTCATAAAAAGTCGACATTCGAAAATGGCATCTCTGGGGGGCATTTTGTTATCACAAGAAATTAGTAAGGCATGTTGAAGGCGTAATTAATGAAAGCACCTTATGAATTTAAGGATTATACCTCACCAAGGGGATGTTTGAAAGAAAAGTTGAGTCCAAGATAAGCAAGAGCTGGGAAAACCACAAGTTACCAGAAGATGAAATCGACGGAAGAAGCAAGTTGGGTCGAAATCCGTTCTGTCGACTAAACCAGAGATTGGGCCTTAAGAAGTTCTTGATTGTATCGGACACATAGGGGATGGTGTCGACATAAAAACTTGAGCGGGATAAGTTTGAAATTCAAAATGACTAGTAGTTACAAGGAGAACGAGCGCCAAAGATATGGAGCAGTTGTTAGATCGTGTAGCACGACGTCTGTCTACAGACAGTTATTTTTTGAGTAGTTTTGCCTGTAGACAGTCTCTTTAGTTCATTATAAATAGGGGGTCACATAGAGGACTCGGGGGTGTTCACTTTGTACCAAATCACTTGTAAAAAAACTTCACATTCCCAGCGCGAGGAAGCAAGAGTTTTCAAGAGTGCTAATGTACGTGAATCACCACATTTACTTCAATGCAATTTCCTTATTTTTCAATTGTTCCCGTTGAACACTTTGTTTTAATTTCGTTTACGTTTGAATTGTCCTTTTATGTTGTCGTCTACGCCGTCGACACTAATTCTATTACGATAATAGAATTCACCAAAAGCGTGTTCGTTGTGTATGTCTTTTGAATGTTATAGTGTTGTCGGCTACGAGTCACCCATAGTCTATAGCATCATCATTTTATGTGGAAAAATCTTTGCTCGTTCAATATTTTGTCAGAAGCCGTGTCTCACAAAGTTAATAGTCCGTCGAAGTGAGTGAGTTACCTAGTTACATTAGCACATGTCTTAGGATCAACTGGTCGATCCTGCAAGTAACCCTTAGTTTTAGGCTTAGGGAGGACCAGCAATTGTTTACCAATTTCCACAGTAAACAGTATGCAACTAATTTTTGTATGTGACCGTTTTAGTAGAGTAGTGGAAGATTGTTATTCTCTCTTCTCTCTCTTTTTTCATCTTCATCTTGTACATCAACACTTCGTCTAAACTTTCTTCAAATACTTTTATCAAAAATCAAAACTTAGACTTTCAAAACTCAATTTATTCCTAAAAAATCTTAACATTTAAATATGTATTTCAAAAAAATTCTCAATCAAAATTCAAACCGCAACATCTCTAATGCGCGTTGCACAACCGTAACACTCGCAAGCACATCTACAACCGCAACTTAAAATCATATCCGTAAAAAGGAGAATCTTGCCAACTTTGCGCTCCTCCATCCCGGCAATAAACACTTTGATCAATCTTACACTACATATGGCATGTTGATTCTTCAATGTTGTTTTAAAAGTTGTTATTCTTGCGCTTTCGAATGCTCCAAATCAATCTTGCAAAAGTCGCTATTGTTGATCTAATGAATTAATGTTGTTTAGACATTTTAAGAACCAGATTACAAATATCAGCGCATACTATTCGTCGGTTAATTATGATGGAAATGATGCAACTCATTTAGATTGTTTGGGACCATCAAGTCACATCAACTATTTATTAAACTTTAAACAATTTATATTGAATTTCACAAATTTCTTTTACATATTAATGTTTTATTTATAAAATTATAGATAAAATAAGAAATATATTGATGTTTTATAAAATAATTTACACTATTAACTAATAAATGTTCTGCCAAATTATTGAGATATTTTAAAATGGATGGTAATATGGCACAGTGATGATTTTTTTAATCATAATGCGAAACTATTTTATTACGTCGGTAATATCTATTATATTTTAAATTTTGTTATATTAAATTTTAGATTAAATTATATGTTTTACTTTCCAATTTTATTTGATTAATGAAATTAATTTTTATATTTTAAATTTAAAGAGTTTTTTTCTTCTATTTTAAACTCAAATAATTTTAATTATTCTTTTATGTTTTATTCAAAAAAATTGATGAGATGTTCATCTTTTAACTTATATTTTTGTATTTTTGTGTATAATGTTTAACAATATATTTATATACAATGATTTGTCTTGTTTCACAAGTAACTTAGTATTTAAAAAATAAAATTATATTTAATTATAAATATATATATATATATATATATATATATATATATATATATATATATATATATATATATATATATATAAGAGAAGATCAAAACTATTTAAATTTAAAATAAAATGATCAAAACTGTTTAAATTTAAAATAGAGACATATTTCATGAATCAGATAAAATAAGAGAACCAAAATTACAATTAAATCTAAATTTTATTGTGTCTTAAATATTAATTTAAATAATTTAATTAATATTAATATAAATATAATAAATTAATGAATCTTAAATGTGTATGGAAATAATTAAAATTAACTTTAAATACATAATTATCGTGATCCTTTTTTCTACAAAAATTAAATGATTTGTGAAAGAAAATCTAAATATGAAATTTTCAAATGAACTAATTTATAAATCAATTAATTAAAGTAAAAAGTTTAAAAGTAAATAAAGTAAAAAAAAAACAATTGCGCATACTAGTAATTGTTAAATTTATTATTATCATTATTATAATAATTAACATCACCCTTGCTTCACAAAACGGTTGGTCAAGTCGATGTATTCCAATTATTTCCCACTTTTTAAATTTTTGTGTGTGAGGTATGTGCCTCAAACAGATATTTTTCTTTGATTTTTGTCTCTTCAAAACCCTATAATCAAGAACCAACCATTACCAATGTTAGCACTTAGCAAGGTGATTTGCATATCGGTTACCTTTCTTGCTATACGCATGACTATGACTTTTAGCAACAATCCATCTAATTTAAGGAAAGAAATTACAGTACTAATGTTTTGTTGTGAAAAGTTACATAGTTTAGTTGGGTTGAAGGGAAATCTTTAGCAGCACAATGATTACAATCTTCAAGTCCATCTCAATCACCAGCTAACTATGGGGCGATCATACTTTTGGTAATTTGAAGACCAAAAGCAATTTAGTCTCATAGTTCATCTTATTCCATTAGGGTACAGAAATCAACGTTAACTCCCAATATATTATTTTTTAAAAATGCTTTTCAATTCCTTCAAAATCTAAAATATTCTATTATTATTATTATTATTATTATTATTATTATTATTATTATTATTATTATTATTATTATTATTATTATTATTATTATTATTATTATTATTTAGAGTTTATAGGTATTTGTTCGGCTTATATTGACGACGGTTGAAAAACTCTATGTAAAAAGAAGAATCGATTTTATTTTTAACATTTTAAGATTCTTTTGTTTTGATTCCTTTTAAAATTTAGACATCAGAATCTGTTACATAATATTTTTTTAATATTTTTATAGATGTAGAAGTCTTAGTTGACTTTTTTATTTTATTTTTTCATTTTTTTTAAATACATGTCTTGTGGGTGAACGTTGAAAACCCCTTGTAAAAAGAATTGGATTTCATCGTCAACATTTTAAAATTCTTTTGTTTTGATCAGTATTAAAACACCTCACTTTCAAACTCGTTAAATGGAACTCAATCTTATTAAAGAAAGTATAATATGTTAAGGGTGTAGTTCCTTGTGTCGAAGCATGTTGTTCGACAGAAATAATGAGTTGTCAAAATGTCAAAGAAGTGTATCTCAACATGATTTTGACTTAACTTTATTTGTTTGTTTTAGATGAGTTAGTTATGTTAGTTAGAGATTGCTTTGTGTAGTGATGTTGAGGATAGAAAAACCACAGTTGGTTATGTGTTTATGCTAGGTGGTGCACCAGTTGCTTAGAACTCAAAAAAATAACCAGTAATGGCATTGTCGTCGTGTGAAGCAGAGTACATAGATGCTTCTCTCTATGCATGTCAAGCAACGTGGATGGTGAATTTGGTTGAAGAAATTACAAAGAAGAATCATGGAGCAATTACCATGAAGAACGACAGCATGTCTGCTACCAATCTGACGAAGAATCTGATAGCACATGGAAGAAGTAAGCACATCAAAATGAGGTTCTATTATCTTCGAGAGAAAGTAGCAAATAGGAAGATGGACTTCGAACACTGCAGAACTGAGAATTAGATTGCAGACATCATGACGAAAGGAGTGTAGGTCGAAGTGTTTAAGAAATTAAGATCTATGATGAATGTAGATAGCTTAGACATAATGATTAGGTGGTGTATTGAGAATGTAATTCCTTGTGTCGAAGCATCTTGCTCGACAGAAATAAGGAGTTATCGAAATGTCAAAGAAGTGTATCTCGATATAATTTTGACTTAGCTTTATTTGTTTTGGCTGAGTTAGTTAGGTTAGTTGGAGATCGCTTGGTGTGTAAGCAATTTCAGTAACCATATCATTGTAAAGTGTGTGAATAATATTGCAGATTGCAAAGTAAAGACTAGAAGTTTCTCTGCAGAATTCACAACTCTTCTTTTCCCCTTTTTTGTTGAAACCCTAATTTCTCTTTCTTCCCCAATTCATATTTTCATTTCATCTTTCATTATCAATTGTGCAGCAGAATCATCTTGCAACCAAGGTTGGTTGATTCACTTGAGTGATGAGTAAAGAACAAGAGGAGTAATCAAGCAGGAAAATTGATTCTTGTTCATCAAGATTTATTCAGAATTCTCCATATGTTTGGTGTAATTCCAACATCTGGTATCTAGAGCATTGGTTGTATAATTCTTGGGAAGCATATGGAAATGAATCATCTGAATAGGCATTTATCGGTGAGTATTTAAATTCTGAAGAATCAAAATTATGAGAATTAGTGCAAGCAGATAAAGATTATTTTCTGTAATCAAGATCTTCGAGATGTTGTGAAGGAGGGAGTGACGATGCTTGTAGAAAACGTGATGGATGAACAAAAGGTTGCAACAAAGAATTGAAGAAGATACATTATAAATCTCTCTTTATGATTCATCAATGCGTTGATCCAGATAATTTTGAAAAGGCCAATGATGTAGAATCAGCGAAAGAAGCATGAGAAATCTTGGAGAAATTGTTTGGAGGCGCTGAGAAGGTGAAAGAGGTGAGATTACAAACTCACAAAAGAACGTATGAATTGCTTCTGATGGAAGAAAGTGAAAGCATAACTAATTTTTTCACTAGGATTACGAAACTAGTGAATCAAATCAAGATATATAGAGAAATGTTATGTAACACCCTAATTTTGGTAAATAATTTTGTTTAATTTAATTATGTCTTTTGTGGGGTTTATTTACTTATTGTGTGGTTGTGGGTGTAAGTATCCTTGAGGTGAAAGTATAGGGAGAGAGAGTAAGAGGTTGAAAAATTATTTAGAATTAATTAAAATTTTAATTAATTAAAATTATATAAAGGTATTTGATTTGTTGTGGGCGGTAATTAATTAAGGGTGGGTCATAAGGGTGCATGACCTTGAGGTTGAGGCTTTAGAGAGAACGAAGACTATTTATAATTAACTATAATTAATTTAATAATAATTGAATAATAGTAGGTTATTTAATTTATTTAAATTAAATGGAAAATAATGAGTTTGGGGTGGAAAGTATGAATTATGGAGAATTAAAATAAAACAATATAAGTTAGTAATAACTTGGGCCTTAGTGGAATATTAGAAAGATAGAGTTAGGTTTTGATTTATAATGAGACAAGTGTGGGAAAAAATTCACATTACATGAAACTTTTGGAATTAGAGAAAAAGAAGGTTAGGGCAAGAGAAAGAGCAAGAGAATGCTTAGGAGAGAAAATTTCAAGAATCGATCAATTGTTTCTGGAAAATTCGGGTAAGTGGGGATAATGGGCTTTCAATATGTGTGTATTGCATGATGGGGTAGAGAAGAGAGCTATTTACTCTCCTTGGGGTGTATGTATTTACAATGATTAAATGATTGATTGTTGTGGTTTCTCATAAGCTCACAATTAAGTGATGATTTGTAATGTTTATATATGTGATTGTGTGGCTGAAAGTATGTTGATTTATCATGAATTTATGGGTATGAATTTATCCCATGATGAATGTTTGAAGGTTGTGACCATGAAGGTGTTAATGGTGAATTGGAGATGATGAACATGATGATGGATGTTTTAGTGCGTTGTTAATTTGTAAAACCATTGAGTAATAGAGGAGTTTAGGATGTTGTAACAGTAGAAATTTAACCTAAATTGATTGATTTTCAAAAATAAGTTGTTAGTATGTTAGGGAGTGTTTGGAAGAAGTTTAGAAAAAAGTGATTATGTGATACAAATTGAAACTGGGATTTTTGAAAAAAATGAATTAGACCAATTGATTGGTCTAAAGGTGCAATCGATTGGTTCTTTTGACAAATAGTTAAATTTTTACGTAGAAGCAGTAACCAATCAATTGGTTTGGTAAAAATTAGGAATCTGGGAATAATTTCCAATAGCCAATCGTTTGGCTACAATGTTTAATTTATTGTTTCCAGTCTGGAAGTGAAAAATAGGCGAAACAGCAAGATGGGACAATCGATTTGTCCCAAATAATAATCTATTGGTTCATACTTTATTTTAACCATAACTTTGGATCCCTAAGTCTGATTTATGGGTCGTTTGAAGTTTTGGATAGATAACAGATATATCTACCTCATGGTAGTCCATGGTGAAAAAATTGAGTAATACTCATGTGTCTTCTATAGGGATAATTGTGAAGGTTTATATGACTGATTAACAAACTGTTGAGTTATAATAATGAGATGTTGATGTATGACAAATTAACATGATTGAACATTGGTGATTATGATATTGTTGAGTTGCTGGAGTTAATGTTGTTGTTGGTTATAGTAATATTTATTAATGTTTGTGTATGGTATATGATGTCATGTTATGATGTTGAGATTAATATTGATGATGTTGTTATGATTGGTGAATAATAGTTCGGGTAGAGAGGATTATTATTGTTGGGTCAATGAATGTTTTGTTTATTTTAGGGAGGAGAATTTAAACATTATATTGTTGTTGCATTGACGTGTTTGACATGCATTCATGATGTTGTTGCTGTTGATGAAAGAGGCAAGTTGCAATCCAAGCAGGGTGGATTGGTTTTTGCTTTGTCTGGTTCAAAGACTACCATTGGGGACTAATTGATCAGAGGTATGTGTTTCAGTGATGGTATGCCCTTGACTTTTTTTAATGATTTAGAAGCTTGAGGATCAGATGAGAGAGTCGTATCTGACTTTGTTTCTTAAGAAAAAAATTTAGGGTGAAATTCTATAAGTGGGGAGAGTTGTAACACCCTGTTTTTTTATAGATGATTTTGTTTAATTTAATTATGCATTTTTTGTGATTTATTTACTTGTTGTGTGGTTGTGGGGGTAAGTATCTTTGAGGTGGAGGTATAGGGAGAGAGAGCAAGAGGTTGGATAATTGTTTATAACTAATTAAAATTTTAATTAATTAAAATTATATAAAGGTATTTGATTTGTTGTGGGCAGTAATTAATTAAGGTGGGTCATAAGGGTGCATGACCTTGAGGTTGAGGCTTTAGAGAGAATAACGACTATTTTAGAATTAACTAGAATTAATTTAATAATAATTGAATAATAGTAGATTATTGAATTTATTAAAATTAAATGAAAAATAATGAGTTTGGGGTGGAAAGTGTGAATTGTAGATAATTAAAATAAATAATATAAGTTAGTAATAAGTTGAGCCGTGGTGGAATATTAGAATGATAGAATTAGATTTTGATTTATAATGAGAGAAGTGAGGGGAAAAGTTCACAATACGTAAAACTTTTGGAATTGGAGAAAAAGAAGGCTAGGAGAAGGGAAAAAGCAAGAGAAGGCTTACGAGAGAAAAGTTCAAGAATCAAACAATTGTTGCTGGAAAATTCAGGTAAGGGGGGAGAAAGGGCTTATATTATGTGTGTATTGTACGATAGAGTAGAGAAGAGAGGTTCTTACTCTCCTTAGAGTTTATGTCTTTACAATGATTAAATGATTGATTGTTGTAGTTTCTCATAAATCCATGATTGAATGATGATTTATAATGTTTATATATCTGATTGTGTGGCTGAAAGTATGTTCATTTATCATTAATTTATGGGTATGAATTTCTGCCATTGATGAATGTTTGAAGGTTGTGACCATGAAGGTTTTAATGGTGAATTGGAGATGATGGACATGATGATGGGTGTTATAAAGTGTTGTTAATTTGTGAAACCATTGAGTAATAAAGGAGTTTAGGATGTTATAATAGTAGAAATTTAGCCTAAACTGATAGATTTTCGAAAATAAGTTGTTAGTATGTTAGAGAGTGTTTGGAAGAAATTTAGAAAAAAAGTGATTCTGAGATACAAATTGAAAACTGGGATTTTCTGAAAAACGACTTAGACCAACGAATTGGTCTAAGGGTGCAATCGATTGGTTCTTTTGAAAAACAGTTGAATTTTTGGGCAGAAACAACAATCAATCGATTAGTATGGATCTAAAATTGATTGGTTTGGTAAAACTTATGAATCAGGGCAAAATTTTCAGTAGCCAACTGATTGGCTACAGTGTGTAATCGATTGGTTCCAGTCTGGGAGTGAAAAACCAGCGAAACAACAAGACGGGACAATCGATTGGTTCCGAACAGCAATATATTGGTTCATACAGTGTTTTGACCATAACTTTGGATATGTAAATCCGATTTAGGGGTCGTTTGAAGCATTGGATAGATAAAATACATATCTACCTCATGGTAGTCCTTGTTGAAATAATTGAGTAATATTCATGTGTCTCCTATAGGGATGATTGTGAAGGTCTGTATGACTGATTAACAAACCGTTGAGTTATAATATTGAGATGTTGATGTATGATGAATTAACATAATTGAATACTTATGATTATGTTATTGTTGAGTTGCTGGAGTTGATGTTTTTGTTGGTTGTAATAATATTGATTAATGTTTGTGTATGGTTTATGATGTTGAGAATAATATTGATGATGTTGTTGTGATTGGTGAATAATAAGTCGGGTAGGGAGGACTACTATTGTTGGGTCAATGCATGTTTTGTTTATTATCGGGAGGGGACTTTAAACACTATGTTATTGTTGCATTGACATGTTTGACATGCACTCATGATGTCGTTGTTGTTGATGAAAGAGACAAGTTGCAATTTGAGCAGGGTGGATAGGTGACTTGTCCCGAATCCAAGTAGGGTGGATTCAGGGTTCGAGTAGGGTGAACTCGGTTCGCTAAGGAACCTTTTGGTGATATGGTACCACATTCATATGATTTGTTGTCATTGTCATGAGTCGCATAACTTAAATGAAATGTATGCGTGAAATATGATTATGTATAATTAAGATGATATTGTGTATGTCATTGATGATGATTATGATGTTGTTGTGTATAATGGTGTTGATGATTCGGGTGCCATAATATGTTGTTGTTGATTGTGTAATAAATGGATACTTATTGCATGTTTCTCTACCTTAGCATTCCTTACAATGTTTATATTGAATGTTTTTTTCACCCATTATGTTTGAATGTTGCCTTTACATGGGCATCGTGCAGATACTCAGAAGTAGATCTCGTTGAAGTAAGTGGAAGTTGGATCTTGGAGTACTTCCTTAGTTTATAATTTTGATTAGTGGTGTCTTTCTCTGGTTATGTAGCATCAGGTTGGGAACACTTATTTTAATTATTATGTTGCTTATGTTGAAGTTAAATACTGTTTTTGTTTTGTTGAGATTCCCATTGATTCTTTCGAGTTGATTGATACAACTCCTTTTATTTATGTTATGAAATTTAAATTTTGAGACTAAATGTCATGAGAGGTTATAGCTTTAATAATTGTTTAATGATGATTCCGCTGCGAGGATACCCTAAGTGAAGGCGAGCATGCGGTGATAGGTTTTATATGTATTAACATAACATGTGTGAATTAACGTAAACTTTAATAAATGTTTGGTGTGTGTGACACCCTGTGTGGTTATACTTTTTATTAAATTATGCGATAATTTGTATGTGGGGTTTTAGGGTGTTACACGTTGACATCAAGATTAGTTTGCGCAAAGATCTTGAGGCCATTAGCTCCAAAGTGCAACCACATGGTAGTGGCAATAGAAAAGTAGAAAGATTTGTCAACAATGAAAATGGAAGAGTTTCAAGGAACGCTTGAATCTCATGAACAAAGAATGGCTGAAAGAGATGCAAGCAAGTGAAAAGTGATGTGGCTTTGCAGGCGCAATCAATAAGAGAAAATAAAGGTAAAGGAAAATGATTTGACAACAGAGGCAGAAAAGGCTACAACAATTCCACTGGTAGAGGAACCCAATAAGAAGGAAATTTTTCAAATCAAAGAAGACCCTCATACCAAAGCAACCATAAAGGTGGTGTTGCAAGTAGAGGAAGAGGTGGTGGACGAAAACCTGACAAAAATTGCATTCAGTGTTTCAATTGTCAGAAGTATGGTCACCACTCTAGTGACTGTCCTAAAAAACAAAAGAATCAGGATAATGATGTAAAGATGGAAAAGCATGAAGAAGAAGAGATGTGGATGATGGTCACAATAATAGATGAAGAAATATTTAAGGACCAATGGTACTTGGACTCAGGATGCTCATCACACATGACTGGTAGGAAAGATTGGTTTGTCAACATAAAACCCTCGATGAAGAAAATGGTGAAATTTGCAAATGAAAATACTCTAGTAACTGAAAGTATTGGTGATGTACTAATTATGAGGAAAGATGGAAAAAGGTCAGTAATTTCTAATGTACTGTATATACCAGGCATGAAAAGTAATTTTCTCAGCATATGGCAGTTGGTCGAAAAGAATTATAAAGTGTGGATCAAAGATAAGATGATGAGAGTTCTCGACTCAGGTGGAAGGTTAATTTTAAAGGCTCCCATGTCTCAGACTAGAACCTTCAAGATTGAACTTAATGTGATTGAGAATAAGTTCCTTGTAACTACAACTAGCATGGATGAATGGATATGGTATCATAGACTTGCCATCTCAACTCCAAATACATCAGAGATCTGAAAAGAAGAAACATGGTTTCAGGGTTACAGACATTCCAAATGAAGTGTGTGAGGAATGTGTGCAGGCAAAGTAGCACAAGAACATCTTCAGCAAGGATGCAGGAAGCAAGTCGAAGGCAATTCTTGAAATCATATACTCTGATGTGCGTGGTCCTTTTCAGGTGGATTCTTTTGGAGGTAACAGATACTTTGTCACATTCATAGATGATTTTAGTCGAAAAATATGGACTTACCTAATCAAGAAGAAAAGTGAAGTGATTGAAGTATTTTTCAAGTTTAAGTCTATGGTCGAAAGACATAGTGGTCGAAAGACATAGTGGTCGAAAGCTCGAGATTCTGAGGATTGATGGTGGTGGAGAATATGTGTCGAAAGACTTCGACGCATTATGTGAGAAAGAATGGATTGTGCATGAAATGGTTCCACCTTACACTCCACAACAAAATGGGATTGAGGAAGAATAGAACCATCATGAATATGGTGGGAGAAGTATGTTGAAAGGCAAGTATTTATCCAAAGAATTATGGGGAGAAGTTATGTCGACTACAACATATAGTCTAAACAGATGTCCGACGAAAAGGCAAGAAGGAATCACACCAGAAGAATGTTGGTTTGGTGTCAAGCCTAGATTGAGTCATATGAAGGTATTTGGATCTATAGCACATAGATATGTGTCACACCCCAATTTTGACCCTGAATCGCTGACTCAATACATTTATCATAGTTATTGCATCTCTACATAGCATACCATGCATTCCATACTACATAGTGCCTAGAATATCAGTCGAAATAATTTTTTCGGATCTACAGGAAAACCGGTTGAATTAATCGACGGATGTCCGTCAAATCAGTGGACGAAAATTTTTAAAATCAAGCTTCCAGACATCAGCTTTATTAATCTACGTTTCGCGTAGTTTAATCTGGTATGCTCGATTTATTTTTCGGCTAATTTTTCGGTCACGTTTTGTTCCGTCTGAGCATTTTAACCGGGCGTTTTCCATTTCAAAATTGGCTCAAACGCGGTATATTTCCGAGAGGTTTATTTTACACTGATCATTTTTGTGCATTCATTTTATAATTTCAAACAATTTTACGTCTGATTTTTATTCACTTTGGAATCATTTTATTTTTGTATTTTGTCAATATGTTCATAAAAAAATAAATAGGATTAATCATATTTTTCATTTCAATTTTATTATGTTGATTTAATATTTATTTATTTTTATTTTTAAATTTATTTGTTTTGAATAATTTAAGCTTTTTTTTTAATTCACAAAAAATTCACAAGGACATTTATGATATTTGCATTGCATCCAATTGCTACAACTTTATCTCATATTTCAATTTGAAATCCCAAAAAGAGAAAAGAAAGATTGAGATAAGTTGGTCAGTTGGTGAGAAAAGAAGAATCTTCCTTCTCCATGAAACATTTTGTCTAGTGACACACCATAGCCATGCTACACAACAAAACACCTTTGAGACAACACTTTCCTTATCATAAAATGAGATACGACAATAGATACCACCACAAAAAGATCCTTGAGAAAAAACGAGGCTCTTCACTATCACCCTGAATAACCTTAGTCATTCTACAAATACCACCTACTGTATACATATACATCACCTCATATATCCAATAAAAGAAGAAAAAAAACACCAACTCTTCTAATCATCATAAGGACATCACCTTAAAATCCGTCAAAGTCACATAACAACACCCTGTAAAAATAACCCTTCACCATCCTTTATTTTCTCACTTCATTGCTACATACTCCCTCACTGTGCTAACTTCATACCACCACTAAAACTCATAATCTTTAGCTCATAAATAAACCATATAACACCACATATTTTCTCCACCATAACAGCAAAAACCAACATCAACCAACTCACTACATCAACAACCATCAAACTCCAAGCTTTCACCATTACCACCATTTCCACCACCACATAGAAACTTCAAACTACACAAATACACATAGTGCAACTTGATAACCATGCGAACAATCATGACAACATAACTTCCATCTCCCTTTCTCTTTCCATACAAAACACTTCTCTCTTCATTTTTAAGAAGGAAAAAACAATGCATAATTATCTTCGTAACTCAATAACATATACCCTTCAAGTTTTCTAACAAGTTATGTGAGGTTCATCCAAAGAATAAAAATGTTTCTTTCTTTGATGCTTCAAGAGTAGTTTCTGTTCGGTTGTATTAAAGCTTTTGCCGTACGCACCGGTGAAACCATCAATGACAGAGGAGAGACGGAGGAGAGAGGTGGCATACACACTCTCGAACTCTCTCGGTAGCAGCAACATTATGTCGGCAACGCAGCTTCCACTTCTCGCTTCTGAAAACACCGCCGTGTTTCTATCCTCGGTTGTTGAAGCTTTGGTTCTTCAAACTGTCATTGCTACCAGCAATTATGCAAACCACTCAAGCTTTGGTCGCCCATGTAAACTCTAACCAGCAATTATTTCAAACCCGCCTCACAATAAATCTGAAACGAAAAGAAGAAAGAAATTTGTTAAAACTTTCATCAAACACATTCCGTGCAAGGTGAAACTTCATGTTTTCGAATGATTTGGTAACACAACTCTCACAACAACAATATTACAAGATCAAAGCAAAACAGGGAAATACAAGGAAATGCATCAGAAGGAAACTCCACTCAACACGCCAGAGCATCGCGATCATCAAATTCATTCCACCCTCAAACGAAAAGATCGAAACAAAGCTCACCTTGAGGTTCGGGGTACTCTTCTGCTCGTGGTTGATTTGGACGAAGATGAAGCCTTCGGTTTCGGCTCCGTGGATTGAGATGAAGAGAACAAAGTTATTGTTGACGCGTATGAGTGCAAGAATGGAATCGCGATTCGAATCGTTGTGTTGATGATGAAGAGTGTGGAATCGCGAATCGTTGAAGAAGAGCACGAAATCGCCATTTGAATCGTTGGAGAATAGCAGGTGATGGTGAATCCGTTCGAATCTGTGCTGAAGGATGACGAATCCAGATTCGTGTTCGTGCGTCATTAATTGTTGGCGTTTGTGGCTTTATACGTTTATGGCTTTGTAAAGTTTATTGGTTTGGCTTGGATTTATTCTCACTGTGTTGAGTTACAGTGGTCGCTCATGTACATGCCGTTACAGCTGCGCTTCACCTGCTTTGGCGTTGGTTATGGAAGTGGTGCTAGCAGCAACTTTCCGTACTTTATCAATTCTATGAGGAAATAGAGGTTGAATCGTGTTCCACCGAATCATGTTCACAATGCAACAACCCCTATTGCATCACTGCAACCTTCTAAAACGGATCTTAAACGTACACGTCGGTGACACGATTTCCGACGATAGTTCACGTCCTCTGCCCCGTAAGCCACGCCGCTGCCTGGAACACCCAAAGCCCTGCCGTTTTCCGCCATTGCAATAGCTTCCATGAAACCCCAATTGGTAGCTTCTTCTTTCTCTTTGCTTTTCGATTTTGTTAATTGATGCTTTTTTAGAGAAGGTTTGGGATTAAGAAGTCATGAAAGGGTAATTTAAGAGAGAGGGTTTTTGTTCAAAGAGAAAGGATCTTGGTTCAGAGAGGAAGTGAACGGGTCTTGTCCCAAAGAGAGAGAATGGGTTTTGTGTCAAAAAGAGCAAATTTTGGTTCAGATAGAGAGAGAAAGCGCAGTAGGAGTAAGGGAAAGGTTTTGTTTATTTTACTGGACACGTGTCAATTTTAGATAGGGGAAATTTAATTTTTGAAAAAAAAAGTCGTTCCCTCCCTTGTCCAAATTTCCAGCGCCTCTTCTCTCCCCTTTTCCTTATTTATACATTTTCTTTTCATTTTGTATTTTTATTTATTTATTTATTTGATAGGTTTTTCTGAATGGGCCATGGGCCTTTGTTTTCTTATTTGTACACCCTACATGTTGCATACACCTCCTAGTGATAATTTGTTTTTCTATTTTACTCATTGTTATTTATTTTATTATTAGTTTAGTGATTTAACTTAGTATTTGTTTGATTGATTAATTTTTATTTAGTTAGTTGGTTTAGATCTAAATTAATTGATTGTTTATTCTATTACTAGTAGATCTCTATCCATGTTCTTGTTCTTTGCACATGTAAATAATAGTTTCATAAATATAAATAATCATGCTCGACATCTTACTAGCATTTTAACTTCACACTAACTTCACTAGCACTTCAAATAAATTCCAACTTTTCATCACTTCAAACTATTTTCAGTGTAAATATTCAAACTTCTTTCTCTCAATAAAATTTGAAGAAAAAGATTATCCTGGATAGAATATCCAGTTATAATCCCTAATATTGGGCTCAAGCTGTAAGAGCTTGCAAGCCACAAATATTCGTCTTCTCTTCCCCACACTCCATTATTCAAATCATTTTCTTAATAAAGTTGGAAGAAAAAGATTACCTGGATGGAATATCCAGTCGTAATCCCGAATATTAGGCTCAAGTTGTAAGAGCTTGCAAGCCCTATGTATTCGTCTTCTCTTCAAAATACTTGTAAATGTTGAAACTTCTTTTCTCAGTAAATTGGAAAGAAACAGACTACCTGGGTGGAATATCCAGACGTAGTCCCGAGTATTAGACCCAAGCTGTAAGAGCTTGCAAGTCACAAGTACTCGTCTTTCAAACTCCCAAATACTTAATTCCTATCTTAACCTCTTTCAATAAGATGGAAATGGAACATGGTGGATACCGTGCACTCCTAAGATTAAGATTCGAGGTGGATGCCTCGCCTATCTTAGCTCTCGCCATCATTTAAAATTGTCAATGCGGTTTCTTCAAACCCTTTCTTAATCAAACCTCAAAATACTTAATCTTTATTAAATACTTTTTCCAGTAAGATGGAAATGGAACATGGTGGATACCACGCACTCCTGAGACTAGGATTCGAGATGGATATCTCGCTCATCCAAGTTCTCGCCATTACTCAAAAATACATCTAACCAATCAAACTCTTTCTCGCCACCGTGCGATTAATCAGAAAACCATTTTCATAAACAAAAGACATCTTGTTTTAAGGTGATGTAAAGCAATGCTTCGGCCATAATTGTTGAGTTGAGATAAGTGACATTTTTCCGAATGTTGATTTGTAAATCCATTCGATGTGTGGTACACGTCCGCTCCTCATCTGTTTTGGATAAAACAATGTTTTCATCGATTAATACAATATAGCTTTCGCTAAAATCGAACAAAAAACAAACAAACATTTTTCTACCCAGAACTACGTAAGCCTTGATTTCTCCGTTGAGATACGTAGGAGCAGGATTTGTAAATCTTGTCAGGCCCACTAATAAAAAACTTAGGTTTAGTCCTTCACTAAAAATCCAAAAATATCTTCTTCTCTCTTCTATTCTTTCTTTCCCGCCTAATAACTTGAAAAGCCTAACATTTTAAACTAACACTAACGCGCACAACTGACCTAACGGTTCCCGTTGACTACAACGGGCGTGAGGGGTGCTAATATCTTCCCCTTGCGTAATCGACTCCGGAACCCTGATTTGGTTGCGACGACCAATAATCATTGTCGTTTTGTCTTGGGTTTTATCGATATTCCCCCTCTCCTTTTTAGGAATAAATAAAGTTCGATGGCGACTCTGTTCAGTTCATCATTGCGAGCGTGCGATTACGCTTCGCTTAAAGTCGTGTTCTCATTTCCCGAGGTACGACAATATGTGTATGATCAATTGAGAATAAAACTTGATGACAAGTCGAGTCAAATGATTCTGATAGGATATCATTCGAATGGTGGATACAAGTTGTTCGACCCAGTGAACAAGAAAGTAGTGATCCGCAGGGATATGATCATATATGAGCTTAAGGAATGGGATTGGATTGAAAATGTCAATAAGGATTCAGTGAGAATCCTATATAAATAACCAACAAGTGAAGTTGAAAGAGAGGTTCAACAAGAAGTCAGAGGTCAAGCAAGCATAAGAAGACCTCAAATAACAACACACGTGCTTGCAAGGTTGCAGGAATGTGTGATTACATTAGATGATATGGTCAATGATGAAGGTGAAATGGTACACTGTGTTTTCTATGCAGACGTCGAACCAGTTAATGTAGCTGAGGCATTGAAGGATTCGACGTGGATGAAAGCGATGAATAAGGAACTATATCCCATCAAAGTAAACAACATTTGGTCACTTGTCGAATTGCCTCAAGGCAAGAAGGCAATCAATGTGAAATTGGTATACAAGGTGAATTAAATCCCAAAGGAGGAGTAAATCGACACAAGGCAAGACTTGTGGTGAAAGGATTTCTTCAAAAAAAAAGGAATCGACTTCGACGAGGTTTTTGCACCTTTTGCTAGGTTTGAAACAATAAGGTTGGTTGTTGGTCTAGCAAACATGAACATCTGGCATATGTGTCAGATGGATGTGAAATGTGCATTCCTGAATGGACCCTTAGATGAAGAAGTTTATGACACACAACTAGTTGGGTTTGTGAAACAAGACAAAGAAAGCAAGGTATACATGTTGCATAAAGCCCTGTATGGGCTTAAGCAAGCTCCAAGAGCTTGGAATAAAAAGATAAATAAGGGAGAATGAATTTGTGAAATGCACAACCGAACATGGAATATATGTAATAAAAAGCGAGAGTGAATTGCTTATACTATGTATCTATGTCGGTGACTTGTTGATAACAAGTAGCTTCAAGAAAGAGATCAAAGACTTCAAAGGTGATCTTAGCAAGGATTTTGAAATCTCTGATCTGGGCAACATTTCATACTTCTTTGCCATTGAATTTTACAATAGTAGTGTAACACCTCAAAATTTGCCCTCCTCTCTTGGGACTAGCATTATTATATTGCATACATTTTTAGGTCATTAGGCATTGCATATTGCATATCATGTGGTTACATTGTGCAAGTCATCCTCTCAAGTCTTGTTCAGAAGAGGGGGAAGTCAAAGTGCAAGCCTAGGGTTTTATTGACTGATCATTGGCCATCTGAGGATTGGGCTGTGAATTAGGGTTTTGTGATTCTCAAAGGATATTGGTCTTCATCTTGATTGAAGTGATACATCATCATCATCATGGTTGGTTATCATCAGAAGAATCAAGTGATTGAAGCTCATTCCTTGAGATTAGGGTTTTGACCACTGGTCAACCCTAATCAGTTGCATTGGGCCAGTCAGGGCATAATCAGGAGATGGGGTCTATGGTGGTTATGGGGTTCATTCTGTGATTTTATTGAGCTTATTAAGGCTAGGGTTTCACCCTTGAGCCATTTCAGTTGAAGATTGGGGCTTAATTTGATCTATGCATGGCCAAATTCATCTGTCAGATGAAAAAGTCAACTGTGGTCAACTGTACATGATCTGATGGATTTGGAGGAGGAAATGAGTTGGATACACTTCATTCATGTTGGAACAAGTGTTATTTGACATCTCAAAGCTCAAAAATGAAGGAAATCAAGTCAGGACAAGAACTGCCAAAAATAGAAAGTGACTTGTAATTGAAGTTTCCAAAAATGGAAAGTTTTTGACCTCAAGATTACATGTCCAAGGAAGCTTCAAATGAAAATTGTTCAACATGAAAGTTGTAGATCTTGTTCTCACCTTTCCAAAAAGTCCAAGAACTTGAAAATCCAATGTATGGTTGGAAAGTTATGGCTCAGTGAAATTCAAAAATGACCCATAATCAGGAGGCCATAATTTCCACATGGTTTGTCCAAATTGCAAGTTCTTTATATGCACAAACTCCATTTGACATGTACTTTCATGGGGCATAATTGGATTTTCCCAAAAATGGCCAAGGCAAAAAGTCACTTTTCAACTGGACAGCTGAATTGGATCAGGGGCAAAATTGTCCAACTTTCAAAATAATTGGAATTTTGAGATGAGACTTTTTGCTACACCTCATAAATGGCATTTAGAGTGTGTTGGAAGCATCATTTCATGGCTAAGGCTTTTGGATTGAGATTTGGCTTGAAAAGTGGAATGGTTAAAAATGGACAAATGCATCCACATGGTGATTTTGAGATTTACACATCCAATGAGCATGAGGCAAGTTTCTACAGCTCACATATGATGATTGGAAGGTGTATGTGCTGTCAAAACAGGTGGCATGAGCTGTCATGGTGAGACCACTCCGGGCAACCTTTTCCTTTTTTGCGTGTGTTTACTTGTTATCTGATTGTGTTTTGGTTCGGATGCCGACGTAAGCCCAGTGATTGGCTGTCGGGCTCCAAGTTTGCCCTTTTGAGTGTGTTTTGGTTCGGATGTCGACGTAATTCCATCCAGTGGTTGTCGGGCTCCATGTTTGCCACCCTTGCTTGTTTGTATGTGTTGTGTTGTTTGGCGTGCGTAAGCCGAACTACAGTGGCTCTGATTCTTGTTCCAGACAAGATATGTAGGCATAAGGTGCGATACCTTATCGAGCTCGTTCCTCCTAACCCCACCTGCGTTCCCGTGTGTGTGTGTGATGTTTAGCAACCTTTTCTTTATTCTAGGACGTGGATCCCGTCGAGTACGACGGACGTGAGGGGTGCTAATACCTTCCCCTCGCGTAACCGACTCCCTTACCCTTTCTCTCTGGTCGCGAGACCATGTTCTTTCCAGGTTTCTCTGAGCGTTTCCTTTCCCTATCTTGGGATAAATAACGCGCAGTGGCGGCTCTGTGTGTGTTTTTATTTTTAGCTCGCCGGTTGATTTTTCGCAGGATGCGACAGCTGGATTTTTTTAGCTGTGTGTGTTTCCTTACCCTTTTTCTATGACTTTGTTGACTTGTGTAGGATTTTTTTGACCTATTGGTCAAAGTTGTGCTTGGTAGAAAAATCATTTGCCCTAGGGTTTTCTCACATGAGTTACCTTTTGATACATTTTGCCAATTGATTCATGAAATGCTCATAGTGTTAAATAAATGCCTGGAAATTTTTGTGATGATTCTTGACTCATTGATGCTTATTTCCATGTAAATTTCATGAATTTTTGATACCTGGTCATTGAGCAGCAAATTATGGAACTTAGGTGTGACAATTTGTGTCACACCTCTTGATGTCAACTTTCTGGAATTTTTTACATGACCTATACTTGTTATAATTGATTGAAATTTTGCATGATGATTGGTTGGCATGTTGAGATATTGTATGAATTTTTGTGGAATTTTACACTGCATTTTCAATTTGATCATGATTTTTCATTTCTGGTGATCATTTGTGCAAGCTCATGTGACCTAGGTTGGTAGATTGATTGAGAAATCCTCATATGGTACTGTATGATCATGAAATTTGATATGCATGTAATAGACACATAATGTGACATCCCTGTTTTGGTCCCATCCATTTCTATTTTGTTTTCAATGAGATGTGAATTTTTGAAGTGGAAGCATGTATTGATGTTGTGATTTGGAGCCTATAATTGTGACTGTTTTTGTTGATTTTCATTGACATGGTTCCATTTGCCCAAATGAGCTCAAATTTGACATGGTAGACCTTGAATACCCCCTGTTTAGGTGCAATTAATTTGAGAATTTTTGGATGTGTCTTGGTATGGATTTGAATGCAATACTTCTGTTTGTATGCTTGGTGCTTCATTTGAACTAGTTTGCCTTATTTTGTGCATAGCATGAGCATAATGAATGATATAGACATGAGGCCAATGATGTTTGCTCTTGTTTGACTTTAATTTGAGATTGGTTTGTGAATGCCTTGCTGTTTAAGGATTTTTTCTTGTTTTGGACCCTAGGCTTGGCCTAGTGGTCTAGTTGCTAATGTTTGCTTGATTTTTCAGGATCAAAAGCATAATGCACATGGAGAATGATCCAAATCAATTTTAATTGATGTTGTTGATGTTTGTACACTAACATAACTTGGTTTTGTAGGTGGTGAAGCTTAGGCTTGAGCTTTGAGCTTGCCTTGTGTTGTGCATTGCTTTGTATATTTTGATTGAGTGAACACTTGCTGTTTATGGTTTGTCTGTCTGATTACTAACTGTGTTTGATTGTTTCCAGGTACTTTAGTTGCTCAGTTCCTTGTGAACTTTTGCTTTGCTTTGCTTAAGCAACTTGCATTGAGGTATAGCTTCCTAAACTTCATGTAGTCTGGAGACCCGGCTGTTACCGGGCCGGGCAAATTGTCTGAAGTCCTCCTTAAGAGGCAATGATTGTGGTTGTTTATTTTTAAGCCCAAGCAGGTGAAAGTCCTTTAAATAAGGCAATTGGTGGAAGGTAGGGGTATGCAGCCTACCCCCCACTATTCAGTTGAGTCTTCTCCTTGCTCCCATTACATGGTTGAAGCATTGAGATCCTAACCCAAGATCCTGTGCAGTGCACATTGAGTCAGAGTCATCGAGTATAGAAGGGTTCCCCTATTCTGGACCCATGCTCATTTGTCAGATGCTCTCCCTGGTTAGGGATATGAGCTGTGAGGTCTGATCCTCACTTCACCTCTTCATCTGCTTCACCTTAGCCTCGTAATGGCAAGGTTAAGAGCAAATCAAAACCATGTACAGACGACTCGCTTCGGCGGTCAAACCCCTTTGATTGAGCCTCTTGTTTGGTTATAGCGTGTGCTCTGTGAATCTCTGATTGACATGCTTGTTTGAGATGCCTGTTCTCATTTGATATATGATGTATGCTTGTATGCTTTCTT
Source organism: Lathyrus oleraceus (assembly GCF_024323335.1). Classification (NCBI taxonomy): domain Eukaryota; kingdom Viridiplantae; phylum Streptophyta; class Magnoliopsida; order Fabales; family Fabaceae; genus Lathyrus; species Lathyrus oleraceus. Next base: position 96,156,855 of record NC_066585.1, read on the forward strand.
CTTTCCTGGTTAGGATTAGATCGCACTGATGCAAGTAGGTAGAAACCTGAACTTAGGGTGACTTTGCATGACAACATTAGGCTCGAGTCTCAGCTCCCTAGTGTCGTGTCTTTCCCCGGTTTCTGGTTAGCAATTTAGTCCCTTTCAGGGGAACTACATCGCCCTGATCCTCGTTCCAGACGAGGTATGTAGGCAGGTGGTCGTGCGAGACCACTCCGGGCAACCTTTTCCTTTTTTGCGTGTGTTTACTTGTTATCTGATTGTGTTTTGGTTCGGATGCCGACGTAAGCCCAGTGATTGGCTGTCGGGCTCCAAGTTTGCCCTTTTGAGTGTGTTTTGGTTCGGATGCCGACGTAATTCCATCCAGTGGTTGTCGGGCTCCATGTTTGCCACCCTTGCTTGTTTGTATGTGTTGTGTTGTTTGGCGTGCGTAAGCCGAACTACAGTGGCTCTGATTCTTGTTCCAGACAAGATATGTAGGCATAAGGTGCGATACCTTATCGAGCTCGTTCCTCCTAACCCCACCTGCGTTCCCCGTGTGTGTGTGTGATGTTTAGCAACCTTTTCTTTATTCTAGGACGTGGATCCCGTCGAGTACGACGGACGTGAGGGGTGCTAATACCTTCCCCTCGCGTAACCGACTCCCTTACCCTTTCTCTCTGGTCGCGAGACCATGTTCTTTCCAGGTTTCTCTGAGCGTTTCCTTTCCCTATCTTGGGATAAATAACGCGCAGTGGCGGCTCTGTGTGTGTTTTTATTTTTAGCTCGCCGGTTGATTTTTCGCAGGATGCGACAGCTGGATTTTTTTAGCTGTGTGTGTTTCCTTACCCTTTTTCTATGACTTTGTTGACTTGTGTAGGATTTTTTTGACCTATTGGTCAAAGTTGTGCTTGGTAGAAAAATCATTTGCCCTAGGGTTTTCTCACATGAGTTACCTTTTGATACATTTTGCCAATTGATTCATGAAATGCTCATAGTGTTAAATAAATGCCTGGAAATTTTTGTGATGATTCTTGACTCATTGATGCTTATTTCCATGTAAATTTCATGAATTTTTGATACCTGGTCATTGAGCAGCAAATTATGGAACTTAGGTGTGACAATTTGTGTCACACCTCTTGATGTCAACTTTCTGGAATTTTTTACATGACCTATACTTGTTATAATTGATTGAAATTTTGCATGATGATTGGTTGGCATGTTGAGATATTGTATGAATTTTTGTGGAATTTTACACTGCATTTTCAATTTGATCATGATTTTTCATTTCTGGTGATCATTTGTGCAAGCTCATGTGACCTAGGTTGGTAGATTGATTGAGAAATCCTCATATGGTACTGTATGATCATGAAATTTGATATGCATGTAATAGACACATAATGTGACATCCCTGTTTTGGTCCCATCCATTTCTATTTTGTTTTCAATGAGATGTGAATTTTTGAAGTGGAAGCATGTATTGATGTTGTGATTTGGAGCCTATAATTGTGACTGTTTTTGTTGATTTTCATTGACATGGTTCCATTTGCCCAAATGAGCTCAAATTTGACATGGTAGACCTTGAATACCCCCTGTTTAGGTGCAATTAATTTGAGAATTTTTGGATGTGTCTTGGTATGGATTTGAATGCAATACTTCTGTTTGTATGCTTGGTGCTTCATTTGAACTAGTTTGCCTTATTTTGTGCATAGCATGAGCATAATGAATGATATAGACATGAGGCCAATGATGTTTGCTCTTGTTTGACTTTAATTTGAGATTGGTTTGTGAATGCCTTGCTGTTTAAGGATTTTTTCTTGTTTTGGACCCTAGGCTTGGCCTAGTGGTCTAGTTGCTAATGTTTGCTTGATTTTTCAGGATCAAAAGCATAATGCACATGGAGAATGATCCAAATCAATTTTAATTGATGTTGTTGATGTTTGTACACTAACATAACTTGGTTTTGTAGGTGGTGAAGCTTAGGCTTGAGCTTTGAGCTTGCCTTGTGTTGTGCATTGCTTTGTATATTTTGATTGAGTGAACACTTGCTGTTTATGGTTTGTCTGTCTGATTACTAACTGTGTTTGATTGTTTCCAGGTACTTTAGTTGCTCAGTTCCTTGTGAACTTTTGCTTTGCTTTGCTTAAGCAACTTGCATTGAGGTATAGCTTCCTAAACTTCATGTAGTCTGGAGACCCGGCTGTTACCGGGCCGGGCAAATTGTCTGAAGTCCTCCTTAAGAGGCAATGATTGTGGTTGTTTATTTTTAAGCCCAAGCAGGTGAAAGTCCTTTAAATAAGGCAATTGGTGGAAGGTAGGGGTATGCAGCCTACCCCCCACTATTCAGTTGAGTCTTCTCCTTGCTCCCATTACATGGTTGAAGCATTGAGATCCTAACCCAAGATCCTGTGCAGTGCACATTGAGTCAGAGTCATCGAGTATAGAAGGGTTCCCCTATTCTGGACCCATGCTCATTTGTCAGATGCTCTCCCTGGTTAGGGATATGAGCTGTGAGGTCTGATCCTCACTTCACCTCTTCATCTGCTTCACCTTAGCCTCGTAATGGCAAGGTTAAGAGCAAATCAAAACCATGTACAGACGACTCGCTTCGGCGGTCAAACCCCTTTGATTGAGCCTCTTGTTTGGTTATAGCGTGTGCTCTGTGAATCTCTGATTGACATGCTTGTTTGAGATGCCTGTTCTCATTTGATATATGATGTATGCTTGTATGCTTTCTTCTTTCCTGGTTAGGATTAGATCGCACTGATGCAAGTAGGTAGAAACCTGAACTTAGGGTGACTTTGCATGACAACATTAGGCTCGAGTCTCAGCTCCCTAGTGTCGTGTCTTTCCCCGGTTTCTGGTTAGCAATTTAGTCCCTTTCAGGGGAACTACATCGCCCTGATCCTCGTTCCAGACGAGGTATGTAGGCAGGTGGTCGTGCGAGACCACTCCGGGCAACCTTTTCCTTTTTTGCGTGTGTTTACTTGTTATCTGATTGTGTTTTGGTTCGGATGCCGACGTAAGCCCAGTGATTGGCTGTCGGGCTCCAAGTTTGCCCTTTTGAGTGTGTTTTGGTTCGGATGCCGACGTAATTCCATCCAGTGGTTGTCGGGCTCCATGTTTGCCACCCTTGCTTGTTTGTATGTGTTGTGTTGTTTGGCGTGCGTAAGCCGAACTACAGTGGCTCTGATTCTTGTTCCAGACAAGATATGTAGGCATAAGGTGCGATACCTTATCGAGCTCGTTCCTCCTAACCCCACCTGCGTTCCCCGTGTGTGTGTGTGATGTTTAGCAACCTTTTCTTTATTCTAGGACGTGGATCCCGTCGAGTACGACGGACGTGAGGGGTGCTAATACCTTCCCCTCGCGTAACCGACTCCCTTACCCTTTCTCTCTGGTCGCGAGACCATGTTCTTTCCAGGTTTCTCTGAGCGTTTCCTTTCCCTATCTTGGGATAAATAACGCGCAGTGGCGGCTCTGTGTGTGTTTTTATTTTTAGCTCGCCGGTTGATTTTTCGCAGGATGCGACAGCTGGATTTTTTTAGCTGTGTGTGTTTCCTTACCCTTTTTCTATGACTTTGTTGACTTGTGTAGGATTTTTTTGACCTATTGGTCAAAGTTGTGCTTGGTAGAAAAATCATTTGCCCTAGGGTTTTCTCACATGAGTTACCTTTTGATACATTTTGCCAATTGATTCATGAAATGCTCATAGTGTTAAATAAATGCCTGGAAATTTTTGTGATGATTCTTGACTCATTGATGCTTATTTCCATGTAAATTTCATGAATTTTTGATACCTGGTCATTGAGCAGCAAATTATGGAACTTAGGTGTGACAATTTGTGTCACACCTCTTGATGTCAACTTTCTGGAATTTTTTACATGACCTATACTTGTTATAATTGATTGAAATTTTGCATGATGATTGGTTGGCATGTTGAGATATTGTATGAATTTTTGTGGAATTTTACACTGCATTTTCAATTTGATCATGATTTTTCATTTCTGGTGATCATTTGTGCAAGCTCATGTGACCTAGGTTGGTAGATTGATTGAGAAATCCTCATATGGTACTGTATGATCATGAAATTTGATATGCATGTAATAGACACATAATGTGACATCCCTGTTTTGGTCCCATCCATTTCTATTTTGTTTTCAATGAGATGTGAATTTTTGAAGTGGAAGCATGTATTGATGTTGTGATTTGGAGCCTATAATTGTGACTGTTTTTGTTGATTTTCATTGACATGGTTCCATTTGCCCAAATGAGCTCAAATTTGACATGGTAGACCTTGAATACCCCCTGTTTAGGTGCAATTAATTTGAGAATTTTTGGATGTGTCTTGGTATGGATTTGAATGCAATACTTCTGTTTGTATGCTTGGTGCTTCATTTGAACTAGTTTGCCTTATTTTGTGCATAGCATGAGCATAATGAATGATATAGACATGAGGCCAATGATGTTTGCTCTTGTTTGACTTTAATTTGAGATTGGTTTGTGAATGCCTTGCTGTTTAAGGATTTTTTCTTGTTTTGGACCCTAGGCTTGGCCTAGTGGTCTAGTTGCTAATGTTTGCTTGATTTTTCAGGATCAAAAGCATAATGCACATGGAGAATGATCCAAATCAATTTTAATTGATGTTGTTGATGTTTGTACACTAACATAACTTGGTTTTGTAGGTGGTGAAGCTTAGGCTTGAGCTTTGAGCTTGCCTTGTGTTGTGCATTGCTTTGTATATTTTGATTGAGTGAACACTTGCTGTTTATGGTTTGTCTGTCTGATTACTAACTGTGTTTGATTGTTTCCAGGTACTTTAGTTGCTCAGTTCCTTGTGAACTTTTGCTTTGCTTTGCTTAAGCAACTTGCATTGAGGTATAGCTTCCTAAACTTCATGTAGTCTGGAGACCCGGCTGTTACCGGGCCGGGCAAATTGTCTGAAGTCCTCCTTAAGAGGCAATGATTGTGGTTGTTTATTTTTAAGCCCAAGCAGGTGAAAGTCCTTTAAATAAGGCAATTGGTGGAAGGTAGGGGTATGCAGCCTACCCCCCACTATTCAGTTGAGTCTTCTCCTTGCTCCCATTACATGGTTGAAGCATTGAGATCCTAACCCAAGATCCTGTGCAGTGCACATTGAGTCAGAGTCATCGAGTATAGAAGGGTTCCCCTATTCTGGACACATGCTCATTTGTCAGATGCTCTCCCTGGTTAGGGATATGAGCTGTGAGGTCTGATCCTCACTTCACCTCTTCATCTGCTTCACCTTAGCCTCGTAATGGCAAGGTTAAGAGCAAATCAAAACCATGTACAGACGACTCGCTTCGGCGGTCAAACCCCTTTGATTGAGCCTCTTGTTTGGTTATAGCGTGTGCTCTGTGAATCTCTGATTGACATGCTTGTTTGAGATGCCTGTTCTCATTTGATATATGATGTATGCTTGTATGCTTTCTTCTTTCCTGGTTAGGATTAGATCGCACTGATGCAAGTAGGTAGAAACCTGAACTTAGGGTGACTTTGCATGACAACATTAGGCTCGAGTCTCAGCTCCCTAGTGTCGTGTCTTTCCCCGGTTTCTGGTTAGCAATTTAGTCCCTTTCAGGGGAACTACATCGCCCTGATCCTCGTTCCAGACGAGGTATGTAGGCAGGTGGTCGTGCGAGACCACTCCGGGCAACCTTTTCCTTTTTTGCGTGTGTTTACTTGTTATCTGATTGTGTTTTGGTTCGGATGCCGACGTAAGCCCAGTGATTGGCTGTCGGGCTCCAAGTTTGCCCTTTTGAGTGTGTTTTGGTTCGGATGCCGACGTAATTCCATCCAGTGGTTGTCGGGCTCCATGTTTGCCACCCTTGCTTGTTTGTATGTGTTGTGTTGTTTGGCGTGCGTAAGCCGAACTACAGTGGCTCTGATTCTTGTTCCAGACAAGATATGTAGGCATAAGGTGCGATACCTTATCGAGCTCGTTCCTCCTAACCCCACCTGCGTTCCCCGTGTGTGTGTGTGATGTTTAGCAACCTTTTCTTTATTCTAGGACGTGGATCCCGTCGAGTACGACGGACGTGAGGGGTGCTAATACCTTCCCCTCGCGTAACCGACTCCCTTACCCTTTCTCTCTGGTCGCGAGACCATGTTCTTTCCAGGTTTCTCTGAGCGTTTCCTTTCCCTATCTTGGGATAAATAACGCGCAGTGGCGGCTCTGTGTGTGTTTTTATTTTTAGCTCGCCGGTTGATTTTTCGCAGGATGCGACAGCTGGATTTTTTTAGCTGTGTGTGTTTCCTTACCCTTTTTCTATGACTTTGTTGACTTGTGTAGGATTTTTTTGACCTATTGGTCAAAGTTGTGCTTGGTAGAAAAATCATTTGCCCTAGGGTTTTCTCACATGAGTTACCTTTTGATACATTTTGCCAATTGATTCATGAAATGCTCATAGTGTTAAATAAATGCCTGGAAATTTTTGTGATGATTCTTGACTCATTGATGCTTATTTCCATGTAAATTTCATGAATTTTTGATACCTGGTCATTGAGCAGCAAATTATGGAACTTAGGTGTGACAATTTGTGTCACACCTCTTGATGTCAACTTTCTGGAATTTTTTACATGACCTATACTTGTTATAATTGATTGAAATTTTGCATGATGATTGGTTGGCATGTTGAGATATTGTATGAATTTTTGTGGAATTTTACACTGCATTTTCAATTTGATCATGATTTTTCATTTCTGGTGATCATTTGTGCAAGCTCATGTGACCTAGGTTGGTAGATTGATTGAGAAATCCTCATATGGTACTGTATGATCATGAAATTTGATATGCATGTAATAGACACATAATGTGACATCCCTGTTTTGGTCCCATCCATTTCTATTTTGTTTTCAATGAGATGTGAATTTTTGAAGTGGAAGCATGTATTGATGTTGTGATTTGGAGCCTATAATTGTGACTGTTTTTGTTGATTTTCATTGACATGGTTCCATTTGCCCAAATGAGCTCAAATTTGACATGGTAGACCTTGAATACCCCCTGTTTAGGTGCAATTAATTTGAGAATTTTTGGATGTGTCTTGGTATGGATTTGAATGCAATACTTCTGTTTGTATGCTTGGTGCTTCATTTGAACTAGTTTGCCTTATTTTGTGCATAGCATGAGCATAATGAATGATATAGACATGAGGCCAATGATGTTTGCTCTTGTTTGACTTTAATTTGAGATTGGTTTGTGAATGCCTTGCTGTTTAAGGATTTTTTCTTGTTTTGGACCCTAGGCTTGGCCTAGTGGTCTAGTTGCTAATGTTTGCTTGATTTTTCAGGATCAAAAGCATAATGCACATGGAGAATGATCCAAATCAATTTTAATTGATGTTGTTGATGTTTGTACACTAACATAACTTGGTTTTGTAGGTGGTGAAGCTTAGGCTTGAGCTTTGAGCTTGCCTTGTGTTGTGCATTGCTTTGTATATTTTGATTGAGTGAACACTTGCTGTTTATGGTTTGTCTGTCTGATTACTAACTGTGTTTGATTGTTTCCAGGTACTTTAGTTGCTCAGTTCCTTGTGAACTTTTGCTTTGCTTTGCTTAAGCAACTTGCATTGAGGTATAGCTTCCTAAACTTCATGTAGTCTGGAGACCCGGCTGTTACCGGGCCGGGCAAATTGTCTGAAGTCCTCCTTAAGAGGCAATGATTGTGGTTGTTTATTTTTAAGCCCAAGCAGGTGAAAGTCCTTTAAATAAGGCAATTGGTGGAAGGTAGGGGTATGCAGCCTACCCCCCACTATTCAGTTGAGTCTTCTCCTTGCTCCCATTACATGGTTGAAGCATTGAGATCCTAACCCAAGATCCTGTGCAGTGCACATTGAGTCAGAGTCATCGAGTATAGAAGGGTTCCCCTATTCTGGACCCATGCTCATTTGTCAGATGCTCTCCCTGGTTAGGGATATGAGCTGTGAGGTCTGATCCTCACTTCACCTCTTCATCTGCTTCACCTTAGCCTCGTAATGGCAAGGTTAAGAGCAAATCAAAACCATGTACAGACGACTCGCTTCGGCGGTCAAACCCCTTTGATTGAGCCTCTTGTTTGGTTATAGCGTGTGCTCTGTGAATCTCGGATTGACATGCTTGTTTGAGATGCCTGTTCTCATTTGATATATGATGTATGCTTGTATGCTTTCTTCTTTCCTGGTTAGGATTAGATCGCACTGATGCAAGTAGGTAGAAACCTGAACTTAGGGTGACTTTGCATGACAACATTAGGCTCGAGTCTCAGCTCCCTAGTGTCGTGTCTTTCCCCGGTTTCTGGTTAGCAATTTAGTCCCTTTCAGGGGAACTACATCGCCCTGATCCTCGTTCCAGACGAGGTATGTAGGCAGGTGGTCGTGCGAGACCACTCCGGGCAACCTTTTCCTTTTTTGCGTGTGTTTACTTGTTATCTGATTGTGTTTTGGTTCGGATGCCGACGTAAGCCCAGTGATTGGCTGTCGGGCTCCAAGTTTGCCCTTTTGAGTGTGTTTTGGTTCGGATGCCGACGTAATTCCATCCAGTGGTTGTCGGGCTCCATGTTTGCCACCCTTGCTTGTTTGTATGTGTGTGTTGTTTGGCGTGCGTAAGCCGAACTACAGTGGCTCTGATTCTTGTTCCAGACAAGATATGTAGGCATAAGGTGCGACGCCTTATCGAGCCCGTTTCTCTTAACCCCACCTGCGTTCCCTGTGTGTGTGTGTGATGTTTAGCAACCTTTTCTTTATTCTAGGACGTGGATCCCGTCGAGTACGACGGACGTGAGGGGTGCTAATACCTTCCCCTTGCGTAACCGACTCCCTTACCCTTTCTCTTTGGTCGCGAGACCATGTCTTTCCAGGTTTCTCTGAGCGTTTCCTTTCCCTATCTTGGGATAAATAACGTTTAGTGGCGGCTCTGTGTGTTTTTATTTTTAGGCTCGCCGGTTGATTTTTCGCAGGATGCGACAGCTGGCGACTCTGCTGGGGACCTCATGCAATGTAGACCTATGCTGGTCCATCATCCCTAAGCGAGTCCTTCCTAGCGTTTTAGGATTAGTTTAGGTTTGGGTTGCTTATTGTGTTATTTATTGCATTTATTATTCTAACCTGTGTATATATTTGCATTAATGTCTGCATGCATCATACTATCATGTTGTTGCCGTCCTCTGTACAGGTGGTTCCTCTGTTTTGGGGTGGGAGTTACTCGAGGTAAAAGGCCCAATACCCAGGCTATGAGTGAAATCTAGGAAACCTAGGAATAGAGTGATGCATGGGAAGCGGGTGGTATGGCGCCACTTAGCGGAACATTGATATCACGAGCAGTTCAGACCCTGGTGGGATATTATCGTTACATACTTCGGGTGTGTATATGATGGTATTCTGCGAAAGGTTATTTATGTTGCGTTTCTTCCGACTTTACCCTGGCCTAGATGACACCCGTGAGTGGGGAGGGAATGATCTTTATCACAGGTACAGATGGTGACGTTGATGGTGACTTTTTGTTCCGTGGATCAGAGTCATATTTATAAGTCGGATTTATGGCCGTTTATTTCCGAGACGCCGGAGTGCTGGCCGGTATTTATCGGTGGGGATCCGTTTATTTCAGGATTCCCCGGGCCGAGATATTTATCAGTAGGGATTCGTTTATTTCGGATTCCCCGGGCCGTTTCAGATGATTGTGGTATCTGCTCAGAGATTGGTGATGATGATGATGATGATGTATCTGTCTTCCGTTTATTTCGGAACCCGTGGGTCAGATTGGTGGTTACTTACTCCTTCAGATGGTCATGATCAGTCCAGAGATCAGATTCAGTGCAGATTATCAGATGACTTGGAGGATGGCAGTGCATTGCATTCATACATCATTCTCATTTTGCATTCATCTGCACCAAATCTACGTCTAGCCATATGGGGAGTATGATGGATTGAGAATCTGGTTGAGAGACATCTGAATGTCAAAACGTTATTGGTGAAATATTATCTGTCTCGATGAAACCAGAATCAAAAGACAGAATCTTCCTCATATGGATAGACGTTGCATTCATGCATATTAACCTGTTTGCTGTTTTGCAGGAATCATTGCTCGCGCTCGTAGAACTGTACCTTTGCACTCAACCCGACCTCACAGATATTACACCAGACGCAATACGCCCAGACTCATGGAACTTCCCAGTGCAGATATTCTCGAGCTGAAAGAGAGGATGGGAGAACTGATCAGTGTCATGCAAGAGTTCGCCTTAGAGCAGAAAGTAATTGCCGAAAAGGTGAGGAGGATTGAAGACTAGCTGAAGATGGGGAACATGCAAGGAAACGCTTCGTTGTCTGGACCGAAGAAATTCTTTGGTAATGACCAGTGCAAGGATGAGGGTGGATCGAGTGCTGGGTACGCCCAGAGAGGACACGGTAGGGGTCGTTACTACCAGCACACCGCTGCGGTAACTATTCCTGCTGGCAATCAGCCTACACAGCAGCAACAGCAGCGTCAGCCATTCCAGCAAAGGTCTCAGAGGGTAGAATATCCAGTCAGGAGGAGAATGAGTGATCGGCATTTTGACAGGCCGCCTGTGACATACTCTTTCCTATTGAAGAAGTTGAAAGATATGGGGCTGGTACAGTTGAGGACTTTGGCGCCTATGAGACCTGATCAAAGGCCGGCTAATTTTGATGAAAATGTCAAATGTGAATTCCATTCGGGTGCTCCCGGGCACGGTGTAGAGGACTGCAAAGCTTTTAAGCACGTAGTCCAAGACCTGGTGGATTCAAAAGCAATCAATTTTGCGCCATCACCGAATGTTAATGCCAATCCCATGCCGGCACATGGTCAGGCGATGGTGAGTGCAATTGTTGAAGATTCGGATCACGCCTATACAGTGGGTAAAGAAGCTGACAGTGACTGGGAGATTGATCAATGGATAAAATCGTGTGTACCAGGAAGCTGGAAGGCCTAAACAAGATCATCACTGACACTCGTCTGGAAGAGTAATGATTTCTGTTTTGATTTTATTTGCATGAAAGCCATATGTGTTGCCCGACACGTAATGGTCCATTGTAAGGGCCACCTCATGTTCATAAATTTGCATTTTCTGCATCATTAATAAATGGATGTTTTTCAGTCAAAAAAGCGGTGTTCCCTGTTTTTCATTTATTTTTGCAGTTTAAATACAAATAAAAATGGCAATGTTTGTTTTCATTTTTCTTTTTGATTTGTCTCGTCCCAACTTCAAAAATAATTCTCCGGATCTCGTTGATAACAATTTGGTTACACCTCATATGACTTCGACAATCCGAGCAATCATGCCGAAGAAGGAGGCGAAGAAGATTGTGATCTGCTGGAATTAGCCAGGTTGTTGAAACAAGAGGAGAAGGTGATTCAGCCGCACGAGGAGCGGGTTGAGGTTGTTATTCCAAGCACCGCCGAGGTCAGGAAGGAAGTGAAAATGAGGCCGCTTCAGAGGCAAGTCAAGAGCAGAATGGTAGCCTTGTTGAAAGAGCATGTGGATGCCTTCACCTGGTCATGTCAGGATATGCCAGGGTTGAACACCGATATCGTTGTGCACAAGCTACCATGGAAAGGAGACAGTCCTCTGGAGAAGCAGAACGCCAGTGCCTGTATCAGAAAAGCCATGATGACTTTGTTTCATGATATGTTTCATCACGAAATCGAATGCTATGACATGATAGCAAAGTCCCAGACAGAAGATGGGCATCTGGCAGACTGGGGGCAAGTCGTTTGACCAGTGGAGATAATTCAGACTGAGGTTGAATTCAGATAAGTGCACTATCAGAGTGCGGTCCGGTAAATCGTTGGGGTTCATTGTAAGAGGAATCGAGGTTGATCCTGCTAAAAAAAAAATATAAAAAAAAAAAAAAAAAAAAAAATAGAACGCCTGAACCGAGAAGTAAAGAAAGGAGGTTCGTGGTTTCTTAGAAAGATTGAATTACCTGTCATGGTTCACATCTTATCTAACAGACACGTGTGAACCCATATTCAAGATGTTGAAAAGAAAAGATCAAATGGTCAGGTGAAATAATGATTGCCAAGGGGCATTGAAAGAATAAAAAAAAAAGTCGCAGGAACCTCTGATTCTGACACCTCCTATGGAAGGAGCAATTGTTAATCTGTACTTGACGGCCTTCGAGGGGTCTACGAGGTGAAGTGGGTCAGCATGACGAGTCGTGTCGAAAAGAGCATGCAATTTACCTTAGCAAAAGTTTACCGACTGTGAAACAATACATTCACTGTTCGAGAAAACTTGATGTACTTTGGCATAGGCTGCTCGCCGACTGAGACAGTGTATGCTGGTTCATACCACTTTGTGGGTTTCCAAGATGGATCCGATCAAGTATGGGTTTGAGAATCCAGCATCAACCGGACGGGTTGTGAGAATGCAAAAGAATGTTGACTGATTTGTGATGCTCCTAGAAAGCGATCAAAGGGGTATTGTCTGATTACCTCGCTCAACAACCCATTGAGGATTATCAACCGAGGAGGTTTGAGTTCCCTGATGAGGACATCTCGAGGTGCTCTGATCGAAAGATTGAGAGTAACCGATCCCGGAGGAGGGGCCTGACCCCGAATCCGAACGGATTCTGATGTCTGATGGGGAGGTTAAGGTGAACGAGTTTTGTTGCCCGGATAACATTTGAATGCACCGACAGTGATGACTGAGTATGAAGCCGGTATCTTGGGTATCGAACTTCGGTGTGCATACTGGGGCAACTCCTTTCTCATTGGTATATGGAATGGAGGCGGTATTACCTGTTGAGGTTCAGATTCCCTCTTTAAGAGTCCTGATGGACGTGAAGTTGCAAGAGGCTGAATGGGTAAGGACCCGGTACGAAGAGTTGAGCCTGATTGAGGAAAAGAGGCTAGCGGCCATCTGTCATGGGCAGTTATACCAGCAACAGATGAAGCGTGCTTTTGACAAGAAGGTACGACCTCGGGTATATCACGTAGGTGATATGGTGCTGAAAAGGATCCTTCCTCCTCAAAACGATCGAAGGGGCAAATGGACACCGAATTATGAAGGTCCATTCGTGGTCAAGAAGGTTTTCTCTGGTGGAGCCTTGTTGCTAACGACCATGGATGGCGAAGATTTTCCATCCCCTGTGAATGCGGACGCATGTAAAAAATACTTCGTGTAAAGAGACCCGCTGGACGAAAAGAACAAAATAGTCCAGGCAAAAATGGGCATCCCGGCGAACCAAAAAACGAAAGAAAGGTTCGGGCAAAAATTAGGGATATGAATGAAAATTGTACACCCGGCAAGTCGAAAACCTGGAAAGGCGACTTGGGCAAAAATGGGTATCCCGGTGGACTGAAAACCCGAAAGGGCGGTCCAGGCAAAAGAGGGATTGAAACGAACAATTGCGTCCCGCATGATCGTTTGCGCTTTGGTTAAAGCATCATGGATAATACCCGGTAGGGATCAGTTGGAATCGTCTTGTTCAGAAGGCAGAAAGCATGGAGAGTCTGAGGACATATGGGGTGTAACCGAGTTGGAACTCGATGAGATCATGGGTTTCACATTGCCATTAGGATAGATTTTTCCTTTTGAGTGCAGTTACCTCTTTTCAGGAATTGCTTCCTTTTGTATTGCTCATTTGAGCCACACTTTTCCAATCAATAAATGCATATTCAGTCAAATAATTTTGTTTTTGTTTTTCATTACCGCTTTGATTGCAAAAACATCCGATTATTTTTGACAAAGAATCTTGCATTTTAAGACATACAGGTCCCTTCCAATGCATGTTTATAAGATGGAAAGCTTGAAATCTTATTTGGAAGGTTGAGTGACCCAAGTGTTGAAATCTTGACACGCCTGGGGCACGGTTTTATCTGACGATCTGTTTTGCAGGTACTGTTAGTTATTTTCACTCACTTGCAGGTGTTGATGTGGAAGCTTTGTAACAGATCCCCAGAGAGTTCGCTCAGGGACGAAGGAATGAAAGAATGATGAAGGCGTTGAGATGTACGACGGTCCTTGATGATAATCAAGAAGACTCTTCAAAATCAGAAAATTGGAGAGTATGTAATTCCCCGCAGAGTCCGGTCAGGGACGAGTGCATGAAGAAGGAACGGAGAGACGACGAGACGTCCGACGACCTTTGAAATTAACCAAGAAGACTCTTCAAAGTCGAAAGGTTGAAATTTCTGTATACATCCCAGGAGTACGTTTCTTGTCGAGCACGGAGCGATTTGGGATACAAGATGATGGAGCAGAAAAGGTCCAGACGAGTCGGGGAATTCTCAAAAGTGGAAAGGTGATACGAGTATTGGAGGTAGATACCGTGGTTCGATGAGTCGACGGGTGTTCTGTGCCAATTATTCTCATTTCCCAGCTAAGTCCCCAAGCAGAGTCATAGGACTAGCTCCCCAGCAGATCCAATGTCTGTGGACTTCCCCAGCCGAGTAGGGATGGTTATACCGGCAGGTTTATGATGGTGTTTCCTCAGCAGCCAGGCCAGAAGGTTGTTATCCCCGAGTGGAGCGGGTTTCAATGAAATATATCTCCAGCAGTGTTCATCCTACCAGTGGGTTGAACAAGTTCCCGTAGCGGACGGATTTTTGCATCTCCAGCTGAGCTGATTCTACCTATGGATTGCATGGGTATCCCCAGCGGAGTAGTATGCGTTTCCCTAGCCGGGTCAGGATGGTTATCCCCAGCAGGTGATAGAGTGGTGTTTCCCCAGATGAGTCTGGAGATTGCTATTCCCCTAGCAGAGTCTCTGTGAGTGTTTCCCCAGTGAAGTCAACAGGTATCTGTGAGGGTTTTCCCAATGCAGAGTCAGGATTGATGTCCTCAACAAGTCAAAGACTGTTGTATCCCCACAGAGTGCATTGGTGGTTCTTATCCCCAGCAGTTTCTCGAGTGGATTGGGTGCAAAGGAGGTTTCCCCAGCAAGGGTTGCCTATTTCCCAGCAGCAGTGCTATTCCCCAGCAGGTTGGGGTTGGAGCAATGGCGAGTTCCTCAGCAGAGTGTCTCGTGCTTCCCAGAAGAGTCCCTTGAGGGGGATATTTCTTTTTATGCATTCATCATGTAAATAAGCATATCATATTGCATAGAAAAATAAATAATCGCGTAGCATTTCCATAATTATGGAGCATTACGCAGAAAAATCAATCATGCATCATTGCAAGCATAGGCTAATCTCAAGCCGTGGTTACCGTTTGAGATATGGTTCTGCCAGTGGGTGAAGATGCAACTCGAGCCGTGATTACCGTTTGAGGAGTGGTTTCACTGGTTGGAAGATCAACATCAGCATTGCAAGCATCAGTTACTCGGGCCGTGGTTACCGCTTGAGATTTGTTGTACCCCAGTAGTGCGATACTGGAGGAGCTTTTCCGTCGGACAGAGATGGAAATGTGACGCGATCAGCGCGATTCAAGCCGTGGATACCGCTTGATATTTGGTTTCACCGGATGGTGAAGATGTTACTTGGATAAGCTCAACATCATGACGCGATCAGCGCAATTCAAGCCGTGGATACCGCTTGATATTTGGTTTCACCGGATGGTGAAGATGTTACTTGGATAAGCTCAACATCGTGACGCGATCAGCGCGATTCAAGCCGTGGATACCGCTTGATATTTGGTTTCACCGGATGGTGAAGATGTTACTTGGATAAGTTCAACATCATGACGCGTTCAGCATGACTCAAGCCGTGGTTACCGCTTGAAGGTTTGGTTTCACCAGATGGTGAAGATGTTACTTTGAGGAGTCTAGCATCATGACGTCAGATCAACAATGTTCCCCAGTAGTGCGATACTGGAGGAAAGGTTTCCGTCGAACAGAGATGGAAGTAAAATCAGAGGACGTTACGCGATCAGCGCGGTTCAGGGGTTCAAATGCAATGATTGGGGATCATTGGCGCAAGCAATTTTCCGGAGTTCAGACCGAAGCGGAGTTCAGACCGAAGTGGTGTTCAGACCAATTTTCCGGAGTTCAGGCCGAACCGGAGTTCAGACCGAAGCGGAGATCAGACCGACGTGGTTTTCAGACCAAGAAGAAGAAAAGAAAATTTCGGGGTCCAAGAAAAAAAAAAGGGGAGAATAATAATCCCGAGTGGATGTGTGGTGATCAGGCCATGGTTATCCCTGAGTTACCATTTATTTTGGTATCCAGGTCGACGTTTCAGAGTTTGTTTCTTCGCCGATGCTGACAGGCGTTAATTATATCCCATCAGAGTGCAAATTGTTCGTCTGTTCTTGGTATTCAATCACTCTTCATCCTGATCATCCGAAAGCCGAGGCTATTTCGTATCGACAGGTTCACAGTGGATTGAATAGGGGCAGCTGTAACACCTCAAAATTTGCCCTCCTCTCTTGGGACTAGCATTATTATATTGCATACATTTTTAGGTCATTAGGCATTGCATATTGCATATCATGTGGTTACATTGTGCAAGTCATCCTCTCAAGTCTTGTTCAGAAGAGGGGGAAGTCAAAGTGCAAGCCTAGGGTTTTATTGACTGATCATTGGCCATCTGAGGATTGGGCTGTGAATTAGGGTTTTGTGATTCTCAAAGGATATTGGTCTTCATCTTGATTGAAGTGATACATCATCATCATCATGGTTGGTTATCATCAGAAGAATCAAGTGATTGAAGCTCATTCCTTGAGATTAGGGTTTTGACCACTGGTCAACCCTAATCAGTTGCATTGGGCCAGTCAGGGCATAATCAGGAGATGGGGTCTATGGTGGTTATGGGGTTCATTCTGTGATTTTATTGAGCTTATTAAGGCTAGGGTTTCACCCTTGAGCCATTTCAGTTGAAGATTGGGGCTTAATTTGATCTATGCATGGCCAAATTCATCTGTCAGATGAAAAAGTCAACTGTGGTCAACTGTACATGATCTGATGGATTTGGAGGAGGAAATGAGTTGGATACACTTCATTCATGTTGGAACAAGTGTTATTTGACATCTCAAAGCTCAAAAATGAAGGAAATCAAGTCAGGACAAGAACTGCCAAAAATAGAAAGTGACTTGTAATTGAAGTTTCCAAAAATGGAAAGTTTTTGACCTCAAGATTACATGTCCAAGGAAGCTTCAAATGAAAATTGTTCAACATGAAAGTTGTAGATCTTGTTCTCACCTTTCCAAAAAGTCCAAGAACTTGAAAATCCAATGTATGGTTGGAAAGTTATGGCTCAGTGAAATTCAAAAATGACCCATAATCAGGAGGCCATAATTTCCACATGGTTTGTCCAAATTGCAAGTTCTTTATATGCACAAACTCCATTTGACATGTACTTTCATGGGGCATAATTGGATTTTCCCAAAAATGGCCAAGGCAAAAAGTCACTTTTCAACTGGACAGCTGAATTGGATCAGGGGCAAAATTGTCCAACTTTCAAAATAATTGGAATTTTGAGATGAGACTTTTTGCTACACCTCATAAATGGCATTTAGAGTGTGTTGGAAGCATCATTTCATGGCTAAGGCTTTTGGATTGAGATTTGGCTTGAAAAGTGGAATGGTTAAAAATGGACAAATGCATCCACATGGTGATTTTGAGATTTACACATCCAATGAGCATGAGGCAAGTTTCTACAGCTCACATATGATGATTGGAAGGTGTATGTGCTGTCAAAACAGGTGGCATGAGCTGTCATGGTGAAATTCCATTTTTACCCCTCACTTGAAATAACCAATTACACTAACAATGCTAATTTGGTTAATCACACACTTAAGCATGGATTAAGCTACCATATATAATCATAATCATCTGTTAATCATAACAGAATTCACACACTCCAAGATTGGATCTCAAAAACCTCACATTCTCTCAATTTTCATCAAGAACACCAAACCCTCAAATCCTTCAATCTTCCTCAATCTTGAACCAAATCTCGAAATTCTTTTTGCTTTGAACTTGTATCATCATGTGCTAGGACTGTTTTCGTGTTTCATCATCCAAAGCTCATCAAATCGTGACTGTTCAACATGGCCTCATTCATGGTGAATTCGAATTGTGGACATTAGGAGCAAAGGCAAGTGGAGTTGAGCGCATCAATCACCTTCTCGATCTCTCTCCTGCATCTGTTTGTGAAGAACGAGCACCAAGAGCATCAACATAACACTGCCATTCCAGGTTTTTGTGTTTTTTCGAATCTCAAGATATGGTTAATGTTCATATGCGTTTTATAGAGCATGAAACGTAGGTTCTAATGCTGCTTGTGGTTTAGAAAATGATTAACTGTAGCTTGAGAAATCTAAGTTTGAAGTTTCAATGTCAAACCCTAGGTTGCTCGATTCAGGAATTTTAGGAACCTTTAGCCAAAATCAAGTTGATATTCGTGTTGTGCTCGATTAGACGGTTAGAACGGTTATAAGCTTGCTAATTTTCATGGTGATTTCGTGTTCTTCGTTTTTTCGAATTTCTGGAAATGTTGTGTGATGAAGACGATGAACTGAAGCTGTTTGATCCATTTGGCTGTTTGAATTTTCGAATTTCATGTTCCCGCTGGCGCCACCAATAATTACAGTTATGCCATTATCATTTTAATTAATTTGAATTAATTATTAAAAAATTGATAACACCTTAAATAATTCACCAAAAATAGTAGAAAAATCATAAAAATATGGAGATTTTTTCTATGACTTTGTTGACTTGTGTAGGATTTTTTTGACCTATTGGTCAAAGTTGTGCTTGGTAGAAAAATCATTTGCCCTAGGGTTTTCTCACATGAGTTACCTTTTGATACATTTTGCCAATTGATTCATGAAATGCTCATAGTGTTAAATAAATGCCTGGAAATTTTTGTGATGATTCTTGACTCATTGATGCTTATTTCCATGTAAATTTCATGAATTTTTGATACCTGGTCATTGAGCAGCAAATTATGGAACTTAGGTGTGACAATTTGTGTCACACCTCTTGATGTCAACTTTCTGGAATTTTTTACATGACCTATACTTGTTATAATTGATTGAAATTTTGCATGATGATTGGTTGGCATGTTGAGATATTGTATGAATTTTTGTGGAATTTTACACTGCATTTTCAATTTGATCATGATTTTTCATTTCTGGTGATCATTTGTGCAAGCTCATGTGACCTAGGTTGGTAGATTGATTGAGAAATCCTCATATGGTACTGTATGATCATGAAATTTGATATGCATGTAATAGACACATAATGTGACATCCCTGTTTTGGTCCCATCCATTTCTATTTTGTTTTCAATGAGATGTGAATTTTTGAAGTGGAAGCATGTATTGATGTTGTGATTTGGAGCCTATAATTGTGACTGTTTTTGTTGATTTTCATTGACATGGTTCCATTTGCCCAAATGAGCTCAAATTTGACATGGTAGACCTTGAATACCCCCTGTTTAGGTGCAATTAATTTGAGAATTTTTGGATGTGTCTTGGTATGGATTTGAATGCAATACTTCTGTTTGTATGCTTGGTGCTTCATTTGAACTAGTTTGCCTTATTTTGTGCATAGCATGAGCATAATGAATGATATAGACATGAGGCCAATGATGTTTGCTCTTGTTTGACTTTAATTTGAGATTGGTTTGTGAATGCCTTGCTGTTTAAGGATTTTTTCTTGTTTTGGACCCTAGGCTTGGCCTAGTGGTCTAGTTGCTAATGTTTGCTTGATTTTTCAGGATCAAAAGCATAATGCACATGGAGAATGATCCAAATCAATTTTAATTGATGTTGTTGATGTTTGTACACTAACATAACTTGGTTTTGTAGGTGGTGAAGCTTAGGCTTGAGCTTTGAGCTTGCCTTGTGTTGTGCATTGCTTTGTATATTTTGATTGAGTGAACACTTGTTGTTTATGGTTTGTCTGTCTGATTACTAACTGTGTTTGATTGTTTCCAGGTACTTTAGTTGCTCAGTTCCTTGTGAACTTTTGCTTTGCTTTGCTTAAGCAACTTGCATTGAGGTATAGCTTCCTAAACTTCATGTAGTCTGGAGACCCGGCTGTTACCGGGCCGGGAAAATTGTCTGAAGTCCTCCTTAAGAGGCAATGATTGTGGTTGTTTATTTTTAAGCCCAAGCAGGTGAAAGTCCTTTAAATAAGGCAATTGGTGGAAGGTAGGGGTATGCAGCCTACCCCCCACTATTCAGTTGAGTCTTCTCCTTGCTCCCATTACATGGTTGAAGCATTGAGATCCTAACCCAAGATCCTGTGCAGTGCACATTGAGTCAGAGTCATCGAGTATAGAAGGGTTCCCCTATTCTGGACCCATGCTCATTTGTCAGATGCTCTCCCTGGTTAGGGATATGAGCTGTGAGGTCTGATCCTCACTTCACCTCTTCATCTGCTTCACCTTAGCCTCGTAATGGCAAGGTTAAGAGCAAATCAAAACCATGTACAGACGACTCGCTTCGGCGGTCAAACCCCTTTGATTGAGCCTCTTGTTTGGTTATAGCGTGTGCTCTGTGAATCTCTGATTGACATGCTTGTTTGAGATGCCTGTTCTCATTTGATATATGATGTATGCTTGTATGCTTTCTTCTTTCCTGGTTAGGATTAGATCGCACTGATGCAAGTAGGTAGAAACCTGAACTTAGGGTGACTTTGCATGACAACATTAGGCTCGAGTCTCAGCTCCCTAGTGTCGTGTCTTTCCCCGGTTTCTGGTTAGCAATTTAGTCCCTTTCAGGGGAACTACATCGCCCTGATCCTCGTTCCAGACGAGGTATGTAGGCAGGTGGTCGTGCGAGACCACTCCGGGCAACCTTTTCCTTTTTTGCGTGTGTTTACTTGTTATCTGATTGTGTTTTGGTTCGGATGCCGACGTAAGCCCAGTGATTGGCTGTCGGGCTCCAAGTTTGCCCTTTTGAGTGTGTTTTGGTTCGGATGCCGACGTAATTCCATCCAGTGGTTGTCGGGCTCCATGTTTGCCACCCTTGCTTGTTTGTATGTGTTGTGTTGTTTGGCGTGCGTAAGCCGAACTACAGTGGCTCTGATTCTTGTTCCAGACAAGATATGTAGGCATAAGGTGCGACGCCTTATCGAGCCCGTTTCTCTTAACCCCACCTGTGTTCCCTGTGTGTGTGTGTGATGTTTAGCAACCTTTTCTTTATTCTAGGACGTGGATCCCGTCGAGTACGACGGACGTGAGGGGTGCTAATACCTTCCCCTTGCGTAACCGACTCCCTTACCCTTTCTCTTTGGTCGCGAGACCATGTCTTTCCAGGTTTCTCTGAGCGTTTCCTTTCCCTATCTTGGGATAAATAACGTTTAGTGGCGGCTCTGTGTGTTTTTATTTTTAGGCTCGCCGGTTGATTTTTCGCAGGATGCGACAAGTAGTAAAGGCTTGATGATGCATCAAAGAAGATATACAAAGGAAATACTCAAAATATTTGAGATGGAAGACTACAATGCGACTTCGACACCTGCTGAACCAAGATTGTCACTCTCGAAAAACTCAGATGAAGATGATGTCAATCCAACACAATTCAGAAGACTTATTGGGTCATTAAGATACCTTTGTCACACGAGGTATGATCTAGCTTAAATTATAGGTATGATGAGTAGATTCATGCAAAACCCAAAGGTATCACATCTAGCAGTGACAAAAAGGATACTAAGGTATCTTAAAGAAACTCTCGACTATGGTATTTTATTTCCTGTATCTGATGAAGGAAAATAATGCAAGCTAGCGGATTGCACCGACTCAAGTTGGTGTAGTGATGTTGAGGATAGAAAATGCACAGTTGGCTATGTGTTTATGCTAGGTGGTGCACCAATTTCTTAGAACTCAAGAAAAGAACTAGTAGTGGCATTGTCGTCGTGTGAAGCGGAGTACATAATAGCTTATCTCTGTGCATGTCAAGCAATGTGGATGGTGAATTTGATCGAAGAAATTACAAGGAAGAATTATGGAGCAATTACCATGAAGATCGACAACATGTTTGCTATGAATCAGGCGAAAAATTTGATAGCACATGGAAGAAGTAAGCACATCGAAATGAGGTTCCATTATCTTTGACAACAAGTAGCAAATGGAAAGTTGAACTTGGAACGCTGCAGGACTGAGAATCAAATTGCAGACATCATGACGAAAGGAGTGCATGTCGAAGTGTTTAATAAATTAAGATCTATGATGAATGTGGATAGCTTAGACACGATGAATTAGGTGGTGTGTGGAGTATGCAATTCCTTGTGTCGAAACATGTTGCTCGACAAAAACAAAGAGTTATCGAAATGTCGAAGAAATGTATCTCGACATAATTTTGACTTAACTTTGTTTGTTTTAGCTTAGTTAGTTATGTTAGTTGGAGATTGCTTGGCGTACAAGCAATCTCAACCTATAAATAGGAAGTAACCCTATCATTGTAAAGTGTGTGAATAATATTGCAGATTGCAAAGTAAAGAGCAGTAGTTTCTCTGTAAAATTTACAACTCTTCTTCTTTCCCTTTTCGTAAAATCCTAACTTCCATTTCTTCCCCAATTCATCTTTTCATTTTCTCTTTCATTATCAATTGTGTAGCATAATCATCTTGCAACTCAGATTGGTTGATTCACTTGAGTGAAGAGTGAAGAACAAGAGGAATAACCAAACAAAAAAAATAATTTTTATTCATCAAAATTAATTTAAAATTCTCCATTATTTGATGTAATTCCAACACAATAGACATAAAAGAAGAGTACTCCATCCAAGATGGCGGACGCCCTCAGAGGTCCAGTTGGGGTACGCCATCTGGGATGGAGTGTGTATTACTTTATTTTATTTTTTTGTTTTTTAATTTCATATTTAATTTAAAATGATTAAAATAATTATTTAATATTAAAAATTAATTAAAATATTATATTTAATAAAAAAATAAAATAATTTTTAAAAAAAAATTAAATACTTTGATATATAATATTTTTCTTAATTATTTAATATTAATTAGTTATATTACTTTTTATATAATATTTATAATAAATATATAATACTAATTAAAAATTATTATTTATAATAATTAATTAATTAATTTTTTAAAATTATATAACTTTTTTTGTAATATTTGTTATAAATATTTAATATTACATAATATTCCGAAATTAATTTTAAGAAAGAAAACTTTTAATTTTTTTTAACAAATTAAATTAATTGTTACATAATATTTTTAATAAAAATGAAAAATTAATGATACTTACAATAAATTTATTAAAAATAAATTTATTAATAGATGATTACATATTAATTTTAGTAAACTTTAAAAATTAAATAAAAAATATAATTTCATATAATATTAATTAAAAACGATAATTACAATGTTTACTTTCTTAATATTTTTTAACTATAATTACAAAGAAAAATAGATTAAAAAGAAATTAATTGTGATGTTGATTGGGATCTTCATCGACGAAATGACTATCAGTTCCACATCTTGCACGTACTCGAACGCGGTGACCACGACCTAATGATTGTGTTGAGGTAGGTATATTAGGGGCAGTAGTTGTGGACGGATTAACAGTGGTTTGAAGAATGGGTGGTTGCTCACAAAAAATTTCGAATGCCTCAAAATTCTCAAAATCCATACTAGGAGAAAAGTTATTTAATATTTATATGGATGAGGTTGGGTTTGGGTTTGAAGGTTCTATGGTTGCGATGTAATAGTCGTTCACATCGGTGGTTGTTAATTGTTGATGTGTAGTAGAGTAATCAAAGTTAGGTGGTGGGATGGGTGTGTAGTTATGTGGGGGGCGTAGGTATGGTTGTTGTTGGGTTTGAGAAGTGTAGTGTATTGGGTTTTATGGTGTTTGGTATGGGTAGTTAGTAGGTGTTTGTTGTGTCAGTGTGTGGAAGTTTGGTTGTTGGTATGAAGTGTGTTGTGTTTGGGTTTGGTAGTTTGGTTGATGGTATTGGGTGTTTTGTGTTTGTTGTTGGTAGGGTTGTGTATATTGACTTTGTGGTTCATGTTGGGTGGAAGTTGAAGTTTGTGTATAATATTAGTTGGGAGGGATTCTTGTTCGGGGGTTTGTTAATTATGGTCACGGTGCAATCGACATTTGTGATGTGTAACAATGCTGACGGGGGTCAATAAGTAGTTGCTCAATTGACGCGTATTGTAATGGAAGATGTCGTAGCCAATTAATATATTCTTCGGTTGGCTTCATTTCTCCCTGAAACGTTACCCCAGTCAAACACAGTCGGTGTTTGTTTTCCCAAAGTTGTTGTTCGTTTCTATTCAACGTTGTGTAACTATAATTCCATGACTCTTGCATAGTCATGGTATGTTCTTCTTGTAGGCATTTAGGTGGATTGGGTATGTCTTGATAATACCCAAATTGCAATTTTACCCTATCTGATTGATGCATTTCAACGATCCAAAAGCACAAGATTGGTGTTGTTGCACTCCAAATCAAATGATCATCATCCTCCAAGGGGGGGGTATCCAAGATATGGCCTCCATATAAACTGTGATTGTATTAAAAAAATACGTAAGTTTACCATTTATTGTTTAAGTGACATGTAATTAAAAAAACTAGTCAAACCAAAATTACGTTTGTTGACGACATGTGATCGAACATGACACGATACCCATCAAGGTAATGACGAGGATTTCTAGAGCAATTTTTTTTCTTGTTGGTCGAAGCCCATCTAAAAAGTAGAGCAACATTATATTGAAAGATTAACATATTATATGACACAGAGAACAGAAATGTAAAACAATGGATTTGCATGGAAATATTAAGACTTACATTGATACGTATGGATGATTTGGAACTGCATAACTAATTGGTGCTATAAATGGGAATCGTGTAAATCCCCATGTTTGTAGCAGAATAACACACACACCCATACCATCAACATCAACGTCAACTGCTTTGCACATTTCCTTATATAGATATGCTAACACAGCTGATCCCTAACTATATTCACCACACTGACGCAAATCCTGAACAAATGGTATCCACATACTATGTACATCTTTTGTCGATTTATCAGGGAATAAAGTTAGGGAGATGCACAATATAATATAAATTCTTGTGTATATAATGAGTTCGTCATGGGAGGTATTTTCAGATATTTGAGTTTCTTCTAGTATTTGTTTTAACCAAGAGATACGAACATGTCTACCTTTAATGTGATTTTCTGGAGGTTGACGGTCCAAAAACATGGTCTATGCACTTGCACTAATCTTGGATGGTCCTACGACGGCTCTACCATTGACGCGTAGACCCAAAAGCATACTTACGTATTCTAAAGTTATAGTGCACTCACCGGTTGGGAAGTGGAAAGTATGTGTTTCGGGTCTCCATCGTTCAAGTATAGCATATATGAAACTTGTATCAATAACTATATCCTTCAGTTTTACGACGTTTACAAAACCAGAGGTATCCAAAAAAGGTTGAATATAATGTGGGGCATCAATTAACTTATGGTTTCGGGTTCTAAAAGCTCTTTTAGGTTCCACCTGATACATGTAGCGAAAACAATAAACAAAATAACACATACATAATATATATTAATTTGTAAAAAAATAACAAAGCAAATGTTAAACAATTATCAAAACAATAAGTATCACTTACTAATGCTTGAATGTCATCATTAGTTCCCCTATGTTTATCACCCATCCAAAAAAAAGGAGTTTGAGACATATTAAGATTTGTGGTAAAAATGATAGAAGATTGAGTTGTGGTAAAAATGAAATGATGATAAAGAAGTGAGTTGTGGTAAAAATGAAATCATGGAGGAGTATTTATAGATAAATTTTCATGACGTGTTCTAGTTATCACTTTTACATAATGATACAATTCCATCTGTTGTTCTACGAAGACTAACATACAACTCTAATGGCCCTAAGTTAATGAAATTTAAATAATTTTCAAACATTTCACGTACATCTTCATCATTACAAATTCGAATTTCTTCATACAACAGCATGCCATTTGAATTGATGTATGGTTTTCGATAGCGCAAAGCAACAATTTCTCTCTCAAATTCGGTAACATGAAGTATTTGAGTTTGGATGTCGTCAAAACCAAAGTTTTCCATTAATATGATTGATATTGGATCAGAAATAGTATTGTAAGAATCAACTTTTTTAGATGATATTGGCTTAATAATGTATATTAGACCAATTAAGAGAGCCATGTGGGTAGCCTATGCGTTTGAATTGCTCAGGTCTAGCTTTTATATTGTGTTTGAAAAGACCAAACATGCAGCAGTATATATACAACTCCCAAGATGGTGGACAAAAATAGTAGGCTTTCAGAATTTTTTAGGTGTACTCCAACCAAGATGGCGGTCCCCAACCTTGCAAATTTTCACGCGCCAAGGTCCTCCAACCAAGACGGCGGACCCCAACGCCACATGTTTTCACGCACGGACCCATGCGCTCTTCTTTCACGTGCGCGCCTTCCCAAAGGGCGGACCCCAACGCCATACGGAATCCCACGCGCTTGACCCTTCATCTCAAACGGCGGGGCCCTTCTACCTTTGCAAAGGTAGTTGAGATCCTCCATCTCAAATGGTGGACGTCTTCTGCATGGCTATAGGTACAACTCCAGACAGCCCTTGTATATAATTGAACCTTTAATTTTCAAATTAAATCATACACACAATGGCTCAAAAAAATATCACAGTTCAAATCCATTATAATGGAAGTATTTTTCCAAATGTTAATGTCGGAGTCATATTTCAAAACACAAACGTACAGCAACTCAAAATACACCCCAGATCCAATTACACGCGTCTAAAAGAAAGACTCGAAAACAAGCTCCAACAACAGATAATTGATATTTATTATCGATATCCATGTTTTAATGACGGCGTTAATAGCGTGACTTATACAACAACGAAAATAGAAGACGACAATGACGCCGGGTTAATGTTCCAGTGCCATTCGACGTATAATTTGTCAGATGTGATTGAGTTATACGTATGCTTAGTAGACAACGATGAGGGTGATCAAGGAATGTATCCGACGCAAACTTCTCAATATCATCAATATCAAATGAGTCAAGAGACTATACTATCGTTGACACCAGTTCTAGATGAGGATGTCGGGGATGATAGTGACTATGAAGACGCGCGGTACGTAGATATGCAGAATCTTTTCAGTGGAGAAAGTGACAACTCTGACAACGATATCCCCGTGGTGCATCAAGATCAAGTGCAAGATCTGTACAATCCACCACTACACATGAGAAATCCCACATACTCACTTGACGAAGATGCATCAATTTTTGAAACCACGGAGCCACTTCGGATAGAGGGGGGTTGCTTGGCATGGAATTTAATAGCAAAGAGGGATGTGTATTCGCCATTCGCCAATTTCACATCAGAAACTATCTTGATTATTCCGTTTATAAGTTTGATTCTAAACGGCTCATAATCAAGTGTGTTAACAAAGAATGCGCCTTCAAATGCAGAGCATATATGGGGAAGGGGAGTGGTAAGTGGGTGATCACTAAGGTTAGCGGTCCGCACACATGCATGTCTTCCACAATGTCTCAAGATCATAGAAAACTTGACTTTAATCTAATATGTAACAGTATCAAGTCTCTAATCAATAGTGATGCCTCATTGAAAGTGAAACACATCATCGCTCATATTCGGGAGACATTCAACTACACAATCTCTTACAAAAAGGCATGGATTTCAAAGAATAAGGCTATCGCTGCTATTTATGGAAACTGGGAGACTTCATACAACGACCTGCCGCAATGGTTGTTGGTCATGAAAACATTTCTACCAGGTACTATAATAGAACTTGAGACCCTTCCTGTATTTTCAAATGAAGGGACTCAAATAAGTGGTGCTAGAGTTTTTCACCGCCTTTTTTGGGCTTTCCAACCATGCATCAAGGGTTTTGCATTATGCAAACTGGTGGTTCAAGTAGATGGCACATGGTTATATGGAAAGTACAGGGGAACTTTGTTAGCTGTGGCACAAGACGGAAATAGGAACATATTTCCAATAGCTTTTGCATTGGTAGAGGGTGAAACTGGAGAAGCATGGAGTTTTTTCTTGAGAAATCTTAGAATGCATGTCACACCACAACCCAACCTATGTTTGATATCAGATCGACATGAGTCAATAAAGAGTGCCTATAATAACCCGGATAATGGCTGGTAACACCCTCCCTCCTCACACGTATATTGCATCAGACATATAGCGCAAAATTTCATGAGGGAATTCAGAGACAGGGAACTTCGTAAAAAAATTGTTAACATGGGTATCTTCCAAAACATATCTTTGTTACCATATCTAACATTAACTTATACATACTAATTTAGTTTTCATTTTCATTTTCAGGGTATGCATTAAATGAGACAACATATGAATACTACAGGGGAGAGATACGTAAGCTTAACATAGAAGCGTTAGAATGGGTAGACAATATTCCAAGAGAAAAATGGACGAGATCATTCGATGTAGGGAAACGTTGGGGTCATATGACTACCAATTTGCAGAATCAATGAACTCAGTTTTAAAATCCACACGCAACCTACCTATTACCGCTTTGGTAAAATCAACATATTATCGATTGGGCACACTGTTTGGGAAAAGAGGACATGATTAGACTAAAATGTTGGGTTCTGGCCAACTGTTCACTGAAAACTGCATGAAGGGAATTGAGGAGGAAGTAATCAAATCAAATAGCCACACGGTTATGCAATTTGATCGTGAGAGGTTTTGCTTCCTGGTCCAGGAAACTGTTCGTCATAGTGACGGCAGACCGACTACCCATTACAACGTCGACCTTCAAAATCTTACGTGTGAGTGTGGAAGATTCCAAACGTTTCATGTCCCTTGGTCACATGTTATTGCAGCGTGTTCAAGCATAAGACAAGACTATTTTGTACATATAGCTGACGTGTTCAAAGTTGTAAACGTATTTAAGGTCTATGAGGAAAGTTTCCTCGGGATCCCGACCGAAACAAGTTGGCCACAATATAAAGGTGACACACTATGCCACAACGACCGCATGCGGAGAAACAAGAAAGGTCGCCCAAACAGTTGTCGGATTAGAACTGAAATGGACAACGTTGAAAAAGAAAAAAAGAGGTGTGGTATTTGTCGAGAAATAGGACATATGCGCAGAAAATGTCTAACCAGGTCTGGCCCTTCTACTTAGTTATGTCTGAAGTTTTAGTATATTCAATCTTCGTTATATTTCGTGTATTTCCTTTTTCCAACAACAAGTTCTATTAAGAGTGTAACATTATCTTCTACAACACAAGACTGATAACAACATAATAACAACTTCATCTAAAGATAAAAAAACTACAACTATTCCAACACGTTATAACAATTAATCACTACAACAACTTTGATCATATTATCATTTTAAACGACAACAGCTAAAACAAGTTGATCTTCAACACCTCGACTAACTTCTCCACTATGCGCAGAAAACATACAAGTAACATCCAGATCATTTTCTACACGATCCCAATAATGCATGTATGTCCCATCTGGGCTAGCATCCGTAAGAGTTATGTAAGAACAATAATATTCAATTTTTCTAACACGTCAAATCGAACCACCCAGCTGTCAAAAACTTCCGTTGATGGCAGAAACCAACTGCATAAACTTCCATTATGGATTCAAACAAACCCTCATCTGCTTATCTGTTTCAAAGAAAACAATGCAACAAACAGACATCATTCACAACTGATATATTCATCTGCCATATGCTTCCTCTATTTATAGGAAACCTACTGAAAATAAAAAATAATATTATACTATGGTTTAAGCGGGAAAAATCTATATCAAAATATTATTTGGGCGGGATAAAATAATTGTAACATTAAATATTTATAACAAATACTACAAAAAAAGCTATATAATTTTGAAATTTTAATTAATTATTAAAAAATATTTTGCTAATAATATGTCACTATTTATTATTTATTTTAATTTTAGAACAATTTATTTTTAAAACAATTAATTAATTAATTATTATAAATAATATTTTTTAATTAGTATTATATATTTATTACAAATATTATATAAAAAGTAATATAACTAATTAATATTAAATAATTATGAAAAATATTATATATCAAAGTATTTAATTTTTTTTAATTATTTTATTTTTTTATTAAATATAATATTTTAATTAATTTTTAATATTAAATAATTATTTTAATCATTTTAAATTAAATCTGAAATTAAAAAAAAAAAAAAAAGTAATACACTCCATCCCAGATGGCGCACCCCAACTGAACCTCTGGGGACGTCCGCCATCTTGGATGAAATATCCTGAAAAGTATTAAAATATTCCCACAAAATAACAAAAATGGTGGCAGATTGAAAAATTCATTTCGGATAGTGGCATTTTGAGAAAAAAAATTCACCATAGTGACATGCAGGTCAAACTCTCACAAAAATAATAGATCCAATGATCGTGAACTCGTCAAAAAAAACAGCAAATCACAAGGTCATGCAAACAATAACGTGGCAACTCATAGAAACGCATACACTTCCTCGTCACCTCTGAGTTGCAAGTCTATGGGGTGGCAGAGGTACCACATTGAAGTAACTCATAAAAATCTACACACACAAGTTTTTTAATTTCTTCAAATCTTAAAACTGTTTTTTAAGCAACGAACTCATTGTATCGGCTTTGTTTCTAGTCATTGAATTGACTTTTTATTTTCAACTTTATTCATAAAAAATTGCAATTTTTATTTAATTTATATCTTTTTAAATATCAGTACGATTTTTACCTTAAAATAGTTCTATAAAAATGGAAAAAATAAAAATTTATAAATAAATATGTTGTCATTTAATTCATGTATCCGACCTTAGTTAATGAAATAATGTTTGGCTGTTGAAGTTAAACCCAAAAAAATTACATAATGTTATTAAATAAACACCAAGGCTTTAAAGGGGGAAAATACAAGTTGCGGACACTCATAACATTCTATATTTAATTACTTTAAAATATATGTATAAGCAAAATAAACAACTGGAAACAAATACATATCTCAGCTGAAAAGCTTTCTGCTAAGCAATTCTACGTTGAGCACATGTCCAGATTGATTCCAGTACAGCAGCACTGTAAGAGAAGTATCCTGTGCCATCAGAGATTTAAAACAAATCTACTCAGTCTCCTCATCACTATTGTCTATGTTCAAATGATTCATGTTCCTTTCAAGAGGTGGGAGCTCATCTTCACTCTCTTCATCACTATTGTCTATGTTTAAATGATTCACATTCCTTTCAAGAGGTGGAAGCCCGTCTTCCGAATCAGAAGAGTTTTGAACATTATCTTCATTTTCATGCATAACATCTGCTATGTAGCAAGGGAGTAAAAAACACGAGAAAAATTCACGATATATTAGAGGTCTCTATATATGCCTTTGTGATACAACAAAAAAACAGCACCAACAAAGTATGCAGCGACAGACAACCAAACTTTTTTCTCACTAAATAAGGTTGAACTACATATGGATCAAACAAGTTCATGCGGTGTAGTAGTCCCACCATCGTGTAAAATAGATATACAGATATTACATCAGACACATACCTTTGCTATCAGTAGGAGGAGCCCGTGGAACCTGACGTGCTTGTGATAGCCACTCATTTTGAACAGAAATAATTTCAGCACTGTTTTGGCATTTAGAGTAGGCCCTCAGTAATTCCCTGCATTGGTTAAAAGAGTTTTTTTAATATAGAAAAGTCTTTGAAGCCGCAGGCAATTGAGAATCATACTCAGGGAATTGCATGATAGTCACGAATCTCATGGAGATGAAACAACTTGAATGAATATGTATCATCATAAACTCCTTGAATACACAGTGGTTTTACATAGACACAGAATAACAGAGCGGAATTGTGTGGTAGGCTACATATTAGATCTCTCAGTTATGGTTCGAATACAATTAGATACAAGAGTAACTGGGGACTAATTAGGAGCTAATGGCTTGCTCAAAACCTAACAATCACGGCGAGTGAGCTCCTGGTTATTTAAACATAACTAAATCAACTCTAAAATGAACCTCTCAAATTATTTCTTTACAAGAAAATCTGTTAATTAATCATGGCTACATACACAAATTATTTCTTTACAAAAAAATCTGTTAATGCATGGCTACATGCAGAGATGGTTTTTATTGCTGTACGCATATGTAAGTACAGCTTACTTCAATGTCAAACTTATAACATATGCTTCATAAAAGACAAAGAAAGTCATGTAAGCTACATTTCGGAGTGTTTTTATAATCATTAATAGAAGGGTTTGAATGAAATCAAGAGGGGCTTTGCGCACCCTGTTGCTTTTGTGATTTAATGTGTGAGGATAAATTTATGCCATGCATATGCTTGATCTTGGGCTATGTTTGGATAAACTACTTAACTTGCATCTTATAGCATATGCACTTATGGAAGGATAAAATAAATTAAAATTGTTTTTATACGAGTTATTTTGGAGGGCTTGTGAAAGTAAGTTGAAAACAGCTTATGAATATGTCATAAATTGTTTTCATAAGTTCTCTCGAACAGTCTCACAAGTGCTTATGGCAGTAGATAAGCTCAAATAAGTCAATCCAAGCAGATCATTATGCCCTAATAAATATCATGAGTGAAAATGATTTGGATGGAAAGTGAAAATATAAAATCAAATAAATGGATCATATCATACTTATTCAGGGACGTAAAAGAGTGACCCCAGTTAAACTTGCCAAGCACCAGATTTGCTGTTTCTTCTTCTCCACTGCAAGATCATAGCAAAGAACTTTAACCAAAATGTTTTCATTTCAACAACCAAGCATTAAAGAAGAATGAATAATCCATTGTATATGCTGCCAACTGCAAAGTCTATTGGGCCTAAATTTTTGTTCCATTTAAAATTACATTGGTGATAGCATGATCTGTTTTGCACAGTACATTGCAAGCAATTGTAGTTTAGTAGCAAATCAGCCAACATGAAACATAAGGTATATTAAATTTCAGTAACAAATTTTGCAGGGGATTGAAATGTAGGAACAAACCAAAACACAAGATATCATAGTCATAGATAATATCATTTTGGTACCATATTATCAAAGCAGCAGACAAGGCCTCTACGCAAGATAGCTGACATGGCCGCCCATAATTTATTGGGTTTGCTGCTACAAGCCAAGGCACTGCATAAAAACAAATCATTTTATTCCCTGTAAATGAAGCAACCCTAAGTGAGGCAAAATGATTAAATGCAATGGTGCTAGAAGAAATCTATAAGTATCATGGTGTGGCGTTATTGTCCGAAGGTAGCGGCCAGTGGGCCACTAGCCCCTGCGCTGCGACAGTGGTGCTATGTCCACTATTGACAACCTAGTTTTTACAGTACAGTATTTGACTCTGAACAGAATATAATTAAAAAACTATGTGAAACCAAGAATATAAATAATAAATAAAAATTAAATATATTATTGTCAGTGTACAAGTTCATACAGAGGCGAGGAGCAGGGCAGCGCAACTTTGCAAAAGGCACATCATCTAAGCGTGCCCATGAGCAGTCCACAACAGCCAATCCTTTAGTCTGGATTAAAGAGTAATCTTCTCTTGAGACACATTGCTGCCCAACAGGACTGTCAAAACAGAATTACAATAAATAATTACTTTTCAGTAAACAAAGGAACTTGCAGAACTGCAATATATAGCTACTCCATAGTCAAAAGAGAATACATTGCTGCACAAAGATAACAACTTAGCACACCCACTTCGCCTAGCTGTGAAATCTCTGCTTTTTTTTTTAAATTATTACTTAAAAATGTTAATAAGAATAAGAACAGAATGATAATTTCTGACAAACTACCTTAAAGCAATTCCCCCAAAACCATTACTCACACGTAACTCCTGCACAAGACAGATCAGAATCAGTACCAGTGACATATCATATTAAGCATCTTTCAATAGTGTAATTAGATCTTCATAGATTATAGAATCAACAACGAAAAGAAACAAACTAAGTATTGCTTCTGCTCACAGCACACACAACCGTTCACCAACCTTTTATATCATCAAATTTTTGTTATAAATATCACTAGATTTTTTGTCAATGATACTTCAACATCAAATTCATGCAGTTACAAGGTATCAAT
Organism: Lathyrus oleraceus; assembly: GCF_024323335.1. Classification (NCBI taxonomy): domain Eukaryota; kingdom Viridiplantae; phylum Streptophyta; class Magnoliopsida; order Fabales; family Fabaceae; genus Lathyrus; species Lathyrus oleraceus. The sequence continues at coordinate 96,190,831 of NC_066585.1, forward strand.
AGGCAGGCACTTGCGTATTATATCCATGCATATGCCAATGTGTGTGTGTGCACAACACACATCGAATGTAAGAAATAATCAGTGAAGGAATAAAAAATATAAGAAATACTTGCTTTTAGAAAACCCAGTCTTGAAAGCTTGCGCCCCGTGCATTTTTTGGCATCGCATTGGCCAAAATCCTGAATTAACAACGAAATAACATGATATTAGATCCAAATACGGCATTTATCTATACAGAAATACAATTTAGCTTCGCTAAAGTAAGCACAATGGTTGTTAAACCAACTTTGTGTTCCATAAGAATCATTGGAGATCGTCTTCGCGGCTAAAGCATTAAATTATAACGCCAACTGATTAGTTACTTAAAATTTCAACAAAAAAATTAAATTAAAAATAATAATAGTAAAAGAGTTGTATTGATGCATACCCACATTGCAAGCTTTATTTTGGGTTGTGAGAGTTCCACCGCTTCTTCATTATCACCGTCACGAGTTTCTGCAATTAGATACAAGTGATGAAAATGTTTAGTTTGAAATAAAGTAGTAAATGATTTGAAGAGTGAAACGAACCTTGAACGACGGAGCTTTGAGATTCGTTGTCTCTGAAAAAGATGGATATAGATGAATAACAAAAGCGGTGGCGTAAATAGGAAATAAAAAAGAAGTGGAGGATTACAGTGAGTGTCGACTGGATTGAGCGTGATTCTGACGGTGGTTTCTGAACCGGTGTTGGCGGTTATTGCCCATCACAGAGGAAGAATTCAGCCGGAAATTGGTTCACTGTGGCCGTGTCTTGCTTGATGTTTATGCTTCCGGTTAGGTTTAAAATAAATGAAGTAAATTTGTGCCGGTTTTTAATTTAATTGTTCTTTGTCTGTCAAACTCCTAAATTAGATGGCTTTAAACAAATGGGGTGGTGGCGCAGTTGGCTAGCGCGTAGGTCTCATAGCTAAGAGTTATCCTGAGGTCGAGAGTTCGAGCCTCTCTCACCCCATATTTTTGGTTTTGAATTAAATTGATTTTAATTAATGGAATAGGACTGACTTTGGCATTATCCTGAGGTCGAGAGTTCGAGCCTCTCTCATGTCACTCAACTTATAGAAGAAACATGCTTAATTATAAGTACTACTAGTATTTTTATATTACTGTTTTTATTCATTTTTAAATTTGTTAAATTTTTTCAGTAATTTAATCTTTATATATTTTTATTTTTACATATTTTGAATGGATTTATGCACAATTTTTTAATCACATTTATGTTTATATCATAGATTTTAATTTATATTATACTTTTTGAATCAGTTATATTTAGACCAAAATTATGTTTGAACCTGAATTATGCATAAGTTGAATACATATTTAACATAGAAACATATTTAATAACATAGATTGGTATATTTATACTAGAAGATAACTTTGTTTATACAAGAGTTTAGTTTATTTATACTAGAACATAACTTTGTTCATATCCGAGTTTGGTTTATATCAGAGTTTGATTTATTTATAATAGAACATAACTATGTTCAAAACAGAGTTTGATTTATTTATAATAGAACATAACTATGTTCGAAACAGAGTTTGATTTATACTAAAGTTTGATTTATTTATACTAGAACATGATTTTGTTCATAATGAAAATATATTTAACAACATTACATAATTTTGTTCATTAAAATTCAAAAAGCACCTAACTTATTCATTCACACATAAAAAACCTAACTTGTGCCAAGAGGCATACAAAAAAGAACACTGTTTATTCCAACATGCATAAAAAAAAGCAAAAATGTTGATTCAAACAGACATAAAAAAAGCAAAAACGCCGGTTCAAACAGACATAAGTAATACAAGAATACACATAAATAAACTATATGAGCCTCTTTTTTAGTGTAGTTCTCTTTGTTGGAATTGTCCTCTTTATAGTAGGCCCAATTGCATTTCTTGCAACACCCAATTTGGTAGTAGAACATGGGGATACAAAAGATGTTTGTGCCCTTCTAACTTTTAGCTTAGTTGTCTTTCCTTGTCTTGGTTTAAATGGTCGACTTGCTTGAGATTGTTGATATACTTGAGTTTGTTGGCTTGCTTGGGTTGGTTGATTGTTCTGAGTTTACCGACTTGGTTGATTGTCCTCAATTTGCTGACTAGCTTGATTACCATGAGTTGGTTAAGTAGTAAGTGGTATCTTACAAGTTGATTTAATGTGACTTATCTGCTTGCACCTGCTACACTTCGGGATAAATTCAATTCTTCTCATTTTACGATCATATCCGTCAACTTCTCCTTGCGTAAGATTCATTTTCTTCTTAAGTTTTCCTGACATTTTTCTGAACTTTGGTGGATGAGCAACTAGATACTTTGTCTTAACCCACAAATTTGAGTCATTGACAAAATATATGACAGGATTGTATACTACTTGATATTTAGATTTCTTGTAGATTTCGGGGATGTAGTCGTATACCTTAAGGTTCCTACTTTTCATTAATGATATTGCATGAACACGTGACAGGGTTCTGAGCTTCCATTTTTTGCATGAGCATGCACATTCTTTCAAGTTGACATTTCTCTTGGAATTTCAATGTGTCTGACCTCAAATATATGTTCAGTTGACATACTACAACATATTACATATAATCAATTTAGGTGACCTAATGAGTCAAAATTAACAATCGAATAACAAACATTGGACAATTACCTTACAATCCATAAGTTGGTGTATGTGTTAGTTATCTCAAAACTAAAACATCTTCATCGTTTAACTTTGGAAATCTCACCATATTACTTGCTTACCTTTCAATCATGTAGGTTCTGATTTATTCCACCATAGTCACCAATAGTTTAGTCCTTGATTCATGAATCACGCTATTAAATGCTTATGACATGTTGTTAATAACAAAGTCACATTTTGTATGAGTCATAAACAATGATTTATTCCAAAACATGGGTGGAGTCTTCATAATATGCACAAAAGCATATACATTGATCACTCTCATTGCCTTCATTTCTCTTTATCATGTTTGTGGATATGTTGATTTTGCAGCCTTCCATATAATTTATTTAAGAAGATTCCTAGAATACTTCTTCCTAATGTTATTATACAAATGCCTCGCACAAAACTTTTGTTCAACCCCAAAGAGAAGATCATTCATAGTAGGCAACAAACTCTGCAATACAACATATAATACGACATAAAATACATGAATATAATTACAATTAAAATACAACATAAAAGAAATGAATGAATTCAATTATAATTAAAATACACCATGCCTTTTGTTGATCATAAATGAAAGTGTATTAAATACATACATCCCTACCTCCAAGATCATTAATCCAAAGTTCCAAAAACCATGACCATAGATCCTTTGTTTCCCCTTCAACAACAACAAATGTTATTGTCAGCATCTGATCATTAGGATTTCTACCAATGATTGCAAATATTTGTCCTTCACACAGGCCTTTAAAAAAGACCCATCAAGACTAGTACCATCCCTACACGGCTTGAAACTCTTCTTACATGATGCATAACATATTTACAACCTTTTGAAATGAGGTCTTCTATCTCCAATTCCTTCTTCCATATATTGGACATTTAATTTGACTGATGACCTAAGATTTTTTCTTAGAATTTCATGAAAATAGTCATAAATTCTAGTGTAATCCCCTTAGGAAGGAATAATTCACCATGTCTCTTGCTGCAAATGTTGCCTTAATTTCCTTTGTCTTATTCACCCCTACATTCCATTTCCTTTATGCAGTTTCCTTTATATCCTTAATCTCCGAATTAGGATTATCCTTTAAGGAGTTTTTAATCCTCTTACTCAACCACTTTGTAGTCATCAACTTGACATTACATTCTCTACTATAACTATGGATGTCAGTTACTTTTCTAAATTGCCAAGTCTCCTTCTTGGGCAACTTGGTACAATAGGATTTTCATTGACAACCCAATTTGCATCTAACCCTAACCCTTTATTTTTTGTCATTTTTGGTGAACTTTAGACCCCAACCAGATTGGACAACGTGCGTTGTTATTTCTTCTTTAAAATCATATTTGGTACTAAAATATGTTATTAACTCCCACTTATAATTAACCATGTCTTCCAGGAACTTGAAAACTGGATAACTCTTCTTAGTAGTTCCATTATTCTCATCACTTTCACATTCATTTTCCAACTATTCATTCTCATTCACTCCCATTAATTTCCTCTGTATGTTCTTTCTCTTTGTGTGCATACCACTTGTATTTCTTTTTATTGCTAATACCCTTTGAGCATCTCCATACTCAATTAGGTTATCCATTTTCTCATCCACGAAATCAACACTATCATCAAAGTCGTCAAATGAAATTTCCTATGCAATGTCATACTTACAACTCTCATCCTCACTATCAGCATAACTTATAATGCCACCCTCATTCATCACACATGCATTACTCTCATTAGTGTCCAACCAATCATGCACATCATCATCATATCCCTCGCCATCATGAACACCACCATGTTGTCCCTCATTTTCTTGATCATCGCCACCATGAAAATCATCATGTTTTTTCTCACCTTCTTGAACACCACCACCTTGTAAATCATCATGTTGTCCCTCACCATCCTGTCTCTCACTTTCTTTAATTGTTTCTTCTTAAAGTTTAGCAAGCAATTGTTCTTCCTCCTCAAGGTCAATGATGTCATCAGAATTTAATTCTTCTTTCTTAAGAGCACCATCATAAAACTTACGCTCAAACACATCATATTGTACATAAATATCCACATTCAAATGAACCTTACATATATCGGAAATGTCTAATGCACTTTTGCCATCACTCAGAACATGCATCCCAAATGAACTTTACAGAGATCTGAAATTTATTGATAGGTTCAAACACACAAAGCTCTCATTGAAATTAACCTCAGTATTATTTTCGTCAAAAGTAGCAATATGTGAAACAAAGAACAATGAAAACCAAAATAAATGATCTTAAGCAACACATTAACATGTCAAAAGCGAAGGCAAATCCAAAAACAACCAAATAGAAGATAAAAGACAAGAAAACAGAAAAAACTTGTTTACCCCATTCAATCAAACCGATGTACTATAGGCGGGAGAACAAGTCTCAATTCACTATACTTCCAAGAATTGTTATAAGAGATTACACAAGAGTTACCAAGTCTCCGATTCATCCAAGTTTCTAAGAACAATCCTTTTTTTTTCTTCTATCCAAGTGTTCCCCAATCTCTTAAACTCTTCATATATGAATCACAAAAGTTTAAGATGTTTCAAAGTGTTTCCTTATCTCTTAAAATATCTCAAAAGATTTTCCAAAATTCCATAATACAATCGTATGAATTTCTACGACTGTCACTCTAAGTTCCCCCTTCGATTGTCACATTTTCTCTTTGTCGGCGAGAATATAAGAATGTTATAATACATATTTATAACCGTTGAAACTCAAAAGATTCGGCAAAAAAACACAACCAAATAGAGAACAAATTCATTAAATGATGCAATCAAACACGATACGCGCGGACCGAACTCGATGCTCGACAAACCCAAAATGCCCGCCGGACTCGACCAATACTCATCGAAGCCCCGCCATAAGAAGCTAGATTGCCATCGTTGAACAGTCAAATTCACGCAAAACTACTAAACCTCTGTCAAACCACAGTCGTCAGACTTCCTGGCTCTACAATCACCAGCCTCTGCTGCTGGCGTCACTCTTTAGAATACCCCGTAACTCTGACGTCTTTTATTAATATTCTTTCTGCTTTTCAACTTTATGATTTATGACAATTTAAAAATATATTTTTTTCATCATTACTTAAAATTATAAAGAGCATACCATTCACTCCAAATGTTAATTTAAAAAAAATATTTATCTTTTATGATATTATAATTAGAGTTTAAAGATAATAAATTAATAATGTAAAATAATATTACACCTGACCAAAATTCTTATATTTATTATGTAATATCAATATTTTAAAAATAATCATGTGATTTGGTTTCTCATTGACAACGGTATGAATTTAAAGATAATTCATATTCTATTTTCTTTTAAGATATCATTTTGGGTTTTTTTACAAAAATAACCCACTTTTTCAAGGAAATTCCCAAAATACCCCTAGTTTCAAAAAAAATCCCAAAATACCCCACTTTTAGGAGGAGTCGCCAATTGAATTGGAGACTCCTCTTAAAACTTGAATGGAGGCGCCAATTGGATTGGTTGGGGCAGGTGCACTAGCCAATCCAATTGGCGCCTATGTGTAGGTTTTAAGAGGAGTCGCCAATTCAATTGGAGAGTCCTCCTAAAATGTATTTTTTTGTGTTTTATGGTATAAGTGAAAGATAAATTTGATATAAGACGACTTGATATTAATAAAGTTTGGAGTTTACACAAAGAAACCTAATGGTGATGACCGGGATCACCTAACCGACCTCCGGTCCCACATCCTCTAGTTACCCTAACCCTTAGCCCTAACCCACGTTGACGATTCTGCACCAGTGTTTGATCATCTGAGGGGCCAGGAGCGTCACTACCAACTACAGGAGAAGGTCCGTTGAGGTATTCAGACAAGTCGGCATAGTCTTTAGTATGCATCGATGGTGTACCGCCGTAGCTGAGCTCATGACCCATGTTAGAGAAGTTGGGATGTGGTTGACTCATGGATGGGCGACCGGGACGGTTGAAAGGAGACATGGGTGTGAATGATGCGTCGAGGAAAGGTTGGAAAGGTTGTTGGGGTGTTTGGTAGAGATAGGGTTGTGGGATGTTTTGGTTCTGTGATGTTTGAGCTTCTTGGCTACGGTAGGAGGAGAAGCGGTTGATGTTTTGGCTAAGGCGACTTTGGTAGGGTGATGGGGTGAGTGCGAAGCGATGTTGGGTCTCAGTTTGATGGTCAATTTGTTGGTGGTGGTATGGGGTATGCTCTTCGTATTGGGGTTGAGTGAATGACATGTTTTGGTTGTATGTTTGTGTGTTTGTGGAACAAAAAGTTTGACGGATAGGGGGTTGTGAGTAACCGGGCTGAGAATGTTGTTGGGGGTTAGATGTTGATCCTTCTTGTGTGTAAGTTTCCTGGTGTGGGTCGTATAGGTACATATCTTCGGCGATGAATTGAAAACCAACCGATCTGTACCAAGCCATATAAGTACGACTTGGTTTTACCTCAGTTGGCATGACTGCGTCAGTTAACACATGGTCATGACGGTACTTCCATTTGCGACGCTCCGATCTTGCGAAGCTTTGCCATGGATTGAAGTTCCATTGGTCGTTAACTTTACGCAGATGCCATTCTCCTAGGCTAGCTGGGGGATCTGGGATATTCTAGAGCATACCGAACTGTAGCTTCACACGATCGTTGTTGTGCATCTCCACAGTTGTGAACTGTATTATCGGTGTGCATGTAGTCCATACGGCTGCGTCTTCAGCGTTGACCTCATGGTCATGATCCAAATTAAGGTATGGACGCCAAATGAACTGAAATGTGAAAGAAGATAGGATTATAATCAATGTAGAAAAAGTTAACAAAATATAACGAAATAATTAAGTTATTTTGCTTACGTCTGTCGGTCGAAGGTGATCCAACAGGTTGCGATACTGAGTAATACAGTGTCTCGGACATCTGTTGTAACTCATACCACGTGCCGACCATCTACACCAAAAAGTCAAAAAAAATTAGTTTGAGGTAATAAACTTTAAAGAAGTAAGTAAATATATAGCAATTTAAGCAACTTACTTTTGTGCATACGGAAACGTGAAAGGGCTGTTATTGACCGGTGCTAGAGACGGTAGTCTTGACCAACCCCATGCTTGTAATAAAACAGCACATCCAGAAAATGTAGATGTGTCTTTGTGTGAGTTTTTGCACAAGGAGCTATAGAGATAGGCTAGACAAGCAGATCCCCAACTGTAACTTCCTATTCTATTTACATGTCTAAGTAGAGGTAAGTACATAATATGCATGCTAGAACCACTACCTTCGGGAAATAAAAACGATCTAATTAACAGCATAATGTAACACTTAGTTTTTATTATTCGAGCATCTTCGGTAGAATGCTCATCTAAGTATAAACTATTATAGTACGACTTAAGGCGTGAGAGTAGTATACCTTGACCTCTAGCATTATCATCTAACAAATCAGTGTCTAAGAGCTCCATGCAAATTGAATTTGCATAGTTGGTCTTACCATTAACAGCCTTACCTTCAATGGGTAGTCCTAAAAGCATGTAGATGTCTTCTAACGTCACGGTACACTCACCCGTTGGGAACCAAAATGTGTGTGTCTCTAGTCTCCATCTTTCGCATAAGGCTAGAATGAATTTGTTATTTATGGACCAAGACAAAATCTTGCTAATATGACCAAAACGGGCGAGTTCAACATAAGGTTGAATCATCGGGTCCATATGGACATATTCGTGGACCCGAGTTCGGAACCTTGATACATCCTATAAAAGAAAGAATAAAAAACTTGACTAAGTTGGTATGTCAAAATAAAAGGGGGTTGGTGAAGATGAAAGATAAAAAGTTAAAAAAAGAAAAAACTTACATATGTTGCGATGTTTGCAACCGTTCCTCTATGTGCTTCGCCCATTGTGAGGATAAACATTTTGTCGGGGGGTTGGTGTAGATGAAACTACAAGAAGTTGTTGCAGATGAAATTGTAGAAGAAGTATTGTAGAAGAAGTAGTGAGAGTGATGGTGTGGAAGAAGTGTTGATGGAATGAATGTATTTATAGGCAAATGGATGGGAGCATGAAAAGTTGTGCTTGCATGGTGTCTCCATTTGAATTGGCGACCATGTACAACCTTTAAGAGGGGTCACCATTCAAATTGACGCCTCCATAGGGACATGCATGCAAGACCTAGGTCTGATTGCCTGGTTTTCGAGGTCTGAATGCATGATGTCTCCACTTGAATTGGCGCCCATGTGCAAGGAATAAGTGGAGGCGCCAATCCATTTGGAGTGTGTGTCTGCATGTGTGACACGTGGTTGTCTTGTCTCCTGCATGCTGAACAAGTCATTTCTTGATAGCTTGCATGGTTGACACATCATTTCAGAGTATCTTGCATGTCTGACACTTCATTTCGGAGTAGCTTGCATGTGCGACACGTCACTCCGAACTAGCTAGCATGTGAGACACTTCACTCATCTATTTAAGTGTCTTACTATCAACATCCAAGACACTTCACTCACATTCATCTGCAGTAAGAAAATAATTTTCATCTGCACAATGTCATCTTCATCATTATACAGTGTCAACGTTCACTGCAACGGTGAAACATATAAGTTTGAGCTACATGATTTTTGTTTTCGAAACACTTATACCATTAGAATCACGATCAAGAGAAATGAAACCTTATTGCATTTGAAAAAAAGAATACAATCCTTTATAGGACCGGGTATTGTGTCAAAGATCACATATCAAAATCCAATATTTTTTGAGAATGGTCAATGCAAGTATTTCCCCCTTAAGGTACGAGACGATGAAGATGTTGAATACATGTTTGTTAGTCATGAACATTCAGGCTGCAACTGTATTGAGTTGTGCATTACTCTTCAACCAAGTATATCATCTCAACAGTCTCAACTAACCGGTCAGGATGAATCTGGTGAAGATGATCGACAATGGTCAGATGACGTCAACCCAGAAGCAGAGGCAGAAGTGGATGTCGTTGATGAAGAAGAAGAGGAGACCGAGATACAGGTTGATCACATGTTGAACAACGACGATGGAGATGATGATCAACCACCACCAATACCTCCTAGTCATGTCTACAATCCGCCTCAACATATGACAAATATGGATCTACACGACGATGAAACATCCAACAATGTTTTCTATAATCCATATCCGAGATCAGAAGGCGAATTAAAGGTGGGAGACATGTTTCGTACCAAAGAAGAATGTGTTCTGGCAATCAAAAAATCCCACATGAACAACTCAACTGACTTTACAATGAAACGCACTAATTCTAGAAGGTATGTTATCGAATGTCGTAACATGCTTTGTAAGTTTCGTTTGGCTGCGTCTTACAAGAAGAAATACGACTCTTAGGAGATCGCTTCAATAGACCCACCGCACAGTTGCATTGCAACTAACGTTGAACAAGATCACCGGAAACTAAGCGCAACTTTGATATGTCAAGACATTCTTCCATTGGTTAATAAAGACCCATCAGTGAAGGTGAGTATAATTATATCCCATATTAGAACAACATATAATTATACTCCATCTTACAAGAAAGCCTAGATTGCGAGGACAAAGGTTGTTGAACAAGTTTTCGGCAACTGGGAGGATTCATACAAGGAATTGCCACGGTTTTTATGGGCACTAAAAACATATGTCCCAAGAACTGTGGCAATTATGGAGACAGTGCCAGCGATGATGCCAGACGGAACCTGTGCTACAGGTAATAGAATATTTCACCGTCTCTTTTGGGCATTTGACCCGTGCATCAAAGGTTTCACATTCTGCAAACCTATTATTCAAATTGATGGCACTTGGTTATACGAAAAATACAAGGGTACTTTGCTCATGGCGGTTGCACAAGACGAAAATAACAATGTCTTTCCCATTGCCTTTGCTCTTGTTGAAGGTGAAATGGCTGGTGGATGGGGTTTCTTTCTTCGACATCTCAGAACGCATGTGGCTCCACAAGCCAATCTTTGTTTGATTTCTGATAGACATGCTGCCATTGAGAGTGCCTACAACAACCATGACAACGGATGACATGATCCTCCTTCTACACATGTCTAATGTATCAGACACATTGCACAAAACTTCATGCGTGCTATAAAAGATAAGAATCTTCGCAAGAAGGTGGTGAATGCTGGGTATGTTTTAACTCAGCCGTCATTTCAATATTATCGTGATGAAATTAGACTGTCTAATGAAGACGCAAGGAGATGGATAAATAACATACCAGTAGAGCAGTGGACAGAGGCATTTGACAGAGGTTGTCGATGGGGCCACATGACAACAAACATTGTGGAATGCATGAACGGGGTACTAAAAGGAATTCGAAATCTGCCGATAACCGCCTTGGTAAGATCAACCTATTATATGTTGGCTTCTATGTTCGCAACCAGAGGTGAAAGATGGAGTGCAGTGTTAATGTCCAGGCAAGTATTCGGTGAGTGTTGCATGAAGGTCATGAAAGAGGAGAGCATCAAAGCCAGCACACACGCTGTAACAATCTTTGACCGTTATAAACAAAATTTCAGCGTCCAGGAAACAATGGGCCACAACGAGGGGAGACCAAATTTAGCCTAGGTTGTTAGACTAAACAGAAGTTGGTGCGATTGTGGAAAATTCCAGGCCTTCCACATACCTTGCTCCCATGTCATAGCAGCATGCGCTTATACTCGTCAAGACGCTTACAACCATTTATCTGATGTGTACAAGACCAACACCATCATGAATGTATATACTCAAAGCTTCTCAGTACTACCAATGGAGGATTACTGGCCTCCATATGAAGGTGATATTGTTTGACACAATGACGAGATGCGTAGAAAGAAGAAAGGAAGGCCAAACAACACACATATCAGAACATAGATGGATTCCACAGATAAAATGATAAGATTATGTAGTATCTGTCATCAACCAGGACACAACAAGAACAACTGTCCCAATCGAGGAGCATCATCTAGGTCTTAAGCTTTTTGTAATATTGTATTTCTGTAACATTCAATCATTATATATCATTAAGTTCTTGTTACAACGAGGTTCACAACAAACATCAGTACAAAACATCTAAAAACATTAATATTTCTAACTGATTACAACAATCAAATTGATGTCGTCTCGACCGAACATCATTTCCCTAACATCCTTATCAGTCTTCATTTGCACCCAACCAAAGATACTGTTAAGTCTCTCAATACTTCTGATTTTCCCCTTCTGGTATTTTCCCATCTAACCAACGAACCAACTCCCTCTTCAGTTGATCGAACATGGTGATGTTCCAAAACAGCATCAGCATTTGAGTTTTGTCTCTCGCATAAATCACCTTTTCGTATCGGCGACGAACACTAAACATGATAGCCAAATGATTATATGAGATGTGGAACAATTGGTCACACAACGCATCTATTTATAAGACAAAAAATGCATTTTAGAAGGAGTCTCCAATTGAATCGGCGACTCCTCTTAAAACCTACACATAGGCGCCAATTGGATTGGCTAGGGCACCTGCCCTAGCCAATCCAATTGGCGCCTCCATTCAAGTTTTAAGAGGAGTCGCCAATTCAATTGGAGACTCCTCCTAAAAGTGAGGTATTTTGGAATTTTTTTTGAAATCAGAGATATTTTGGGAATTTCCTTAAAAAAATGGGTTATTTTTGTAAAAAAACCATCATTTTGAATTTTGAAATGTAATTTTATATTTTCTTGTACCGAAAAGACACTAAAAATTTATGGAAATAGTCCTAAATGAAATTTTACCAATTATGATTCCACCCCGATACATCCCTGAAATTCCAAAAACATCATTTTTGAGTTTTTGATGTTACGGCTGGCTTGTAGATTGTAGCACGGGCCGCGACACAACGCAACCACGCCAATCGGCAAACAAACTTCTTCACTTAATTACGATTCCCGATCTATTTACTACTTTCACTTTCACTCCCTTTTTCTAGTTCAGTCTTTTCAACAAACATCTTCTTCCCTATCTCTCCGAGGCTACCATGTTCCGGAGGTACACACCACTTACGCTTTTTATATTTTCATTTCCCTTTTTTCTCGCCTGCAACTTTATGCGTTTGTGTCTAATTCTGACTCTGTGATGCCGATGAATCGAATCTTTTCCTTCATTTATTAGCCACTCTTTTGATATTCGTTATATATGACTTCAATTAGATTGCATTCTTGAGTTTGATGATACCTTTTCATGATTATTGCAGGTCCATTTTGGAAATTTCATCTCGACAAACGTTTAGAAGAAACCCCAGACATTTTATTAATCAGGTGCCTCATTTCGCAATTGATGAAAATTATTTATTCAACTAGTGTAGAGTTTTATATTAGATAGTAGCAACTGATTTATCAATGGAACCTAATATTTTATAATCTGGGCATTAGAATTGGAATTGGAACTGGCATTGTTGTTCATCCACTTGTTGTAAACAATTTTTGCTTATTTCACGTTTTTAACTATTTATTAGCTTAAACAGAACAACATTGGGACATAAGAAATATTAGTTTACTTTTTTAAGAATGTTGTTTCCTCATTACTCTTTACTTGTAGTCTATTCTAACAAAAAGGAATACAAAGTGTATATCATCCTCACTTTCAATGGTTTTGCAACCCATCTTAATCTAGACACCAATAATTGAAAGTTATAACCCTTCCATGCCTCTTTTGAAGTTCTTCTGATGTTGTTAATATATGTCGTTACGAGCCAATGCTGGCGATGGATAGGGTGGACCATCCCAACAAGTGCTCGACAATGATCAGGCCTCAATCAACAATTCTTTTATTATTTAGAGGGTCTTTACTTTTGTAAATTTATTTAGGTTTATTCCTAGAAGAAACCTTTTGTGCCCCCCCTTTAATCAATACTACTGGTCTGCCCATTCCTCTTCCACTGCTCCCTAAGACAAGACCCTGGAGAAGTGGGACTTTGAAAGAAAAGATGAGGGTTAGACAAGGAAGATGGGATTGGATTTTACTAAATCAAGGAACAACAAAACACTCTTAACCATGAAATGAAATAGCTATATGTGTTGTTATAAGTGTACCCATGAGAGCCAGTGGCAGAATTTGAAATTGCCTCTATTGCTAGAAATGTGAAGAAGATTAGTTTGTGCGCATTTTTCCTTTGCTTGTTCTTATTCTATTTATTTTCTCAGAACACCGGTGATATGACTCTGGATTTCATTGGGAAGGAAACGACTGGTTTTAAAATTTGTTGTGGAGTCCTCCCCGTGAGTTACATTACATACCTTGTCACTTTCTCCACTGTCAGAATGACTTGGCATATGATCTGAGATTCTCTTCATGGTTGAAAAAAAGTTAGGCTTAGGTGTAGACATTAGAGTCATATGTCAAGCTCGTCTGATGCCCAGCTATGTTGCAAATTTAGGACTGGGTTAGGGAAAACCTTTAAAATTAAAAATAAATATAGACATCCAAAATAATAAAAGAATCGTAGATACGGACAAATTCATAGTGAACCATCTATTGAGAGAGTCCACCCTAGCCCTTTCCGTCATCAATACTTGCTACTCCCTCCGTCTTATAAAAGGTGCCCTATTTGAGCAATGCACGGTTCTTAACAAAATGATTAGATGTGTTGATTTTAATGATAAAATTAATATCGTTTACTAGAATAACCTTATTAATTAAGTTAGTAGAGTAGTTGAATAAAGTGAAAGTTAATAAGTAGGAGTATAGTAGTGGAAAAATAGTAATAAATGTTGCATTGGTATTGTAAAAGGACAATTATTTTGAGACTGAGAAAATGTCCAAATGAGACACTTTTTATGAGACGTAGGGATTACTTTATAAGCTCCTCAGAGTAAAACATTTATCACCATTTCTAAAGTCCTAAGCAAATTTGTCTTAGCTGTTAGAACTAGCAATGTACAGGTCAAGCACATTAAATTTTTTATATGTCCATGTTGTATTGAAGTCATGTCCTTGCCCAGGTCTGAGTTGAAAAATAATTTTTGAACTGTACATGTACAAACGAGTGTGTGTGAGATGTGTCTAATGCATGGACAAGGTAGCAAAATGGTGACCATGCTGTACAGGGGTAGATGTAAGAAAGGTTTAGTTTGCAAAGGAATGGATTTTGGGTACTATATCCCTTTATATTCATTTCTCTGTGCTAATCAGAAAATTACACACTTTGTGTGATGATCTATCACACAACCAGGAAGGCATCATATTGACAAGCAAACACAGAGCTGATAAGTCATTCCTTCTTTGAAAGTTGAATGCATGAACATCACTTAAATAAGTTATGTGACCTTGCCCCTGAAATTCTGAATCATACTTTTCCTCTAATTATCACCCGAGCAGCTTGAAGCAGGGAATTTATACCTATATATAAAGAGGATAAATAGTTTTGGGCTGATCTATTTTTGTTCCCAAAATACCCTTTATTATCATTTTACATAAATTTAAATAGATAACACAATATAGTTAAAAATAATTGTGGTTGGTAACTTCCCTTTACAATTAGAAGGGATTGTGTGGTTAGCAGTGTTGTCGATGGCAGATGACAGTCCATGGCGGAGAGCCAAAATCCCGCCATACCGGCCGCTTTATGGCGACATTATTGCGGATTATGGCGGAAAACCCCACAATAGCGGCCAATATTTACCATTGCGGCGAGTCCAAAAACCGCCATGTATATCAGCCATAGCGGCCATGGCAGGGCAATTTGATAACACTTGTGGTTAGTAATCTTTCTTCATGGCAGTTTCATACCCTTCTTCATAACAGTTTTATAAAATTAACTGCACACATTTATACACAAATAGCAACCAAGATAGTAAAATTTTAAATTTTAGTATCTACAAATAGATAAATCATAAAAAATACGTTTATGTTTTGACGCGTGTGCACATTAAAAAAGGGGATAAATGGGGCACGAGAGAGAGTGCCCGTTTGGACGCTAGTGACTATAATACCCAATGACTTTGTCACTACATGGGTAGATTTGGGAGTAAGAACATAATCACTGATAATAATACCTTCCATATATTCTATTTTCCGAATAGTTTTGAATCGTGCTCTGCTATATCATCAATATTTTTTCCCCACTTTCTGTGTTCCGTATTCTTGTCTTCTAAATCTTGCACACACTTGGTTTTTGGTCCATACTCATGTATAGTCATATCTGTGGATGTCGCTCTCTACATGGCTGGTTTGATTTCACAAAACGTTTTAGATAGTTACGTTACAAAGTAGGAAAAGTACAATATCTGAAGCAAGTTGGACTTTAGTAGTTAGAAAAGAAAAAAAAAGCTTAGCACAAGCGGTGCAAAATCCGTGATAATCTTGGAATATTTGATTTGAAGCAGGAAGTGTATTTTGTATCATTATGACAGGACTGTTATCCTTCCCTGCTTGCCTGCATGTATGCCAATTAATACTATGTTGGACGAAGTATCAAAATATTTTATCCACTGAAATGAAGCATCTGCATTTTTTTCTGAATGTTATACATTGCTTTCCATTTTCTAATTTAACATTATAGTAGTAATTCTGTTATTTATCTGCTTATTTCGCACATGCATAGGACAAATGATCAGCTGACTTCAAATGCCGATATACTGCAACACTGGTGATTGAGTAGACCTGCCATCTCCCATTTTTTATTTTACTAATTTGATTACAATAATGTAAAGGTGGTTGAAGTGAAGGTCTTTTATATGATAAAAAAGTACCACTCAAACTATGTGACGAACGATGTTGTATCGGGCAGAGTGTTGAGCGGTAAAAAACCCAACTTGAGAATAAAATAAACGTAACAAAGATGTCAATGTTGCGTTGAATGTGTGGTAGTATGACTAAACAAGATAGGATTAGGAATAATAACATTAGAAGGAGAATTGGGATAGCTCCTATCATTGAACCAATGATGGAAACTAGGCTTAGGTGGTTTGAACATGTAGAGAGAAGACCGGTAAATTCTATGTAAGGAAAGTAGATCAGATGGAGGGTAGTCAAATCCCTAGAGCCAACAAAAGACCTAGAAAAACTATAAAAGAAACTATTAAGGAATATCTAGAAAAACTACAAGGGAGACTTTTAAGAAATACCTAGATATTAATGGGTTGGATAGAGATATGATATATGAGAGCATATGGTATCGTCTGTACCATATAGCTAGCTGACCTTTCTTAGTGGGGTAAATTGATTACAAGAATGTAAGCCAGGAAAGGTGTTAATGTTGAAACACTTAATCTTGTTATACAAATACATTCTGTAATTTACTACTTGTGTTCGCGATACAAACTACTTATGTTGTTGATCTGGCAGTACTCATTTCCAAATTTTAGTCTGCTTTAAATGTTACCCTTTTCTAATTTTATTACTGTTCGTTTCTGCATTATATTTTTCAGAAGATACCTTCTCATCTATCTTCACGAAAGGAATTCTCAAATGCATCGAGACCAGCTGGTGCCTCAGCTCCCGGCTCTACGGGAAAGCCGCCTGAGTCTCATGGTTCGCAATCAAAGTTTTTAATTGGAAGTGCTGCTGTAAGTGCTGCTCTTCTGGCAGCTTATCAATTTGGTTTCTTAGATAAATATCTTGAGAAGGAGAAGCTTAGTGACCCTCAAGAAGCTCAGATAGATGATGCCATTGGAGATTTGAAAAGTGGACAGCATTCAATAGAGGAGTTAGTTTCAACCAGTAATGAAAAGTCTAACAATGAAAATCCTGCTGTAGAGCATGCAGGGCAGAAGGTTGATACCAGTCTTTCGCAGCCAGAAATTGTAATAGAAGATTCAAGTGATAAACCGATTCCCGTGCAAGACATTTCTGATATTGCTGAAGATAGTAATGCTGGTGCCAAAGAAAACCAGTTTCTTGAATATCCTCAAAGTAGTCTAACATCGGATGATCCTAGTAAAGAGTCTGTGGTGCAACCTGATGTGATTGTTGGCATAAAAAGCACAGAAACAGATGTTTCCCTAAAACCGGAAGAGGAAATCCAACATATATCGACGTCTACTGAGAACAGTGCATTTCTAAATGAGAATGGGATAGAAAATATTCAACTGAAGCAACATGAAGAAATAGAGGAAAGAAGTGAGGTACGTGTGAGTTAGTCATGATATACAGGTTAATCATTAATATCATCTATGATCTTTTTTGGTAATCATGGTGGTTTAAATTTTATAATAGAATGTTAGCTTACCAAAATAATCAAATGATTTGGTTATTCCCTTAACCAATGAATTTTTCCTTTCTAAATTGAATTTTGGCATTTATTTATTATGAATATATTTCCTTTGTTACTCCATGGCAGAATGTATTAGTTAAAGATATAGAACAGCCACCTACCCTCCTTGAGGAATATCACTTAAGGAATAAGTCAGAACGAAGCCCATCTATTTATTTACACGGTCATGGCCTTACTGAGAACGGTCATTTTCCTGAAGAAAAAGAGGTTTATTTATGATCCTACTTTTATTTTCTGTTAATTTTTTAGTGGTACAATTGTACATTCTTTGGTGGTCACGATCGTGTGAGAAAGCTAACTTATTGAAACACTAGGCACTTAGTGGTGTAATAGAGGACTTGAAAGATGGTTATGCCACGTCTAAGGATGGAAAACTGGTTATTGAATTTGTACAAGCCATCCATGCTGCGGAGAAAAGGCAAGCTGCAATAGATGCACATGCTTTTAATGAAGAGAAGAAAGTATTGAAGGTTAACTTACTCTCTAATCTATGCGATTCGGCGTAGCATTTGTTGCTCTTTTTTGTTTATTTATGAGTTTATAATATTAATTTTTACTTGCAACTTTGTGCTAGGAAAAATATGAAAAGAAGTTAAAAGATGCAGCTGCCAGAGAACTTATGCTTGCTGAAGAATCTGCAATGTTGGACAGGGTAAAAGATGTTTTTAGTTTTCTTCCTTTTTGTCTTAAATACCTGAGTCAAACTGACAAGAATAGTATACATGGGGGCTGGACTTTAGTTTTGTTGTTCAGTGTATATAGATTGGACTTGTTAGTTATGTGGTCTCGGTTGAGCATAACAGTTCATATTTAAAGTCAAGGTACAATTATATTGATTTGACTTAATAATGTTCACACAAAAATAATCAGAATCAAATTTGAACTATCAACCTGTCTAGTTTGTTTCGTAATTGCAAGGTTTGTCCACTGATCAAGTCAAACGATTTTTTTATATGTGCTGTTTGCCTCTACAAAGCTACTAAGTCTTAATCCCTTTTTTTATCTCAACATTTTTCAGGAGCTAAAGAGAGAGAGGGCAAAAGCATCTCTTGCTATCAGGTCACTTCAAGAAAAGATGGACGATAAACTAAAGATAGAACTTGAACAAAAGGTGCACATTATTTTTTATTGGTAATACAAGTACCGCCCCCTCCCCCTTTCCCTTTATATATCTGCAATTACTAGTCTCTGTATATATGATACAATATTTGTTAAAATCAGTTGCATCATTCATAATTACAGAGTATCGAAGCAGAATTAAAGTTGAAGACAGTTCAGGAGTTAGCACAGGCAGAGTTAAATGCAGCCATAGCAAATGAGAAGGCATCCCAACTTGAAAAAATGTCTGAAGCAAATATTAATGTAAGGCTTCTGCCAGAATCAAGGATGGGTATAGATACACCCATATTTAAATTAGTCATAGCTAGCTTTAATTATCTTATGAAAAGGAATATGATTTTCAATAGGTAGCATATAGAAAAATACAATAGCCATAATAATTTAGTTCGAGTATAAAAATATTTCGAGCAACTTCTACTAAGGGTGGCTTTGTTATAAAGGCTCAAAGTTTAGGGATTAACTATATAAAGCTTGCAAACAAATTCAGTTACGACTTTAACTTTCTTATGCAATTTTAAGTACCCTACATCTAATAAAACCTGCCTAATGGAAATTATGGTCATGGCCATTTCATTATGTAGTGTTATAATTGTAAAGGGTTTTGCTTAGGGTGATGCCTTCAGATCGGCCCATAAGAGGCGACGTAGGAATGTCGCCCAAAGGGAGGTATCGCCTCGCCCCATGACTTTCCTATTGCCCATCAGTGGGAAACGTGAGATAAGAGGTTTATGGGGTAGAGAGAAGTCAGAGTCAATAACTGATCCATGACTTCATAGGAAATAGGGATTCAATGGTCCACTATTGACTGAGTGGGCGGTGACCCTTCTCAAGAGAATCCGAGGCCTTAGAGGTCTCTATAAATACATATGCAGGAAAGGAGAGATCATTCTTTACACCACAAAAGAGCATAATGCTTATAATGCTTACTCAAGTCACAACACCACGACTAACTATACCATACGCT
Organism: Lathyrus oleraceus; assembly: GCF_024323335.1. Classification (NCBI taxonomy): domain Eukaryota; kingdom Viridiplantae; phylum Streptophyta; class Magnoliopsida; order Fabales; family Fabaceae; genus Lathyrus; species Lathyrus oleraceus. The sequence goes on from NC_066585.1 coordinate 96,210,832, forward strand.
TGATCCCAAGTATCATCGGTCATCCACAGAGCCTCTCACCTCACGTGAGCAGGACTCCTAAACTACCTCAAAACATCACCGTACAGAGGTTCTCGCCGTCGTGGGCTAGCCCTAACGACTATATCGTGTTATAAACCTACCAGGGCCTCTTAATCTCCCTGCCCTTGCAGGGGAACATGCAGACCTGTACTTTTTGAACAGTACACATTACTTGAAGCAATTTTCTGAACAGAGGATAGTTTGTTCACCAATGTAGATTTTTGGTATATTTTATAATAAACTTCATGTCATTCTTAGCAAACAAGTGCTCCACTTGCATGTTCATTCCTTTACGTATTGGTTGATTCCAGAGAACTTCCTTCAATGATTTTCGTGCTGTGAATCAAAATAACAGCAAACCTGTCACCATTTGAATCTTCTCTGGTTTGTGATAGAGTTTTCTGTACGTCCCAAAGATCAAAAGTTCAAAACAAATGTTGAAAATATAAAAAGTAAAACACCTGAATTTCACATCTTCATTTATTTTTGTATGTGGAGTTACTTTCTTTTCTTAATTATGTTTAGTTAGACAACTACAGCATAAGTGACTAGAAATGATTGGAAAATCGTTTGGTTATACAAACATAAGCTTCTAAGTACTTGATCAAGGAATTCTTATGTTAAAAAAGGCAAAACCTGGTAGACTTTTGATAGTTGCAAAGTTCACGTCATGCTTTAGCTAGTGAGACTTGATTTAGAGTTCTTATTGATTTACATGTTGACTGTCTCAATTATCAATATCTTTCATGTGGCATATATCAAAGTTGAAAATTGACTTGATTCAAAATCTCTCCCTCCAATTCTCTAGATAAATGCCCTGTGCATGGCATTTTATGCTCGATCTGAAGAAGCTCGTCAAAGTCATGCTGCACAAAATTTTGCTTTGGTAATCTTTTTCCCCCGTTGTTATTTTTATGTATATTTCATACATGGAGCAGGTTTTGATGAAATATTAGTTTGTAATATTTATTTAGTTCCAATCCGGCTAATAATGATCAGTTTCTTGTTATTGGTGCATGAATCCTATAGAGAGCACTTGCACTCGAAGATGCATTGTCAAATGGATTGCCAATTCAGACGGAAATAGAATCTGTGCAGTCTTATCTTGAAGGCATAGATAAAGATTCAGTTCTGGATTTGGTGCTAGCGTCCCTTCCTGAAGAGACAAGAAACAAAGGCACTGACACACAACTTCAATTAAAGCAGAAGGCAAGATGTGTTCTTGTCTACTGTTAACTTTTTGGGTTACTTGTTCCGTCAATTGATATTTTTAACCTTGCATAACTTTCTTTTGATAATATGCTAAATGTTGTATTTTCTGGATGCTTATAGAATGAATATGAATCTCTTTAATTTTTATTTTTATTTTTACGGTTATTAGTGACCAATCCCTTGGTTATCTTTGACATTCAGTAATGATCATATCTTTTCAAGCTGCCTTATAAATTTGTATAAACAATTGAATTGACTATTGAAGAAATTTCTAGAATTATTGAGTATTGTTTGCAATTTCCTGAAATGCAGTTGACTGTTACTACGTCAATTCTAGAGTAGATCATATAATTTTAAATTTAAATCTTGAATGTTTCTAATTTATACATATTATGTTGCAGTTTGATTTCTTAAAAGGGAATATACGACACTTCGCGTTCTTCCCACCAGGAGGGGGAGGTATATTGGCACATTCTTTGGCACGTGTAGCATCCTTGTTGAAGGTACGAATATAAGTGGTGACCAACATGGCATTTACATATAAATGCGTGCTTACTGGGAAAATAGAATTTGATGGGGCAGTGAAATTTGAAACATAATTTGTGCTTGTTATTTCTTTCTGGTTCCCTAATTCTCTCATCTTCACCTCTATTGGATTCATCCTGAAGTACAAGTTGTTCGTCCATATTCAGGTTCGGGAAGCTGACCAATCAGGTGATGGGATTGAATCTGTGATTAACAAAGTTGAGAGTTACTTAGCTGAAGGAAAACTGGCTGAAGCAGCAGATTGTCTAGAAGAAAGTGTCAGGGACACCCAAGCTGAAGAAATTGTTGCAGGTTGGGTGAAGCAAGCAAGAAACAGAGCTATTTCGGAGCAGGCTGTAGTTTTTCTTCAATCCTATGCCAATTCCATTAGCCTTACATAATCATCAAATTTTGAATATTTACAAGACCCTGTTGATTTAATACTTAAAGTTGCAGAGATTATTTGGTTCCACCTAGGATGCCAATGGGATTTGCCTTGACCCACAAGCATAAAAGTTAGCCTTTTACTTTCATACCAGCTGAAATTTGTTGATTCTGTGATATCTATGTAACTCCACTGGCTTTGGGGTTTGGACCAAAGCGATATTATTAGGCTCTGTATATTTTTCTCCCTTACAAATGATTACAATGTTGAATTGCTTAGAATGAAAATTTCAATAATACAGGCGACTCGGACAAGGTTGGACCTCAAATGCCTACCAGTGCTCTCTTATGCTGTGATAATCACTGAGCTTTTCCACCTGCAAAATGTTACTAGCATGGTTACATTCATTTTCCACGTTAATATTTACCATTTTCTAATGGTTGGTTAGATTTTTGGTTTAACAGATTTTGTTTTTGTAGATCAATGCATTGTTCATGATCAACTACGAGTTATCAAAATCTGTTTGAGAGATTAGTCTTTTCTTACATATTTTTTCATATAACTGAGCACCTAAGTATTCACTACCATGATAATTAAGAAGTGTGTGATAGAGTTTTCTTATTCTTTTTGAAAATAAACGTGATAGAGTTGCAAGCTTAGAGTGTTTCATCAGACACTTTAGTCAGCTCATAATTGATTGATTTGATTATAAATTTATCAAATCAAAATATAGGTGTTTAATAAATGACATGGTACTTGTCAAATAAATAAATAGAAGACAAGGTATTTAATTTAATTGGAGCTATCCTTGAATTGGATTGTTGAAAAAATTATAAATAATTTTTCACGTACTAGCTGTATAATCAAAATAATTATTAGTATATGATGCCAATGAGAAAACAAAATAATGACTAATTTTATTCATTTTTTCCCTAAACATTGCACATGAAGCAAACATAGCATCCAACTAAGGAACACCCTTGGTGATTGGCTTTAAATAAAAATAGTATTTAAAAGGGAAACAGTGGTTGTTTGGTTTCAATCATTTTATCATATTCATATCATAGACCACAATCTCAATCACTAGCGGTGCCATATCAACTTCTCTTCTTAGTTAATATTTTTGAGGAATGAAAAAAAAAAAAACTCTTGAAATGAAAAGTAAAAACATATTGTCTGAGAAGCTTATTCTAATGTAATTTTTTTGTTTATTTTGGAAAACGCTTTTGCTCTGATTCCATTGCAATTAATTAATATAACAGTATAAACCAAACAAGTAATTGCTTAATGCAATATTTATTTGTATTTTATTATTAACAATAAAAAAACAAGTAACCATGTTTTTTAGCTAGATGAAATGTCCTAATCATCATAGAATAAAAACAGCAAATGCTTACGGCGTGCATCTGCAAATAACATGGCTTGTTGCTTGCTGTTTGATTTGATTACATAATTAATTTTATATCTAAAAATCAGTAGCTAATACAGCTTGTCCAAATAGATAATTAATAATTCTGTTTTTTTTTTACACCGATATGAAAATAGATAGCCCTTTTTTTATGTTGTCGTTTTAAGATGTCAAAAATCTAACTTAACATTATTTACCATCAACCCTTCGATTCAGTAAGGAACATGTTATAAAAAATTCAGTAAAGAAAAACTCATAGAGTTGTTAATTAATTAATTAGTTAAGGTAATATTTAAATGGCTTTCTGGTTAGTTAGGCTTGGCAATAGCAACGAGCTCGGCTCAAACCCAAACTCGTGTGATCAATAATTAGAGTTTGGTTATTCAAAAAGAATAAAGAAATTAGAGTTTGGTTCCTAACTTTTTTGGTGAAATGTTCCTATCTTAGTTTAAGTTGCTAGAAAAAGATGATGATAGCTCAAACATTTTATTTGGATTTCCCACATGTTCTTCTCCACTAGAATTCATAGATATTTGTCTCTCTTTCTTATCTCTGTGTTTGAATTTTTCTATTGCTTGATCACCAATTAAATAATGTGGTTCATTGTTAGAAACTGAAATTTATTTTTTGAATGCTTTAGTTTTAAAATTCATATTTCTTTACTCTAGAAATACTCATTCATCCATGAAACTAAGGTATATTTTGTTTTCTTAATATTTAACTGATTTAGGTCACCAAATTTAATTAAAGTTAAAGGCTATTTTGCCTAAGAACATGAACAACTAAACTCTTAGTGCAGTTATGATAAATGAACCTATTTGAATCTACTTTAACCATGTAATTTATGAATTCTATTTTACACAACCAAGTTCATTTTTTATTTGTTTATCCTTTATGTGTAATGTTATTTTTATTTGATCACTTTTGAATTAAACTTAAGGTACTTCTCCATTATCTTATTTAGAATAATTCATAATTAGAGAATAAGTTTTGTAACCTTGAATAATTGTCCATTAGATTATTGCTAAATATGAAATCGTCAACATGGAATTGATACAATTAGTGTTCTATCATGTTTTAGATGACACTAGTTCACCACAGAAATAATGAGTTGTTGTAGGATAAACGAGACTTTGCATCAAGGATCTGAATGCAAATTTAAGAAATAAAATTAATCACATACGACTCACATTCACTCGGTTTTTTTGTGGTGTTTTTCGTGGATTTAAACTGGAGCTCTAGATATCAATGATGGGTCATCATGAGGGGAAAACATTCACATTGGGTCAAACACTCACCTAAAAGTCAAAGATTCACCAAAAAATGTGAGAGAGACACCGCATATTCATCAAAAACCTTAAGGTGATAGATGTATGAGTTCTCTTACTTATAAAATGCTCAACCTCTATCTTTTTTAAGCAATGTGTGACTTAGATCTCACATTTGTTTCTCAACGCAACTCACATTTATTTCTCAACAATCTTCCCCTCAAGTGTGAGTCCATCCACTATACCCCCTCAAACGGAAGCTCGTTCATCCACATGCTTGTATCGCCATTGTGAGACACCATTATCTCGTCATGGACATTTCAACGAAACACGCTGTCTGACCACCATGTCAGGAAGACTTTCAACACAAGGAATCGGTCCTTTACTCGAACCATCATCTCTGATACCACTAATGAGTCATCATAAGGGGGGAGCAATCACATTGGATTAAACACTCATCTAAAGGTCAAATACTCCCTCAAACAAGTGAGAGAGACACCACACATTCACCCAAAATCTTAAGGTGATAGGTGTATGCGTCCTCTTACTTATAAAATGCTCAACCTCCACCTTTCTAAGCAATGTGAGACTTAGAACTCACACTTGTTTCTCAATACAACTCACATTTGTTTCTCAACACAACTCACACTTGTTTCTCAACAACCAATTGATGGTGCACAAGAGGAAGAAAATGAAGATGATGAAGATGGAAGAGAGAGAAGAGAGAAAAGTTGTAACTAACTTTTACTGAATTGAAATTTTGTTGCAATTGAAAAAAAGATCTTTGAAAAACCGAAAAACTCAGCTTTTACTTATACACACATTCAGAATTAAATGAAATTCAAATTAACTCCAAATGCAACTTAAATGAATCTAGATTATATCTAACACCATCCCTTAATTCATATTCAGCTAATCAAAATCAACAAAATTAATTTAATTCCTTAACTGGATAAAGTGTTCAGTCTTGATAGCCTTATTCAGAATATCTGTCAGCTGCTTCTGAGTGCTACAGTGCACAACTTCAAGCACCCCATTTGAACATGTCTCCTTAGAAAATGAAACTTCATGTCAATGTGCTTGCTTCTTCCATGCATCAGTGGATTATTGGAAAGGCTTATAGCTGATTTGTTGTCAATCATCAAATTCACAGGCTTGCTTACCTTGATCTTCAGATCCTGCAGCAAGTTTAGAATATACACAGCTTGACAATTAGTTAAAGTATCTGCAATGTACTCAACATCACAAGTTGACATTGCAACCACTAGTTGCTTCTTGGAGCACCAAGAAATAGGACCTCTTAGATATTTAAACAAATATCCAGAATTACTTCTTCTGTCAACTTTGTCTTCACACCAATCAGAGTCAGAATAACACATCAACTCTGACTCAGTTTCAACACCAGAAGGGAACAAAATTCCATACTTCAGAGTCCCTTTAACATACCTCAGTATCTCAACAACTTGGTAATGTGACCTACTATTTAAAATTTGTAGCATATACATCATCACCCCTAACATCAAAATCCAACATATGATTTGTCTTAGTAGGTGTGATTGCAGACTTACAATTCATCAGCTCAAATCTCTTCATAAGCTCAAGTTCATACTTCAGCTGATGCAAAATTATACCCTTCTCAAAGTACACAATCTTCATCCCTAGAAAATATGTTATATTCCCTAGATCAGTCATCTCTAACTCATTCATCATCACCTTCTTGAATTTAGCTATCTCATATGAACAACTCTTTATTAACAATATATCATCAACATATAGACACACCATAATCATATTGCTATCAGATGTATGCTAAGCATAAACACCATACTCTATCTCACATTTTCTGAATCCTTGAAGCTTAAAAAATAAATCAATTTTCAAATTCCAGGCTCTAGGAGCTTGTTTCAGTCCATAAATGGCTTTATGCAACTTGTACACCATCCCTTCCTATTTTTTCCCACAAATGTAAGAGGTTGTGATACATCAACTTCCTCTTGTAAAAGACCGTTCCGAAATGCAGATTTCACATCTAAATGCATCATAGGCCAATTCCTATTAGTAGTTATAACAATCACCAGTCTGATTATTTAATGTCTAGCTACTGGCTAAAACACCTCAAAGTAATCCATTCTAGATTTCTATAGAAATCCTCTTGCTACTGACCTTGCTTTATGTTTTATAATTGACCCATCTGTCTTTAATTTCACCTTGTAAACCCGTATGAGACTGATGTATTTCTTGTTCATTGGAAGCTCAGTCAACTCTTAAGTCTTGTTTATTTCTAAAGCCCCAAGTTCTTCTTTCATGGCCTTCAACCACACTTTCTTCTTGAGAGTTTCTTCTGTAATGACTGGTTCAGAGTCTACCAACATGGGACACTGGATGATTTACCCTTCAGAGTCTATCTCAATATCTTGCAATATGTCAAACTCTACAAATCTTCTTAATATTTGTCTGATTCTTTGTGGTCTATGAACTTGTTCAGAATCTTCTTTAGATGCTGGAACAGTATCAGATGCTTGACTACCTTCAGAGGTCGGACCACCTTTAGAGACATGATTACCACCAGATTCTAGATCATTATCAAAATTTGGATCAGAGTCAGATTCTCCCTCAGAGTCGAATCCGCCTTCAAACTCTTCTTCAACTTCAGAGTCACTTTCATACTCTGACTCATCTTCAGAACTAAAATCTCATTCAAAGGCATATTCTTCTTATGAATCTGAAATATCTTCAGAAGTTAACTCAGGTGTTAACACAACACCAGAGTTGAATTGAGACTGGAACCAATCTCATGCTTATGGTTCCTTCACAATGACATCTATGCTGAATTCAACTTTGTTAGTGACATGACAATAAATCTTATAGGCACATGTATTGTGATACCCTACAAGCAACATGACTAGGTTTATGTCATCCAACTTCCTTCTCTTAGCATCTGGGACATGTTCATAACAAACAGAACCAAACACATTCAGATGGCTAACAATTTGCTTATCTTCAGCCCACTTCTCAAACAGAACAATATCCTTCAGCTTCTTATTTGAGCATCTATTGAGCACATATCCTGCAGTGGCAACATCTTCTCCCCATAAGGTGTGACAGATCTTCTTCTTCTTCAGCATGCTCATTGTCATATCAAGCAAAGTTCTATTTCTTCTTTCACCAAGACCATTGTACTGAGGAGTGTATGGAGCAGTAACCTCATGTTCAATTCCATTCTCCTCACAGAACCTTCTGAACTCTGTAAAGTTGTACTCACCTCTACCATAAGTTATGAGAATTTTCAGCTTCTGACCACTTTGTTTTTCAGCCTTCACCTTGAACTTCTGAAACTCAGTAAACACCGCATGCTTAAACTTGAGAGTGCTACCCATGTCATTCTTGTGAACTCATCCACAAATAACATAAAATACTTGTTCCCTCCAAGTGAAGGTACTTTAAATGCTTCACACACATCAAAATGTACTACCCCTAAAATATATTTTGCTCTTGGAGTCACTTATGATGCAAATGGCAATCTAGGATGCTTATCTTTCATGAATATCTCACATGACTTCTTAGGCTTCACAATCTTAGAAATGCCATGTACCAACTTCTTAGAACTCAGATGCCCCAAGCTTCTGAAGTTCAGATGCCTCAATCTCTTGTGCCATAACTCACTGTCACCTTCAACACCTTCTTCACTAAGGTATTTAGTTTTATCTGTTTCCATATTCATCTTGAATGTTTTATTGCTTTCTTATTTAGATAGCGTAATCAACTTCTGATCAGAATCATACAACTTTAAGAGATTGTCATTCATAGTAACTGAGAAACCTTTCTCAATAGTTGACCCACACTCATCAAATTGCTTTTCATGCCAGGAACATACCAAACATCCTTGATCAGAACAATTTTTCCATTCTTCACTATGACCTTGACATTTCCCATTCCTTCAGCATTTAGATACTTATCATTAACACATCTGATTTTTGTCCTCTTTCTAGAGTAAAAATTAATCAGCTATTGTTTGTTTTTAGTTAGGTGATTTTAGCAGCCAATGTCCATATACCACCAGTCTACTAAATATCCACCATTAGACTCATAAGCCAACAATAACACAAATTCATCATCAGACTCTCCTCTAGCTATGTTTGCTTCTTCTGATTTCCTTTTCTTTCCTTATTTGACCAACAGTCAGCAGCAAAGTGACCAAACTTCTTACAACAGTAACATTGAACCTTTTTCTTGTCAAACTTCTCCTTTCCCTTATGATGTTTCTTCTCATTAGAGTTGGAAACTTCTGACTTTTGATAACCACCACCATGTCTCTTCTTGGCCTCAGACCAAAACTCCTTCTAATTCTTCTTCCTAGAAGACGCCTTCATAGCCTTCTCTATCTCTCTTTTAGAGGTTCTCTCAGTCAGATGCAACTCTTGTGCCTCTAGACTGCTCTGCAACTCTTCAATTCTCATGGTGCTCAGATCTTTATAATGTTCAATTGCTACAACAATATAATCAAACTGAGGAGTAAGTGATCTTAGTACCTTCTTAATGATTACTTGTTTAGAAAGAGTCTCTCCACAAGATTTCATCTCATGATCAGAATCACCCTGGAGATGTAATATGGTATCTTCTCATTGTTCTTCATGTTGAGATTCTTGTACTACTTACGCACAGACTAGAGCTTCACATTCTTCACTGGTACATCACCTCTATAACAACATACCAGTATGTACCACGTAGCCTTCATCGTCGTTAAATCAACAATCTTCTCAAACACTTTCACATCCATACACCGATGAATGTAAAACAAAGCTTTATGATATTTCTTCCTCAACTCTCTATATTGGTTCCTTTGTGCTTCAGTTGCATTTGTTGCAACCACTGCATAATCGTCATTGACGAGATCAAGAACATCTTGAGCGCCAAACAACACACGCATCTGAATCATCCACCGGTTCTAGTTCTTTCCATCAAATACTGGAAGTTTCGTATTCAAGCTACCGTTTCCACCACTCATCTTTGATCTTATGCATGAATTCACTCAGATCTCACCAAACACCAGTGTTTTCTAATCCCGTAGTATCAAGAAATGTGATTATGTTACGATTCCGATTGTAAATTCAACGCAAACTCAAGAAACGAAATCAATCAGACACGCCTCACGTTTACCCGTGTTTCCCTTGGTGTTACCCGTGGATCTAAATCAGAGCTCTAGATACCAATTATTGGTGCACAAGAGGAAGAAGATGAAGATGATGAAGATGGAAGAGAGATAGAGAAGAGAGAAATATTGTAACTAACTTTTACTTAATTGAAATTATGTTACAATTGAAAAACAGATCTCTAGCAAACTAAAAACTCAACTTCTACTTATACACACATTCATAATTAAATGAAATTAAAATTACCTCCAAATTCAACTTAAAGAAATTTGAATTATATCTAATACAAAGGATATTTAAAAGCCTAATCACTTTTATTTAACAATTTCAAGTAATTTAATTTAAGGTTTAATAGATTTGTAATCTTTATAAATATTTCAACTTTCACTTTTAATTCACTATTTTTTTTCAAAGAGTGATCCTCTAAACTTTAATTCCCCTAATAATAGTCCTTCATATTAACTCCAAGATGACGTGATTTTTGTAAGATACGAAATTGATTGGGTGATAATTAGATATTGTCACAGTATAATGACAAAAAAAAAGAAGAAAAAGACCAATCAAGATTTTAAAAAAAGAAACACGATCTATCCCCGCATTCTAAAAATCCTAAAAATAGAGAAACTTCAGCAATCTTGTATATGGATGGCAATTTGACCCATCCCCAATGGGTACAACCCGCAAATTTACCCACAACGGGTGGGGTAAAAACCCGCAAAAATGGGTAAGGGCATGGGCTCGGGTAATTACCCATAAAAAAAGCGGGTACGGATGCAGGTATGGGCACCTGGTACCCAGCCCGCCCCATACCCGCACACTATATATTTATGTAATTTTATTTTTATTTATATATTTTAATTTATATTATAATATAAAAATGTATGTCAATCAACTATAAAACGTATATCAATGTTAAGCCATTACATATTTAATATAAGTGTTTGTTTATTTCAATAATAAATTGTTTGAAATTTTTTTAATGTTTTTAAAAACTTAAAATTATATGATATTTTATAATTGGTCTATATATTTTTAATAGGAATGCGGGTCACGGGTACGGGTATAGGTACTTACATGCCCATATGGCACGAGTACGGGTGCTAACTTTGACACCCAAGCGGGTATAGACTTGGGCATGTGGATTTTTTCAAATCGCGGGTATGGGGATGGATATTATAGTACCCTGCCCAAGCCCTGCCCATTGCCATCCCTAATCTTGTACAATACAAAAAAAATGTTGTGGCATTTAACACATGCATAAAGCGGTGTATTTTCATTATTTTCTCGGATTTGTATCTAATTTAGGGATAACAATGGAAAAGGTTTGAGAAGAGTATTATAATATCCGTTTTCATATATATATATATATATATATATATTCAAAAAATTCTCATGTACGAATTTATACCCACGTGAGCATCAATGTCGATACACATTATGTGCATTTTTAATAAAAATAAATCGATCAATAATGAAATATCAAATATTTTAAAGTTTTTAAACTAAATTTAAAAAAATTCAAATTTTTTATTGTTGAATTGTAAAATAAATAAACATTTATAATAAAATGCATGGTATTTTATAGTGGTATTGTTTTTTTAAAAATTGATAGACATGCTTTTTTAATATAATAATAAATGATAATATTTAAATATATTGTGTGAGTATGGGCGGATTGGGTACCAAGGTATCCGTACCCGCACCCATACCCGCTTATTTTAGTGAGTATTTATTTGTATCCTTGCCTGATATTATTTTACGGGATTTTACTCTATCTATATGAGTATTTTTTACGGGTATTCAATGAGTATGAGCCAAATTGCCATCAATAATCTAATTATATAACCATGTATATTCAAAGTTGCGAAACCCTCTTTTAAGAAACTTTAATATTGTTGTGTTTAAGACCAAGTTCGAATTCAAAATCTTTAGTTAAGATAAAAAAAATCCTCACCATCTCATATAGATGCTTTTGAATTAATATATATATATATTGTTTTGACTTAATATCATTTATTCAATTGCTTATTTTATGCTTTTTTAAAAATTAAATGATCACAACCAAATATTTTTTTATTTATTTATTAATTAAATGTGATGCGAGTTTTTAATAATTAATTGAAAATATATTCAATTTATTGTATTTATTTATTTTATTAAATCGATTTAATGTGATAATGAAAAATATTCAAAATTTCTTGTTTAATTAGTTATTTGATTATTTTCTAATTTATTTCTATTTTAAATTAGTTGGTATTTTAACTTTCAACTTTAATTTAGTATTTTCTAAATTTAACTTTACTCAAATTAGTATTTAGGTAAGTTTCATAAGTGAATGTCAGCTTAAACAAATTTTTAGAATAAAATAAATTACCATTTAGTAAGGAAGTTGAAAACATTGATATATTTTTTTAATAATCATATTTTTTTTAAAACATTCCAAAATAATCATAATTTAAAAAAACAAAAACAAATTAACCATGTTTCAAACAAAAATATATGTCCACAAGAGGAGTAGTCAGACCCAATGGCGCATGCACACATCTTTTGTGCATAGGCGTCAACATGCATGACACATGTTTATAGGACATGCCACAACATGTGGTGCATGCATGCATCCTCTAGGAGCATGCGCCAGAGATAGTGACTACTGTGTTGGTTAAGATTTTTTATATATAGTGCACCCCTATCATTTTCACCCATCTTCTAAGTCTCTCTTTCAATTTTTCTTCAAAATGTTGTCTTATATATCGTCTTATATACACAAGAGAAATGACGATTTTCTTTATTCGACAATAAAGCCTCTGATGAAGATCCAACTCTGGAACACAGAGACGTTCCAGCATCTTCAGAGAAGATTGATCTGTTGGTTACATGGAGACATTGCAGACAGTGAAAAGATCAGAAGAATTCAAAGCCTTGTTACGATGTACAATGACAATTGAGAAAGTCGTTTCTAGGACTCAATTAAAACTGAAACTGATTATCGTATTATGATGCATAATTGTGAGTAAATTGTCATGATGGTTGTAATATCATAGATATATTGTTTAGTCGTTTTGTTTGTTTGTCTTGCTGTATAGTTTCTGTTTAAATTATTGTTTAAACTGTTGTAACCGAATGTTGTGATATTTATGAAATGAACGTTGTTTTCAATATCAAGTAAAATGGTTACATAAAATGAATTACATATAAAATTATGTTGTGGTGCTTGCTCTAACATTGAGATAGTTTGTGCGACTGTGTTCGGGCTGACGACAACAACTCCATAATCTCACCATTTTATTCGCCGTATCCATTTTGGTTCAAATACGCATGTTGTTAGGGCGGCCCTTTTTCTTTCTTCGCATATTTTCATTGTGCCAAACTATCTCTCCTTGATATGCACATCCTTTGATACCACCAGAAAGCTATTGGTGTACATATTACATAGGTTTATGACTTTGTAAACAGAGAATAGTAAGTTGGAAGGATCCTGCCGAGCCTTTGAACATGCCTCTATGACATGGGAGAAAGGCACGTGGAAGGCTTGGAACTTTATGCAATTGCACCAACCTCTATCTAGTTTGACTCGATAGTATCCCTTTGGCCTTCCCTCATTGTGGTTAATTGCCTCATCTACACTGAACCAACCTTTACTACAGTCAAACATTGTAATCACATGTGTGTTAGCTTTGGTAGCTTCCTTCTTAATGAATTTCATTGAACATGTGTGTTAGCTTTGATAGCTTTGAACGTATGATATCAAATAGTGGCCCTAACCTAAAATTGGTTGCTCTCACCAAAGCATTTATCAGTAGGTTTCAGATGCCTTAGAAAACAGAGTTCATTGATTCCACGAGATTTGTTGTCATATGGCCCCATCGTTGACCATTTTCGAATGCCTTGGTCCATTTCTCCAATGGAATATTATCAATCCACCTTACTGCATATGCATTTGTCAATATGATCTCTTCGCGATAATGTTTGAAGGAAGGTTCTGTTAATGCATACCCTGCATTCACAACCTTCTTCTGTAGCGTCTTGTCTTTGATCTCCCACATGAAATTTTGAGTGTTTTGTCTAATGCAATAGACATGCGTAGAATGAGGATCTTGCCAGTCGTTATCAAGGTTTTTATAAGCACTCTCAATTAATGTCTATCTGTCTGAAATCAAGTATAAGTTAGGCTGAGGAGCAACGTGTAATCAAATTTTTTTAAGAAAAAAACTCTATCCACCAAGAGTCTCCCCTTCAACTAGAGCGAAGGTGATTAAAAAAATATTGTTGTTGCCATCTTGTGCCACTTCCATGAGTAGCGTTCCTTTATATTTCCTGTACAACCATGTTCCATCAATTTATATAATAGGTTTATAGAAATCAAAAACTTTGATGCATGGTTCATACGCCCAGAAGAGTCAGTGGAATATTCCATTTCCACTAGCACAAGTCATGTCTGGGGTATATGCCGTCAAGGTCTCCAAAATGGCAACAAACCCCGGGGCATAATGCTTAAGTGCCACCAGGTATTATGGAAGTTCTTTGTACGAATCCTCCTAATTTTTTAATACCCGTTCAACAACCTTAGTCCTATCTATCCATGCCTTCATGTACGAGAGAGTATAATTGTATAGTGTAACGATATGCGGGATTATTGTACTCAACTTCAATGACGGATCCTTGCTAATGACATACAAAATTTCACCGCATATTAACTGAGAGCTGAGTTTACGATGATCCTGCATCGGATTAATGATTATCCAAGTGTAAGTTGGACCCATATAACCTATCTTCTAAGAATCACTCCTCTTTCGGTAAGATGCTGTCATTCAGAACATGTAGAGCATATTGCGACACAAGATTTTGTACCTTGTCATATTACTTCGATCAAAGATAAAATCAATTGAGATTTCCATGTGATACTTTTTAATATCTCTCACACAATCTTCTTTTGTGCGAAACCTGTCTCCCACTTTTAAAGATCCTTCTGTATGCATATACAAATTGTAAAATATATCTGAGGATGGTTCATCTGCACCAAAGTTCAAGTTTTTCATGTGTTGAGGAAGATAATACACATGACCCGAAGGTAATGACTCTTACTCATGGTCGACAGTCTCATCGTTCACCATATGATCAACCAATATCTCATCATCTTCTTCCTCGTTAACAACATCGACTTCGGCTTGTTCATCGTCGTCAGTTTTGCAAAAAACTTGTGACAAATCAACAATCTAAGACAACCGATTTTGTTGTAGTAAAATATATAACTCGATATCATTGAACCCGAAATTTTCATGACTAAGAAACATATTTTGAACATCTTCATCATCTCGAACCTTTAGTTGGAAAAACTTGACTTAGTTGTTGGTAAAAATAACAGAATTTTCGTAGATGATTTGTGCCACCGGACCATACTGCAACTTCTTTTCTACTCTCTCTTTCAAATTTGAAAAATTTAATCATCTATTTATTGTAAACCGAGTAACATCGGTATTAAGAAAATTAAAATCGGATAAGTCACATTCAAATGTCTTACCATTGATGTGAGCATTGATCATGTATTGTAGTGAAGGATCCCTTTTTGTGAAATGCAGTGTATTTTAGTGTTCTGGAGGTGATAATGCAGTGTGAGTTGGTTCTAAAATGAATACACACGCACTTAAATAAGATTAAGCTAGGATGAAAAAAATAACCCATGCGCCATAGGGAACGTGGCATGCTTTATTTTCTTCACATAGGCGCCATATGCAATGGCTTGTCATGTGTTTACATTCATGCCACCTCGAGTCTAGTTCACATATAGCCTGCCAGTCTTCCACATAGGTTTGCATGCATGGCCCTAGGATTAGCCACTTTGACTGACACATGCTTACAAAAAATAACCCATGTATGACGCATTAGTTGTAGGCTCTATGCAAAATTGCTTCACGTGAATACATTGTCCCATCTATAAATATGTCTATATAACTCATCATTTCCACCAAACACACTCAAAATATAAACTTTATCAGCAACAAACACTTAGAAGCATTCCAAAAAATGGCTCTATTAACCATGGGTGAGACACATCAAGGAACTATCAACAACATTGCAAAGTTTGTATGTTATTATTTTGAATGTATTACAAAATTTACTGTTAATAGTTTTCATTAATTATTTTCCTTAATTATTGTTTGTTAGGATCCAAAGAGATTTCTCTATCGTGTACATGAATATGTACCACACGACGAATTAATAAAACCATATTTACGAGCAGACAATTTTGGTCATTTACTCAACATAGTCTCATACTCTGTTGATTACAAATTTATCCTCACTTTGGTAGAAAGATCGAGACCCAGGACACATACATTTCACCTTTTGTTCGGTGAATGTACCGTCACACTAGAGGACATATACATATTGTTAAATCTACCTATCGAAGGTAGGGCTGTTAATGGTAGAGTTAACCAAGATAACACAATATGCAAAGAACTTTTGGACGCCCATTTGTGTGAAGACACAACAAGGGGTCAAGGTATTAATCTAAAGTATCTTAAACAACACTATTCAAGTATAATATTAACTGAAGATTCGATTGAGTATGAAAAAATAATTAAAACTCAGTGTTATATTATAATACTATTTGTTAATTTTTTATTTCCTAAAACTACTAGTAATACGGTAAATATTATGTATTTGCCTTTGTTAAGAAATATAAATAAATTAGGAACATATAGTCAATGCTCATTTGCTTTGTCCCATCTATATACTTCTTTGTGTAAAAACGCACAAAATGATACTTGCTCGTTTTATTCTTGCGCTTTTTTTCTCTAAGCATATGGTTGGTCGAGAATGCTGTCACTCACCCCCGTTGTCATACGGTGAACTGGACCTTATTGGATTTGTAATCGCAATGTCGCGGTTAGCAAGAGTCGCCACCGACTTTTCTTTTATCCCTTAAGGAAAGGTGGAAAAGAACAGGA
Organism: Lathyrus oleraceus; assembly: GCF_024323335.1. Lineage (NCBI taxonomy): Eukaryota > Viridiplantae > Streptophyta > Magnoliopsida > Fabales > Fabaceae > Lathyrus > Lathyrus oleraceus. Next base: position 96,227,766 of record NC_066585.1, read on the forward strand.
AAGACCTTAATTTTAAATTCTTAGGTTCGGGAGGTACTTTATACAAAGGGAAGGTATTAGCACCCTTTGTATCCATGGTTATCCATGGGCTCTTAATTGCTCAATCATTTATGCTTTCTTTGTTTGAAAAAGGTGGTTGAGAAATGTATGAAAAATGTTTTGAAAAGGAGAATTTAACTTTGTAATGATTCTTGCATGAATGTATACAAAGTGGTTATCTCATTTAGTTTTTTTGAGAGTAGTTTAGAAAAATATAACTTGGCAATGATCCTAGTACGGATGTATGCTAAGTGGTGACTTTCCAAAAGAAGACGTTTGAAAGGTGTGGGGTGTGAAAAGCATTTTTTGTTATGAATGAGCAATTAAGGTTATACCTGTCCGAGGTCTTTCTGGGCATTTCCCATCCTTATGAGGGTAAAACTGTCCTTACTATTGAGAAGCAAGTAGTTTATCCTTGGGATGTACAAGGGTCATCGTAGGGTCATCGATAGGTCATTGAAGGCAACAGTTGTGAGGATACCTTAGCATTCGAAGGGACTACCATCATTTAACCGTAGGCTACACCGAAGGGTCATCGGGGGACAAAATGGTATTTTCGAAGGCAACATCCGAGGGACTATGATGATTTTATCGAAGGGTCTTTGCTAAGGATATCCCCATATTCGCGGGACATGACCGTAATATTGTAATCGTGGGGTAATAAAGAGAGGCCCGATGTCATTTATTTAAAGTCCATGTTTTAAGTCCATTAGGTAATTATGATGATACCGCATTAAACCGATACATTAAAATCAACATTACATTAAAAACTAATATAGTAAAATTAATTAGGCACTCAATATGAATCTTCACATTAAAGTGAAATAATTTAGAATCCCTTTCCATGAAGGCTTCCCATGCGTAAAGCGGAGTACCTAACCGGCTATTTCTTCGGAAGTATGCTAACCTTTACCATGAACACACGGATTAAAGCATAAAATACAATTGGAAATTGCATCATAAGATAAATATAGCAGCCAAGAATTTAGGCCAAATAATGCAGAATCATCATTAGGTAAACATGAAATAGGCAGCAAAAAGCAAAGCAGCCCCTGGCCCGGTCGCCTCTGCTTCGCCCAGCGAAGGCTCAGCGAAGGCTCGCTGCGGGCTCGCCTAGCGATGAGCTAGCGAGTGGCCACGGGTTTGAATTTTGAGAACATTACGACCTCAACCTGCAGCATGGCTTATGGCATCTAACATACAATTATAGGGTTCAGTTTCACAATAGGCAAACACATTTAAATTCTCATGCAAGACTTCAAAATGTTTATGAATTCAATTATAATCCACAAATTAAGAACATGAAGTGGTACCATATGCCAAGTGAAAATACAAAACGATATCACATGCAAATTAAGATACTAAAATGATACCACATGCAAAATAAGGACACCAAATGATAATCATATGCCAATTAAGAAGCTAAAGCGATAATAGTGAGGCTAACCTGTTTGCAAATCAAGTTGTAACCTTGAATTGGCGAGCCGGATTGAGTTGGACGGCGGTAGCTTCGGAGTGAATAAACGGCCTTCAGGGTTTCCGCCTTCTGAATTCTTTGGATCAGCAGGGTTTCTGTGTTTCTCCCTCTGGATGCGTGTTTCCGTCCGTCTTCGTCCGTCTGTGTGTGTTCTTTTTCGTGGCAGAGGAGCAGGTATTTATAGTAGAGGTAGTGGTGACCTAATGGGCTTAAAATGAGGTCCAAAAATCTCAAACTTCGCAAGCTTCGCTAGGCGAAGGAATTGCTCGCCTAGCGAGCAAACTAGGTCTGGGCCTTTTCCTGGATCTGACGCTTCGCTGGGCGAGTGTCATGACGAAGCGTTCGCTAGGCGAAGGGATTGCTCGCCTAGCGAGCAAGCTATTCTGGGCCCCTTTTGGGTTGGGCCTGTTGTAAGCTGGGCTTTTGTTCACTTGATGTCGGTGCCTTGCAGAATAAGTCGGAGGGTCTTGAGAAATGCTTTGTAATACCAACGGGCAAATTTTGGGGTATGACAGCTGCCCCTGTTCAATATTCTTGAACCGAGAGAGTAGAATGGTAGGTGCCGTTCGTGGTCTGGAGGTGAAAGATTATTGAACACTTAGAATGCCCCAAAAATTTGCACTTGTTCATTTGTCTTGACGGAGATGGGCTTAAAGATGCCACCCAAGAAACTTGCTGAGGAGATTTCCAGATTGTGTCGTACGTTAGACGATACCTAGAGACATGGGTGTCACACCGGGTCATAAATCAGACCGTATAGTGAACCATCCATTATGCTGTTGACTTCGTTGGGGAGTCAGAGTATGCTATACTGCTGGGGATGAGGGATCAGAATGGATCGTACGCTAGATCGTATCTGAGTTGCAGAATGAGCCGTTCATTAGGCAGATGACTTTGCTGGGGATGAAAGATCAGAATGGATCGTACGCTAGGTCGTATCTGAGTTGCAGAATGAGCCGTACGTTAGGCTGAAGCTGCTGAAAAGGGAGTAGTCGTATACTAGACTACCATTCAGGAATGTACCTGTCCGAAGGTAGCACCTGAGAAAGGGAGTAGCCGTATACTCGACTACCATTCAGGAATGTACCTGTCCGAAGGTAGCACCTGAGAAAGGGAGTAGCCGTATACTCGACTACCATTCAGGAATGTACCTGTCCGAAGGTAGCACCTGAGAAAGGGAGTAGCCATATACTAGACTACCATTCAGGAATGTACCTGTCCGAAGGTAGCACCTGAGAAAAGGAGTAGCCGTATACTAGACTACCATTCAGGAATGTGCCTGTCCGAAGGTAGCACCTGAGAAAGGGAGTAGCCGTATACTAGACTACCATTCAGGAATGTACCTGTCCGAAGGTAGCACCTGAGAAAGGGAGTAGCCGTATACTAGACTACCATTCAGGAATGTACCTGTCCGAAGGTAGCACCTGAGAAAGATGAAGGTTTAACTTGGTCGTACATTAAACCGTATTTGAGCAGCATCTGGTCTAACTTGGTCGTACATTAGACTGTATCTGATGCCTGGAAGGTCTAACTTGGTCGTACATTAGACTGTATTTGAGTTGTTGAAGGAGTCATATGTTGAGATGAATCCGGATGAACCGTATGTTAGGCTGTATCTGTATACATTGTATTTGCAATAAATGTTTGGGATGGGCTTAAAGATGCCATCGCTAGGAGGATATCGAAGTGTTGTCAGAATGAATGTTCCCATGAATTGCATCTGGAATGTGTATCTGAATCTTGTCTGTGATTGATAAAGGCGTCTACCTGAATGAGCCTTTTACTTTGACTATATCAGGAGGATAATTAACCTGCAAAGAAAGGTTAGCTTTATGCCATGTCATGATGCATGAGATGTTTTATGCTTTCGAAAATAAATGCGAATGTTGTATGCATGCGTATGTTGTGAAACGATGTAATGAATGAGTTATGCGTATGAGAAGTTCTGCTTGGGGACTCTACTGGGGAAAATAAATCCCCATCTACTGATTGGAGATATTCGTGTTGAGGACCCTCTCTCGGCTGGGGGTTCTGATTTCTGTCTGATGGTAGAGATATTCAACAGAGCCTGGCTAGGGATGGATGAGATGATCAATCTGTCTGATGATGCCGACCTCTGTTGGGGAGTAACTGGCTGTGCCGGGGAATACTGCTAATTTCTTCTGAGGAATAACAAACTTGCTGGGGGAATAGAATTGGTAGCGGATTCATTGGAAGCATGGTTAGACCTTCTCCTCGATCCTGAAGTCTTGTAGTAATTGCTATTGCTATTCTATGCATGTATTTTGGTAAACATTGGTCATATTCAAATGCATATATTAATTCAAATTAAATCAATGGACATTTACGCAAACAAAACAGAAAAAGTAAAACAAAAACATCTTTTTTGAAATGAATTGCATTGATTTTGAAAGGAGGCCTATGAACAGGCAATTTGTGTACAAGGAGACAGAAATCCTAGTAAGAGGAAATTGTCAAAAACAAAGAGAAAGCTATGCAGAAAAGTCTTATTGATTTTAAGTCTACTACTGTCATTATGTCTTCAAGCATCTCATCCCCTGCTGTCGGATAGAAGTGATTGGCTTGGTCAGTCCCTGGAACTTGGATGAAAGTTGACTGAGAACGGGGCATAGTCATGCGCTTTAATCCCTAATTTTTGCCTGGACCGCCTTTTCAGGTTTTCAGTCCACCAGGATACCCTTTTTTGCCCAAGCCGCCTTTTCAGGTTTTCGACTTGCCGGGTGTACATTTTTATATGTTTATCCCTAATTTTTGCCCGAACCCTTTTGGTTCGCCGGGATGCCCTTACTTTTGCCTAGGTACGTCGACCTGGCGGGTCTCTTTTATGCGTAGTATTTTTTAACTATGTCCGCGTTCACGGGATGCGGGAAGTCTTCGCCATCCATTGTAGCAAGTATCATGGCTCCACCAGAGAATACCTTCTTAACTACAAATGGCCCTTCGTATGTGGGAGTCCATTTGCCTCTGGGGTCAGTTTGTGGTAGGATGATGCGTTTGATTACCAAGTCGCCAATTTGATACACTTGTCTCTTGACCTTTTTGTTGAATGCCCTGGTCATGCGCTTCTGATATATCTGCCCATGACAAACAGCCGCAAGTCTCTTTTCATCAATCAAATTTATCTGATCGAGTCGTGTCTGAATCCATTCATCTTCATCTAAGCCCGCCTCTTTCATGATTCTTAGAGAGGGAATCTGGACTTCCACTGGTAAAACGGCTTCCGTTCCATAGACTAAAGAGAAGGGAGTTGCCCCTGTCGAAGTGCGTACTGAAGTGCGATAACCGTGAAGGGCAAACGGTAACATCTCATGCCAGTCTTTGTACGTTACCGTCATCTTTTGTATGATCTTCTTGATGTTCTTATTAGCAGCCTCTACGGCGCCGTTCATCTTTGGTCGGTACGGAGAAGAGTTGTGATGCTTAATTTTGAACTGCGTGCAGAGTTCAGTAATCATCTTGTTATTCAAATTAGTACCATTGTCGGTGATAATCCTTTCCGGGATGCCATATCGACAAATAAGGCTATTCTTGATGAACCGTGCCACCACATTCTTGGTAACAGAAGCAAATGAGGCTGCCTCTACCCACTTTGTGAAGTAATCGATAGCGACGAGAATGAAGCGATGTCCATTAGAAGCCGTAGGTTTAATCTCTCCAATCATATCAATGCCCCACATTGCAAAAGGCCAAGGTGCTGTCAACACGTTCAATGGAGCAGGAGGCATATGTACTTTGTCCGCATAGATCTGACACTTATGACAGGTTCTGGAATGATGGTGGCAATCAGCTTCCATGGTAGACCAATAATACCCTGATCTCAGAATCTTCTTGGCCATTGTATGTCCATTAGAATGAGTCCCAAAAATACCGTCGTGCATGTCTTCCATAATCTTTTCTGCTTCCTTTTTATCCACACAGCGAAGCAGAGTCGAGTCATGATTACGTTTGTATAACACTCCATTACTCAGAAAGAATTTAGCGGAGAACTTCCTCAGGAATTTCCTGTCATTGATGGATGCCCCTTCAGGGTATTCCTGAGCTTCTAAATATCTTTTTACGTCGTGGAACCAAGGTTTTTTCCGTACTTCCTCAGTGTTAAGTCCATAACAGTAAGCTGGTTCATCTAACCGTCCGATGGTAATCCTGGGAGCTTCGCTGCCCCATCTGACTCTGAACATAGATGACATGGTAGCTAATGCGTCTGCCAACTGGTTCTCCTCTCGTGGAATATGTTCAAATGTTACCTCTTCAAAGTATGGGATTAATGTCATCACCTGCTCTCGATAAGGGATGAGATTTGGATGTTTGGTATCCCATTCTCCTTTGATCTGACTGATTACTAATGCTGAGTCTCCGTACACACTCAAAAACTTGATTCGCCAATCTATAGCAGCTTTGAGTCCAAAAATACATGCTTCGTACTCAGCCATATTATTGGTACAATGAAAACATAGTCTAGCAGTGAGAGGCGTATGGTAACCTCCAGGAGAAATGAGTACAACCCCAACACCATGGCCCAATGCATTAGAAGATCCATCAAAGACCATAGTCCATCGGGATCCCCATTCGGGTCCTTCATCTGGTTTAGGTTTTTCATTATCAGTAACAAACATGACATCCTCATCTGGGAACTCAAAATTCATAGATTGGTAATCATCCACCGCTTGATGAGCCAAATGATCAGCCAACACGCTTCCTTTGATTGCCTTCTGGGTAGTGTACTGGATATCGTACTCTGTTAAGATCATCTGCCATCTCGCTATTCTTCCGGAGAGGGCAGGCTTCTCGAACATGTATTTGATGGGATCCATCCTAGAAATCAACAAAGTGGTCTGATTCAACATATACTGTCTTAGTCGGCGAGCAGCCCAGGCCAAAGCACAACAAGTTCTCTCGAGCAGTGAGTATCTTGTTTCACAGTCGGTAAACTTTTTGCTCAGGTAGTATATGGCATGCTCTTTTCGACCAGACTCGTCATGTTGCCCCAATACGCACCCCATTGAATTTTCTAACACGGTCAAATACATGATTAGAGGTCTTCCTTCAACTGGTGGTATCAGGATCGGAGGTTCCTGGAGGTAGTTCTTGATTTTGTCAAAAGCTTCCTGGCATTCGTCATTCCATATCATCTCTTGATTCTTCCTCAGCAATTTGAAGATGGGTTTGCAGGTAGCGGTCAAGTGGGAGATAAATCGAGCAATGTAGTTCAAGCGTCCCAAGAAACCTCTTACCTCTTTCTCCGTACAGGGAACTGGCATTTCCTGAATAGCTCTCACTTTAGCCGGGTCAACCTCAATTCCTTTACCACTGACAATAAAGCCCAAGAGTTTACCGGATCTTACTCCAAAAGTGCATTTGTTCGGATTCAATCTCAACTTGTACTTCTTCAGCCTCTCGAACAGTTTGTATAAATGATCGAGATGCTCTTCTTCAGTATGAGATCTAGCTATCATGTCATCCACATATACTTCTATCTCATGATGAATCATATCATGGAACAAAACCACCATAGCACGCTGGTATGTTGCCCCGGCGTTCTTTAGACCGAATGGCATTACTTTGTAACAGAAGGTGCCCCATTGCGTCACAAACGTAGTTTTCTCCATGTCCTCAGGTGCCATCTTAATCTGATTGTAACCTGAGAAACCATCCATGAATGAGAATAATTTGTGTTGAGCGGTGTTATCTACCAGAACATCAATGTGCGGGAGTGGAAAGTCGTCTTTGGGACTTGCTTTATTCAGGTCTCGGTAATCTACGCACATTCGCACTTTACCATCCTTCTTCGGCACTGGCACCACATTAGCAACCCATTGAGGATAAGAAGTAACAGCTAAGAAACCGGCATTGAATTGTTTCATAACCTCGGCTTTGATTTTCTCGGACATTTCAGGACGCATGCGGCGAACCTTTTGCTTAACAGGACGACATTCTTCCCTCGTTGGCAGTCGATGCACCACTATATCAGTATCCAACCCGGGCATGTCTTCATAAGACCAAGCGAAAACCTCTACATAGTCATGTAACATCCGAATCAATCTTTCTTTGACACTGTTTTCCAATCCTGCTCCTATTCTGACTTCTTTTCTTTCCACTTCAGTACCTAGATTTACGACTTCGAGTGACTCTTCATGCGGCTGTATAGTCCTTTCCTCTTGCAGTAACAGTCTGGCAAGCTCTCCAGGGACTTCACAATCTTCCTCACTTCCATCTTCGGCTTGGTAGATTGGATTTTCAAAGTCATAATGAACAGTAGCGGAATTATTATCAATAGGATCCAGAGTGAGTACGGATCTGCAATTTGTTACGTGAGTGTGTGTAAGAATGCATAGCTTGTTTGAAAGATGACAGGAAAAATAAAGAGCGCAATATTTGAATGCGAAAACGTCCATAGATTTATTGAATATGAACATATGCTTATGAAATGACAAAACCCTTAACAAATTAGCTATTGTGCCCCGGGTATAGACACAATGCTTTAGGAAGTTCAATTAAAATTTGCAATACTAAATGGACAATAACAATTACTCCTGACTAAAGGAGATCGGGATAATGTCTTCAGCCTTCCAATTATTGAGTCCGTTGCCAATTGTTGGGTAGATCCAACTATCCAGGTCGCAATCACTGTCAGCATCTTCTACAGCATTGATTTGATCTTTGACCATCTTTTCAGAGCTAAATCCCAGACCAGATTTATCAGACTTGTAGGGTATGCTGATCAATTGACCCCAGCCAGTACAACCACCATCTTCAACCACAGCTTGAGCGTCCTTCAGGGAAACCATGGCAGGAGGAGCTCGAATAACCTCGAGCCCAAGGGGAGTTGGCTTAAGGACAGGACTAGACGGAGGAACCACTTCAAATGACTGAGTTGGAGTCTCGAAGAATTCACCATCCATTTCAACGTATCCGAAGGTATGCACACTACTGACAATGTATTCTTCCTCTCCACACACGGTGACAATCTTACCCTCTATCGGATATCTCAACTTTTGATGGAGAGACGAAGCTACAGCACCTGCCCCATGAATCCAAGGGCGTCCCAGTAAGCAGGAATAGGCAGGACGAATGTTCATTACATGAAAGGTAGTGTTGAAGACTTGAGGTCCTATCTTGATAGGGAGAACAACTTCACCGTGGACAACACTCTTTGCACCATCGTAAGCACGCACCACAATGTCACTAGGATTCAATTCAATGCCTTTACAGTCAAGTTTATCGAGCACGACTTTCGGTAGCACATTCAAGGAAGAGCCATTATCGATCAACACATGAGCCAAAGTGATTCCCTTACACTCAATAGAAATATGCAGGGCCTTATTGTGGTTCCTTCCTGCTGGTGTCAGGTCAGCATTGGAAAAACCTAGGCCGTCGTCAACAGTCAGGTTAGCAACATAGTTTTCGAACTGATCGACGGAGGTCTCCTGAGGTACATGGGCAGTCTTCAGGAATTTTATCAAGGCATTGGCATGAGATTCAGAAGACAACAACAAGGACAACATCGAGATTTTGGAAGGGGTATGCCCCAACTGTTCTACCACATCAAAATCACTCTTGCGGATGATTTTCAGCACTTCTTCCATTTCTCGTTTGGCAACGTCTTCAGTAGTAGCTTCGATCGGTGTCTCTGACTGAGAAGGGTTGACTGGTTCCTTTCCTCGGTCTTCGGGAACTGGAGGTGAGATCTCTGGAGAGAAGATCCTTCCGCTTCGAGTAACTTTACTAGTCCCAACAATGTCATTAGGATTAGCAGAATTGCCAACTTGCTTTACACCATGGATGTAAACATCACCTCCATAATTCCACGGAATAGCTTTGCTTGAGGAATACGGGATCGGGCCAGGTGCAGTAATGATCAGGGGAGCTACTCTGGGCTCAGCAATAATCTTTACAGGTATTCTGGGAGCAGTAATCTTCACTGGAACCTTGGACCTTGCAATCACAGATACTTCTTCAACAGGGTTTTCCGTCTTAGAAACCCTTTCAAAGAGAATTGTACGATCGTCTATCAGCTGTTGAATACCATTCTTCAATTTCAAACAGTCCTCGGGCCGGAGTATGCAGAGATTGCAATCTTCCGTACAACCTGGAAATAAACCAGCTTGCAATAAATTCCTCTTTATAATTGGGAGAGGAGATGTTAAGTCTGCTACAGTAGTGATGAGAGGATTGTCATCGAGAGCATTAACAGCCTTGTCATGATTAGGCATAGGAGCGGTGATGACATTAGGAGTCTCCGGAGGCTCGAACTCAATTTCCCCAGCGTCGATCATGTCCTGAATTTTATTCTTTAACAGCCAACAATCGTTTGTATCGTGCCCGGGGCTATCGGAGTGATATGCACACCTGGCATTGGGATTATAACGAGGCGAAGCAGTGTTGACATTTGCAGGAGGACCTCTGAGAGTGATTAAATTTACCTTCAGCATGCTTTGCAGTGCTTGTGCTAAAGTCATATTGAGCTTGGTAAACTGCCTTCTTGGTCTGTCTTGTCTTTGCTGGAAGTTTTGAGCTGGCGGGGCTGCAATTGTCACTGCTCCAACGGCATGGTCACCATTTTTCTTATTATGATTCTTCTGACCATACACAGCATTCGATTCATTCTTCCCATGATAGGATTTCTTACTGCTTATAGAAGTAGCTGCCTGTAACTTTCCACTTCGAATGCCGCTCTCCACCCGTTCACCTGTCAGTATAAGTTCAGTGAAACCTGATGAAGAACTCCCTAGTAGATGGCTGTAGAATGGGCCAGTCAGGGTACCCATGAACAGGTCTACTAACTCTCGGTCAGTCATAGGGGGTTTGACCCTGCCAGCCAAATCTCTCCATTTCTGAGCATACTCTTTGAAGCTTTCTTTAGATCCCATAGCCATATTCTGCAACTGTAGCCGAGTAGGCGCTAATTCAGAATTGTACTGGTACTGCTTATAGAAAGCTGTTGCTAAATCAGTCCAGGTGCGGATGTCAGAGCTCTCGAGCTGATAATACCATTCCAACTGAGTGCCAGACAGACTTTCTTGGAAGAAGTGGATCCACAGTTTCTTATCAGTGGTATGCGGCTGAATCTTTCTCACATAAGCCCTTAAATGCATCTGAGGACAGGATGCACCATCGTACTTAGTAAAAGTGGGGATTTTGAATTTACGAGGAATGGTCACATCGGAGACCAGACCCAAACTTTCGAAATCCAGACCAGGTGTCTTCTGACCCTCCATGGCTAGCATGCGTTCTTCCAGCAGTTTGTACTTATCATCTCTTGGAGAGTACTGTTCATCTTCATACTCTTCATCCTCATCCTCAGGGTTAGAGAAATCAGCGTCCTCCTCCTCTGAATCCTTTTCCGCCCCCTCTTCTGGGCCATTCGGGATTCCAAATTTGATTCCCGTAGCCTGTCCTTTACGCCTTCTGCCCGGGTTAATGAAGCTCACAGCTTTCTTGTCCTTCTTCTTTTCGGCCAAAAGAGCCTTCAGTTCCTCCTGTCCCTTGGATAAGCTCAGCATCATCTCCTTGAATTGAGCATTCTGAGTCTGGAGATCTTTGACAGTCTGTTCGAGATCCATTTTTCTGTTTGAGAGGCAGACCGTGAGAATATGGTCCTTTGGAATACCTGTTATGCAATGTTATGTTATGTGATGCAATGCATGAAATGTTTTCAAGGACTTTTGGAATTTAACTTTGCATAAATCACCAACAAGAGAGAAATGTTTATTGCTACTTTTTTAATCAATGTTCATTACAAAAGGAATAATAGTAAAATACAATGAAATCTCAAGTCTCCCAGGGGCGACTTCTTTTTGGGCGAAGATATGCATTGAGTCTTCGTTCCTCATTAAGCTGACTGGTGAGCTCTAATACTTTCTTCCTTTCTGCATTGAACTGAGCTTCGAAAGTATCTCTCTCTTCTCTCAACTGGGTCCAGGATCTTTTCAATTCCTCAACATCAGTAGGCATATCTGGGTAAGGAATGATCTGGGAAGTACCTCCTTCGACCTCTGATTCAACAATCAATGGTCCGACTGCAAGATATGGCATGACAAGTTCACGAGCTCTGGCGCGTACCCATCTGAGATAAGGCTCCATAGGAATAGAATTTTTCTTGCCTAAATTGCTTCTTTTCACCATGCCCCAAGCTCGTACAAACTTTTGACGGAGATTTTGAGGGTCATTGTCATAGTCAAACACTATACCTTGGATAATCATTTCATGTGGACCGTCTCTTCGAGCATGCCCGAACTGACGTAGGGCTAAGGCAGGATTATAAGTAATACCTCCCCTTATCCCCATGAGGGGTACATTAGGGAATTCTCCACAACGGTCGATGATGATAACATTTTCTCTGAGGTTAGAACACCACCGGATGTCTGAATGGGAGAGTGTCATTATCCTTTGAGACCATTTCAGATTTTGATCATTCTTTAAAACTGATTGAGGAAGGTGCGAAATAAACCACCTAGACAACAAAGGTACGCAGCACATGAGAGTCCCTTGCTTCTTCATAGTACGAGTGTGAAGGGAATGCAAGACATCTCCAAGCAAGGTAGGCACAGGGTTGTGAGTGAGGAATATCTTAATAGCATTCATGTCTATGAATTGGTCCAGATTAGGGAACAACACCAAACCATAGATTAGCAATGCTAGAACATCTTCAAAAGCATGGACATTCATAACTTTTAGGAATTCTCGGGCCTTACTTATCAGAAATTTGGCAAGTAAACCCTTAACTCCACTCCTTGTTACCCAATTAGCTTCAACGTCGGACTTCGTCATGTGTAAAGCTGCGGCAACTTCTTCAGACTTTGGCATCTTTTCTAAACCGCTGAAAGGTATTTGATCCAGGATAGGTATCCCGAGCAGCTGGGAAAATTCTTCTAAGGCGGGCACCAACTGATAATCTGGGAATGTGAAGCAATGATGCTTAGGATCGAAGAACTGGAATAGGACTCTCATCATATCTTCCTTGAAACCAGTGGTAACTAAGTTGAGGAGATGACCATGTTTCTTGTTGAACTGAGCATGATCGGGGAGTTCTGACACCAAATCCTTGAGTTGAGGAGAGATTGCTACAAGATTGATCCGGATAGTCTTCCTGGAAGCCATAACCTGTTTAACAGAGCAAAGCTAAACTCCTAAGTCCTTGAAATGGTTAGTATGATGATGTTATGATGTTATGATGTTATGATGTTATGCAAGCACAAGCATGTCACACAACAATTATTCCTAGGTTTTAAGGCTTGCCTGAGTTCCATAGGTAAGTACCCTCCCCACTGAAGTTTGGTTGGTTCAACCTGTCCTAGAATAGTAACCGGGTTCTAGAAGGATCTCAGATCATCGACCTTTCTTTAGGTCCACTTCAGTGCAACACCAAGTGGTTGACCGAAGCTTTCCTAAAGTCCAATCTCAAAGAGTGTAGCATCGAGTATCAACCAACCTCAGTCGGAACCGAAGTCAGTTATCTCACTACTTTCTAATGGCTAGGATGAGTCAATTAGGGTTCTAAAGGTCTGGTTAATGCTTTGATGACACCACGCGGAAGCCAAATTTTTCCTCAAGTAACAGGAGGAACATCAGGACAACCAAAGTGTCGCATTAACCGTAGCTATCATTTTAACCATTCCAGTATACGCCGGATAGTCGCGATGATCTATTGCTACTTACCTAAGGTACACTAGATCCGGGTGTAGGATCTTTCACTCAAAGCCCCCCTTAAAAGAAGGAAACATAAATGATATATATATATATATTTTTTTTTTTTTTTTTTTTTTTTTTATTTTTAAGATGGACCTCTCTTTGTCGTCCCCAGCAGAGTCGCCAGTTCTGTCATACGGTGAACTGGACCTTATTGGATTTGTAATCGCAATGTCGCGGTTAGCAAGAGTCGCCACCGACTTTTCTTTTATCCCTTAAGGAAAGGTGGAAAAGAACAGGAAAGACCTTAATTTTAAATTCTTAGGTTCGGGAGGTACTTTATACAAAGGGAAGGTATTAGCACCCTTTGTATCCATGGTTATCCATGGGCTCTTAATTGCTCAATCATTTATGCTTTCTTTGTTTGAAAAAGGTGGTTGAGAAATGTATGAAAAATGTTTTGAAAAGGAGAATTTAACTTTGTAATGATTCTTGCATGAATGTATACAAAGTGGTTATCTCATTTAGTTTTTTTGAGAGTAGTTTAGAAAAATATAACTTGGCAATGATCCTAGTACGGATGTATGCTAAGTGGTGACTTTCCAAAAGAAGACGTTTGAAAGGTGTGGGGTGTGAAAAGCATTTTTTGTTATGAATGAGCAATTAAGGTTATACCTGTCCGAGGTCTTTCTGGGCATTTCCCATCCTTATGAGGGTAAAACTGTCCTTACTATTGAGAAGCAAGTAGTTTATCCTTGGGATGTACAAGGGTCATCGTAGGGTCATCGATAGGTCATTGAAGGCAACAGTTGTGAGGATACCTTAGCATTCGAAGGGACTACCATCATTTAACCGTAGGCTACACCGAAGGGTCATCGGGGGACAAAATGGTATTTTCGAAGGCAACATCCGAGGGACTATGATGATTTTATCGAAGGGTCTTTGCTAAGGATATCCCCATATTCGCGGGACATGACCGTAATATTGTAATCGTGGGGTAATAAAGAGAGGTCCGATGTCATTTATTTAAAGTCCATGTTTTAAGTCCATTAGGTAATTATGATGATACCGCATTAAACCGATACATTAAAATCAACATTACATTAAAAACTAATATAGTAAAATTAATTAGGCACTCAATATGAATCTTCACATTAAAGTGAAATAATTTAGAATCCCTTTCCATGAAGGCTTCCCATGCGTAAAGCGGAGTACCTAACCGGCTATTTCTTCGGAAGTATGCTAACCTTTACCATGAACACACGGATTAAAGCATAAAATACAATTGGAAATTGCATCATAAGATAAATATAGCAGCCAAGAATTTAGGCCAAATAATGCAGAATCATCATTAGGTAAACATGAAATAGGCAGCAAAAAGCAAAGCAGCCCCTGGCCCGGTCGCCTCTGCTTCGCCCAGCGAAGGCTCAGCGAAGGCTCGCTGCGGGCTCGCCTAGCGATGAGCTAGCGAGTGGCCACGGGTTTGAATTTTGAGAACATTACGACCTCAACCTGCAGCATGGCTTATGGCATCTAACATACAATTATAGGGTTCAGTTTCACAATAGGCAAACACATTTAAATTCTCATGCAAGACTTCAAAATGTTTATGAATTCAATTATAATCCACAAATTAAGAACATGAAGTGGTACCATATGCCAAGTGAAAATACAAAACGATATCACATGCAAATTAAGATACTAAAATGATACCACATGCAAAATAAGGACACCAAATGATAATCATATGCCAATTAAGAAGCTAAAGCGATAATAGTGAGGCTAACCTGTTTGCAAATCAAGTTGTAACCTTGAATTGGCGAGCCGGATTGAGTTGGACGGCGGTAGCTTCGGAGTGAATAAACGGCCTTCAGGGTTTCCGCCTTCTGAATTCTTTGGATCAGCAGGGTTTCTGTGTTTCTCCCTCTGGATGCGTGTTTCCGTCCGTCTTCGTCCGTCTGTGTGTGTTCTTTTTCGTGGCAGAGGAGCAGGTATTTATAGTAGAGGTAGTGGTGACCTAATGGGCTTAAAATGAGGTCCAAAAATCTCAAACTTCGCAAGCTTCGCTAGGCGAAGGAATTGCTCGCCTAGCGAGCAAACTAGGTCTGGGCCTTTTCCTGGATCTGACGCTTCGCTGGGCGAGTGTCATGACGAAGCGTTCGCTAGGCGAAGGGATTGCTCGCCTAGCGAGCAAGCTATTCTGGGCCCCTTTTGGGTTGGGCCTGTTGTAAGCTGGGCTTTTGTTCACTTGATGTCGGTGCCTTGCAGAATAAGTCGGAGGGTCTTGAGAAATGCTTTGTAATACCAACGGGCAAATTTTGGGGTATGACACCCGTCAACGAGAACAACTTCACATTCCCCTTCGCAACAAAGTAAGTTTATCTTATTTTTTCCACTTGCTTAATTTATACTACAACTAACTGTAAATAATTTATTTTAACTCTTTTCGGTTTAGGTGGTCTGTTCTAGGGATGAACTACAACAAATGTCCCAAACACACTATAATAGTCTATCGAAATCTTATAAACCACCTTGGACTAGACGATGTATTACAACTAAACAACTCATTAGAATCTAAAATTTGTTTTAATGTCACCAATTTATAAATCTTCTAATAATGTATTTTTCCTATACAATTTATTTGGAGGTCGTATCTGGGTCTAGACCATGAGGTTAACCCCAAGGATGATGCAACTTAGACAGCAAAAACATGAAACATCAGGTTCACTACTATAGAGATGCACCAGAGTGATCGTGTCAAATTGCAGTTTGGTATGCAATAACAAATCCCCGACCTCCGACGTGTTTGGGACAATGGCATCAACTAAGAGTCGATGCCCAATGGAGTTATTCCGATTGGAGAGAGTTCACTAGGGAGATGTGTTGTCAATGGAAGAATCGGTATCAACACATCTTAAATGAACCTATCATACAGGATGCTAGACCAACTCAAAATTATATGAATTGGTATAGGTCGGTTACAACGAGACATTTTATGTCTGACCCGAGGTATTTGATCGACCCACGCCAACGAGTTTCGTCATTATATGTCCAATAATAAACCCCCGCCCAACAACCTACCCCACACTATTAATAAACCCAACAACAATGTCAACCCATCCAAACCCAAAGACCAACCTTACAACATCACCATACGAGATGCACACAAACACCAATAGAACATGATTACGAACCCACAAACATCCAACCATGCAACCAATTCATGCCACACACCCAAACACAAAACCAAGAGCATGACCATACCACCAACAACCATATGCTGCCACCACATCTTACTATAGCCCTGATGATGCATATGATTCCATCCCATCCCACCATATCCCCCAACCAATGTACACCAAACATCACACCACAAAAGCACCAAAACACCACATCGCCAAAGCATCCAACCACCACATGCCTTTCAAATACCACAAGAATCATTACTCTATTTCCAAAATAATTTAATGTCCCAATTCAACCAACCCCGACCATCCTATCAACATGTAACCCAACCAACACGACCCAACCACGACAACATGGACACCCAACTCAATTACAACAACACCGATTACTAGGGATATATGATCAAAGATTTGTTAGATGACACTAATATCCCAAGAACCTTGCATGAACCACATTTGGCTCGGGTGAATACTAGGAGTCCCCAAACACCTCAGAGAAATCTTGGGAGACCTCGAAGGCAAACGAATGCGCCGAAGTGTGGAACCGGTGGACGTTACGATTGAGTGGGTCATTAAATTTCTATCAAATTGTTGTGTAATTCTATTTGATGAAATAATATTATAAGTTATTTCTTTTTAAACATTTATATTATTTTGTTGTTAAAATAAAAAATAAAAAATAACAAGACAACACAATAGCCACTGCCTATGGTGCATGCTCATAGAGGATGCATGCCTGCGCCATATTTAGTGGCATGTGTACAAAAGATGTGTGCATGCGTCATTGGTTCTGGCTACTCCTTTTGTGGATGTTTTTTTTGTTTGAAACATGGTTAGTTTGATATTTTTTTTGAAAATATGGTTATTTTAAAATTTTGTTTTAAAAAACATGGTTATTTAAAAAAAAAATCTAAAACATTAATTATATATTTTTTTGAAATAATTTTTTTCTAAATAATGTCTTAAATCAAAATATCAGATATATAGGATCTGTATGCGAATGGCCGTTGAATGTGCTCGAGATATAGCTACAAGGTTAGTACTCTGACGCTCAAGTCAGTATGTGAAAGAGTATAGAGTATTCAAATTATATTTGAAACTCGTTACCTGAAATGACGTCATTCTCTATATATGAGGTAAAGGGATAACAATCTCGCTATCATTCAAGCGTGGAATGCGGAAGACTGTTAGATGTTCTCAAGGTGTAGATCTCTTACAAAGAGGTACATGATGGTCCAGTGGTCAGAGGAAGTTTCTAGAAGCTCGATCGCGTATTCGGTTGGATTAAGATTTATTCCGAGATGATCTTTATCAGGGTGGTCAGACTAAGTTAGATATGACTGGCCTAAAATAGTTTTCCTCAAGCCCTCATACATTGAATATCAAATTGAGGGTTTTAGAGAATTTCATCCCCGACTGTCAACCACCTTTTTCCGTATTTTTGTTGTTTGGAACGTCAAACGTCTATTAAAAGGCGTAATTATGATCATTCTTGGGAACTGGAACACTTGAATGTTACATGCGATAAATATGATCATTGATATGACACATTTATTTCTATACTGTCAATACATAAGTATAGGAATAACTAGGGTCACTTCCTTTTTAGACCTTTTTTTTCCTCTTCACTCTTGAGCGGTTACTTCTTTTATCCTCAAAATTTTTGCCTTCTTTTTATTGAGATTATTAATGTGACGTGGCTAATAAATTGCAAAAGAACATGAGAAGGAAATCAATGAACCCATCGTGTCTGTGGGAACGTTCCATATATTCTTTGACTATTTCTATTTTTTACCTAAAAGGGGAGTCTGAATAATACTTTATTTGAAGTAGCATAATCGTCGCTTTGGGATCTCACTATTCCTAGTGAAGATGAGAGGATATATAATGAATATGGCAACTTCACCACCCCCTGTACTAATAACTTTTCTCGGCCTTGGGTGTACATTTTCCTTTAACCACCTTTTAGGTTGGTGTCTTTAACTATTTGATGGTGGTTCCTTCATAACTCCGTATGTCGGGTTGGGCGTACGTGAAGAACTATTAGTACTAATGTGAATACTTGAAAGGGAAACCTTCAATTGTCATGTTCTTTCATCTCTTTCATTACGGCCGAGGGACTTCAACCTAACTAAGAGAATGGGAACTAGTCCTTTTAGTGCCAACGATACAAATTTTTGAAGATTTTTCTGGCCTGCCGCCCTTTGCAGACTAATTCTTTTTTGTCACTCCTCTTCATCCTCAAGCTCACGCGACCGTCTGCAGGGTTGAGTCATGGGTTGAAGGTAAGTGAAAACCTCTATTTCCTCATTGCTTCTTGATGGTGCACTTTCTCCTGGAGAACTATGCCTACGTCTATGGAGAAAGAGATTTTTCTGCTGGGGATTCCTTCCAAAAGAAGAAACTATTGAAAAATTTTAACCGCCTGGGTTATCTCGGAGGTGTAGTTCCTTTGACAGAGACCAATAAAAAACTTTGAAATGTTTGATAGACGTTTCCTTGTTGATAGGATCTCCATCCTTTAAGGATCGACGGAGTTTCCTTTTGTAAGTTTAAAATTTTCTTTTCCATCTATTATCGGGTTTCTCTTTCTTTGGTTGCGTATTTGAATAATAGTCATGTTTCCATGTAGATGTAATATGGGATATAGTGAGGATTCAGGTCCTGAAGCGGGAAATACAATCGCCTAGTATGGTGGTAGGCTCTTCTCCCTCTTCAGAACCTCCTCATAATGACTCTCTTTTGCATACTCCTCTAAGTTTAATGACGAGTCCCGAGTCTCGTCCTGGTACTTCTAGAGACCACCAGGACTCAATATTTGATAATGACTGGACGTGTTTTCCAATCTCTTTGGGAAAGATCTAAGGGAGGAGTTGCACAATCTGGCGTGGTATGCTAAGCGAGCTTCTGTTGCTCTTACTCTAAACGAATTCGAGATCTGGGAAGCTCTTTGGATGAGCCATGTGCATGATGAAAAACTCCAACTGAAGAGGAGAATTAACAACTTGAATTTCCAACGGGATACCTATTTAAGGGAGCCACAAATATTTTCTACCTATTTGCAAGAGGTAAGGGAAGTCTTAGCTCCATTCAATTTTCCTGGTTCTGCGGGTAGTCAGGTGATACATTTAGTGAGAATGATGGAAAAAAAAATGGAGGTTCTTGATTTCTGTCAGAAGGAGTTAGAGCTTCTTCGCAGTCAAAACGCTTCTTTGACCCAAAAATTAAAAGAATGTGTTTTCGTGAACCTTGGGATAGTTACAAAGTCTTTTGAGAATGCGTTGCAGCAGGTGGAACATTTTCATAGTCCACTAGTTATTTGGAAAAGCCTCAAGCTGTTCAACTCACCCATATTTATATACTGTGGCAGCTGAATGACTCATGACTGACTATGAACAGATATCACAAGATCAACAGTTATGTTTCCACTTATGAATTCACACCCACTTAAGTGAACTTAAGAACTCTATAAACTACACCACACCCTAGTTGGTCACGTCATTTCACGTTTCATGAATGGGCGATGAAGCGTCTCAATGATGGAACTGTAATAAACGTGCATGTTCCCCATCATTTTTCAAAAGCTAATCCCAAGTGATTATGCTCTACTCTACACCAGACCAAGACACAAAGGTTGATCAAATGACACTTAAGGTTTACCTTAGCTTCTTCAGTGCTCGGCAAAGCCTTAGGAACAACTGTTGTGGATCGACAAAGGTCCAGTGGATCAAGGCCTAATCTGTCATAAGCACACTCTACTCGACTATACATATACAGTTTACTTGCCATGAGAAAGTACACAATATCTGATCTCCAATTTCACTGTATTCTTCTTGAATACTAAACTTACTTGAATGCTAGAGTGCTAACCATGCAGGTCCACCCTGCATCATCATAAAGGAGATTGGAGCCACCGCCCAATATTAGCTTCTCATAATTTATGGTTCCTTCGAGAGGTAGAGCATCCATTTCTAGTTCCTGAATAGGAACATGGTCCTATTTTGAGACTCGCGACATTATAAAGAGAATGTAATCCCATTTTAAGGAAGTTTCAATACAAATATGGTGTAAAATGAGTGTGGATCGTTGGATGAAGACCTCAGGCCTCCGAGGAATGATAAATATGTTACTAAAATTACCAAATATGGTGATGACAATAAGTGTAATGTTTAACTATACATGGTACCTAAGGTTATACAATATAGATAAAGACATTGTTTCCTAATCATACACGTGGAAGAGTTTCCTCAATAAAAATTGCAAAGCTTCTTTAATTTCTAAAGTAATGGTACACAAACTTAATAATAATACCAAGATGAAGTACTTGGGTGAAACTGAAATACTTAGATGTCATGTATTTAAGGAAAGACATATTTCTAGAAACATTATTATACTTGACATTGAGCCTCTGATTGTTGATGGTACTACTGCATCTATGCCTACTCACATTGGTGACACAACTCTACTTGAGCATATTGCTGTTAAACCTATTACACCTATAACCACTCAAATAATGCTAATGGTGTTAATACTTTTATTGATGTTAGGATCACTCTTACTAAGTATGGTGCATCCAAAGCACCAACTTTTGTTAAGCGTATTGTAGTCAAACCACCAATTATTGATCATGCGAGTGTGTGCATTTAATCAATGCATGTCTTATTTAATTGTAGTTGTCATACCCTAATTTTGTCCTCCCCATTTTCTTTTTTCCAATTCATCTGCATTGCACACATTACATTTTTTTAATTTGATCCTTGAAAGTCAAAGTTTCAAGATTGATAATTTTCATCCCATTGCATTTTGTAATTTGGTCATTTTAAAGCCAAAACTACATGAATAAAATGCCATTCTCAACCAAACGTTACTTATCATTTCATCATGAACCCCATCATTCATCATTCAAAATAAATAAAAGACCAATTTTCATTCACCATTAACATCTCATTATCATAAATTTGTCATTCCAATTTGAAAGAAAATAAGGTTTAGGTAGAATTCCAACCACCACCTTCCATTGCTTTTCCCCCCCACATATGCACTAAAAAACTGTTTGTTCAAAATTGTATCATCATTTTTTAAGTCAACATTGTTCCATGGTTTTCATCCATATCCCATCACTTATAAAAAAGAAGCCAAAATACAAAAAATGAAACAGTCAAGTTTATCATTCCATTACATCTTTTACCATATTAATATCATGACATTCATACCATCATGACATCACACCCACATGAACCATAAACCAACGTGGAATTGGAATTGAAAAACAAACTTCAATTTGAAATTAAAGAAAAAACAAGCATTTGAATGAAAGTGATTTTATTGAATAAAATAAAAATGATACACATGAGTTTACGTCCCTGTTACATTGCATCCCATTATATGACCTTCACTATCCCCCTTACATACATAAGTGAAATAAATAAATAATCTGAATTCAATACATAAAATGAGATGTACATGTGTGAAGCACACAACTTGCACCATAGTTGTAGGCTACACTCCATCATTTACATCAACATCCCAACCATCATCCATGGCCATGCACACTCATCATACATCCATAATCACATTTTTCACACCTTCATAGAGTCACACAAATCACCCTCAATCACACTTTCATCACTTCATTTCAGACACCTACATTCTCCCTCTAAAATTCCTCACATAGATTCCACTTCATGCTCAACCTTACTTATATAAACAACCATTCATTCATTGGTTAAACACATACAAAATTGCCACAAAACCCCTGCAGAATTGCTTGCGAACCTCCATACAAACACCTTTAATAACCTACCAAATCTCTGCAAAACACTCAAGCTCAACCTTTGTGAGTGCAACTTTCTGTTAGATGTATTTTGTATGATGTCAAAACTAGGATACTTTAAGGTTTATGTACATTGGACAGTACCCTATGAGTCTAGTTGTGCATTTTAGCATTAGGAAGCATAACAACATGTAGGAAAATGTTTAGAAAAGTTTCATGCATCAAATAAAACGTTTCAAGCATAAAAAACTTATTTTCATGTGAAAAACAACTATGTGTAGACACATACGCTCTATAGGTCGACACATAGACATAAATTTTCTCTATAGGTCGACTCATATGTTTTTCAGGCCGGCTCATATACATCATTTTTAAAGCCTGTAGGCTCTATTTGATGTGTCGCCTCAACAGGTCGTCACATGACCTATACAGGTTGACGCATGACTTCTACAGGTCGACTCATGCATCATATGTGTCGACACATGACTTACATAGATTGGCACATACATTAGAAATCTTGAAAAGTTGCATCGTTTTCTATTCCTTTTGCATTCCTTTTTCTTCATACTTGCTTACATATATATACTTCATGCAAGCATCATTTTTGAGCAAGGTTATAGAGAAAACCCACACGAAATTGGGACTTAAAAGCATTGTCATCATATTCAACCTCATTCTATGCATACACACAAATAACTACACATAATCATTCTTTGTTTGGGTGCCATCTAGAATTAAGGTTGATAACATCCAATTTAAGATTGATCGAATTGTAAATTGGGTTGAGATCTTCGAGGGTTTCAAATAAGAAAACCAATATGGGGTTTTCCTTCAAGACCGTTTAAGGATTTGAAGGTTTTGGACAAGATTATGCAATTTGGATCTGATCGAGTGAAGGCTTTAAAGAACGAAAGGTTCTTGCAAAGGACTAACGTGGAACTAGGATCACTTTGGTAAATCTTGGGTTATAACAATTCGTGGTTTGGATTCGGTCAAGTAAAATCTTTGAAGAACAAGGGGTTTCTTGTAAAGAAGTAGCGTGATACGGTGAATCAAATCGGAATTGTTGGGTTACTTGATCAAGCTTTGATCAAGGGAAGATAAGGTGTCAGAATTAACCTTAAACTTAAGGAGGTTGATTCACCCACATCGAAGCCTATCGTATAACAACCTCTAATTCACCCACATCAGTCCAACACAGAAGAAAGAATGAGGTTCACGGAAGAGGAGAAACAAACATATGTGGAAAGAAAGAAGACGATGAGGTAGAAGAGTAAATTGAAGACGTACCTGAAGGTTGGAGAACTCATCGGAGTTCTCTCCAGAATCCTGGGAATTCTAGGTTTCGGTGAGGTTCATTTCCTTGTTTTCTTTGCTTTCCATGTAGCTCCACGCTTGTTTCATGCATGTTTGCTCCTTTTCTACTTCTAATTGTTGTAATCGCCGTGTAAATCAAACAAATTATTAGAAAGAGGTTTATGGTTCGTTTTAGGGCTAAGGGCGATTTGCATTATTTTTATTGGATCTTTTTATTTGAATGCAATATTCGTAATCAAGGAGAAAATTTGGTAGGGGTTAGTGTTGATGGATTATAGCTTAAGGGATTTTGTCCGAAATTTGGAAATTAAGATGATGAACATTCATGTGTTCATCCTCAGTTCTTTCTCAACCACTACACTAAATCCAAAAAGGTTCAAAAGAAAAAGTGAAAATATGTTTTGAAGAGAGAAAAGAGAGAAAATGGAGTTGAGAGAGTGAAGAAAAGAGGAATTTAGAATCCACATGAACCCTTCACACGTTTTTGTCCATTCTCTCATCACGCCACACTGGTCCCACGTGGCGAAATTCCCAACCGTCAGATGTGCTTACCTAATATTATGACTAGGGGTCCCATGTACAGACCCTCACCCTATTTCCATGCTCCCTCTTTCATTGGCAGTTGGATCTAATGGAGTGATGATCAAACACTCATGATTGAGTCAATGTATTAACTCCTTTGACCCCCTTGCTGGGCCAATGCCTGTAACACCTTTATAAACCCCACATACAATTATCGTACATTTTAATTAATAATCACAACCACAAGGGTGCTGCACACACCAAAAACAGATCATGCTCCATAACACGCCTTAAAAAATATCACATAATACCTACCATTGTCTGCTCACCTTCACTTAGGGTGTCATTGTAGCGAAATCATCACCAAATTAAATCAAATATTTAATAATCACAATTCAGGAAATTAAATATCATAACTTCAAACTTTAAAACATCATAACAAGAGTTGTATTGTTCAACTTATCACCATTTAAAAAACCTCATTAATCATAATCACAATTTCAACAAGACAAAAGAAATTAGAGTAGATGTTCCCAACCCGATGTTACATTGACCAGAGAAAAACCTACTAAAAAAAGACAACTAATAGGAAGACACTCCAATAGCTACCTTCTACTTACTACAACAAGCTACTCCTGAGTATCTGCATGATGCCATGTAAAGGCTACATTCAAATAAAAGGGGATGAGAATTCATTTCAATAATAAATGGTATAACATGAAGAATAGAGTACAACATCTACATAGTCATGCACAATAATATATCACATTCTCACACCCAATTCATCATAAACATCATACACGACAACATCTCAATTATCATCAACATCACATGCAACCATATCTTAATTATCATTAACATCATATGCAACAACATCTCAATTATCATTAACATCATATGCAACCACATCTCAATTATCATTAACATCATATGCAACAATTTCTCAATTATAATTAACATCATATGTAACCACATATCAATTATCATTAACATCATGTGCAAAATCTCTCATCCAAAAACACATAAACAACAATCAATACAAATCCAACACTTATGCAATGTACTCAACACCGATTCGACATGCATGTGGTACCAATTCTGAATACTCAGGTTCATCTCACTCCATAATCCCCACCATAGGATCGATTCCCTATTAGAACCAAAGCACACATAAATCTCTACCATCACCATATATAACGCTTCACTAATCCCCCATAATAGGAATTAACTACTCGCACCCGATCCATCATAATGGGATTGAGGCTCACCAAAACTCGTTACCATCATCATAGGTAACACTTCAATAATCCCTTATAATAGGAATTATCTAGTTGCACCCTATCCATCACCATAGGATCAAGGCTCACCAAAACTGGACTACAGCCCGTACACTATGATGCATGACTCTCAGTGAACATGTATTAACACATCAAGGTTCAAAGATATCTCCAATCACTACCATGTTATAAGTCCGAGTGTTAGCTTTCTAACGCTTCAAATAACATCAAAATCAGAATTACGGAATGAAAGTTATGACCATAATCGTCGGGATATGTCAACAATTCATTAACCGGACATATGAACAAAAACTTCACCAACAAAGTAAGCATATGAATAGTACTCAAACAATTCACCTATCACTATCATGTTATAAATCTGAGCGTTAGCTTTCCAACACTTCAACGACATGTCCTTTGGGTATACAGATCAAAAGTTATGGCCAAAATCGTCGAACAATGCAAAACAATATTATGGCAGTTATGTGTCAACACATAACATCTATAGTTCGACACATAACATCTATAGGTTGACACATATACTCCACTTTTAAAGGCAATACATTATGTCCTATATGATGACTGTATGTGTCGACTTATGACCTATACAGGTCGGCACATGACCTTCATAGGTCGACCTATAATGCAAAATTTTCTTAAAAATCAGTTTTTAAACCATCCAAACACTCCCTCATGTGCCAGAAACTTATGCTACAAAAGTCCACCAAATAAAATCCAATTTCTCATGATTATAGGTTCCTAATTCATCAATTACTCCATAGTTTTCATGAATCAATATCATAGCACAACATATCATCATACTCATCATCTTTAAGTCACCAAATAACCCAGATCAAGGTTAAAACCTTCAAACATCAATCAATAGTGTAACATCATCAACAACATCAAACAAACATATGTATACATAGTATATATGGACTCTCCACCAAATTCATCATACAATCAACAATTATAACATGGAAACCAAAATTTAGATCTAGAACACCCAACCCTAAGGAGGTCAAGGGTTCCTCCATTCTACCCTTCTACCATACCCTTTACTATTGGAACAAGTTCCCACCCTTATCTGAGTTTCTTACAAAAATTCTGAAGCGGAACCTTCACTCTCTTCCTCTAGATCACCCTTAGCCTCTTGCCCTAGCCTTCCTTCTCTTTTCTCCAAATTTCTACGTACGGTGCAACTTCCGATTCCTTTTTCCCAATTCCCTTTTTTCTAGTAACCCTCTTTCTCCCAAAAGACTTTCCCTATTCTACCCTCAACTTAACCTTGTAATTACCACATTGCCCTTAAAACCTCTAAACCCTCTCTATTTCTTATTATTTAATTAAATAATAAATTAAATCATTCTTTTAATTATCTAAAATAACTTTAAATTATTCTAGATTAATCTTATGGTCACAACCCCTTAAATATCCTCCATCTCGAGGACACAAACCCCACCAACACCTAACAACAAAATAATCATAAAAATACACAATTAAATCAAAATGATTTACATAAAATAAATTACTAAAATTGGGGTGTTCCAATGCCCTTTCGGGCCATCACATGGCCATGTGCCAAGTGTTATTCGCCCCTCCCTTTGCTTCTTAGCTTGCTGCATGTTTGTTTAGTTTCTTAGTTGGGCCTTTGGTCCACTCTTTTGTTTTTTGCATGTTCATCACTCTCACCATATGCTTGCACCACCCTCCATTATTATTTTATTTATTATTTTTAATTATTTATTTAATTTTTTAAATTAATTAAATAGTTAAATTATAAATAAAATCAATATCTCTCTCAAAATAAATACTCTTGATCAAAATCAAGATTCCTAAAATCAAATTCAAACTAGTTTCCATATCAAAATCAAACTTTTTTCCTTCAAAACAACGCGTATAAAAACACTTAATCTCATTAAGTTCTTTTCAAACTTTATTATTTAGAAACCCTTTTTCACAATAAAGAAACGATTGAAAAAAGGATTGGATGAACGTACTTAAACCTTTTTTTGCAATAAACCTTTTTTCCTCGAGTATTTGGATGATGGTTGTACTTAGCCTACCATTCAAGTACTCGTCATCCGTTTCAAAACACATTAAATAACCAAATCTAGTTCATTCTTTCGTGGAGGAAAAAGATTAGTTGGACGTAATTATTCTCCATAGTCCTGTATATTTGTGTGATGGCCTTACTTAGTCTCCCACGCAAATATTCGCCATCTATTAAATAAATGTGACTTAATTCACCTAAAAAATTTCATAAATAACTTGGATTAAAAAGATTAGTTGGACATACCTGTCCTCCCTAGTCTAGAGTATTTGGATGATGGTCGTACTTACCTTACCGTTCAAGTACTCATCATCCACTCAAAAACATACTCAACCGATCAAACTTATCTTTTCTCGCCCTTGTTTGATCAAAAATATTTTCACAAATAAACAATATTTTATCTATTCTATCACGAAACAAACAAGCGCTTAATCCACCTTCGCGCGAGCATTCAAGCAACGTTTAAGCTCTAGAATGTGACCTAAACATTCATTCACTAAAATAAACCAATAAATACATGGTTTTCTACAAAGAATTACGTAGCTTTGAGTTCCCCATCGCACCTGGGGTTACGTAGGAGCGAGATTCAACATTTTGTCAAACACTATATCAAAAAATTTAAAATACCTTTGTCTTTCCGAGAACTACGTAGCTTTGAATTCCTCATCGGACATGAGGATACATAGTAGCAAGACTCACAATCTTGTCAAGCACCCTAATAATTTTTTTTGCGCCCATTTCGTTTTCCTTTTCATTATTTCAATAACTATAATAAAAAATAACGAAAACTAACATTCTATTTGCAAGACTACCTGAATGGTTCTCGTTGAGTACAACGAATGTGACGGGTGCTAATACCTTCCCCCCAGATAACCCACTCCCGAACTTGAATTTGGTTGAGACGACCATTTTCTTTTTCTTTAAGGGTTTTATCGATATTTGCCTTTCTTTTTGGAATAAATAAATTTCGGTGGCGACTATGTTATTATTTCGGGAACGCGAACGCTCATGGTGATTTTTTGCGTCGCGACAGTACGGTAAGTGAAAGAAAACATAAAAAGAAAATCCACATAAATCTAGAGAAAGTGATCAACTGAGAAAATTTAAGACATATGTTGTTATTGTTTCTAGAAAAGATGCATCTGATCCACTATTACTTATAGAAGAAGAGGAAGATAATGATCCAATTTCCAATGAAGTTTATGAAACTAATCCAAAGCTTGACAGTTGTATGAATTCCATTAAGAAATTAAAGACATGGTATAAAATTATCAAAAGTCTCACACAGTGAATACATTTAAGAAGATGTTGATCTTTGATCTATTTTGTAATTATAATTTTAGATTTTATAAATATATTTTTTCATCATTTCCATATCTTTGACCATGTGTTTTGGTAATAGTTTTGAACCTTTTTCATTTTAGGAGTTTATGAACATCTTTTGGTTTTGTAAATTTGCTAGATCATGTGTATGGACATGTTTGAATCGTGATTATATTAATTTTCTATCATCTATATATGAATTTAGATCAAACTTCATGAAAAATGGTTTATATTTATAAGGTTGACAATAATTGATATGCTTATATCAAATTTAAAGTAGAACATCAGTCATATTTAGGCAAATCCATGGCTAAATTTAAGCAAAAATATGGAAAATGTATTGCAAAACCATGTCAAAAAAACTAGAAAAATTAAGTTGAACCTTTGCCCAATTTTAAAATGATATTATAATTGTATCAAATTTAAAATAAATTATTATAGTTACATTCAACTTACATATTTCTTAACAAAAGGTTAACCAATGTTGCATTAATGAAATAATATACAAGTACAACATTCTTCAACAAAATGTCAATCAAAATACAACCTCCAACAACATTAATGTCTTATTTTAATCAAGAACAACATCAATAATTACATTTAATAATAAAACATATGTTCAACATCAAAGACAAAACAAGACAACAATTTCATTTTTCCTACAAATCTTTCAACATTAAATTTCTTTTACAATTTGTTGTTGTTATTCTTTGAATATTTTAATGATTCCATTGTAACTGCAAAAACACAAGCATCGTCTTTCTTACTCCAAATTCTTAATTATTATCATCTTTGTGAATGTTACAACATTCTTAGTCATTCACATCATAGTCCATGTCTTCATCCCATATAAATAGGTCACATGTATCAATATCCATACTATCAATGTAGTTATAAGTTTCACACAAACATGTCAAAAAGGACATCTCCAGAAAATATCACCCTTGTAGGACCAATCTTACATTGGCATGACACCATGAAAGCACAACAAACATATAACTTACTAGTATGAATTTTAATAGAAGAATTTGATAATGTTTTTGATTTCATCTCCTGATCAATTTGAGAACGGGTTCATCTTGTTTTGGGTGAAGAATACAACATGATAATGTTGATAGAAAATTAATGATAAATTTGAAAATGGTGGCTAGAAAATCAAATACTCAAGACAATGGTGGATGGCTGAAAGGTCAATGGAAAAATGGTAGAAAGTCGAAGAATAGTGGAAGGTCGAACAATAATGGAAGGTCAACGATGGAAAAATGTTGATGATGGTCCACAAAGAAGATGATATAATTCATGGATTGCTAAGTTTTTTTTTCTTCTAATTTGAATTTATGTTTATTTGAGTCATTACACAATGACAATGCCTAATCATCACCTAGAAAGCATTGTTTCACTAAAAAAATGTCACAATTACTGTCACATAATTTGGCGTTAGTTGTGTTGGAATAAGGTTTATTCATATCCCTTGGATTTTGATGATAACAAAGTACTTAGAGAACAAATGGATATGCTAACATATGTTCAAATATGCAGGATCACAAGCTTAATATTCAACTATAAATAGACTGTTAAAAAAATACATGGAGAAGAAAAGTATCTCAAATTTTGGAAGATCAAAATTTGATGACTTTGAAGGATCAGACTCTAAACGAGGTGGTCCTGCCTTTGAAGGTTCAGACTCTGATCATAGAGTTTCAACCTCTGATGATAACTTAGACTCTGAAGGTTAAAGGTGTCTCTTATCCGTACATTGTACCAAAAACAGACTAGTATTGTGAAAGCGCCCGATTTTTGAAGAGAGTCAACTGGGGTATCATTTTTCAAGGCTTAAGGAATGATGATGTGATCTCTTAAGTATGTTCTACCTTTTGGTAGATACCTAGTACTTCGAAAGGTGTTGTGAATAATGCCTTTATTTAGTGGACAATACTTCTAACCAGATACATTCTCCAACATCTCTCTTGGCATGTTTCTCTACGAAGTTAACTATTATGCTCAACCCTCTAACGACTCTTTCTCTGCCTCTATAAAAGGAAGCTGAAGATTTGAAGGAAGGTTACAACAATAAAATATCGGAATATCAAGAGCATAACTTTGTGACATTGTTTTATAATTGTTATTGCATAAGATCTTGAGGTTTATTATCTTTGCGTATCTTATAAATCTTAAGAGTTAAGAACCTTTGTGGTTGTTGTACAACTACTATACTTTTGATTAAGAATCAAAGTATAATTGTTATCTTTTATACTAAATTGATTGTTTAAAGTAGAGAAGGTGTCTTGCAAAAGTTGCTCGAGCAGTGAAAGTCTTATACTTGTGTGTATAAGCAAATGAAGTCTCTTGCCTGTGTGCTTGAGCATTGAAGTTTGTTTCAGGTGTGATCGAGCATAAGTCTCTTGCAGGTGTGCTTGAGCAAAAGTCTCTTTCAGGTGTGATTGAGAAAGTTGAAGTCTCTTGCAAGTGTGCTTGAGTAAATGGTAATTAGTCTGTTTATAGTAAAAATCTCTTGTTAAATAAGGGGACTGAATTACTCTCAGTTGAGAAGAGGAATCAGGATAAATCTTTGTGTGTTGATTTACTTGCTTCTGAACTTTATTATTCTACTGCTTACTATTATGTGTTGTGACTCTGAACTTGTTCAGAATCTGAAACTGTTCATCTCACCTTCAAATTGAAGTTAACACAGGGGACAATTATTCGAGAGATAAAAATTTAAAGGAACCAATCTTCAGAAGAAAAATAATTTAACGGGATTAAAAGTTAATGCTGAGATATTTATACTACCACAAACAATTTAAACCTTCTATTTAATTTCTAAAGTTTCAAAATAATTCTCAAATAAACCCTCCATATTATCATCTAAGCAAAAACACATTTTATCCCCTCTAAATTAATTAAAAATCCTATTGATACAAGCTTTTTATTAGTTATGCAACTTTTGGTACATTTGCAAAATTTCTATTAAGTTTTTCACATTGTTGCATGTAAATATTAATTAATTAACTAATTAATAAAAGTAGTTATATTTATGCTTTATTTTATTTATGATATCTTCATGTTGATAAAAAAGTAAAAAATATTATGCTCTTTATGTTTTTCAACTTAAAATTTTAAATAACTTTTGTGACAATGGATGATATTGAAGCTATAATTTTAAATATATCTCTAGAAATCACAAAAAAAAAATCTAGTTCCCTTATTAACAAAATTGCCTTTATTCCACCAAATTATGAGTCTACTAATTTATTTATGCAACAATAAATGGTAATATTTTGGTCAATAGAAATAAATTATGAAATTCAAGGATAAATTTTAAGATGTGATTTTTGTGAAGAAATATATAAAAATGGTTGTTATGAAACATATTCTTAGTATGTTTTTTGTGGAAAGAATTTTGTATATTACTATTGTAAGCCATATCTCTCTTGTGATTTTTCTGGGAAGAATCATCGATATGAAAATTATGAGAACCTATGTTTCATTCTAAATGTAGAAGAAGAAGAGTTTAAGTATGAGTAGAATATACCTAGAGAGCAGAAGAAATTTGAAGTTGAAAAGAAAGACGGGGAAGGAAAAATAATAAAAATTAAGGATGATTTATTTTGGAAGAAAACTCAAAAGTTTCAACTTTGGTGAGGTGTACATGTCCAACAGGAAATTCATCAATAAAATACCATTTTATTTAGAAACGACACAATTAAAAGAAAAGAGATTTATGAAGTTTTAGATGTCTTATATGTCTCTTGCTCATCACCTACAAAGGACATGTAAACAATATCATATATCTCTCAAGTTCACTATCTGTTTCTTGTGTTATATATGTCAACTGGATAATGGTTAAGGCGTCAAGCTAATAGCATTAAAAAAACTCTTTTTGAGAGGCAACTCATAGTGATGTGGCCGAAGTTAATTCCACATGAGATAAAAGATCAAACCAAGTAATTTCTTTCATCAATATTGTTAAATAAAAGGGATAAATAAGAAATGAAGAAGAATTAGGTTGATAAAATAGACAATAAATGATTCACAATCATGAAGATTGATAAGTCAAAATAATTCACCATAATAGTAAAGATGTCATTGATAAGATTCAAATAAATTCTAATACAAGAATTCAAAGAAAAGCAGTTCCCTCACTTTTCTCTTAAAAGGAAAAATTAATTAATTTCAAAATGTAAAAATGTTTAATTATAACAATATTTTTCTTAAACCTAAATGTGTCATAAATGAAACATTTCTATAGGGTTATATTCCGTTAGAAAATATCTTTCTAAAATAAATGTAAGGAAAAAAAATCACCTTTACTTATAGATGACATCAAATAAATCTATATTAAAACTATTACAATCTCAAATTAAAACAAATAAAGAATAATTACAAACTAAATTAAAATGAATTACAATTCGTCCTAATGATTAAAATATAGCTTTTCTTCATCCTCTTGATTGACACTACTATAAAAAGCACATGCTACGACATCTATTTTACTACTGTTCATTGAAGAATCGTGGTGACATCTCCAAAATCAGGCGCTATCATTTTTATTTATATTTTAAATAATTTTTTTTACATATTATCACGGTTGGATAATGCAACGGGGGCGAAATTTCGTAAAGTTCATGAGTTTGAATCTAAACGTCAACAAATTTGTGATTTCTTAAATATTATAGTGACTCCATTCTTTTTATTTATTTTTAAATTAAATAAAAGCTAAATTTCACTACGGTTGGAATATTCAACCGTATATGTTTTACCTTTTTTTTAGGATTAAATATATGAAACCCTTGGCAAAGTGAGCAACATTTAGTTTACCCCCTTGTAATTTTTTTATTCTCTCATTGTAATATAAATATTCTATTTATTTAGCCCATTTGTTGATCAATAGACTATGAAATCTTGATATTTGCTGAGTTGATTGTCTAGGTGTCTTTTTATTAATATTTTCTTTTTTTATGTTGACATGTCATCATGTAATTTGCTGAGAATGTGTTTTAACCCCCTTTAAAATTGAGGGATCCCCAATTCCATTGTTTCCCTAATTCCAATCATTATCACTACTACAAATAATACTTTTTATGATAAAACTGTCACCTCACCCAACAAAAAACCAAGGTGCAAACTATAGACGCGCCACATTTTATTTTATTTTAAAAAAATATCATATATTCCCTCGGTTGAGCTAATAACCGAGAGTTAAAGTATTTAGAGGACACACATTCGAATCCCAACAACTATATTTGAACACCTTTTAATTTTTTAAAATTTGTTAAATTTTTTTTATGACTTATAACCTCAGTTGGGCTGAAAATCTAGGGGTAAAGTATTTAAAGGACATACATTTGAATCCCAACAACTACATTTTATCACCTTTTAATTTTTAAAATTTTTTCCTCATGATCTATTACTTTGGTTGAGCTAAAAACCTAGAGGTAAAGTATTTAGAGGACACTTCTTCGAGTCCTAGTAACTACATTTTATCACCTTTTAATTTTTTAAAATTTATTTATGATCTATTGCCTCGTTTTTGTTGGAAACCGAGGAGAAAAATAACATATTTTGTTTTTTATTTTATTTATTTATGACAAATTTGATGAAAAATTAAGGAGTGAATCTTTGTCGTCCATTTATAAAGTAACAACAGTTAAGATATTGTCAACTCATCATCCACATGAAACATTAGTGATCTGCGTGAAACTCTCACTAGTAAATCAAAGTATGAATGCCACAACTATCCATCTTGGATACAAAGTGCTGAAATTTAAACTTAACATATTGAAAACAATGATAATGAAAGCAAGACGAGAAAAATATTTCAAGGTTTGTTACTCAATGTAATATTTTCTCAAATAATTCATTGTTTAAAATGTTTAATGTTAGTTAAGAAAGTATGAAAGTAACTTATTAATGGTAATTCTAGTTGTATCAAATAAAATGTTTAATATTGTTGTTGTTGAAATTTAGTATTTAACGATTTTATTGATTTTGTTATTTGTTTTTGTTGTCGTTGTTGTTGAGATTTAACGTTTAAAGATTTTATGAATTTTATTGTTGTTGTTGTTGTTATTTTTGTTATTGAGATTTAATATTTAAGGATTCAATTGATTTTGTTTTTGTTGTTGTTATTGGTGTTGCTGTTAATGATGATGAGGACGATTTAGAATGTTTGCCAACAAATTTGATGCTTTGCAGATTAAAATGAA
The DNA here is from genome assembly GCF_024323335.1 of Lathyrus oleraceus. Lineage (NCBI taxonomy): Eukaryota > Viridiplantae > Streptophyta > Magnoliopsida > Fabales > Fabaceae > Lathyrus > Lathyrus oleraceus. Next base: position 96,262,584 of record NC_066585.1, read on the forward strand.
AAAAAATAGGTTAACACTAAAATTTTGTAAAAAGGACTTTACCCCTCTGTTATTGTTTAAAACTTAGGTAAAAAGTAGCGCAATTTTGAAAATAAAAAAAATGCAGTTGTTGTGGATCGAACTCATGACCAGTGTCACTTTTCCCCTCAATTATTTAAAAACCGAGGGATAAAGTGGCAGGTTTTCATGTCACTATTTGTTTCCTCGCTTGTGTAACAGAGGTTAGATCCCCTCCGCATCCGAGGTGAGATAGGGTTATTTGTAGTAGTGTGTCAAAGAAGGAAGACGAAGGAAGGAATACGAAGGAAAGATGAATGAAGACAAAGAAGGAAGACGCGGGAAGACGAACAAAGACGAAGAAAGAAAACCATTGATAAAGCAACTACTCCCTTACTTACTTAGCCAATACAAACAACCGTTTGTCTATAGGAGTGGGATTGAAACAAGTGGGAAAGAAGCTTATGCTTCTCTGAGATGTTTCATGTGTGAAGAGTTGGTTCACCGTGCGACTATTTGCAAGAGTGCAGGTGTTGGATAAGTCAGTGTTATTTTTCTTAGTTTGTTGAAGATGAAGATTCAAAGTTCATATCAACTGTTTCGATAAGTCAATGTAATTTCCATAGTTTGATGTTAGGGATAAGTTGCTTGTATCAGCTAACAAAGTAAGGGAGTTATTGGTGATCTTCTGGTTGTTTGTGATCTTCATTTGTAATTAGTTGGACGGTTATACCAATAGGTGCCAATTTTTGTATCATAAAAAGAACAACAACACACAATATATAAACATTATCTATCCTACAGTGACACAAAATAAATTCAACACACAAAATACTATTTTCACATAATGCATAAATCTTCTCTGACTCTTTCTTGCGCATTTCTCGCTCATGTGCTAGTGCATTTTCTAACTTTTTACCGTACATCTCCTTTAACTCTTTCTGTTAGGATTCACGATCCTGTACTAGTTTATATTCCAACTCTTTCTTTTAGACTTCCCATTCATGTGCTAACTTCTTATCAACGAGCTCGTCCATTTCTTTCTTTCGCAATTCTTAACTCTTTCTCGATGTACCAAAGAATAATCTTAGGCTAATGTCTTCTCCGACACCACGACACATCTATCATGCTCATTTGTTCTGATTGTTTCTATTAATATAACATGTCGTTCTTGTGGAATAAAGGAACCTTAATTGTCCATATCAACGAAAAAACCTAAACAACATGAATAAGATATCATTATTAAAGCGATTTAGATTACACACAACAAATTATACACAAAAAAAATCAAACATTAAATACTCTAATTGACAAAACAATTTACTTACAATATTCTCAGCAACTGCATGCGAGGCATTTGAAGTGAACTCTCAAATTGGTCTTTGTTGGACCCTCTTCCACTTCTCATGTCATGATGGTAGAGATTAGGCATGACAACGGGACTGACTAGGGATAATTTTTACCTCCCCAAATCTAAACCCAAATTCCCAAACAATCCTCTTTTCCCGTCCCAAACCCCAATGGAAATAGATAATTAAAATCCAAACCCGTCCCAAACGGGTTCGAATTTGGTTAGGGTATTCCCGTCTTGCCACCATCCATTTAGTGAAATCAAATATTTTAACAGTAATATTTATTTTTTCCAATTCAAACTACATTACAAATAATAAAATAAAACAATCTCAAAAAATTTCATAAATACATTTCAAATATTTTAAATAATAAATAACAATCAAAATATTGACTACACATTTAATATTCTAAACTATCAAAGCTAAATGATGAAGTATATAATAAAATAAATGGGGCGGTTCAGGGGTGGGTTCATGGTGGGTACACGTGATCCCGTTACCCACCCTATCCTTATGTTTTATAATCAGGGAAACCTCAAACCCGAACCCGAACCTAGTTAAAGCGGGTTTTCCCCGTCAAATCCGTGGTAGGTTTGGGTGTGTACCCATCCATTAGTACGAGTTATGTTGTCATGCCCAGTGGGATGGGTTGCGACCACCATGGAGTCCTCATATCACATTTGTTGTTTTTTCATTAATCAATAATTGCTGAAGTTTTTGTAACCCTCACGAGACAATCTATGAGGGTATTTGTTTTTTTTCCTTATTTATCTTTCCTTCACTTTTAACCTATTATAAACATGGTGAAAATCTTAATTTGCATGGTTGTATCTATAAAGCATAAGTATAGATTACTATTCAGAAGATAAGATTATTACTAACCAATAAATCAGCATAACTACAAGACTTGATAAACTTCTCCCAAAAATTCTTGTCAATATAATTATATTTCACAGTTGGATGCTCACGATTAGACTTAGGTTGTAATCATGCGTGAGTTGTGACTTAAATCCCCTCCAATGCTCATCAGTATAAGAGATCCGCATTTTCTTCAACTTATCATCATCAGTAAACTCAAAAATTGACTACAGTTATATCAATAAGTATGTATTAATAATTATATATAACTATATATCGAAGTCATACATGTAAAAAATACTATTGAGTCATGTAAAAAATACCTAAACGCCTGTCCTTATGTTTTTTTTCTTCAATTTTTCTGATACTTGGGTCCAATCATCTATCAAAATACTCACTTTGATGTGTCCAAAGAATGCAACATTACTCCTAAAAAAGGATTAATTCTCACCATAACAAGTACAAGATTTATCATTAAACTCGATCGACAATCCATCACCTGAGTTGCGGACTTTTGTTAATATAGTCATCAATGTATCACCTCTTTGTTTTTTTTTTCTTTTTCCCTCTATAGTATGAGTTTCATTTGTATAAGTTACGTCGTTAGATGAATATTCCAGCTATATTCAAAACAACTACAAAAGAAAAACAACACTATAACATTAAACCAATCTTAACAACAATAACACAACATATTAACCTTAAACATTCATGCAATAACATAACTAAACATTATCACCAACAATAAAAAAATAAACCTCTAGGGTTTAGGAACTAAACATCAATACCAACAAAAATAACAACATAGGCACTAAACATTCAACAAGTATAATATAGGCACTAAACATCATCATCAACAACGACATAGGCACTAAACAATAACAAATAAGCCTCTAGGGTTTAGGCACTAATCACCACCACCAACAACAAATAAACCTTTAAGGTTTAGGCACTAAACACGTCAACAAAAACAACTATATAATCACAACAAAACTCAATACAACACCACCAACAACAACATAAACAACAACAACAACAATATTAAAAAACAACAATAACATAAATGACAATAAAATTCAAACTTAAATCTCAACAACAACAACAATAACATAAACAAACAAATTTTCAACAACAAAAACAACAACAACAAACATATCTCAACAACAACAACAAACATATCTCAACAACAACAACAACAACATAAACAAACATATTTCAATAGCATTTTATTTTACATGCATATTAGATATATTTTACGTACCAAAATTATAATGAATAAGTCAAAGAGATAAATCATGTGAGTTTCGTCCTTCCTTCTTGCGAGTATCTTCGGGTTCCTCCTTCATTTTTCCCGCCCTTTTCATTGCTTTGTATATTTAGTCAAGAACGATAATGATGTCGTTTTTTCCACGGTTACTAAAGAACGATATTGATGGTAAATAAGTAATGTTGAACGAGTTGGAGATGAAACGATAAGATGGTTATTTTTGTTAATGGAAATGAAAAAAATGTTAGGGTTCAAATGGTTTCTCAATGCTAAATGTGTGTTTCGTTTCGTAAAGCAATGACAAATGAATAGACATGACAAGATAATATGTGTTTCTTAAATAAGAATATAAAATTTCACCACGGTTGGTTAAATCAACCGTGGTGATATGATATCTGTAACACCCCAAAATTTGCCCTCCTCATTCATGCATTCATTTAGCATTTCATATTGCATTTCATCATGTCAATCAGAATTAGATCCGAAAAAAAAAAAAAAAAAAAAAAAACGAAAAAAAAGAGAAAAAAAAAATTAAATAATAATAATTTTTTACAAAAAAAATAAATAAATAAAAATAATAATAAATAAATAAAATATAATAAATTTTTTTGGACTTGGACCTTTCTCAAAAGCCCACTAAGCTACCAATATTAGCCTATAAATACTAGAGTTTCATTGAAACAAAAGCTACACAGAAGAGGAGAAAAAGGAAGAGAAGCAAAATACTCTGAGGTTTCCTTGGAACAAAACCCTGAGGAAAAAGATAGTGAGAGAAGACCTAACGGAGTTCAGAGCAGCCTCCAAACCCCGAAGGGAACTCAACTACACAGAATCACCTCTGCCTCACATAAACCCTGAAGATTGTTTTGTAAACCTCACGGGTGCAACTCAATTTCAATCAAGCTCTCCAATCAGGTTTGCCTTTATTCCCATTACCTTTTGCTTTGAAGTTGAATACTCTGAATGTATGAGGTATGATGGATGAATTTCATTAGGTTTTTCGCCCATGGGTTTAATATGTATATGAATGTATAAACAATGCCTTGAATGTTTAACCGTTTAATTTTTGAGTGTATGCCACAGGGTTTGAGGTTTCTGAAACCATACTGTTATTCATGAAAAAAATGCTTATGGTGTTTCACTAACCCTTTTGTTGAGTTTTTGTGAGGGCTCACATGACTTTTGTAGGGATAACTTGCGCGGTTTCCCACTTTATTTGTGGGATAACCCCTGAAGGTTCATTCCAATTACCTGTACTGACCCACTTTCTTTGATGATGTTAGTTTGGAAGGATCTCAGGGTTTCCCATTCCTCTAATTGCTGTTACTTCGGATCTTTATCTGCGTGGTACTTTTACATTTTTCCCGCATTTTACTGCTTTCCTAGCTGGAAGACCTCGATAGGAGGCAACGTTTGAGCCCCTTGGTGGCATTTTACTTTAAGATACATGTTTTGTGTTTTGTGTTCGTATCCCTGCAGGTAGCGCGGTTCCTTCGTCAAGGACTGCCTTTTTTCCCTCGAGCATCCCAAACCCTAAAACCCAAAGCAACACGTTAACTCCTTCTACTACAGGCGAGTAAGTCTCCAAAGGTCGAGCATCCGGTAGATTGCGTAGTGACGTCGTTCGTCCAAAACCCAATCCATAACCCCGTAGTTAGCCGAACTACGTTTTGCTCTGATTCTCAGGCCAAATGAGATACGTAGGCATAAGACGCGATGTCTTAGCGAGCACACATCCCCCAACCCATAGGTCAGCCGAGCTACGAAGACTCTGTTTCTCATATTCAGATGAGATACGTATGCAGTGGATGCGACATCCGCGCGAGTCATTTTCATTTAACCCTTTTTTTTGGTAAACAGCACAAGATAAACCCACACCCTTTAGACAAGAACTACAAAAGTGGATCCCGTAGAGTACTACGGATGCGTAGGGGTGCTAATACCTTCCCTTCGCATAACCGACTCCCGAACCCAAGATTTGGTTGCGAGACCCTGTCTTGTCCTTTCCTTTTTTCAGGTTTACTTCGAGCGTTTTCTTTCCCTCCTTTGGGATGAATAACGCCCGGTGGCGACTCTTCTGTCTTTTTCTTTCGCCGGTTGTTTTTTCGCATTCCATTTTTCAGGTTGCGACAGCTGGCGACTCCACTGGGAACACTAAGAAGTTGACCTCTTGCTGGTCCATCTTCCCTAAGCGAGTCCCTCCTAGCTTTTGTAGTTTGTTTGTTTGTTGGGTGTTCATGCTTTTGTACAGTTATTTATTTACCTGCTTTACCTTATTGCATTGTGTACATATCATTGCTGTATCTGTTGGCTGGCTATGGCTGCTTGGTGATCTTTGTGAGATGAGTTCTATACCCGAACTCGAGTGCACTTAAGATAGGAGAATGGCATAGTCCTGTCAACTTGTGTGGAGTATTGCTTAGCGAGTTGACTTGCAAGCCCATTCACTTGGTGGAGGTCATGTTGAGATCAATAATGTCACACAAGTAAGTTGTGGTTAGACATTACTTGTTCCAATATAGACCTAAGAAGCCAAGGACCTTAGTTTACCAAACCCATCTTGGCCTATTCGTAGGACGTAGTGCGAAAGTCGTTCAAATGTAAGATTTGATACGATTGTTACGCGATACTACACTCATAAGAGTCTCTCTTGAGAATATTGTTGGAATACGAGTAGTCGTTCCTCTGATAATATCCGAAAGATGGGATTATGACTATGGGAACCTTTTGTATAACATGTTTGGCAGGTTTAAACCTTAGTACACTCCTTTTGGGTGGTTCTTAACCTAAACTCCATGCTCGTGACTTGCAACAAACCCTTGATTCATGGTTAATCCGATCAGGTATCCTTAATATCAATGAAACTCGGGTGTTGATAAGGTGTAAACCATAATCCACCAAAATGGGTGGTTGATATTAAGGATAACATGATCCATCCCATGACCTTTGTTTGGTGTGCTCTTAATTTCTCTCCAGACAGTGCAACCTGACAGATGTTCAAGCGGATCCATCAATTCTGATTGACATGCCTTTGCATTGCATAACATCATCTGCATATTTGCATCCAACATCTCATGCTTATTCATTTACAGGGTATTCCCTTTCAAAACAGGGGTGCCTTAAAACTGAACAAGCAGTGCATCGCATACCATGCATATTAACCCTTGTCTGTTTTGCATGTGTCACCGCAGTGTCTAATGTTTGTTCCCTGTATCAGGCAGTTATTGGTCCTAAGCGAGTCCACAGGTACCCGACAAAGGAAAATCGTCCACAGCTAGCGATGGACCAAGTACAGAAAGAGCTGGCTGATATGCGTGAAAGGATGGATCAGTTCATGACATTGATGACTGGTATGGCAGAAGGCCAAGCGAAGTTGAGGGAATTGGTTGAGCAACCGAGACCCGATCCGGAGGTGGAGATACCAAATGCCGAGGGAAACCCTGGTAACCCTGGGAACGCTGATAACCCTGTGAACACTAGTAACGCGGGTAACGCAAATGCTGATGGAAACCCGGGTAATGTTGGCAACACAGGGAATGTTGGGAATGGTATTGGTGGAAGATACAATGTGAATCAAGGAATTCGGATTAACGGGCACCCCGTTACTGAAGATTATCAGTATGATCAATTTTCTTTGCACGACGAGGCCCTCGAGACCACTCGCCGTATGGATGAGCTTGCTGAGAAGCTCAAATCTTTGGAGTCTCAAAATTCCTTAGGCTTTGATGTCACAAATCTTGGTCTGGTTCAGGGAGTAAGGATTCCTCACAAGTTCAAACCCCCTACTTTTGAGAAATACAACGGGGCTTCTTGCCCACGCACTCATCTCCAATCTTATTTGGGAAGGTTGGGAGCTCACACGGAAGATGAAAAGCTGTGGATGTACTATTTTGAAGACAGTCTAACTGGAGCTTCTCGTGAATGGTATTCTCATTTGTCTCGTACTACCATCAAGAGCTGGAAAGACTTGGCAGAGGCTTTTGTCAAGCAATATCAATACAACTTGGACATGGCTCCAAATCGGACCTTGTTGCAAGGTATGTCTCAGACTGCCAAGGAAACCTTTAGAGAGTATGCTCAGCGTTGGAGACAGATTGCTGCGTCCGTCCAACCCCCTATGTCTGAAAGGGAGATGGCGGACATGTTCATGAACACTCTTCAAGGCAATTATATTGAGAGATTGGCTGCTTGCCCGTCAATCAGCTTTGCAGAGATAGTAATTGCTGGAGAAAGAATCGAGAGTCTGTTGAAGATGGGTCGAATTCAAGACAATAGTGCTTCCAACTCATCAGGTCCCAAGAAACCGTTTGCTGGTAACGGTCAGCGAAGAAAAGAAGGCGAGACAAGCGCTGTGTATGCCGGCAAAGGCAGGGGTAGAGGACGCCCTAATTATTACCAAGATCAAGTGGCCGCAGTCACTATTCCAACACCTGTTCCTCAACCGCAATATCATTCGCAACAACAACCCAGGTACAACAATCAACAACAAGGAGGTAATCCGGGTCAGCAGAGACACTATCAACAACGTCCAAGGCAGACGGACCGGGTCATCGAGCCAATCCCAATGCCTTATTCAGTATTACTTCCCAAGCTGATTGACATGAATCTAGTTACATTGAGAACTCTGGCCCCACCAATTGATCCCAATAATTTGCCTAGAGGTTATGATGTCAACGCCAGATGTGCTTTTCACTCCAACGCACCTGGCCATACTACAGATAATTGCAAGGCTCTCCAGTTAAAGGTACAAGATTTGAGAGATGCCCAGGCTATCAATTTTGCTCTGGTGCCTAATGTTATCCAGAACCCGATGCCGGCTCACGGCGGGCAGGGGATTAATGCTGTCGAAGTGGTTGAAGCTGGTAATGCCCAAGGCTAGGGCAAATTTGTGGAGCCAGTCATCAAAGAAGACAAGTTTGGATTGGGGTATGCTCCGGGATCTCAGAAGAATGAAACCGGTACTCTCTCCAGCGGGGGTTTGGTTTCTCCCCACATCGTCAATGCTGCAGATGAAGACAAGGCTGACAGCGACTGTGACTTAGATAGCTGGATTCGCCCGTGTGTCCCGGGAGAAAAGCTCGACAATTGGTCGTCTGAAAAAACCGTCCGGGTTACTCTACTGAAAGAGTGATTTTTATTGTTTTCTTTTATTACATGCATAATAAAGTCTTACACTTTGCCCAAGGTGTAACGGCTCATTTGTAGGGCCATCCATTTAGTTACGTTTCGCAATTGTTTTTATCATCAATAAAGGACGGCTTTTGCAAACAATTTTGCGTTCTCTTTCTTTCAGTTTTTTTTACTTTTTACAAAACAAAAATGGCAATGTTTCTTTTTTCGTTTTTCCTTTCTTTTTAAAAAAGAAAATCTCTCATTCTAAGGTAAAGCATGATCCTCCATCATGCAGAGTCGACCACTCGGATCTCACTGCTAACGACACTGCTATGGCCAAGTATGACTTCGACAATTCTATCTATCAAGCCGAAGAAGGGGCTGAGGAAGTTTGTGAATTTCCTGAAGGGTTAGCCAGATTGTTGAAACAGGAGGACCGAGCTATTACACCTTATCAGGAGGTGATTGAGACCGTCAACATCGGTACCGAAGACGACAAGAAAGAGATCAAGATCGGGGCCAGTCTACAGGCCGAGAGGAAAGACCGTTGATCATGTACTTGACTGTGTTAGAAAGGTCAATGGGTTGTGTGCTCGGTCAGCATGACGAGTCAGGTCGAAAAGAGCATGCAATATACTACCTTAGCAAAAGTTTACCGACTGTGAACAAAGATACTCATTGCTCGAGAAAACTTGCCGCGCTTTGGCATGGGCTGCTCGCCGACTAAGACAGTATATGTTGACTCACACGACTCTATTGATATCAAAAATGGATCCAGTCAAGTATATTTTTGAAAAGCCATCACTTACCGGAAAGGTTACTAGGTGACAAATGATACTGATAGAGTATGACATCCAATACACTTCACAAAAAGCCATCAAGGGAAGTGTCTTGTCAGACTATCTTGCAGAGCAACCGATTGATGATTACCAACCTATGAGGTTTGACTTTCCTGATGAGGACATCATGTTTCTCAAATCGAAAGATTGAGAGGAACCACTCCCAGAGGAGGGGCCTGACCCTGAATCCAAATGGGTTATGATGTTTGATGGGGCAGTCCACGTCAATGGTCGCGGAGTTGGTGTAGTATTGATCACACCGGAAGGGGGTTCATATGCCATTTGATGCCAGAATAACTTTTCCCTGCACCAACAATGAAGCCAAATACGAAACTTGTATCCTAAGACTTGAGGAAGCCGTCAATATACAGATTAAAACCCTGGATGTATACGGGGATTCAGCTTTGGTCATCAATCAAACCAACGGGAAATGGTGCTATGCTGGAACTACGTACCCAGAATTGACGTATCTCGGTCAGAGACGAATGAAGAAAGCATTTGGTCAGAAAGTGCGCCCTCAGGAGTATCGAGTCGGTGAATTGGTACTCAAAAGATTTCTTCCTCCCAACACAGATCACAGGGGCAAATGGACACCGAACTATGAGGGCCCGTACGTGGTTAAAAGGATTTTCTATGGCGGAGCTTTGATGCTAACAACCATGGATGGCGAAGGATTCCCGTCCCCTGTCAACTCAGACGCAGTTAAAAAATACTTCGCATAAAATAGACCCGCTGGACGATAAAAAGAATAGTCCAGGCAAAAAAAGGGCATCCCGACGAACCAAAAAAAGAGAATAAAGAGGTTCGGGCAAAAATTAGGGATATAAAAAAAGAGTACACCCGGTGAGTCGAAAACCCAAAAGGGCGGCTCATGCAAAAATGGGTATCCCGATGGATTGAAAACCCGAAAAAGGGGGCGATCCAGGCAAAAGTTAGGGAATAAGCGAATGACTGTGATCTGAGTTCATCAGTGTTATATCACCGTTTCATTCAATCCGGCAATCTTCGAAGGTTAAAGATCGACTAATCATCCACTTCAGAAAGCAAGATGAGCAGAGCGTCTTGAGGACATACGAGCCATAGCAGAGTCGAAACTCAGTGGGACCCCGTTTCCACATTGTCATTAGGATAGTTCTCTTTTTATAGCGATCACCTCTTTTCAGGGATCAGCTTCCTGATACCCTCGCCTATTCCTGGCACAAATTTTCTCCCCAGTAAGAATCGAATAATTCAGTTAAAGAGCCTCTTTATTTTTCATTTATCAGTTTGTTTGCAAAAATGTCCGAATTTTTGATAAAACATATTGCATATGAACATAATGGTGGCTTTTGCAGATGATTTGCACAGGAAAACATTTAAAATTGCTTTGAATGTGCTTAATCCCGGACGGTGAATTCGAACCGAGTAATTCCCCCGAGGCATACGTGTATTTTTGGTTGCAGGTCACAGGAACCGGATGCCAAGTCATGAATCCTCATCCCCAAGCGGTTGACAAAGTCTCTCCTCAGCAGAGCATGTTCCCCAACAGAGTTGACAGTATCCAGACTGTCTATCCCTAGTAGAGTTGACAGTATCCAAACTATATATCCCCAGCGGAGTTGACAGTGTCAGATTGTATCTTCCTAGCAACAGCGGAGTGGTTGCATACCCAACGGACAAGAGGGTGGTGTTCCCAGTGTTCATCTCATCCCCAACAGATTATTTCTAACAGATTTGTTCTAATCCCCAGCTTGAGGACGATTAGCAAGTTCATATCCCCAGCAAAGGTCGTTTCCTACGACATTTCCCCAAGAAGTGTTTTCCCCACAGACTCTCCTCGCAGAGCCTCGCCAAGAAAAGTTTCCATAGTTGATACTTCCCCAGCAAGGTCAACTTTTCAAAAAAGGCCGATTTATTTTCGGTGGCTCCCCGGTCCCGGCAGACGGATCATTCCCCGCAGAGCATTCAAGGATTGATACAGCGATATGTTCCCTACCGGAGTTTGCTTCCCCTAGCAGATTTCTTTTTTCTTTTACACCATGCATAACATTTGCATTTGCATGCATATCATATCAAGCATACACATAAGCTGATAAACAGGTTCTTCCAAGCAGACTGAAGAATTACTTTACAACCAAGGTCTTGAGATCCAGCCAGAGGATCAAGCGTGAGTGATCCAGCCTGAGGGTCATTTTGAAGATTCAGCCTGAGAATCGTTTTCCCGTGATCCAGCATGAGGGTCATTTTTGAAGATTCAGCCTGAGAATCGTTTTCCCAAGAGTCAGCCTGAGGCTCAATTTGAAGATTCCCCAATGAAGTCGCCTACAAGCTTTATTTCCCCAGCAAGTCTAATTGAGGAGTCGTTACAACATGTTCTAGCCCGAAGAATATGTACGAAGCCCAAAAGTGGAATATGCTCGAAGCTGCATATCTAATATGAAGGTTGGGCGTAGATTTCAAAAGAGGGTCAACCAGCGCATGCCTCAGATGCGGGATCCTAATGATGGGAATTTATCATCAAAACAATCCAGATCTAGCCAGAAGATCGAAGTCAGGTCTAGCCCGAAGACCGGAAATAGATTCAGCCAGAGAATCGAAATGAAGGAGATCTAGCCAGAAGATCGAAGAAGATCTAGCCAGAAGATCAAAATCGTATCAAGCCAGAAGATCAAAATCGTATCCAGCCCGAGGATCAAAATTAATATCCAGCCAGAGGATCGAAACTCCAGATTAAGCCAGAGGATCGGAAGAAAAATAAACAGCACGGTGTATTTCCGCGTTTTTGTGGTGTTCTCGGAGCGCAAATTTTCGGTCTATCTTTGGTATTCAATCACAGCTCACCCCGTTTGTCTGATAAGCTGTTCACTTTCATCCTACTCGGTTTAGCTGATGATTGAATAGGGGCAGCTGTAACACCCCAAAATTTGCCCTCCTCATTCATGCATTCATTTAGCATTTCATATTGCATTTCATCATGTCAATCAGAATTAGATCCAAAAAAAAAAAAAACGAAAAAAAAGAGAAAAAAAAAACGAAAAATAAATAAATTAAATAATAATAATTTTTTACAAAAAAAATAAATAAATAAAAATAATAATAAATAAATAAAATATAATAAATTTTTTTGGACTTGGACCTTTCTCAAAAGCCCACTAAGCTACCAATATTAGCCTATAAATACTAGAGTTTCATTGAAACAAAAGCCACACAGAAGAGGAGAAGAAGGAAGAGAAGCAAAATACTCTGAGGTTTCCTTGGAACAAAACCCTGAGGAAAAAGATAGTGAGAGAAGACCTAACGGAGTTCAGAGCAGCCTCCAAACCCGAAGGGAACTCAACTACACAGAATCACCTCTGCCTCACATAAACCCTGAAGATTGTTTTGTAAACCTCACGGGTGCAACTCAATTTCAATCAAGCTCTCCAATCAGGTTTGCCTTTATTCCCATTACCTTTTGCTTTGAAGTTGAATACTCTGAATGTATGAGGTATGATGGATGAATTTCATTAGGTTTTTCGCCCATGGGTTTAATATGTATATGAATGTATAAACAATGCCTTGAATGTTTAACCGTTTAATTTTTGAGTGTATGCCACAGGGTTTGAGGTTTCTGAAACCATACTGTTATTCATGAAAAAAATGCTTATGGTGTTTCACTAACCCTTTTGTTGAGTTTTTGTGAGGGCTCACATGACTTTTGCAGGGATAACTTGCGCGGTTTCCCACTTTATTTGTGGGATAACCCCTGAAGGTTCATTCCGATTACCTGTACTGACCCACTTTCTTTGATGATGTTAGTTTGGAAGGATCTCAGGGTTTCCCATTCCTCTAATTGCTGTTACTTCGGATCTTTATCCGCGTGGTACTTTTACATTTTCCCCGCATTTTACTGCTTTCCTAGCTGGAAGACCTCGATAGGAGGCAACGTTTGAGCCCCTTGGTGGCATTTTACTTTAAGATACATGTTTTGTGTTTTGTGTTCGTATCCCTGCAGGTAGCGCGGTTCCTTCGTCAAGGACTGCCTTTTTTCCCTCGAGCATCCCAAACCCTAAAACCCAAAGCAACACGTTAACTTCTTCTACTACAGGCGAGTAAGTCTCCAAAGGTCGAGCATCCGGTAGATTGCGTAGTGACGTCGTTCGTCCAAAACCCAATCCATAACCCCGTAGTTAGCCGAACTACGTTTTGCTCTGATTCTCAGGCCAGATGAGATACGTAGGCATAAGACGCGATGTCTTAGCGAGCACACATCCCCCAACCCATAGGTCAGCCGAGCTACGAAGACTCTGATTCTCATATTCAGATGAGATACGTATGCAGTGGATGCGACATCCGCGCGAGTCATTTTCATTTAACCCTTTTTTTTGGTAAACAGCACAAGATAAACCCACACCCTTTAGACAAGAACTACAAAAGTGGATCCCGTAGAGTACTACGGATGCGTAGGGGTGCTAATACCTTCCCTTCGCATAACCGACTCCCGAACCCAAGATTTGGTTGCGAGACCCTGTCTTGTCCTTTCCTTTTTTCAGGTTTACTTCGAGCGTTTCCTTTCCCTCCTTTGGGATGAATAACGCCCGGTGGCGACTCTTCTGTCTTTTTCTTTCGCCGGTTGTTTTTTTCGCATTCCATTTTTCAGGTTGCGACAGTATCCCATTTATTTAATTTTATTTTATAAAAAACACCACTTTTTAACCATTTAAAAAAAGGAAACCATTTCACCATAATTGGTTTAATCAACCGTAGTGAGAACTATATTATTTTTAGTTTAAAAATAACTCAAAAATAAATGTGGCACTATAAAAAAAAGGTTAAATATTTGGCCCATTTATTGACCATAGACTATGGAATCTTGATATTTGTTGAGTTGACCGTCCAAGTGTCTTTTTATTTATTTTTATTTTTATTTAAGTTGACATGTCATCATTTAATTAGCAAAATTTGTGTTATATTCACCATGTTCTTCCTCGATTGCTTCTTCATCTTCTTCAGCTTCCATCTTGTTTTGCTTCTTCATTTTCTTCTACTTCCGTCTCGTTTTGCTTTTTCATCATGTTTTGCTTCCATCTGATTTGCTTCTTTATTGTGTTCAATCAATTTAGGAATTAGGGTTTTAAAAAATGGACGAAAGAAAAGCTTCATCAATTGGCAACTCAAGTGGGTTGAGTTTACCCAAATGTGAATGTGATCAAACAATAAAGATATGGGCCGTAAACACCATTGAAAACCCCAATAGGAAATTCTAGAGATGTCGAAATGTTGGGGTTAGAAATTTTTAATTTTTTTCTTAATTTTTCTCCAAGTTTAACTCATCCTTATTTTGTATGTAATATGTAGAGTGTGGAAAGTTGTGACGTATTTAGCTGTGATGATGAAGTTGGTCAGGTTCATGGTAGGAATGGAAATCAAAATATTCCAACAAATTGCAATAATTATGAAATGATAATGGCTTATTTAAGGGAATTTAGGAAGGATGTTGACAAGGAATTTGGCAAGGAACTTGGGGTAGAAGTAAGTTCAAAGAAGCATGAAAAGACAAAGAATAAGCTTCAAATGGAGAAGAACAAAAGTCATTGTTTAATGGTTGCAATTATGATGTCTTGGAATTTGTTTTCCATTGTCTACAAGTTCATGTAATATGTAATGTATCAAATGTGATGTATCAATTGTCATTGTATCAATTGCTAGCTTATTAATGAAATATTTGTTTTTGGTTAAAAGAAGCAACATTTATTGTCTTGGATTTTGTTTTCAATTTCTGATGTATCAAATGAGATTGTCTCAATTGCTACTAGATTAATGAAAAACTCTGGTGTTGGTTATTTCCAAACTTAAGGTAATATATATAACCAAAAGTGATTGCATAAATAATAATAAGCACATAAAGTGCATAATTCATTACAAAGTCATTACAAAATGGCACATAAAAGTGCATCAGTTATCAGACAAAAAATGGCACATAAAAGTGCATTAGTCATTACAAAATGAAAACATAAGACATAATTCCTAACTACTTAGAAGGCATCTTTGGAATTTTTCTCCAAGATTTCATTGATGAGACACACACTAAGCTTTGAATTAGGCCCCGTTGCAATATTTTCTTGTGTCAAAGTACCTCCATCATGCTCTGTCAAGGTTGTAGGTTGGTCATAATTTGAACCATGATCTATAATTGGTTTTTGAAACCATTTTAGCTTCAATCTTTCACTTGTCCTTTTTATCAGATTCTTAATAGGTTTTTGAATCTTCTTATAAGGATTCTGCACAACCTTATTCTTCTTTGGTTTTGGTTCAGTCTAACTTGCTTCAACCATACTTGATTAACCTGACTTTCTTCAACCACACTTGATTCAACTTGACTTGCATCAACCTGACATGCTTTAACTTGACTTGCATTAACCTGACCTGCATCAACCCGACCTTCATCAACCTGACCTTCATTAACCTCAACTTGACATGCATGAACCTCAACCTGAAATGCATCAACCTAAACTTGACATGATAAACCTCAACCTGATATGTGTCAACCTCAAATGGACTTGCATTAACCTTAACATGACTTGCTTCAAAACATGACAATGCAAGCTGATAAAAAAAGTTATGATATACTAATATTTTGATAATTACCTTCTTTTGAAAGCATTTGGATTTTTACTAGTGCTCTTCCATTACATTGCATTGCGACCAAATTTATCACATTTGGTACATTTATAAGACACACCGGTTCTTCTTCTCCTAGCCCCATCCTCACCACATTCTCTAATTATAACTTTCCTAGGTATTCCTGGTCTAGTTTTGTACATATGTGGTTGGAGTTCATAAGCTTGAACTTCAATCCACATGTCTATTCCATTTATAAGACTCACATAAAAGCTATCACACTAGGAATACTTCTGCCTCGAATAATAATCATCCATAAAATATTTAAGGTTTACTTCTTATAACTTAATGCAGTAACAACATGTCTGCATGGAATACCAACTAGTTCCCAAAAATTACAACTACATGATCTTTTGGCAATATCAACAATAAATTCTTGTGTGTTAAATGAATGTGTAACCTAGAATTCTTCATTAATAGCCCAAGTTGGTGTCCAATGACCACTCATAAATTACTGATTATCTAACCACTTCCTAGGGATATGCATAACTCTATGTTGCCACTTCTGAAGTTTAGTGGTAAATATCACTTCCTTCCATATCTTCCATTTCATTAATGAATTAAAATCCCCTTATTTTTCAGTTTTATATCATTCACTTCATGTTCCATATAAATGTGACCATCAAGTTTGCTTAAAAAAGTATATGCAACAAAATCATATGCATCATCATCATTACCTAACTAATTTTTTTTGGATTTATTTCAACAATTCTAGTATAAGCCCTATAACTTCCTGCTTCATAGCCCCAACCCTTCACCAAGTTATGAATTTCAAACACAACCCATTGCTCAATATTTTGTCCAAATACTATGGTTTGAACTTCACCTCTGTAGAACTAGATCTTGTTGTTGTCTCTTTTAAATTAACCTCTATGGTGAAAAACTACATTAAACTTTATGAACTAATAAGGAGAAATAGAAAAATATTGAGATTGAAAACCCCGACTTTAGAAAACCTAACCTCTGACATTACAATCACTATAAAGATTCTTGCATTCAATCAACATTACAATCACTAAAGAAACATATTTCAGAAAAACCTAACCTCAAACAATGGTTTTCCTTATTTGTCTTTGTTCGTCTTCCTCCGTCTTCCTTCTGGCCAGGTTTTGACATGTTAATTATTCCCTAGTACGCGACATATGCATGAAACAATGTCAGTGCTCATTATTTTTATAACCGCTTGTCTGTAGGAGTGGGATTGAAACAAGTGGGGGTGAAGCTTAGGCTTCTCTGAGATGTTTCAGGTGTGGAGAGTTGGTTCATCGTGCCGCTGTTTGCAATAGTGCATGTTGTTGGATAAGTCAGTGTTGTTTTTATGAGTTTGTTGAAGATGAAGATTCAAAGGTTTCCCCTATTTAAGGCTATTCTAACTGAGGATGTGAAGGTTAAAATCTTCGTATCGACTCAGTAGAATGGACTTAAATAATAACATACATAAACAAATTTTGGTCCCTAAGATACCTCATGATGTATATGATATGAAATGTTAAAAGAATATCTATGGGGAGAATATTGCCACAAAGGAAAAGAATCCAGAGAGACTGAAAGTCCATAGGAGCATAATGCATTCTGTAAGGAAAACTCACTGGGGAGACAGAGACTCTGGGGAATAAAAGCTATACGTAGGCCAGGCTACGACTTGGAAACCGCTGGAGACATGAAGGGGATTCCATGAAAATAAATCAATGGAAGGACTCAGTCTGGGGATAAGGAAAAATCTGCAGGGGAAACGGGTAAATCAGAATAAACTGAGATACTCGAACCGAGCAGGGAATTGGCGACTTTCACTGAGGAAAATACGCACTCAAACTCAACTGGGGAAGAATGAACTTCAACACAGGAGTACCAGAAATACATTATCTATTACCGGTTACTGGGTACGAAGATAACATATTCTGACAGAGAGGCATCCGTTACCGATTAGGGTAAATATTGCAAGGATGACCAACTGAGGAAAAAGGAGGTGTATTCGTTACCGGTTACTAGGTAAGAATAGCTTACCGGGTAAAATATCAAATAAGATTTATAACTACCAGTTACTAGGCAGAAGACCAAAGAAAGAGAATATCTGTCACTAGTTAAAGTGAACATATCAAGGATAGACTCAGGGGAAGAATATCCGTCATCGGGTAGGATGAACATATCAAGGATAAACCACCTGGGTAAATGGGAAGAATATTCGTTACCGGTTAGGGTAAACATATCAAGGATAGATTTCCTGAAAAAGTAGGAATTATATTTATCGGTTACTGGATAGAATACCAAAGAGAGAATATCCGTCACCGGTTAGGATAAAAATATCAAGGATAGACTCAGCACAGGGAAACAAGATTTACAAGTACCAGTTACTAGGCAGAAGACCGCAAAGAGGAGAAAACCCGTCATCGGTTAGGATGAACATATCAAGGATTAACTCGTTGGGGAATGAAATAAGGATTACAACTACCTTTTTACTGGGTAGAAAACCACAAAGGGAGAATATCCTTCACCAATTAGGATGACCATATCAAGGATAAATTGCCTGGGGAAACGTGAAAACAAATCCGCTGGGAAAAATAGGAAGTAGATTACTTTTACAGGGTATTGGACAAAATTAAAGTACTCAAAAATCGTGAAGAATATTACCAGTTACTGGGCAATAGACTCTCGGGGGACCAAAAGCATCTATCCAAGTAAGGGCTAGAAAGAAACGGTCAAACAAAGACTCAACCCGATGAGGATGTAGCTCAAGAGGAGTGGTTCCATCCAGGGAATTAACTGGGGAGGAAACTTAAAGAATAATCATCCACGAGGAAATAACTCATTCGAGAATGAGAAAGGTTAAACTCTTTCTACCTAAGGGACTGACACTCTACAATTGAAAGAGGACAGACGCCTCAAATCTGTACGGAGAAATAATGTCACCATCGCAGGGGATCCGAAATAAGGAATCAAATGCAAGAGAAAATGCATAATGAAATATCTGATGATGTGAATTATGCATGAATATGTATGTATATGATTAATGATTATGCTGGCAAAACTATCGCAAAGGATACAAATGTCACAGATTTGAATCATCGCTACAACATCGGCTAATCTCGATAAGATGGAGACACCAACTGGAGAAACATGATAGGGATGGATGTAAATCATCCGGCTCCGAATACTTCAACCCTAGCTGGGGAAGGAGAAAATATCTGCGGAGGATCTAAATTGTCAGCTCTGTAGGGAATTTTAGATCAACACCATATCGAATGGGAGACAACCTCGCAGGGGACCAAATCAAACACTGCTCAAAATTAACACTGCCGAGAATCAAAAATGAATTCTTCCGGGGACTATAGGAGATAAAACTTTGTACGGGGTCTGAGCTAACTGTTGAGGATGTGAGCCTACAACTCAGCTGGGGAGGTGATTACAAACTCAGTTGGGGTAATCTGACTTGCTGTTGGGGAGGAAAAAGTTACCAAACCAACCGTTTGGGGAAGACCAATGATGCTTCACACTTTAGGATTCACCTGTTCTCAGACTGCTGTTGATATTCTTTACTGAAATTGATCGCTTAAAAGTAATTGCTTTCATTATTATTTAAGAAAAATGATTTTTATTTATTAACTCAATTTCAAAATCATCATCATAAAATTCAATTCTATTTAGCTGAAAAATAAATAAGAGTAGAAACAATTGGATAAGAAGCTCAACTTTATTTAATAGAATGGTAGTTTGTAAATGACAAGACTGCATAGATCTTTTGCAAAAGTTGAAAAATGGTAATTTACATGGAAAAGGGCTACATTTAATACAATGATCACTAATCCTTCTACCAACTTTAATACCCGCTGCGCTCTTGGCTTTGGTTGAGAATGATGAATCAGAACTGACTGACTTGCTCAAAACAACTCCAACGACTGGGGCCCAACCGAATGCAGTTACTTGTCATAATCCCTAGTTTTTGCATAGATTTCCGCAAGGTGGGGTACTCAATCTATCGAGATGAATTTTCTGTTTTATGTCTCTAATTTTTGCCTGGATCTCTCTTTTAGGGTTTCAATCCACCGACACGCTCATTTTTGCCTAAGCCTCCCTTTCGGGTTTTCAACTTAGCAAGTTGTTCTTTTCTTTTTTAGGAGAAGTATTTCTTGACTGCATCGACATTCACATGACGAGTGAACTTTTCACCATCCATAGTTGTAAGAATCAAAGCACCACCTGAAAAGGCTTTCTTAACAACATATGTGTCTTCATAATTAGGAGTCCATTTTCCCCTAGCATCTGGTTTGAAGGATAAAATATTCTTGAGTATAAGGTCACCTTCTCGGAACACACGAGGCCTGACCTTCTTGTCAAAAGCTCTCTTCATTATTTGCGGATACAACTGACCATGACACATGGCAGTCAACCTCTTCTCTTTAATCAAATTCAGCTGGTCATATCTGGTCTAGCACGATTTAGCTTCT
The DNA here is from genome assembly GCF_024323335.1 of Lathyrus oleraceus. NCBI lineage: Eukaryota > Viridiplantae > Streptophyta > Magnoliopsida > Fabales > Fabaceae > Lathyrus > Lathyrus oleraceus. Next base: position 96,283,090 of record NC_066585.1, read on the forward strand.
GTCAACTTGGCTTCCATCAAGACACGCAATAATGGGATCTTAACCTCTACCAGGAGCACAACTTTTATACCATAAACAAGAGAGAAAGGGGTTTCCCCTGTTGAAGTGCGGATGGATGTCCGGTACCCATGCAGAGAAAATGGGAGCATCTCATGCCAATATTTGTAGGTTACCACCATATTTTGAATGATCTTCTTAATGTTCTTGTTCGCATCTTCAACAACCTCATTCATCTTGGATCTGTAGGGAGAAGAATTATGATGTGCAATCTTGAAGTCTTTGTAAAGAGCTTCCACCATATTATTATTCAAGTTCGATCCATTATCAGTAATGATCTTACTTGGCACACCATAACGACATATAATCTGATTCTTGATAAACCTCACAACAACTTACTTGGTTACATTCGCATATGATGCCGCTTCAACCCACTTTGTGAAGTAGTCAATAGCCACCAGAATAAAATAATGTCCGTTTGAAGCTTTGGGCTCAATCATGCCAATCATGTCAATTCCCCAGATGGAGAGGGCCACGGAGAGGAAATGACATTCAGCAGTGTCGGAGGAACATGAATCTTATCTGTATAAATTTGACACTTGTGGCATTTCTTCACAAACTTGCAGCAGTCAGATTCTATTGTCAGTCAATAGTAACCTGCTCTCAACATCTTCTTTGCCATAGCATGTCCATTGGAATGAGTACTAAAAAAACCTTCATGGACTTCAGTCATCAATAAGTCTTCTTCGTGTCTATCCATGCATATGAGCAAAACCATATCGAAGTTTCTATTATAAAGCACATCACCCTTCAGGTAGAAGTTGCCAACTAATCTTCTCAAATGCTTCTTATCTTTCAAACATGCCCCAGGCGGGTAAATCTGACTCTGGAGAAAACTCTTGATATCAAAGTACCATGACTTTTCATCTTTGACTTCTTCGACAACAAACACATGAGCTGGTCTATCAAGACACATCACAGTCAAATTGGGAACTTCATTCCAAATTTTCACAACAATCATCGAAGCCAACGTCGCCAGAGCATCTGCCATCCGGCTTTCATCTTGAGGGATATGATGAAACTCAAACTTTATAAAGAAAGTTGAAATCCTCCTTGCATAGTCTCTATATGGTATCAAACTGGGTTGATGAAGGAGAAGGGCGATCCAAAATGCAGCGGAATTTAAAATTTCTCCTTTAGTGATCCTTACGAATGGGCATGATCAATGATAGAATTGTTACCTCTTGTGGCGATTGTAACCTTTGATGCAGATCTATGGAGCGATCACGAACGTTGAACAATGACAATGCCTCTACTCAATCCACACGAACGGATTCCTTCAAGGATATACTCTGAGGGGAGAAATTGGAATTACATCTATCAATTACTGGATAAAATACCAAAAAGAGAATATCTGTCATCGGTTAAGATGAACATATCAAGGATAAACTCTACAAAAGGGAAAGCAGGATTTACAACTACCGGTTACTGGGAAAAGACCGCAAAGAAAGGAAACCCGTCATCGGTTAGGATGAACATATCAAGGATTAACTCTCTAGGGAACAAAATAGGGATTACAACTACCTTTTACTGGGTAGAATACCAAAACGAGAATATCCGTCACCGGTTAAGATGAACATATCAAGGATAAACTCAAAGTAGGGGAAGAAAATATCCGTCATCGGTTAGGATGAACATATCAAGGATAAACTTCCTGGGGAAACGTGAAAAACGAACTCGCTGGGGAGAAAAGGGTTACTTTTTCCGGGTATTGGGAAAAAAGTAAAAATCTGCAAAAATTGAGAAGAATATTACCAGTTACTGGGTAATAGACTCTCAAGGGGATCAAAAGCATCTATCTAGGTAAGTTCTAGAAAGAAATGGTCAATCAAAGACTCAACCCAATGAGGATATAACTCAAAGGGGAGTGGTTCTATCCAGATAATCAACTGGAGAGGAAACTAAAATAACAATCATCCACGAGGAAGTAACTCAGTGGGGAATGATAAAGGTTAAATTCTTTCTGCTTAGGGGGCTGAAAATCTACATTTGAAAGAGGATAGACAAACCAAATCAGCGTGGGGGGAAAATTATACCACCGTAGCAGAGGATCAGAGAAATAATGAATCACAAAGTGTATTAGTAATGCAATAATGAAATGAATGTATATGTATATGTATATGTATGTATGATGATTATGCTGACAAAACGATCACAAATGATACAAATGTCACTGGTCTGAATCATCAATATAATTCTCCACCAATCCACAAAGGGAGAAAACAACTGCTGGAGAGAACAAGGTACACAGAAATGCACAAGAATCATCCACCTCAAAGGCTCAACCCAGGCCGGGGAGAAAGAGGAGAGGATCTGCTGAGGAAACTGCAACATCAACTCTGCGGGGAATTTTAGGTCAACACCATATCAAATGGGAGGCAACCCTGCAGGGGACAACTATAACACTGCTCAGAATCAGGGCTAACAGAGGTTATGGACAACTCTGATGGCAACTTGCGGGGAAGCAAAAATCTGCCGAACTGTGTGAACTGCTGCTAGGACGCGCCTACAACTCACGGGAGGCAAATACAAACTTAGCTGGGAAAACCAACCAAACTCGACTGCTAAAATGCCGCGGGAATTCTGTTGGGGATGAAATAAGGATCAAACCAACCGCTTGGGGAAAAACCAATAATGCTTCGCATTTAGGGCTTACCGCTTTTCAAACCGCTGTTGATATTCCTTTAATTGCTTTTTAAAAGTTACTGCTTTTATTATTTAAGAAAACATGTATTTATTTTAAAACTTTAACTTCAAAATGATCACAATAAAATTTAATTCTAATTGGCTGAATAAATAAGAGTGGAAACAATTGGATGAAAATTTGAACTTTATTTAATAGAATGGTAGTCTGTAAATGACAAGACTCCATAGATCTTTACAAAAGTTGAAAAATGGTAATTTACATGGAAAAGGGCTATATTGAATACAATGATCATTAATCCTTCTACTGCCTTCAATATCTGTTGTGCTCTTAGCTTTGGTTGAAGATGAATCAGAACCAAACATTGTGCTCAAGAACGTCTTCAAGATTGAAGCTCAACAGGATGCAGTTACTTTCCATAATCCCTAACTTTTGCGTAATTTGCCCCAAGGTGGGGTAATCAATTTATCGGGACAATTTTCAGTTTTATGTCTCTAACTTTTTCCTGGATTGCCCTTTCGGGTTTCAATCCACCGAGATGTTCATTTTTGCCTAAGCCGCCCTTTCAGGTTTTCAACTTAGCGAGTTGATCTTTTCTTTTTAGGCGAAGTATTTCTTGAATGCATCAACATTCACAGGACGAGTGAACTCTTCACCATCCATAGTTGTAAGAATCAAAGCACCGCCTGAAAAGGCTCTCTTAACAACATATGGGCCTTTATAATTAGGAGTTCATTTGCCCCTAGAATCTGGTTTAAAAGATAGAATCTTCTTGAGCACAAGGTCACCTTCTCTGAACACACGAGGCCTGACCTTCTTGTCAAAAACTTTCTTCATTCTCTGCTGGTACAACTGACCATGACCCATGGCAGTCAACCTCTTCTCTTCAATTAAATTCAGTTGGTCATACCTGGTCTGACACCATTCATCCTCAGTCAACTTGGCTTCCATCAACACACGCAATAATGGGATCTCAACCTTTACGGGGAGCATGGCTTCCATGCCATAAACGAGTGAGAAAGGGGTTGCCCCTGTTGAAGTGAGGATGGATGTATGATACCCATGTAAAGCAAATGGGAGCATCTCATGCCAATCCTTGTACGTCACAACCATCTTCTGAATGATCTTCTTAATGTTCTTGTTTGCAGCTTCAACAACCTCATTCATCTTAGGTCTATAGGGAGAAGAATTATGGAGTGTAATCTTGAAGTCTTTGCAAAGAGCTTCCACCATATTATTATTCAAGTTCGATCCTTTATCAGTAATGATCTTACTCGGCACACCATACCGACAAATAATCTGATTCTTAATAAACCGCACAACGACTTGCTTGGTTACATTTGCATACGATGTCGCTTCAACCCACTTTGTGAAGTAGTCAATAGCCACTAAAATGAAACGATGTCCATTCGATGCTTTGGCCTCAATCATGCCAATCATATCAATTCCCCACATGGAGAAGAGCCATGGGGAGGAAATGACGTTCAACAGTATCGAAGGAACATGAATCTTATCTGCATATATTTGACACTTGTGGCATTTCTTCACAAACTTGCAACAGTCAGATTCCATTGTCAGCCAATAGTAACCTGCTCGCAACATCTTCTTAGCCATAGCGTGTCCATTGGAATGAGTACCAAAGGAACCTTCATGGACTTCTGTCATCAATAAGTCTGCTTCTTGTCTATCCACACATCTGAGCAGAACCATATCGAAGTTTCTCTTATAAAGCACATCACCATTCAGGTAGAAAAGCTGCTAGCTAATCTTCTCAAAGTCTTCTTATCTTTCAAAGATGCCCCAGACGGGTAAATTTGACTTTGGAGAAAACACTTGATATCAAAACACAACGGCTTCTCATCCTTGATCTCTTCAACAACAAACACCTGAGCTGGCCTATCAAGATGCATCACAGTCAAATTAGGAACTTCATTCCAATACTTCACCACAATCATTGAAGCCAACATTGCAAGAGCATCTGCCATCTAGTTTTCATCTCGAGGGATATGATGAAACTCAACCTTTGTAAAGAAAGTTGAAATCCTCCTTGCATAATCTCTATATGGAATCAAACTGGGTTGATTCGCCTCCCATTCACCTTTGATCTGATTCACGACCAAAGCTGAATCTCCATAGACGTCCAAATACTTGATTCTGAGATAAATGGCCTCTTCAAGCCCCATAATGCAAGCTTCATACTCAACCATATTGTTTGTACACTTGAAAGTCAACCTAGCTATAAATGGAAAATGTGTGCCTTGAGGAGTAATAATCACTTCCCCAATGCCATTACCATACTGATTAACAGCTCCATCAAATACCATGCCCCAACGGGAACCAGGTTCTGGCCCTTCTTCAAGCAATGGTTCGTCACAATCTTTCATTTTGAAGTACAAAATCTCTTCATCAGGAAAATCATACTGCACTGACTGGTAATCTTAAATTGGTTGTTGAGTCAAATGGTCAGCCAAGACACTACCTTTAATTGCTTTATGAGATCAGTATTCGATATCATACTCTGATAACAACATCTGCCAACGGGTAATCCTCCCGGTTAAAGCAGGCTTCTCAAAAATATACTTGATTGGATCCATTTTGGATATCAACCAAGTGGTATGATTCAACATATACTGACGCAAACGCTTATCAGCCCAAGCCAATGCACAATAAGTCTTTTCAAGCATAGAATACCGAGTCTCACAGTCGGTGAACTTTTTACTGAGGTAGTAAATGGCATAGTCTTTCTTTCCAGTTTCATCTTGCTGACTAAGAACACAACCCATACTTCATCAAGCACAGTCAAATACATGATCAGGGGTCTTCCTTCAATAGGAGGAGACAGAATCGGAGGCTCAAGCAGATACTCTTTGATACTATCAAAAGCTTTATGGCAATCTTCGGTCCAATCACAAGACTGATCTTTCTGAAGAAGCTTGAATATAGGCGCACACGTGACAGTCATGTACGAAATGAATCTTGAGATATAATTCAAGCGGCCGAGAAAACTTCTGACTTGCTTCTCAGTTTTGGGCACAAGCATCTCTTGTATTGCTTTGACCTTGGCAGGATCAATTTTAATACCCTTCTCACTGACAATAAAGCCCAACAACTTACCAGAACGAACACCAAATGTACACTTATTGGGATTCAAGTGGAGTTTATACTTCCTCAAACGCTGGAATAACTTCAACAAATGCTCAACATGTTCTTCTTCGTTACTAGATTTGGCAATCATATCATCAACATAGACTTCGATCTCTTTGTGCATCATATCATGAAAAAGAGTGGTCATTGCTCTCTGGTAAGTTGCACCAGTATTCTTTAGACCGAAAGGCATCACTCTATAATATAATGTTCCCTAGGGTGTAATGAATGTGGTCTTCTCCATATCTTTGGGTTCCATCTTGATCTGATTATATCCGGAAAATCCGTCCATGAATAAAAAGACTTTGAATTTAGCTGTATTGTCTACCAACATATCAATGTGTGGCAGAGGAAAATCATCTTTCGGACTAGCTTTGTTTAAATCTCTATAATCGACACACATACGGACTTTTCCATCCTTCTTTGGAACAGGCACAATGTTGGCCACCCACTGCGGATACTCAGCAGTAACAAGGAAACCAACATCAATCTGCTTCTGCACTTCTTCTTTGATCTTTACTGCCATATCAAGATGAGTCCTCCTCAACTTCTACTTGACTGGAGGGCATTCTGGCTTCAACGACAATCTATGCTCCACAATCTCAGAATCCAAACTAGGCTTGTCTTGATAGGACCAAGCAAACACATACGAATACTCCCGGAGAAGATCAATCAACCCCTTCTTAACCTCTGGACATAATTGAGACCCAATCTTGACTTCCTTCACATCATCTTTGGAACCTAAGTTGACTAACTTAATCTGCTCTTCGAATGGCTGAATGGCGTTTCCCTCGTGCTCAAGTAGACGAGACAATTCATCAGACACTTCTTCATCACTTTCTTCCTCTGCCTCAAACACAGGGAATTCAAAGTTTGGAGAAGGAGTAAGATCATTGTATTCAATGGGTTTAGAAATCAACCTGCATAATGATTTGATATTTTGATTTTAGAGAAGTGAATTGTGACCAAATATTATGCAGATGAACAATTATTATTATTTACTTATGTTTTTTTTATTACCATTTTCAGAAAAGCAAAAAAAGTAAAAATAAAACATCATAGATGTGGATGAATAGAATTGCATTTATTGATGATTAATTGAAAGATGCCAAATAATGTTCACTTCTCCCTTTGGCATAGGAGAAGGATTTTCAAAAACAATAAAAGCAATTACTTAGAGCAATGCATAATAATAGGAACATCGACAACGATCCAATTGTTGCAAGCTTTTCCATGCGTCACAAAATTGGTGCAGTCTTCATCTTCATCCCCCTCGATCACGACATCTAAGTGTTGTTTATTACCATGAATGAGCCCTCCTCTATGGAAATTGGGTTGCACACCATCAGCCTTAATCACAGACATCCCTTGTTGGAATCCCAAACCAGCTCTGCTCTTGTTCTCAGTGATCTCTACCATCCGGCCCCACTGATCAGAATTACCGTCTTCAACAACCTTCTGCACGTCTTTGAAAGAGGACATAGGTGCCCCAACCCTCTTTTCTTCAGCAATAGATAGATCCTGGAATGGAGTTCTAATCTCATCCTTAGCCATAATATGATCGAACTGGTCTACCGTCACATCATGCTCGACATAAGCTTGTTCCAATACTCTTTGTAATGCTTCTCTGTGCGCTTCAGAGTTCATGAGCAGAGACAACACTGAAATTTTGGAAGGAGTTCGGAGCAGCTGTTCCACCATATTAAATTCACTCTTCTTGATTAAACGGAGTACCTCATCATCATCATTAGGCTTCAAACTGCTAAATTCACCAGAATGACATCTTGGAGTGCTAACCGAATCTACTGCAGGCACATCAACCTTCTTACTGGTAGATACATCTTCTACACTCTTCGGGAACACATGCCCGAAAACACGACCACTATGGGTCACCCTCGTCACATCAGCAATGCTCACAACAGATCTGGTTGTAGGCTATGGAACCTCTTGACCATTCTCTAACATAGTAGCATTATACTGATATGGAACATCTCTATCGAATGCGTACGGGACTGGACCCGCTAACCGTATTACCAACAGCGATACCAATCTATTGCTGACATTGTTACTGTTGTTGCTATCAAACTGGATTACCACCCTCTCTGGTGTCTTGAACACTGAAACTATTACGTTGACATCATCTATGTCCCTAGACTGTTGAATCTGGATTAATTCTCATCCATCAACCTCTGGATATCTCTCTTGAAAATTGAACACCCACGGGGGCTCACACTACAGACTGCACAACTGGCATGATCATGCTCACAATCACTAATAGTACACAGGGTTTATGCATCTCAACCAACGATCGACGAATTCATCGCACATCAAACACCCGAAAACTCCCTGGACAACCATCTACCATATTGACAGAGGAATTACCATAAGCATGCAATGGGTTAGCTTTCACATTCGGTGCACGGTCCTCAAAGGACACAATCCCGCTATTTACCAACTTCTAGACTTCATACTTCAGCGGGTAGCAATTCTCAATATCATGGCCAGGAGCGCCTTGATGAAAGGCACAATGAAGCTCTGGGTTATACCACCATGGAAGTGGTTCTGGGATTTGTGGCGGATTTCTCGGTTGGAGAAGGTTCTTGAGAACCAGAGATGGGTACAATTCAGCATAAGTCATAGGAATAGGGTCGAAAGAAACCTTCTTCCTCTCAAAGTTCTGTTGTTGTTGATGATTATTGTTGGTGTTGTTGTTGTAGTTGTTTGTTCTTTGCTGTGGTTGTTGTTGACGTTGTTGTTGAATTGACATAGGTTGATTGGTGGAAAATACTGGAATAACAGACGATACTTGATGATGGTGTTGACGGGGTTGCGGACATCTTTTGACGTGAGGCCTCCTCTGCCTCCCAACTGATACTGCATTGGTTTCAGCTTCCTTCTTCTTAGCGAAACTGTTACCATACCTCTTGCTTGATGATGCCTCTTCTTTAGACAACCGTCCCTCACTGACACCTTCTTCTAATCTCATCCCCATGTTTACCATTTCGGTAAAGTCACTGGGGGCACTTGCAATCATTCGCTCATAGTAAAACGAGCTCAGGGTCTTGAGGAAAATCTTAGTCATTTCCTTTTCTTCCAAAGGAGGGGTAATCTGAGCGGCTAGCTCTCTCCATCTCTGGGCATATTCTTTGAACGTCTCCTTGTCCTTCTAAGACATCGACCGAAGCTGGACCCTATCAGGCGCCATATCCACATTGTACTTTTACTGTTTCACAAATGCTTCACCCAAATCATTAAATGTGCGGACACTCGTACTATCCAAACCCATGTACCACCTCAGAGCGGCACCAGTCAGACTATCCTGGAAATAATGAATCAGTAACTGATCATTATCAGTTTGCGTTGACATCTTTCTGACATACATGACGAGATGGTTGAGCGGGCAAGTATTCCCCTTATACTTTTCAAAGTCAGGGACTTTGAACTTCATCGGGATCTTGACATTGGGAACCAATCATAGTTCCGCAACACTCTTACTGAACAAATCTTTTCCCCTCAATGTCTTCAACTCCTTTCGCAGCTCAAGGAATTGGTCTTTCATCTCGTCCATCTTCGCATAAAAATCCGGACCCTCAGACGACTCGGAATGGTAGATGGTGTCCTCAACACGAGGCAGCGTGTGAACAATTGGAGGAGGAACATACATGGTCGGGCTAGATGCCGGCATGGAAGCAAAAGTAGGCGCAAAACCTTCAGGCACAAAGTTGGGCGGCATTCCCCATGGGAATCCGGAAGGCATGGCAGGAGCAAACTGAGTGGAAAGCACGATTGAAGTAACAACCTCTGAAATGACAGTCCTCTGAGGAGGAGGAGTTGCAGGCGTTGGAGAAGATTGACTCTGAGCAGCTAACACAGACTCCATCATGGCAGTCAGGCGGGCGATCTCATCCTTCAGTTCTCGGTTCTCTTGCTCTAAGTTCTCCATGATTCTCAAATGATTGGTGCGAGTATTGTATCGATGAGAGCTTGGCTGAAGCACAAAAGAATAACTAATAAGATATCTGGCGGAAGAAAGAAAACCTGCTATGAAAATGATGCATGAAATGCAATGCTTTGATTGTTTTTACTTTCAAGGAACATGCTACTTTATTTGCAAATATAATAATAATAATAACAATTACAACAATTTGATTGACCATAAAAATCTCTTTTATTCATAAAATTGGAAGGATTACACTGAGTACAATTTCAGAAACCAACATACAAATACAAGAGAAGAGGAAAATAATCATCCTAAGGATCCCCTAACAACGGTATCAGACGGTCTGGATGCAGGCGTGTACTTCCTTCAGATGCGTTGAATCTCAGACTCAAAAGAAGTCTTCATCTGAGCCTTCTCGAGGACAAGCTGATCAATAATCTTCTTCCAAGCACCGGAAGGCTGATGCATGCTAGAGGAATATGAAACCTCTAGCTCTCTCTGTCTCTTCACTGCTCGGTCTTCAAGAAGCTCAATAAGTGCATCTTTGTCCTTAGACTCAAGCTGTAACTCCTCATGCTTTCTGCTCAAAGCATGGAATCGCTCTTCCCACATATCCTTCTCTTGCTTCATCTTGGCGAGTGCGTCTTCCAACTCTTCTACATCTTAGTTAGGGAGAGTTAATGGCTCAACCACAACCATAGACATAGGTCTCTCTCAAGCATAAGGCATATTCAACTCCAAAGCTCTCTTCTTCACCCAAAGAGTGTAAGCTTCCAAAGCTACATAGTTGCACGGACCAAGCTCGGATCTATCTTTCCTATGCACGTTATGCCAATCATGCATCATCTTCTGCTTCAAACGTTGGGGATCTTTACCCTCTTGATAGAAAAGGCCTTCTAACTGAGTGTTATTAGGTTTGTCTCTCAAGGGGAACCCAAGTTGACGACGAGCCAAAGCAGGGTTGTAGTTGATTCCTCCTTGTGTACCAATAAGAGGCACATTAGAGAATTCACTACAACTGTCAATAATCTCCAAGCTACTCAATGAAGAATCATACCAAACTATATCATCATTAGTGAGAGACATAAGTCTCTGAGACCACCTTAGACATTGTTTGTTCTCCACAAAAGTAGACGTCTGAGGCAAGTGCGAAATAAACCACTTGTGCAGAAGAGGAACACAACATACAATAGTTCCACCACCTTTAGAATTCCTTAGATGCAAAGAGTAATACATATTACCCAACAAAGTAGGCATAGGATTTCCAATCAAGAAGATTCTAATGACGTTAACATCAACAAAACCATCAATGTTAGGGAACAAAGCCAACCCATAGATAAGCAACACAAAGATAGCTTCAAAAGCATCCACACTACTGGCTTGAGCAAAGGCAGTAGCTTCCTTTATGAGGAACTCAGAAGTTAACCCAAACATTCCTCCTTTCTTCACCCAATGAGGCTCAATCTCAGACTTCTTCAGGTGAGGAGCCTCAATCTCAGACTTCTTCAAGTGAAGAGCTTCAGCAATAAGATAGTGTTCCTTTGTCCACAATCCATGGTCAGAAAATATTTGCAAATAAAACCTTAGTTCCTTGAAGCTATTTTTGGTGTGATGAATGTTATGATGCGCATGAATGCATGAATGCAACAATCACAAGTAAGGGATCACACACAAGGCAAACAAAGGTCAAGGGATGAATCAAGTCATTATAAAGATCAATCATCCATTTTGGTGGATTATGGTTTTCACCTTATCAACACCCAAGTTCCATTGATATTGACAAGACTTGATTTGATCAACCAAGAATCAAGGGTTTGTTGTGAGTCACGAGCATGGAGTCAGGTTAAGAACCACCCCAAAGGTGTGTACTAAGGATAAAACCTGTAGATCGTGTTCTAAAAAAGTTCCTAGAGTCTTAATTCCATCTATCAGATATTATAGATTAGGATGACTGACTCATCAACCCATAATGTTCTCAAGAGAAACTCGTCTGAGTGTAGTATCGCGTAACAACTGTTATCAAGTCTACACTTGAACAGTCTCCGCACTACGTCCTAAATAGGCCAAGATAGATTAAATGTTCTATGGTCCTCAGCGTCTCGGACCCCAAATCAGAGGAAGTATTGCCTAACCACAAATAACTTGTGTGACATCAATATCTCCAAAAGGGTCTCCACTGAGTAGATGGGTCTCAAGCCAACTTGTTAAGGACTACTCCACACAAGTCGAACATGACTATACCATCCTCCTATCTTAATTGCACTCAAGTTCGGGTTAGAACTTATCTCACCACTCAGAGATCACCAAGCATAACAAGCAAATTATATCATACAAACAAATCTACATACATCAAATATACAATTATACACACAAAAAAGTAGGCTAAACCCACTGGAGACTACTCCCCAGCAGAGTCGCCACTTAATTTTCTGTAGCGGTAAATTCATGACCATTAAGTTATGGATAAACTTAACATCAATTAAACCAGAGTCGCCACCGTGCTTTTATTGTTTCCAAGGGAAAAGGGAAAAGTATGAACAAAACCCAAAGATAAGAAGTTTTCAAATCAAAACTAATAAAATGCCAGAGATTACAGGTAAGGGGGTTGGTTACAGAGAGGGAAGGTGTTAGCACCCAAAGTGTCCTAGGTACTCCTAGGGAGCCCTTTTTTGTGGGTACATGTGTTTTGGTATAAAATGATGTTTGCAATAAATAGAGTGTGAGGATGAGAAAAGAATCATTAATTATATTTTTGTGTTTGACAAGACCTTCGGACTTGTGCCTACATACCAACATAAAATGAGGGATCAAAACCTCGTAGTTCATGGTAACAATTTCAAAGTGAATGAGTTTCTTTTAACAAAAGTTTAAGTTTAACAAATGCACAAAAGGCCTAAAAAGGTTTGAATGAGTGTTAGTTTTTTTTTGTCTTTTGAAATTTTAAGTCAAGTATGGTTAAGTTCATTTACAAGTTTGATCAAGAAAAAGAGTTTGAAAAATGCAATGGCATAATGCCAAAGTTTCTAATTTGCAACCAAGTCATAGTTTAGAAATCACAAGCAAAAAAGATTTTAAAAGGGGGGAGAGATTTGAAATTTAAGAAGGTGGAAGGAGATCAGGAGACTAATCCTAAGCAAAAATTAAAAGTTAAGAGTTGAAAAAATCTGACAAATGGAATGCAATCCAATAGACAAGAATGTCATATAGAAACCCAATTTCCCTTGGACTTTAGAATCAAGCAATATCAATACACAAATGGCAAGGTGAATAACAAGGCATCAAATAAAGATAGCCACATCCAAACTTAGCAACTCTACGATCTTCTTCATAATCTCCCATGTATCAGATGACATACTCCTTTGAATGGCTCAGAGATAGACATTAGACACAGGTTCAAAGTAACAACTTCATCAAGACCATGTAGCAGATGAACTCAAAAGGGATCTCAATACTTGCATCATATGAAAGTTCAATTCCTAATGACTGGCTTTAGAAAAGTTGGCATTGGCCAAGTCCTTTTGCATAGGGAATGTTGCCTAATCCTAAGTCCAAAGTCTCAAATCAAATCCCACAGTCCACACAAATCTTTTTTAGAGTTTTTGTTGTTATTATGTACATTAAGGTCAAAAGACCACAAACACAAACAAAATACACAAACAAGTATATACAATCACAATATAATCACAAGACATGGCTAAAGTGACCAAAGTAAAAATGGCATTAAAGTGAAAATTGCTTTTGCTTTTCAATTGTTTAAGTCATTCTTTGGAGAACACTCAACCCTCTATTCACAAACATGGATCCTTGAACCAAGACATCTTCCAAAGGAAGGAAAAAAGGCAAAGTTTCCACACAATACCATGAAAGGGGGGAAACTTACAATCTCACTTACTAGAATGTTATGCTTTTTGGGTCAAGCGCTATGTTAAGCAATCGTAATTGGACTTATGTAGAAGTCACAACTATTTAAGGCCGGGAAATAGAATTTTTAGTGTTAATGCATGTTAGAGATATGGTATTATGAACCATACTCCTAAAACATACCACACTTAAAAGAAAATGGAAAAAGGGTGGACCTAATCTCATCCATACTTATGTTGATTTTGCAATCAACTAGCCTTAGGATATAGAGATATCATAGGTCAATGAAATGGATAGGGATAGAATGGGATTAAGATGAAGAGGGAGGGGGAATGATATCAACACAAATTGGTCAAAGGAGGACTTTTATCAAATTAAAATCATTCATTCATTTTGGGAGACGAAATGTATATTTCATCAAACCCCATAAATCCAATGATTTTAATCCAACAAAGTTAAATCAACCTTTACCAAGACTCAACAACAATATCCAAACTCAACAAGTCAATAAAAGTAGCTCAACATAATTTATTTATAATTAAAAATACATTAAATTAAATTATGATTGGTCAAAATCCTAAAACCTCTTCAAAACACCAAATAAATGGCCAAGATATTTATCATAGGTCAAACAAGGTCAAAGGACCTTGGAGATTTTTTTTCATTATTTTTGGAAACTTAAAAGTATTTTTAAACAACTAAAAAAATATGTATTATAGCGGGGTATTCGTTACCATGAGAGATTTGACTAAATCCAAGGTAAACCATACAAGTCGAGTCGCCACCGCACTTCTATTTATCCAAAGGAATGGTTAGAAAGCGAACAAAAACCTAAGAGTTTTATCAAATCAAAAACTAGTAAAAATGTCAAAGATCTGGGTAACGGGGTTGGTTATGCAATGGGAAGGTTTTAAGCACCCAAAACATCCTAGGTACTCCTAGGGAGCCCTTTTCATATTTGTTGTAAGGTTGGTATTTTTGTGAAAATTTGTTTGTGCAAACAAGATTGAAGAGATGAGAAGAGAATATACAAGTTATTTACATTTTGTGTTTGGATGGATAAACCCATTGCTTACGTACCATCTTAAAAAAAGATTAGGATCAAAACCTCGTAGTTCGGGGTAAAAATCTCAAAATAAGTTGGTGAATTGATTGGTCCAAAAGCCTTAAGGTCTTTTGTTATCCAAGGGAGAAAACTCAACCTAAAACTACAAATCCACCATGTGAGGATAGCTTCAACATGCTAGTGGGGGGTTAACCCTATCATAAGCATGGACGACTCATTGTCCATCACTAAGGATATATGTGAGTATTACATCTACCTCAAGGATAACTCAAACCTAATAGCTAAAGGTTATGAATTTTTTTGATTAAGGGAGTGGCCATTGAAAACATCCTAGGTACTCCTAGGAAGCCCTTTTCATATTTGTTGTAAGGTTGGTATTTTTGTGAAAATTTGTTTGTGCAAACATGATTGAAGAGATGAGAAGAGAATATACAAGTTATTTACATTTTGTGTTTGGATGGATAAACCCATTGCCTACATACCATCTTAAAAAAAGATTAGGATCAAAACCTCGTAGCTCGGGGTAAAAATCTCAGAATGAGTTGGTGAATTGATTGGTCCAAAAGCCTTAAGGTCTTTTGTTATCCAAGGGAGAAAACTCAACCTAAAACCACAAATCCACCATGTGAGGATAGCTTCAACATGCTAGTGGGGGGTTAACCCTATAATAAGCATGGACGACTCATTGTCCATCACTAAGGATATATGTGAGTATTACATCTACCTCAAGGATAACTCAAACCTAATAGCTAAAGGTTATGAAATTTTTTGATTAAGGGAGTGGCCATTGAAACCACAAAAAAGAGCATTTGAATGAGTGGTATTTACCAATGAAAAGTATGTACAAAATATGGTCAAAGTTGACTTAGAAGTTCAATTCAAAATAAGTGTTATGAAAAGAAAGTTTGAAAATCAAAAGCATAAGGCTTAGGTTTCTAATGTTTAAAAACAAGTGTTAATGTTTGCACAAAAGGTTTTGGCTTGGGTTAGAGTGGAGGGAAGAAGAAGAATGGATAAAGTCCTAGTCATACAAGAGATAAGGGATAAGAAACAAGACCACAAATGGAGTTCCTCTCTTGAGATCATATTGATGATCCAAGTAGCTCCCATCCTTTGGAATATGCAAGCAAAATAATAGTAAGCTCAAGCAAACAACACAATCACACAAGCTTCTTAGGAGATCTCCCAATGTATCTTGTATCTTTCACTTTGGATGAACATGGCAATGGTTCTTCAATTTTAGCTCTCATAGAATTCCCTAGCACAAAAACACACACATCAAAAGTTCCATGAAGTAAATCAAGAATGGACAAGAGTGAGTTTAGAGGTTTGGTCCTTCTAGTTCATCTTCAACATTAAGGTCTTTTTACTCCAATTTGCATAGGGAAAGTCCTAAAAACTAAGTCCATTTGTCCATTTCTTTGCATTTGGTCCACAACAATCAAAACAAAACACAAGCACAATGATATATACACAATTATGTGCTCAAGTGAGCAAAAGGCAAATTGCATTAACATAAACATGTGCTCAAGTGAGCAAAGGAAAAAGCAAATGAATAATATGTACAAGAATAGTAAATTGCATAAATGTAAAGTGCAAGAAGTAAATGTTAATGGTTAATGGTTAGTGTTAGTAGTTAGTGTGCCATAAGGCAAATTTAGCGCTATGTTAAGCAATCGTAATTGGACTTATGTAGAAGTCACAATTATCTGAGGCCGGTCAATAATAATGTAGGCAACAACACAAGTTAGAGGTCTTGATTAGTGAATCAAACTCCAACAACTTGCCATGCCAAAAAGAAGATGAGAAATGATCTTGTATTGATTTAGGTCCTTTGCATGATTTAGGAAGCAACCTATCCTTAATGCAAAGCCATTCACTTGATCCATGATCAAGATGAATTAGATTTGAATCAAGGAAGATTAAACCTCCCTAATCAATGCTAACCACCAATCTTTAACTCATTGATCAAAAAAGAAAAAGAAGAAGGAGAAGAAGAAGATGAAAGATTAAAGTGCATTTAATTGAAATGGTATGAGGTAATCAACAAGCTATGACCAAAGATAGAGAGGATTAAGGTCAAACAATAGAAAACAAAAGCAAAATGAGAATTAGAAGTCAAGAAACAAATAAAATATTTTTGGCATTTTTAATATTTAAAATAAAACTTGAATTAAAATAATAAAGAAAGGTCAAACTTCAAATTCACTTCAAATCAACTTTGAAAAGTCCAAGTGAATTATCCCAAGTTCAACAAGGTCAAACAAAGTTTGACAAAAAAATTCATCATTTTTAAAAGTCAGAAACTATTTTTAATCAATTAAAAATGCATAAAAATAACCTAATTGAACTAAAATCTCAAATAAATCTCAAATAAATTAATAAATTGATGAGAATATTTTTCATAGATCTATCATCATTCAAAGAGGTTGAGAAAATATTTTTGTATTTTTTGAATATCAAAAACTATTTAAAATGAATTAAAAATAACCAGAAAAGAGAAAATTATTAAAAAATAGCAAATGATGAAATAAAAAATATTAAAAATCATTTTTAGAAAGTAGAAGATAAAAGAGAAATAATGCAATTGATCCCATAATTTTTGGACCAAGAATGAAAGAGATATGGATTTTAGAAATAAAATGGAATTAAAAGAAATAAAAGAAAATAGAAATCAGAAATTAAAAATTAGAAAAAAGGAGAGGTGTTGGATGATGATGGCTCATTAATTGAGTTGGCATATCACATGGCTCTCAGCGCGCTTCCACAATACGTCCAAGTCAATGCAACCACACGCTGTTTATTAAAAAGTCATAACAATGAGAGGCCTAGATCTAATCTGGAAATGAAAATGGACGACCACGATTGGATCTGGAGACCAGACGGTGGCCAGCGCCACCGTCTTCTCCAGCTAGCTTCGGTGAGAGCTCAAATTTACAGAAGAGCATATGTGCACCAAAACGCACGATCCAGGTACCAAATGAAAGGTGGAGTGATGTACATCACTCCTATGCCACTCAATTCCACTATAGATCCCTATTGAGAGAGAAATCAGAGATGGAACTTTGGTGGTGTTCAACTGAATTTGCTTGATTTCAAAAATTAAGAACACAATAATGATGCTTATATGTAGAGGACTTCAGACAACACAAAATCAAGGTAAATGGAGCAATATATAAGTTGTTTCGAAGCAAAATGCAGTTGAGCAAAAACCTTGGAATTGAGATGAATTGAGTCACGATCTTTGGTTCCTTTTGCAAACAGAAGCTTCTATGGATCAAATGAAGAAGGTCTAGGAACTTTAGATCTGAAATTTCAATCGAGGAAATCAAAATTCAGATATGAAATTTTTAAAGAAAAATGAGATTTGTTCCTTTGGTATGGGTGTAGATTCAATTCAGCAGAGGTTTAGGCGCCATTAGGTTGAAGAATTGTGAAGCTATGGTATGGTATTTATAGATGGAGATGGCTAAATGCATGAGCTAACTCATGTGCATGGGAGAAGAGGGCCTCCATGCATGGGCCTGTACAGGCGCATGGAGGGCCCAATTCTGAATAGAATTGCAAGATATACATCACCAAATAAGAATTGGACGTGCAGATTGGATGTTAATGGATCATGCATGGCAATTGGAATGATTTTCATAAAATGCACTATTTCAATGAAGCCTTCGAAAATGCCATGTCAAAAATCCAAATGCAACCTTATGAGTAATGGTTGGAAATCTTATTGCATAAGGAACAAATGTCATGTTGATCAAAACTTCATTTGGGCCTTGGAAATTAATGAAATCTGAGCTTGAACTGTAGGGTGCAAAACATGCATATGTGAAATTTCCAAATTTGGCCAATGTTTAAGCCCCTATGTCTCAATGATGAAAGCTCTAAATGATAAAATATTCAACATGAAAGTTGTAGATATTTTCAAGAAAATAAATTTGGACTTAAATTTTGCATCATTTGGATTATTAATGAAGAAGTTATGGGCACTTGAAGTTGGACTTTTTCACATTTCAATGCATTTGGTCCAAAGTGACCTATAATGTTTTGCATTATCACATGTATTTATTTTGAGATTTTGCAATTTTTCTCAACATAACATTTGAAGTAGACACATTAATATTTCCAATTCATTAAGTCTAACCTCAACATCATGAAAAATGAATGAGTTATGTTCTTGGAAAGTTGACCCAAAATTAGGGTTTCAGCCAAAATGACCTATAATGTCTTGGAATGGATGATGACCTTCCAAGCTTCAAATAAATTTTTGATGAACATAAAAGTTATTCATATTGTCCTTAAGAACATGTTTTCTCTTTGGGTTATCTCCATTTGACCAACACATAAAATGTTAGGTCTCAGTGTATTACAAAATAGTCAGATGAATTGACTGATCAACTTCTCAAGTCCACACCTCATATCTTGATGAATGGAAGATAGAGGACACTCAAATGAGTTCAAATATGCATGAAGTGATGAATTAAAGAACTTCCCTTGATTGTTTTTTACCATGGGTTGAGGTTGCTTCATGGGCAAGGCACAATTGATGAACAGATGAATTAGGGTTTCCTTCGGAAACAAACCTCAAACCCCTTGATTTTCTTTGATCAAAATGATGAGTTGAGATACTTGGGAGGTATATTTGATGGATGAGAGATTTGGGAACCATTACCATGCTTGCCTTCATCTTCTCTTGCCCATATCATTGAACAAAGGGTCTCCTAGAAGCCTTTAGACCTTGTGACTGCTCAAGCTACAAACAAAAGAGATTAGTGACATATTTTTGTGCTTTTGATTAGTAAATAAAATGAGAAAAGCAATAATATACAATTCTTGTATGCTTGGTGATCTCAAACCACTCACAAGATGTCCCAACCCAAAGGCAAAGGGAAACAAGATGCTCATGATCCTTGAGGTTATGCAAATGCCATGTTATGATGCCATGAGGGATCTTGGGGCCAAAATTAGGGTCTTACATGTACAAAAACAATTAAATCATGAAAAATATTAATATTGATCCAAAAAATAATTTTAATTCAGAAAGTGAAAGAGAAAAATATTTGAGAATTTTTGGTGAAAGTCCCATATTTTTTGGATCAATATTAAAATTAATATGAATTAATTAAAATAAGTCAATTAAAATGAAAATCAGAAAATGAAAAAATATGTGGACCACTTGATCTTCCTCATTAATTGAGGTGGCAGATCAAGTGGATTAGAGCGTACATTCCATAATGTTCCCAGGTCAATGTGCCACACGCGTGGTAATCAATTTGGACGCTCAAGATTAAAACAAAATAGAAGGATCCTGTGGTCCGGAGCTCCGATCTTCTTCTCCAGTGGACCTCATCGAACTGGTCCACCCTCAACCATCACCAAAATAAAAAAGGAGGACATGAATTTAAAGTAAAAATGCTCAGGAGCTCGAATCTGGCCTCAATTTCACCTAACTCCAAGTATATTGAAAGATACAGGGAGTTGAATTTTAAGGATCATGATCTGAGTTGCTTCGATTTGAGCTCAAAGCAACTCAATCTTGTTGCCTACATTGGTAGGACTTCAGACAACCAAAAATTATCAAGAATAATGGAGAATTGAGTGAGAATCAAAGAGATGAAAAATTCAGAAATTCACCTTCACTACAGGTTCAGATAGACACGATCTTGCTCTCAATTGTGATTGGCCTTGCTCTGGATGCTTGATGGAGTGGAAATGGATCAATAAAGAAGCAAGACTCTTGGATTTTTGAATCTCAAAACAGTGAGAGATTCAAACTCTATTTTCAATGAAAATCCTCAACGTTATCCTTTGAATATGGAGGTTTAGGGTTGTAGCTTTAAAGCTGGCGCGCAAGGGTCCTTAATTCTGAGTATAGACACTTCTATTTATAGCGAAAGCCTTTGATATTTTCACACTTCTTTCAAACTTTCAAAAATATCAAAATTCCTTGCATGGATGCATGGGCGTGTGGTAGGCCCATGTAGTGATGCATTCAGGTCCAAAATCATGTGCAAGCAATGTTGAAGTCATGTTAACAAGCCATGCATTCGTGTGTGGAAAGTGGAAGTTCAAATATGCCAAATGGTCATCCAACTTTAAGCCATGCGCAAGTCACACATACTTTATCCAAATGGGATGAATTTGGACTTTTTGGAAAGGTTAGATCAAGAGGAACAACTTTTATGAAGACACTTTTTAATTTGAATCATGGATCATGATGAATTTTGAGGTGGAAGTTTGGAAAATCAAACATATCAAAAAAATTCCTAAGTACCAAGCCATATGTTCACTTCTTCCACCTCGAGTAACTTTTTCTATGGGCTTCAAATGAGAAACGTTCCTTCATCAAAGTTGTAGTTCTCTCAAAGTCTTTCAATTTGGTCACAAATTTGACCTCATTTGGATTTAGCATGAAGGAGTTATGCATTTTAGAAGTTGAGGAAAATCACTTGTTCAATGGTATTGATCAGTTGAAATCACTTGACAAAAATAGTAGGAGATAGGGTCTAGGGAACCCCCGTTTGATCAGTTGAAATCCTCTGGTCAACCACCATGAACCATCTTTCTAGCTTGACATTGTCTTGTCCTTTGGGACTCATGGAGGATCATATATGAATAAGATGATGAAATATGAAGCATCCCTTGAAATATTTGGTCAATTGGTGAAGAAGCTTGTTGAAGAAGTTACACAAGATACCCAGATGAATTAGGGTTTCTAAGGCAAACCAACTCCAAACTCTTGATGATTTCTTGATCAAAATAACATGTGAAGATCATGGAGATTCATATATGATACTTAGAGCCATAGTAAACCACTTCTTGATCAAGCTCCTTGCAATGAGGGTCTTAAGCCCTAGATGTGAGCTTGATAGAGCATAGGTGAGCATGTGCACTACCTACAAAAGAGTTAAACTATACAATGACATTTTTTTGGTATTTGGGTTAGTGAAATAAAGATACATGAAGTATGATACAATCAAATGTGCTTGATGATCTCTCCCAATGCAAACCTAGTGAATTAGGGGTAAGGAGGATGCCAAGTTGTGATCCCAATGCTAATGCATATGATGAGAATAACATGAGGGATCTTAGTGTCAAAATTGGGGTCTTACAACAAGAAAATATAAAAACATCAAATATACAGTTATATACACATAAAAAGTAGGATAAACCCACTGAGGAATAAATCCCCAGCAGAGTCTCCACTTAATTTATGTAGTGGTAAATTCATGACCATCAAGCTATGGATAAGCTTAACGCTAATAAAACCAGAGTCGCCACCGCACTTTTATTGTTTCCAAAGGAAAATGGAAAAGTAAGAATAAAACCCAAAGATAATAAGTTTTCAAATAAAAACTAATAAAATGCCATAGATTACAGATAAGGGGGTTGGTTACACAGAGGGAAGGTGTTAGCACCCAAAGTGTCCTAGGTACTCCTAGGGAGCCCTTTTTTATGTGTGTATGTTTTTTTGGGTATAAAGGATGTTTGAGAAAAATAGAGTGTGGGGATGAGAAAATAATTTATTGAATATATTTTGTGTTTGACAAGACCTTTAGACTTGTGCCTACGTACCAACATAAAAAATGAGGGATCAAAACCTCGTAGTTCGTGGTATCAATTTCAAAATGAGTGGATTGCTTTTAATCAAAATTTAAGATAAAAGAGGAGCAAAGGGCCCAAAAGTTTGAATGGGTGTTAGTTCTTTTTGTCTTTTGAAAATTTAAGTCAATATGATAAGATTTGTTCACAAATTTGATTTAAGAAAAGAATTTGAAAATTCAATGGCATAAGGCCAAAGTTTACAATTGAAATAAGGTCAAAGTTTGAAATCACAAGCAAATAAAGTTTTTGAAAAGGGGAAGAGACTTTGAAATTTAAGAAGTGGGAGGAGATGAAGAGACTAATCCTAAGCATAAAATTAAAAGTTAAGAGTTGAAAAGATCTGACCAATGGGATGCAATCCAACAGACAAGAATGTCATATAGAAAACCAATTTTCCCTTTGGACTTTGAATCAAGCAATAATCAATAAATAATTAGCAATATCAGACATCATGAAGATCAATACATCAAATAAATATAGCCACATCCAAGCAAACAACTCCATGGTTAGTAGTCTTCTTTATCTTCTCATGTCTCAGATGAAATACTCCTTGATTAACTCAGAATAAAGCATTAGACACAAGATCAAAATAATTTTTTTATTAAGACCATGTAGCATATGAGTTCAAGTAGATCCTAATACTTGCATCATATGAAAGCTCAAATCACAATAACTTGGTCTCAAAATGTTGGCATTGGCCAAGTCCTTTTGCAAAGGGAATGTTGCCTAATCTTAAGTCCAAAAGTTCAGATCAAACTCAACAGTCCACACAAACAATTTTTAGGGTTTTTGTTGTTTATTAGGTATTTTAAGGTCCTAAAACCCCAAACATAAACAAAGTACACAAACAAATATATACAATCACAATATATGGCACAAATGAGCAAAGTGAAAATGGCATAAGCATAAACAAGTTAAATGATATGTAAATGGCAATGAATGGTAAATGACTTGGAATTAAATTGCATAAAATAAATGACTGGAAAGTAAATAAATATTAATAAGAATTAGTCAAATGTTAGTCAAGGTCAATTATATGTTAGTGGTGTTTTGCTTTTCAATTGATTAAGTCATTCTTTGGAGAACACTCAACCATCTATTCACAAGCATGGATCCTTGAACCAAGACATGTTCCAAAGAAAGGAAAAAAGGCCAAGTTTCCACACAATACTATGAAAGATGGGAGACTTACAATATCACTTACTAGAATGTTATGCCTTTAGGGTCAAATTTAGCTCTATGTTAAGCAATTGTAATTGGACTTATGTAAAAGTCACAACTATCTGAGGTCGGGGAATAAAAATTTAGGTGCTAATGCATGTTAGAGATTTGGTACAATGAACCAAAATCCTAAAACATATCACACACTAAAATAAAATATCAAAAGGGATGGACCTATCTCATCCATACTTGTATTGGTTCATCTAACACAAAGTCATTGATGAACCAATTAGCCTTATGATATTGAGATTTCATTGGTCAATGAAAGGGATAGGAAAGAATGGGAATGAAGATGAAGAGGGAGGGGAGATGAGAGAAACACAAATTGGTCATGAGAGGAATTTTATCAAATTAAAATCATTCATTCATTTTGGGAGATGAAATGTACATTTCATCAATCCCCTAAATCCAATGATTTCAATCCAACAAAAGTCAAATCAACCTTGACCAAGGCCCAAACAAATAGTCAAACATCACAAGACCATAAAAATGGTTCAACATGATATTTACACAATTAATCAATTAAAAATCAAATTAAAAATGCATTTAAATTCAATTTAATTTGGTCAAAACCTAAAATCTCTTCAAAACACCAAATAAAGGGTCAAGAGATTTATCCTAGGTCGAACAAGGTCAAAAGACCTTAGACAATTTTTTTAATGATTTTTTGAAAAGTCAGAAGTATTTTTAAACAATTAAAAATATGCACAAAAATATTTAATTCATGAAAAATATCAAAGTTAAACCCAATAAAACAAGAGTCGCCATCGCGCTTTTATTGTTTCCAAAGGAAAATGGAAAAGTACGAACAAAACCCAACGATAAGAAGTTTTCAAATCAAAACTAATAAAGTGCCAGAGATTACAAGTAAGGGGGTTGGTTACACAGAGGGAAGGTGTTAGCACCCAAAGTGTCCTAGGTACTCCTAGGGAGCCCTTTTTTATGTGTGTATGTGTTTTGGCATAAAAGATGTTTGCAATAAATAAAGTAGGGAGATGAGAAAAGAATTCATTAATTATATTTTTGTGTTTGACAAGACCTTCGGACTTGTGCCTACGTACCAACATAAAAACGAGGGATCAAAACCTCATAGTTCGTGGTATCAATTTCAAAGTGAGTTGATTGCTTTTAACAAAAGTTTAAGTTTGAAAGTGGCACAAAAGGCCTAAAAGAGTTTGAATGAATGTTAGTTCTTTTTGTCTTTTGAAATTTTAAGTCAAGTATGGTTAAGTTTATTTACAAGTTTGATTAAGAAAGAGAAGTTAAAAAACACAATGGCATAAGGCCAAAGTTTCTAATTTGCAATAAAGAGTCTAAGTTTAAAAATCACAAGCAAAGAAGATTTTGAAAGGGGGGAGAGATTTGAAATTTAATAAATGGGAGGAGATGGAGAGACTAATCGTAAGCAAGAATTTAAAAGTTAAGAGTTGAAAAGATCTGACCGGTGGGATGCAATCCAATAGACAAGAATGTCATATAGAAACCCATTTTTCCTTTGGACTATAAAATCAAGCAATATCAATAAGCAAGTAAGATGAAGAGCAAGGCATCAAATAAAGATAGCCACATCCAAGCTAGCAACTCCATAGTCTTCTTCATAATCTTCCCCATGTATCAGATGACATACTCATTGAATGGCTCAGAATAAGGCATTAGACACAGGTTCAAAGTAACATTTGCATTAAGACCATGTAGCAGATGAACTCAAAAGGGATCTCAATACTTGCATCAGATGAAAGTTCAATTCACTATGGCTTGGCTTCAGAAAAGCTGGCATTGGCCAAGTCCTTTTGCCTAGGGAGTGTTGCCTAATTCTAAGTCCAAGTCTCAGATCAAATCCAACAGTCCACATAAACATTTTAAAGGGCTTTTGTTGTTATTATGTACATTAAGGTCCTAAGACCACAAACACAAACAAGGTACAAGACAAATATATACAATCACACTATATTAACAACATATGGCTCAAGTGAGCAAAGTAAAAATGGCATTAAAATAAACAAGTTAAATGATATGTGATTGGAAAAATAGCAAGTGTATTATTTTTGCCGATGTAGTAATAAGAGGGATGTTTCCCAAAGATCGATCGCGAGGATTGCGCAGCAATATAAGAGTAAATAGTCACTCAATTGAACAAAAGTAAGAGTTTGGGTTTGGTAAAATTCATTGTAAGGAAAAATAAAACAAATAAATATTTTCATAGATTAATATCATATGCCAAGGAAGGTGTATAAAAATCTCCTGTAATGACCATTGAGTGTATATCTCCTTAATACTGAACATTGTTTTAATTACCGGATCTTAAGACTATTCCCCCCTAAGACCTCGGACGGAAACCTTTGGTATTCAATCTAACCTCTAAGTCCTTAGGTGATTATGATGAAACCAAGCATTTTAATTTAACAAGAATAATCCGGTAACCATAGGGTATCCCTAGTCCTAGGTGATATCTACTATGGTTTCACTGTATAAAAACCTTAACAATTGCAGTCCTGCTAATCGTTAACCATACATCAATCTTAATTTTTGCCATAAAGAAAGCATTACGCGAATCATACAGTGAAATTGATAACAAATAACATATATTAAGGAAAATCTAACATCAGAGTCATTACATGATCAATTCAGAGACACCCCCTGGCATTGGGGGGTTTAGCCTATCATATTATTCAAATCAGATACAAGATAAAATTGAGACATTACAAAAAGTTCGAAATTCCGTTGATCTTGAATCGTGTTCGCTCTTGAAGGATCTACGTTCTTCTTTGCTTTCCACTGCTTCAATCTTGATCGTCTCTAATTTTTTGATCCTCTAAAAAAGTCCCTTTCTCCATATTCAAATCTCCTGTAAATAGTTCATGATGACAATTTTTCTCTCGTAAAAGTCCAAAATGCCCTCTGGGATAAGCTGTGCCAAAAACAACACAAAACTGGAAAATCAAGTGCTCAAGCCAACACTGGCTGTGTCATGCAACACGCCAGGCCGTGTTGGGCTTCTGGGGCATAAGGCCTTGACACGCCTTCTCAGGCAGGCTGACACGGGCCGTGCCAGCTGACACGGGCACCCGTGTCAGCTCCCTGTTTTCCTCTTCCATGACCCTTCTCCCGACATGGCCCGTGTTGGGCAACATGGGTGACCGTGTCAAGGCTACTGTAGGTCCAATTTTCTTCTTCCGACGGGCCCGGAACGTCCGATTTGCTTGTCTATCCCTCTGGTACACTTGTTCACACCTGAAACCAAATGAACTACCATAAAAGGATATAAAATGGAGTATGATGATGCATATAACATGTAATCAACAAATGGAAACAACGATACCAAACATCTAAATTACTAAACAAAACAATAAAATAAGTGGACTAATGTGTTACCGACTTCTTACAAAGGTGCCGAATGAGTGTCAGAAAACAAGAAGAATTGGAGACTAATCACAACCCCTAACTTATCTCATTACTTGTCCTCAAGTGATGCTCGAGATATTAGGATGGTTACCCCTAAATTATGCATCCACAATGCTACTGCGATCTTTCGCGATATCCTGTTCACTTTTCAATCATAATTTTACTCTTTCTCGATTTCTGACTTTAGCCACACTTTAACTTTGACACATCTTTTGTCCTGTAGCTTTTTACACTTTCACCAAATCTATTGGGATCAAAGTGTTTACACTCAAGAAAAACAGAGCATGCAAAGTCAACTCTTAGGTTTGAAATGCAGATACCTTCATAACAAGCAACACACAACACATACTATTTGAGGACTTTTTCGGTTGTAGCGGGGCTAAGGTGTAAGGTGGGGAGTTAAAACAAAAAAAAGGAAATACTAGGGGTTCAGGCTCAGATTTCGTGTTGTTACCCTCGTAACTGTTGTATAAATTTAAAACTCGGGGGTATTTCTTTTGGACACCGTTCTTGTTGAGCATGCTTTTTGCCAATCATAACACTTCTAGATAAGTGCTTCATGATCTCTTTTTTTTTTCTTTTTTTTTGAATTTTCTCATCTTTTTGCACTTATCTACGGTTCGTCGGTGTCCCCAAATTTTTGATGAAATCCCAAACTTAGGCTTTTCAACAGCTTCGGGGTAAACAACACTTATCTAAGCAAGGTGTGGTAGTGTATGGGCTTATGGCTATATACAGTGGTAAAATAACAAACAAAAGGAAATATGGCTCAAATTTGGTGAACGAAGGGTAATGATGACGGGTTGGCTGGAAAGGCTCAGGGTTAAAATACAAAAACAATGCCTCAGTGTGTACAGTGTGTTTTGAAATTTCAGTATCTCTAATGTAAACCCAGAGAGACAAAGACATACCTGAACAACTCTCATGATGACAAGTGTTTGACTTTTTGTAGTTCTCATCATGTTTTGTCTAGCTTGCAAGCTTCCAAGACATCTCTTAGTGTGATGTAGCTTCATCTTCTCTTAGGTTACAGAGTGTCCCTACAAAATCCAGTGACAGAGAGTCGCGTCTGATTTTTCGAGTCAGTAGAATCAACCTTCGGGGGTTTTCAAAAGAGCAAGTAGAGGTGTGTGTCTTCCATCCAATCGCTCCAAGCTCTATCGTTCATCCGACGCGAATGTCCTTTATCTGTAACACATATAGTACCACACAACTAATTAAAACAAAAATATTAAGAACAAAACAAACAACAAAAACAACAAATAATAAAAAAACCCACACTTGAACTAAACATTGTCTGCACTGTTTAATCCAAGATAGAGAGGGACCCACACCGGTTCTCTGTGGTGGCAGAAATTGCAACATCAAACATTGCATCATCGCGTGCATCTCGTCCATCAGAGTCCCTTGTCGGGCTTGCTCTACACCTTGGCGTGTTTGCTCCGCTCGGAGATCGCCAATTTCTCTTTGCATCCATGACCATTGGTCTGACGTCACATATGACGAACCGACACCTGGGTGCATGGATTCCTCAAGTGGAGAAGCAAATTGCTCCTGATCCTGCATCTCTTCCTGTACTTATTCCTCCGGTGGGTCACCTGCAGCAAATGTGTCAGCATTGTGCTCGTCCATATCATCTTGAACGCCACTTTCATATAGCCAATTGGTCGTGTTTGAAATGCTAATTCGTGTAAGGTCAGGAAGAGCCATAATAAACTGACCCGAACTCATTAAGGAATAATAATTAGAAACTTGTGAAATCATACCTTGTTGGACCAATGCGTTCATGTCCAGTTTGCTCTTACCTGCGACCGTTGTCTCATTAAGTACAGTCGGGTCATATCCGAAATGGTGGGCAATATGAGTGGTGATGCCCCCTATGGAGATTCCCCCTTAGGATGCTCTCCCCATGCGACACATATAATCTGCAGCAAATGCTACAACGCTCACAGCTACCCGGTTTGCCATGGCAAACAAAAAGAACAGTTCCCTCTGGGTGGCTACACCTGTACTGTCACCCCTGCCAAAAAGTGAGAAGGCCAGCACCTTCTAGGCATACATGAAACAGGGATTTTGAATACCCGATGCCTTCGCCCCTTTAGCCACATAGTCGGATCGTCTCGTAATGGCCAACCAAAAAGTCTTAGCATCAAAGTTGTCTGGTACGGCTCCGGGGCCATAAAGGGGTAGGCGAAGAATTTCACCCAGCTGCTCCACTGTCAACTCGTGGTCGACATTGTATAACCTGAAAGACATTGTTCCTCCAAAGTACATCGTTGTACCCATCCAACCTTTTTTCAGCTTGAACTCAATTGTGCGCAGAAATTCTAAAGTGATGCGCTCATAGGTTGGTGCTTCACAATGCA
Organism: Lathyrus oleraceus; assembly: GCF_024323335.1. Taxonomy (NCBI): domain Eukaryota; kingdom Viridiplantae; phylum Streptophyta; class Magnoliopsida; order Fabales; family Fabaceae; genus Lathyrus; species Lathyrus oleraceus. Next base: position 96,312,396 of record NC_066585.1, read on the forward strand.
CAAACTCATGCATTCCTAGAACATGGAACATCCTATCCAATTCTTCAGACAAACCTAATTGAAATAAAGTATCGGAGCAAAGGTACCTTGTCAGAGTGATTTTCCGTTTGACGTGAGATGCGTACCTCCGTTCATGCTCCGGGTTGTAACACGGTGGGAGAACTGACTTTAGTTAAATGTTGCGGATAGCAAGAGTCGCCACCGACTTTTATTTTATCCAAAAGGAAAGGACATAAAAGAACAAGAAAGACCTTAAAAAGATTTTGAGTTCGGGGGGTAGGTTATACAAAGGGAAGGTATTAGCACCCTTTATATCCATGGTTATCCATGGGCTCTTAGTTACTTAGCTCACTTTGTTTGTTTGCAAGAGTGTAGTGTGTGATTAGAAAAATTTCTTTAAGTACTTTGTAATGGCCCTCGTATGGGTGTATACAAAGCCTAGTTTAGAAATTGTGAGGTGTAAAAGTAATTTTGAAAAGTGTGAGCAAGTAACTATGAGATACCTACCCTAGATTAAGTCTTTCGTGTTCTCGTATATTCTTTCAATGGTAAGACTGTCCCTATTATTAAGGAATAGGTAGTCATTACCTTGGATGTGTTTAAGGGACGGGCGTAGGGTCGTCGTATGGTCAATGAAGGCAACATAAGGGGTGTCTTTAGCAACTCGTAGGGACTATCATCATATTTACCGAAGGGACAAGATCATTATATCGTAGGCAACCTCGTAGGGACTTGATCTTTTAAGTTTATAGGGACTTGATGATTTTTCTGTTTGAAGGGACTTTGCTTAAGACACCCCTATTTTCGAGGGACTTGACCATTTAAAGAAGGCAATCAAGAGGAATACCCTAGGAAGTACAGATGGCGATCAAAGATCGACTTACGTGTGTGAGTGTTATTTTTCAGATATTTGTCTTGAATTTAATTTTCTAAGTTCAATTATTTACATTTAGTTTTTTGCACTCCCTAAATTACTAACCACGCAATAAATATTTACAAAAATAAAAGCAAGAAAAATAAATTCCTAAACTATTACATGGCTATGGGACAGATACATAATAATCAGGCGAGAAAGAATAAATTTACAACCTATACCTTTGTTCCTAATATTATAAATAAAACAAAATTAAAATAAGAAAAATAATGAAGCAAAAATAGAATAGATAAAAGCAAATAATAATAAAATAATAAATAAACAATGGTAATAAAGCAATAATAAAATAACAATAATAATAAAGTGATAATAAAAAGGTTAGAATTTTAAAAGAAATTATTTTAAGTTAAACAAGTTAGATTTTTTTAGAAGTTATTAGAAAAATATGAGTTTAAAATAAATTAGTAATAATAAACGAATTTAAAATACATTAATGTACAAATTATAAAATAAAAGAGTTATATGAAAAATATTAAGTTAGTTATTTACAAAATAAATAAAGATTATAGAAAATATCAAATTATTAGATTAATAGGTTTATTATTATTATTCAATTAGAAAAATGGTCAATTAGATTTTATTTACAAAATATATAAGGATTTATTATTATAAGTAAGTAATAAAAAAAAGTTATTAAAATAGTTAGTATTTATTATTTATTTACAAAAAAAAAATAAAGGTTATAGAAAAATATTAAATAATTAATTTAGTAGGTTTTCACGCCCTACATTACTAAACCACGCAGTTAATATAGGATCAATGGCAGGAATTTAAATGGCAGAAAAATAAATGGCAGAAAAATAAAATGGCAGAAAATCAATGGCAGAACATAAAACCCTAATTATTACAACGCTTTGGTGCAGTTACATAATAAAGATGGCGAAAAGTAAAACTGAAAATATTATAAGTTAAAACTTAAAATATTACAAGGGCGAAGCAGTTACAGTGTATGAATAACATAAATATGAGCGAAAATAGGAAATAATAATAAGGTTTGTTAAGGTTTAAGAAAAGGTTTATGGTTTAGAGGAAACAACACGGTTAAAGTTTTAGGTTTGAAATTTAGAGTTTGTGGCGAAATTGTCAGGATTTAGGAAAAATCAAGGTAGTTAGTTATGAAAAAAAATGTGCAGATCTAAATATATGTATATATATATATATATATAAAAAAAAAATGAATTAAAAAAAATAACGGCGTTGCTAGCGCAAAATTGCGATCATCGCAACTGGATCGGATAACACAAATGTCACGCTTCATACACGTATATGTGAAAACGGCGTATTGACACGATCCGATCCGAAAACATAATCAAATATATCAACAAAATAGATAAAGTATATATCATATATAAACTATTACCAAACTGTGTGTACGATAGTATAGATCAACCACTCTCAGTTTCTCTTTTTTGTTCTGTCTCTTTTGGCCTCCCTCTATCAGTCATGCTAGTAAATATATATAGGAACAAATTAGATTAATGATAATGGGCCTAAGTTTATTTTGAAACCCAATATTAAATTAAAAAACTGAATAAAGTTAAATAATTAAAATAGTTAAAATTAAAATTAAAACTAATTAACCTATTTATTTATTCTAGACCCAATATAAAAATAAATAGACTCAAAAAAATAAAAGTCGGGCACCAAAATGCTCGAAAAAATAAAATGAACACGTCAAAATAATCAGTGCGAAATAAATGACTCGGAAAAATATAGCGTTTGGTCGGATTTTGAAATAAAAATTTTTCAAAAATTCTGGGGTCTGCACGGGCCGTGCCAACCTGCACGGCCGGCCGTGCAAAGCCACGACTTTTTGTATGGGGCAGAATTCTGGAATTCTGCACGGGCCGTGTCCCACTGCACGGGCCATGCCAGTCTGAAATTTTTGAAAATTTTTTCGTTGACTAATTTTAGGCATAGTTAAAAAGTTAATTTGATCAGTCTGTTTGTAAATTCCGAGAAATTATTCCGGCTAATATTAAGACAGAAAAAATGTTATGCTATGAAGATGATGCAAATGAATGTGAAACAAAAAATTGGTTAGAGTTAAAAATAGAGGGCAAATTTTGGGGTGCAACAGCTGCCCCTGTTCAATTTTCTGAAACCTGAGGAGTTAGATTGGCCTGTGTGCCATTCGTGACTTGGAAGGTTGAAGGGGATTGAACATAAAAGCCCAAAAATTTGCACTCGCCGGTGCGTAAAGTAACACTGATGACTGGTTGTATATGCTTAAGTGGGCTTGAAGATGCCACTTGGAAGAACTGGAGATGGGCTTATAGATGCCATCCATAATATCAGGAGGTGATAATATCTTGATGTTGATACTGGATATCAGTACTAGGTTTTCGTATAGGCCGTCTCTGAATCGTATCTAAGAACATACTTTTAATTTAAGTGTCAGAACCAAATCTTCGTGGCGATTTCTTTCTGAATCAAGTATCAGCACTAGACCTTCATATAGATCGTCTCTGAACTGTTTTGAATTGTTGAATAGACCAGTAGAAATAAATCTTTGTGATGATTATCTCTTCTGGAAATATCCTGGATTAGGGAATAGATCTTCGTATAGACCGTTTGCCTAATATCCAAGAACAAAAGAGTGTCAGGATGAAATCTCCTGAAAATATCCTGGACTAGGGAATAGATCTTCGTATAGACCGTTTGCCTACTATCCAAGGACACCTTGAGTAATGATTAAGTATCAGCACTAGATCTTCGTATAGATCGTTTCTGACCTGTTGTGAATTGTTGATAGTATTTTATCTGTATATAACCATCCTGCAAGGAAAAGGTTAGTTTATGCAATATGTATGCATGCATGGCATGGTGCATCTAAGTAAATGTATTATGCACTTATGGATATGCTATGGTATGATGTAAGTGATGTATGTATGAATCATGCGGCCTGAAGCGTCCGGATATCTTTGTATAACAACTGCTGGCTAGGGAAAATAAATCTCGATTCGTTGCTGAAGAGTATGAGGAACTCGTTCCCGTCTTGTTTGATAGTATAGTATTTGTCACTTCCCGTATTCGTTCGTCGTACTTCTATTGAAGGAATAAGTTCCTGAGTATCCCGACTGAGGATAAAAGAGATGGACATAAATTCAAGGGGAGACGTAATTCGAAGTATCTATAAAGATAGATTTTCTCTACTGGGGATTTGTAGTGGGGATGAACCGGCGAAGCTTCGTTGAACTACTACCCTCGTTCATCCTTAGTAAATACTATTACTGCATTTTATGCATTTCTGGTAGACATCAATCGTATTCAAAAGCATGCATACATTCAAACACAACCAATGGACGTTTTCGCTTATGTAAATAGAGTAAAAGTAAATCTGGATTCAAAGATGAAATTTTATTTATATCACAAAGTGACCTATACATAGGCAAGTTTGTACAAGGAGACAGAAATCCTAGTAAGAGGAATTCGTCGTAAATTTTTTATAAAACAAAGAAAACAGCTATGTGAAAAATGATCCTATTGAGTTTCAATTCTACTATTGCCATTATCTTCAAATATCTCATCTTCTGCTGTGAGACAGAAACGATTGGATTGATCTTTATCTGTTTGAACTTGATTTAGGTAGCACCATCAGTTGAAGTTACACGAGTGATCCAAACGAGACATAGTCATACGCTTTAATCCCTAACTTTTGCCTGGATTGCCCTTTCAGGTTTTCAATCCACCGGGATACCCTTTTTTGCCCAAGCCGCCTTTTCAGGTTTTCGACTTGCCGGGTGTACATTTTTTTTTATATATATCCCTAATTTTTGACCGAACCCTTTTGGTTTGCCGGGATGCCCTTATTTTTGCCTAGGCTAGTCAACCTAGCGGGTCTCTTTTTATGCGTAGTATTTTTTAACTATGTCTGCGTTTACAGGCTGTGGAAAGTCTTCACCATCCATAGTAGTAAGCATCATGGCACCTCCTGAGAATACTCTTTTGACCACAAATGGTCCTTCATATGTAGGAGTCCACTTGCCCCTAGGATCACCCTGTGGTAGTATGATACGCTTGATTACCAAGTCACCAGCCTGATATACCTTTGGCTTAACCTTCTTATTGAAAGCTTTGATCATCCGTTTCTGGTACATCTGACCATGACAAACAGCTGCCAACCTCTTCTCATCAATCAAATTTATCTGGTCGAGTCGAGTCTGAATCCACTCATCTTCATCCAAGCCTGCATCCTTCATGATTCTTAAGGAAGGGATCTGAACTTCAATGGGCAGAACTGCTTCCATACCATAGACTAAGGAGAATGGGGTTGCCCCTGTTGAAGTACGTATTGTAGTACGATAACGGGCACCCGTGTCAGCTTCCTGTTTTCATCTTCCATGACCCTTCTCCTGACACGGCCCGTTTTGGGCAACATGGGTGGCCGTGTCAGGGCTAGTATAGGTCCAATTTTCTTCTTCCGATGGGCCCAGAACGTCCGATTTGCTTGTTTATCCCTCCGATACACTTGTTCACACTTGAAACCAAAAGAACTACCACAAAAGGACATAAAATGGAGTATGATGATGCATATCACATGTAATCAACAAATGGAAATAACGATACCAAACATCTAAATTACTAAACAAAACAATAAAATTAGTGGACTAATGTGTTACCGACTTCTTACAAAGGTGCCGAATGAGTTTCAGAAAACAAGAAGAATTGGAGACTGATCAATATGTATAATGACAAATGATATATGACCTGAATTTAAAGTTCATAAGGTAAATGACTTGAAATTAAAAGTTAGTCAAATGTTAGTTGATTAGGTGTTAGTATTGTTTTTGCTTTTTAATTGTTTAATTCATTCTTTGGAGAACACTCAACCCTCTATTCAAAAGCATGGATCCTTGAACCAAGACATCTTCCAAAGGAAGGAAAAAAGGCCAAGTTTCCACACAATACCATGAAAGGGGGGAGACTTACAATCTCACTTACTAGAATGCTATGTTTTTGGGTCAAAATTTAGCGCTATGTTAAGCAATCGTAATTGGACTTATGTAGAAGTCACAACTATCTGAGGTCGGGCAATAGAAATTTTAGTGTTAATGCATGTTAGAGATATGGTATAATGAACCATACTCCTAAAACATACCACACTTAAAAGAAAATGGCAAAAGGGTGGACCTAATCTCATCCATACTTGTATTGGTTTATCAACCAATTAGCCTTAGGATATAGAGATATCATAAGTCAATGGAATGAATGGGATAGAGGGGATTGAAGATGAAGAGGGAGGGGAAATAAGACAAAGACAAATTGGACAAGGGAAGGATTTTATCAAATTAAAATCATTCATGGAACGTACATTCCATCAATCCCCTAAATCCAATGATTTTAATCCAACAAAGTCAAGTCAACCTTGACCAAGGCCCAAACACATTAGTCAGACTTCACAAGTCAATAAAACTAGCTCAACATAATTTATTCACAATTAAACAATTAAAAATCAATTAAAAATGCATTAAAGTTAAATTATGTTTGATCAAAAACCTAAAACCTCTTTAAAACACCAAATAAATGGCCAAGAGATTTATCATTGATCAAACAAGTTCAAAGGACCTTGGAGAAAAAAATTCATAATTTTGGGACATTTAAAAATATTTTAAACAATTAAAAAGATTAATATTGATCCAAAAAATAATTTTAATTCAGAAAATGAAAGAGAAAAGTATTTGAATTTTTTTGGTGAAAGTCCCATATTTTTTGGATCAATATTAAAATTAATATGAATTAATAAAAATAAAGCAATTAAAATGAAAATCAGAAATTACAAAAATATGTGGACCATCTGATCTCCCTCATTAATTGAGGTGGCAGATCAGATGGTCTCTAGCGTGCGTTCCATGTGGTCTTGAGTCAACAGCGTTGCACATATGGTAATCAAAACCAACGCCTAATATTAAAATGAAATGAATGGATCATGTGGTTTAGAGATACGCCAACACATCGCCAGAGCCAGAGCTCTGGTCTTCTTCTCCGGTGGACCTCCGGACTGGTCCACCTTCAATCATCACCAAAATGAAAAAGAAGGACATGAATTTAAAGAAAAAATGCTCAGGAGTGTAAGACCCCAATTTTGACCCTAAGATCCCTCATGCAAATTCATCATAAGCATTAGCATTGGGATCACACCTTGGCATCCTCCTTACCCCTCTTTCATTGGGTTTGTTTTTGGAGAGATCACCAAGCACTTTATGATTGCATCATACTTGTATTTTATCATTTCACTAACCAAAATAACAAAAATATGTCTTTGCATTTGCCTAACTCTTTTGTAGTTAGGGCATGATCTCCATTGATCTATCAAGTTCATATCTAGGGTTTGAGACCCTCATGACAAAGAGCACAACCATGAATTTATACAAGAATGTTTATGAGCATTATATATGAATCCCAAGGATCTCTACATGTTATATTGATCGAGTTTTCTTCAAGAGATTTAAGGGTGATTTGCATTGGAAACCCTAGTTTGAATGGGTATCTTGAGTAACTTCTCCAACAAGCTATCTCACCAATTGATCAAATTTCTCAAGGGACACTTCAAAATTCATCATTTTATGCATATATGATCTAACATAAGCCAATAAAGTTAAGAGAATTGAAGGTTAGCAAGTTGGTTGATGGTGGTTGGCCAGATGAATTCATCTGATCAAAATTGGGTCTCCCTAGACCCTATCTCCTACAATTTTCACCATATGAAAATGATTCCAAGAGAAAACTTACTCTAAATGACATTCAAAACAACTTTCATGTTGAGACCTAGAGCTAGTTTTGCTTGGAAAATCATTTTCTATGTTGAAACATTATAGGTCATTTTGTCTAAACCCTAATTTGAAAGTCAACTCCCCAAGGCCATAACTTGCTCAATTTTTATGAGATGAAGGATTTCACAGTTGCACAATAAAATTCTATTTGTCTACTTCAACTTTTATGTTTGGAGTTATAGCTGATTCAAATTTTTGAGCATGTGATATGAGGTTACATTATAGGTCACTTTTGACCTATACCATTGATCAAGTGATTTTTCCAAAATTCAAAAATGCATAACTCTATCACTTCAAATCCAAATGACATGAAATTGGTGACCATTTTGAAGGTCCTTGAGAGAGATACAACTTTTATAAAGACACGTTTCTCATTTGAAGCTCACATTAAAGGTTAAGCAAGGTGGAATATTGAGACATATGGCTGGACACTTAGAAAATTTTTGATATGTCAAAAATTTCTAAACTTCCACCTCAAAATTCTTCAAGTTCCAAGTTCCAAATGGAAAAGTGTTGAACATGGAAGTTGTTCCTCTTGATATAACCTTTCCAAAGAGCTCAAATTCATCCATTTTGGACAAGGAATGCATAGGCCGAGCATGGCTTGAACATGGTATCATCATTTGGCAAGGATCAAACTTCAAATCATCACACACACTTGCCTTGCAATCCAAGTTGGTTTCAGACTCTCTCACACTCATTTATGGACCTAAGGCAATGATTTCATGGGCCTGTATGCGCCCATGCACCCATGCATCATCAATGACCAAATTTGGAAAGTGATTTCAAGTGTGCAAATTTCAATGGTTTCAGCTATAAATAGAGCTTCATATGCTACACATTTCACAGACATTCACGCCAGCTTTGATCCCCAACCTCTAACCCTCACATTCCAAAGGATAATCCAGATAAATTCACTTGAATTTGAGTTTGAATTTCACTATTTTAAAATTCAAAACTCAAGGGATCCAATACCTCTTGTGTGTTCAATTCTTCTTCTGCAAGCATTTGGAGTGAGATCAAACACGAGCCAAGGCAAGAACAATTGGATCCAGACCTACATTGAAGGTATTTTCCAGAAATTTTGATCTCTTCGATTCTCTCTCAATCTTTCTCAATTATATTAATTCTTTGGTTGTCTGAAGTCCTACCAATGTAGGCAAGAAGATTGAGTTGCTTTGAGGCCAGATCGAAGCAACTCAGTTCATGTACCTCAAATTTCAACTCCATGTATCTCTCGATATACTTGGAGTTAGGATAAATTGAGGTCAGATTCATGATCAGTGCCATTTTTACTTTGAAATCATGTCCTTTTTAATTTTGGTGATGGTTATGACTGAACCAGTCCGGCCAGGGTCGCCGGAGAAGACGATCGGCCTTTGGACGCCGGTGGTGAACTGGATGGTTCTGAGCCACATGATCCTTTTGAAATGAAATAATCTCGTGCGTTGATTTGAATTACCAAGGTTATGGCGTGCTGACTAGAGTCCATCGTGGATAGCGAGTTTGTGACAACTTGATCTGCCACCTCAATTAATGAGGGAGATCAAGTGGTCCACATTTTTTCTGATATTTTAATTTTCATTTTAATTGCATTATTTTCATTAATTCATATTAAATTTAATATTGATCCAAAAAATATGAGAGTTTCACCAAAAAAAATCAAAAAAAAATTCTCTTTCATATTTCGAATTAAAATTATTTTTTGGATCATTATTAATATTTTTCATGATTTAATTGATTTTGCATTTGTTTTTAATGGTTTAAAAATATTTTTAAATGTCGAAAAATTATGAAATTTTTTCTCCAAGGTCCTTTGACCTTGTTTGACCTATGATAAATCTCATGGCCATTTCTTTGGTGTTTTGATGAGGTTTTAGGAATTAGACAAACCATATTTAATTTAAATGCCTTATTTTAGTATTTTTAATTTGATTAAATGCCAAATAATTTTGTTGACCAGTTGTGATGACTTGTTTGTGTTTGACTATTGTTGTTGGTCCTTGGTCAAGGTTGATTTGACTTTGTCAAATTAATATCACTGGATTTAGGGGATTGATGGAATGTACATTCCATCTCCCAAAATGAATGGATGATATTAATTTGGTAAAAGTTCTCCTTTGACCAATTTGAGTTTTGATCCATTCCCCTCCCTTTTCATCTTTTCCCCTTCTCCCTTCATTCATTTCATTTGGCCGATGATATCTCAAAATCCTAAGACTAGTTGATTGAAAAATTAACATGAGTATGGATGAGATGAGGCCACACCTTTTGTATATTCTTTTTGTGTGGGGTATCTTTCATGAGAATAGTTCATAATACTATGTCTCTAACATGCATTAACACCAAAATTCTATTGCCCGGCCTCAAATAGTTGTGACTTCTACATAAGTCCAATTACGATTGCTTAACATAGCGCTAAATTTGTGGCATAAAAGGCATAACATTCTAGTTAGTGAGATTGTAAGTCTCCCCTCTTTCATGGTATTGTGTGGAAACTTGGCATTCTTTCCTTCCTTTGGAAGATGTTTTGGTTCAAGGATTCATGCTTGTGATAAGTGGGTTGAGTGTTCTCCAAAGAATGTCTAAGAAAGCAAAAGCAAAACAATACTAACTTCTAACCTATTAACTACTAAATTTTAATTTCAAGCCGTTTACTTTAATATCATTTAATTCTAGATTTATTTCATTTGTCATTGTTCATATCATTCTAATTGTTTATGTTAATGCAGTTTTCACTTTGTCCATTTGGACCATATTGTGTGATATATTTTGTTTGTGTATACTTTGTTTGTTTGTGTGGTCTTTGACCATTAATGTACATAATAACAACAAAAACCCTAAAAAACGTTTGTGTGGACTGTTGGTTTGATCTTGGACAAATGGACTTAGAATCTAGGCAACCTTCCTATGCTAAAGGATTTGGCCAATGCCAACTTATTGAGAAATCAAGTGCTTACAATTTGAAACTTCATATGATATATCATTCAAGATCTCTCTAAGTTCATCTGCAACATGATCATTGTGAAGTTGTTACTTTGAACCTGTGACTTGTGGAATTCATCTGTTACATGGGCTACTATGAAGAAGATCATGGAATGGATAAGCTTGGATATGGTCATCTTTATTTGATGCCTTGCTCTTCAAGATAATATAATTGTGAATTTGTGTGTTGCTTGATTCTAAAAGTCCAAGGGAATTCTAGGTTTCTATTGACATTCTTGTCTATTGGATTGCTACCCACTTGGTCAGATCTTTTCAACTCTAAACTTTTAATTTTGTACATAGGATAGTCTCTTCATCTTGTCCCCATTTCTTTAATTTCAAAATATCTCCCTCCTTTTTCAAAACCTTCTTTGATTGAACTTATTTTGTTCTAAACTTTGACCTTTTGCAAAAGAAGATAGAAACTTTGGCCTTATGCCATTGCATTTTCAAACTTATTTTCTTAAATCAAACTTGTAAATAAACTTAACTATACTTGACTTAAACTTTCAAAAAGCCAAAAAAGAACTAACTCATTCAAACCATTTTTAGGCCTTTGTGCCTTTCAAACTTAATTGTTATTAAAAGCAATGCATCCATTTTGAAATTTGTATCACGAACTATGAGGTTTTGATCACTCATTTTTATGTTGGTACGTAGGCACAAGACCGAAGGTCTTGTCAAACACAAAAATATAATTAATGAATTATTTTCTCATCCCCCCATTCTATTTTGTTTGTGAACATCATTTTGTACCAAATACATATGCACATAAAAAGGGCTCCCTAGGAGTACCTAGGACACTTTGGGTGTTAACACCTTCCCTCTGTGTAACCAACCCCCTTACCTGTAATCTCTGACATTTTATTAGTTTTGATTTGAAAACTTCTTACTTTTGGCTTTTGTTCGTACTTTTTCCCTCTTCCCTTGGAAAGAATAAAAGCGCGATGGCCACTCTTGTTATTTGATCTCTAGCTTATCCATAGCTTGATGATCATGAATTTACCGCTACACAGGGGCAATCGCTTTCTCTCTTGTTTATGGTATGGAAGCAGTACTCCCCGTAGAGGTTGAGATTCCTTCATTACGTGTGCTCATGAAAACCAAGTTGACTGAGGCTAAATGGTGTCAGACCAGGTTTGGTCTGCTGAATTTGATAGAAGAGAAAATATTGACTGCCATGTGTCATGGCAAGTTATATCAGCAGAGGATGAAGAAAGCTTTTGATAAGAAGGTCAGACCTCGTGTGCTCAGAGAAGGTGACCTTGTGCTCAAGAAGATTTTGGCGTTTAAGCCAGATTCTAGAGGAAAATGGACTCCTAATTATGAAGGCCCATATGTTGTTAAGAGAGTCTTTTCAGGCGGCGCATTGATAGTTACAACTATGGATGGTGAAGAGTTCACTCGTCCTTTGAACGCAGATGCAGTCAAGAAATATTTTGCCTAAAAAAAAAGAACAGCTCGCTAAGTTGAAAACCCGAAAGGGCGGCTTAGGCAAAAATAAGCATCTCGGTGGATTGAAAACCCGAAAGGGCGATCTAGAAAAAAATCAGAGACATAAAAATAGAACAAAATTCCCGATAAGTTGAGTACCCCACCTTGGGGCAACTTATGCAAAAATTAGGGATCATGGCAAGTAACTACGTTCTGCTGATCTTCAAGGTTTTTTTCTCTCTTGAGCAAAAGGGTTGACATCAATTCATCACCCCAGTAGCGGTCAAGAGCATAATGGATATCAAGAGTTGGTAGAAGGATTAAGGATCATTTGTATTCAATGTAACCCTTTTCCATTGTAAATTACCATTTTCAACTTTGTAAAAAATCTATAGAGTCTTGTCATTTACAGACTACCATCCTATCAAATAAAGTTGAGCTTTTATCCAATTGTTTCTACTCTTATTTATTTCAGCCAATAGTTTTAAATTTTACTATGATCATTTTGAAAATTAAACTTTTTAATCAAAACCAGTTTTTCTTAAATATATAAAAGCAAGAATTTTTCAAAGCAATTAAAAGAAATATCAATAGCATTCTGATGGATAGCAAGTCCTTAAGGGCGAAACATCGAAGGTTCCCCAAGCAGTTAACCCTTCGGGTATCCCTAGACATTGGTGTTGATTCAGTTCCTCGACGGAGTATTTGATCCCCAGTGGAGCTTTGTTCCTTATCCTCAGCCGAGTTGGTTGATTCAGATACCCTACGGCGTATTGTTATCCCCGACAGAGTTTCTGCCTTCCCCAGCGGAGTGTGTGTTTCCTCAGCAGTGGTTGATTTTCAGCAGATACAGTTGATTTTCCCCAGTAGATTGCATTGGTTTCCCCGCCGATCGCTAATCGACTTGCTCCCAGTCAGGGTTTTCTCCTAGTTTTTGAGCAGCTTTTGTTATGATTGTTCTCTGTAGGATTGTCTCCCATTTTTATGGTGTTGACCTAATATTCCCCACAAATTTGTTGTTCTTTCCTCAACAGATCTCCCCTTTCCCCAGTTAGGGTTAAGCCTTTTTGATTGTTGATCTCTCTGTTCTTCAGTAGTTGTCTCCATATTTTGTGGATTGACCGAGGATTGTACCGATTATTCAATTGTTGTGCAACACCTTTGTATCCTTTGTGATCGTTTTGTCAGCATAATCATCATATATACATATACATATACATTCATGTAATTTCATACTTGCATCATTACCTTTGAGATTATTACTCTTTGTTATGGCGGTACTTGATCCCCATACAAATTTTGGTGTTTGTCCTCCCTCAATTGTAGAGTGTCAGCCCCTTAGGCAGAAAGACTTTAACCTTTCTCCTCTTCCCCACTGAGTTTGTTTCCTCGTGGACGATTGTTATTTCAGTTTCCTCCCCAATTAATTATCTGGATGGAATTACTCCCCTTGAGTTATGTCCTAAATGGGTCGAGTGTTGATTGACCATTTCTTTCTAGTTCGTACCTAGATAGATACTTTGAGTCTCCTAAGAGTCTATTGCCCAGTAACTGGTAATATTCTTCTTAGATTGCAGTTTGTTACTTCTTGCCCCAATACCTGGCAAGAGTACCCCTGTTTTTCCCAGCAGTGGAATCCCCAGTGGATTTAATTCCCTATGAAGTATATCCTTGATATGTTCATCCTAACCGGTGACGGATATCTTTCTCTCCCCTTCTTGAGTCTATCCTTGATATGTTCATCCTAACCGATGACAGATATTCTCTTCATGGTATTCTACCCAGTAAAAAGGTAGTTGTAATCCCTATTTTTGTTCCCCAGAGAGTTAATCCTTGATATGTTCATCCTAACCGATGACGGGTTTCCTTCTCTTTGCGGTCTTCTACCCAATAACCGGTAGTTGTAAATCCTGCTTTTGTTCCCTCCGTAGAGTTTATCCCTTATATGTTCACTTTAACCAGTGACGGATACTCTCTCTTGGTATTCTATCCAGTAACTGATAGATGTAATTCCTATTTTATCTCCTCACAGAGTCTATCCTTGATATTTTCATCCTAACCGGTGACGGATTTTCTCTTTGACGGTATTCTATCCAGCATTCGATAGATGTAATTCCTACCTTTTTTTGTTCAGTTGGTTTACCCTTGATATGTTCATCTTAACCGATGACGGGTACCTTTCTTGACAATCCTAGGCAAGTCTATCCTTGATATGTTCATCCTAACCGATGACGGATTTTCTTCCCTGTCGAGTTTATCCTTGATATGTTCATCCTAATCGATGACGGATACTCTCACCCTTGGTCTTCTGCCCAGTAATTGGTAGTTGTAAATCCTATTTTTCTGCAGTTTTCCTCAGCAAGGCTATTCTTACCCAGTAATCGGTAATGAATATTCCCTTTTGTTGGTTCCCAGCGAGTCATCCTTGATATGTTCATCCTAACTGATGACGGGTGTTCTCTCTGTCAGATTTTTATTATATCCTTACCCAGTAATAGGTAGGGGATAATAGATTTATGCTCCTCCTATGTTGAAGTTTATTGCTTCCCCAGTTGAGATGAGTGTGCATTTCCTTAGTGAAATCGCTTTTCCCTGCATGATTCAAGTATTTCAGTTTTATCCTGACTTAGTCGTATCCCCTGCAGATGTTCTTGTTTCCCCGGCTGAGTCTTTCCATTTTTGTATGGAATCCCTCGAGTTCCCTAGTAGTTTTAAGTCGTAGCCTGGCCTACGCATAACTCCTTTTTCCCCCCAGAGTCTCGGTCTCCCCAGTGAGTTTTCCTTACGGAAATGCATTTTACTCTTGTGGATCTTTGGTCGCTCTGATTTCTTTTCCTTTGTGGCAATATTTCCCCACAAAGAATTAACTTTTACATGCATGTCATATGCATCATGAGATCTCTTATGGACCAAAATTTGTTTCTATATGTTGTTATTTAAGCCCATTCTACTGAGTCGACATGAAGATTTTAACCTTCGCCTCCTCAATTAGAATGTCCTTAAATAGGGGCAGCTGTAAGACCCCAATTTTGACCCTAAGATCCCTCATGCAAATTCATCATAAGCATTAGCATTGGGATCACACCTTGGCATCCTCCTTACCCCTCTTTCATTGGGTTTGTTTTTGAAGAGATTGCCAAGCACTTTGTGATTGCATTATACTTGTATTTTATCATTTCACTAACCAAAATACCAAAAATATGTCTTTGCATTTGCCTAACTCTTTTGTAGGTATGGCATGATCTCCATTGATCTATCAAGGTTATATCTAGGGTTTGAGACCCTCATGACAAAGAGCACAACCATGAATTGATACAAGAATGGTTATGAGTATAATATATGAATCCCAAGGATCTTTACATGTTATATTGATCAAGTTTTCTTCAAGAGATTTGAGGGTGATTTGCATTGGAAACTCTAGTTTGACTGGGTATCTTGAGTAACTTCTCCAACAAGCTATCTCACCAATTGATCAAATTTATCAAGGGAAACTTCAAAATTCATCATCTTATGCATATATGATCTACCATGAGCCAAGAAAGTCAAGAGACTTGAAGGTTAGCAAGTTGGTTGATGGTGGTTGGCCAGATGAATTCATCTGATCAAAATTGGGTCTCCCTAGACCCTATCTCCTACAATTTTCACCATATGAAAATTATTCCAAGATCAAACTTACTCTAAATGACATTATAAACAACTTTAATGTTGAGACCTAGAGCTAGTTTTGCTTGGAAAAGCATTTTCTATGTTGAAACATTATAGATCATTTTGTCTAAAGCCTAATTTGAAAGTCAACTCCCCAAGGCCATAACTTGCTCAATTTTTATGAGATGAAATATTTCCAACTTGCACAATCAATTTCAATGTGTCTACTTCAACTTTGATGTTTTTAGTGAGAGCTAATTCAACTTTTTTGAGCATGTGATATGAGGTTACATTATAGGTCACTTTTGACCTATACCATTGATCAAGTGATTTTGCCAAACTTCAAAAATGCATAACTATATCATTTCAAATCCAAATGACATGAAATTAGTGACCATTTTGAAGATATTTGAGAGAGATACAACTTTTATGAAGACACGTTTCTCATTTGAAGCTCACATAAAAAGTTAAGCAAGGTGGAATATTGAGACATATGGCTTGACACTTAGAAAAAATTTTGATATGTCAAAACTTTCCAAACTTCCACCTCAAAATTCTTCAAGTTCCAAGCTCCAAATGGGAAAGTGTTGAACATGAAAGTTGTTTCTCTTGATCTAAACTTTCCAAAGAGCTTAAATTCATCCATTTTGGAGAAGGAATACATAGGCTACCCATGGCTTGAATATGGTATCATCATTTGGCAAAGATCAAACTTCAAATCTTCACACACACTTGCCTTGCAATCCAAGTTGGTTTCAGACTCTCTCACACTCCTTTGTGGACCTAAGGCAATAATTCCATAGGCTTGTATGCTCCCATGCACCCATGCATCATCAATGACCAAATTTGGAAAGTGATTTCAAGTGTGCAAATATCAATGGTTTCAGTTATAAATAGAGCTTCATATGCCCAACATTTCACAGACATTGGTGCCATCTTTGATCCCCAACCTCTAAGCCTCACATTCCAAAGGATAATCCTGATAAATTCAATTGAATTTGAGTTTGAATTTTCACTGTTTTAAAATTCAAAACTCCAGGGATCCAAGACCTCTTGTGTGTTCAATTCTTCTTCTGCAAGCATTTGGAGTGAGATCAAACACGAGCCAAGGCAAGAACAATTGGATCCAGGCCTACATTGAAGGTATTTTCCAGAAATTTTGATCTCTTCGATTCTCTCTCAATCTTGCTCAATTCTATTAATTCTTTGGTTGTCTGAAGTCCTACCTGTAGCGGGGTATTCGTTACCATTAGAAATATTGACTAAATCCAAGGTAAATCATACAAGTCGAGTCGCCACCGCACTTCTATTTATCCAAAGGAATGGTTAGAAAGAGAACAAAAACCTAAAAGTTTTATCGAATCAAAAACTAGTAAAAGAGAGTCAGAGATCTGGGTAAGGAGGTTGGTTATGCAATGGGAAGGTGTTAGGCACCCAAAACATCCTAGGTACTCCTAGGGAGCCCTTTTCACATTTGTTGTAAGGTTGTTATTTTGTGAAAATTTGTTGTGAAAACATGATTGAAGAGATGAGAAGAGAATATACAAGTTATATATTTTTTTTGTGTTTGGATGGATAAACTCATTGCCTACATACCATCTTAAAAGAGATTAGGATCAAAACCTCGTAGTTCGGGGTAAAAATCTCAAAATGAGTGAGTGGATTGATTGGTCCAAAAGCCTTAAGGTCTTTTGTTATCAAAGGGAGAAAACTCAACCTAAAACCACAAATCCACCATGTGAGGATAACTTCAACATGCTAGTGAGGGGTTAACCCTATAATAAGCATGGAAGACTCATTGTCCATCACTAAGGATATAGGTGAGTATTACATCTACCTCAAGGATAACTCAAACCTAATAGCTAAAGGTTATGAGAAAAGTTTTGATTAAGAAAGGGGCCATTGAAACCACAAAAAAACATTTGAATGGGTTATATTTACCAATGCAAAGTATGTACAAAATATGGTCAAAGTTGACTTAGAGATTTAATTCAAAATAAGTGTTATGAAAAGAGAGTTTGAAAATCAAAAGCATAAGGCTTAGGTTTCTAAGGTTGAAAACAAGTGTTAAATGTTTGCACAAAAGTTTTGGCTTAGGTTAGAGTGGAGAGAAGAAGAAGAATGGCTAGAGTCCTAAACATGCAAAGAGGTAAGGAATAAGAAACAAAACCACAAATGGAGTTCCCCTCTTGAGATCATATTGATGATCCAAGTAGCTCCCATCCTGTGGAATAAGCAATCACATAAGCATAAACTTGAGCAATCAACAAACAAGTCTCTTAGCAAACTCCTCAATGAATCTTGGATTTCTCTCTCTTGGAAGCCCATGGCAATGGTTCCCCAAATTGGCTCAATGTTAGAGTCCCTAGCACAAAGACAACACACATCAAAAAGTTCTATTAACAATCAAAGAATGGACAAGAGGGAGTTTAGAATATAGTCCTTTCAATGTTCATCTTCAAGCTTTAATCACTCTAAAGGCATGAAGCCTAGTTGCTCTTTGACATTTAAGCATTCTAAAGGCATGAGGCCTAGTTGCTCTTCAAACTCCATTAGCTTGGGTAAAGTCCTAAGATCTAAGTCCATTTTGTCCAATTCTTTGCATTTGGTTCACAACAAACAGACAAACACAAGCACAAAAGATATATATATACAATTATATGCTCAAGTGAGCAAAAGGCAAATGGCATTAACATAAACATGTGCTCAAGTGAGCAAAGGGAAAAGCAAGTGAATAATATGTACAAGAATGGTAAATTGCATAAAAGTAAAGAGCAAAAAGTAAATGTTAATGGTTAATGATTAGTGTTAATAGTTAGTGTGCCATAAGGCAAATTTAGCGCTATGTTAAGCAATCGTAATTGGACTTATGTAGAAGTCACAACTATCTGAGGCCGGACAATAATAATATAGGCAACAACATAAGTTAGAAGTCTTGATTAGTGAACCAAGTTCCAACAACTTGCCATGCCAAAAAGAAGAAGAGAATTGATCTTGTATTGGTTTAAGTCTTTTGCATGATTTAGGAAACAACCTATCCTTAATGCAAAGCCATTCACTTGATCAATTGATCAAGATGAATTAGATTTGAATCAAGGAAGATTAAGTCTCCCTAATCAATGCTAACTTATCAACCTTCAACTCATTGATAAAAAATAAAATAAAAAAAGATGAATAATGGAAAAGGAAATGGAAAGAATAAAGTGCATAAGGTGAAATAAAATGTACCAATCCATGTGTGTTGACCAAATGACATTGAAAGTCAAAGTCAAAAAATGAGAAACCAGAAATGGGATGAAGATTGGAGGTCAAACAATAAGCAAAATATTTTTGGCATTTTCTCTATTAAAAATAAACTTGAATTAAAAATAAAAGAAAGGTCAAACTTCAAAATCACTTCAAATCAACCTTGAAAGGTCCAAGTGATTTATCCCAAGTTCAACAAGGTCAAACAAAGTTTGACAAAAAATTTCAGCATTTTTAAAAGTCAAAAACTATTTTTAATCAATTAAAAATGAATAAAAATAACCTAATTGAACTAAAATCACAAATAAATCTCAAATCAATTAAAAAATTTATGAGAATATTTTTCATAGATCCATCATCATTCAAATAGGTTAGGAAAATATTTTTGTATTTTTTGAATATCAAAAACTATTTAAAATGAATTAAAAATAACCAGAAAAGAGAAAATTCACAAAAAATGTCAAATGACAAAAGAAAAAATATTAAAAATAAAAATTAGAAACTAGAAATTATTTGGAGAAGAACGCAATTGGTCCCATATTTTTTGGAATTAAAATGAAGAAGTTATGAATTTTTGAAAATAATGGAAATAAAAGAAATTAAAACAGAAATTAGAAAATTCAAAAAAACAAGGAGCGTCTAATGGAACTCATTAATTGACGTGGCAACATCTAATGGTCCAGAAGCGCGTTTCCACTGTAGGCCAAACTCAGCAGCGAAACACATGGCATTAAATCAAGTAATCCAAACGCGTGGCTGAGATTAAAACGTGGGATGTGCATCCAACGATCCAGATTGAATATGGCATGGTGGACGGTGGCCAGCGCCACCGTCTTCTCCGGCGAGCACTCAAGCTCCGGCCAGAGTTGCAGGTCCTCCAAACTCAACCAAAATCCACGATCTAGGTACTAAATTAAAGTTGGGGTGATGTACATCACCCCTGTACCATCCATTTCTACTCTAGATCTCCATAGTGAGAGAAATCAGCGATTGAAACTTGATGGTGTTCATCATGAACTTGTTAGATTTTGAAAATTGAATACACAGTAATGATGCCTCTATGGAGAGGACTTCAGACAACACAATAGCCAAGCAAATAGATCAAAGAATAGTGAGTTTCGAAGAAAAAACCAATTGAAGAGAACCTTTGAATTGTGGTGATTTGAGCTTGCTTCCTTGCTTCCTTTGGCCAAACAGAACTTCAATGGATTATGAGAGAGAGGTCTAGGAACTTTAGATCTAGAAATTCAATCAGATTTAGTTGAATTTCAGATCTGAGAAATTTGAATGAAAATGAAATAGTTCCTTTGGTGAGAGGTTTGGTTTTCAGTTCAGCAGCATTTTAGGTTGATTCATGGATGGAAATTAAATGGAATGATGCTTCTATTTATAGATGGAGAGGCAAGGCAAGTGTGATCAAATCCGTGGGCATGGCAAATGGATATTCATTGCATGGGCTTGCATGATCATGTAGAAGGCCCAAATCCAATGCCAAATGCAATCTGAAGTGTAATTAAGCTAAAATGGACGTGTAGTTGGCAATGCATAGGCTTGTGTAATGAGTTTCAACATGTTATGCACAATTATGCCTAAAACTTCTCCTCTTCGAAAATGCCATTTGCCAAATCCAAACATGAGCATGTGAGTAATGGTTGGAAAGGTCTTGATGTAAGGAACAAATGTTATGTTGGGCAAAAATCCATTTGAAGTGTGGAAATTAGTGAATTTTGAATTTAAAGTGTAAGGTGCAAAACATGTAAAGGCAAAGTTTCCAAATTTGGCCAATGTTCAAGCCCCTCTGTTTTGATGATGCAAGCCTCAAATGAAAAAACCTCCAACATCAAAGTTGTATATCTGTTCAAGAGAATCAAAATGGACTTCAATTTTGCATCATTTGGATTTTTTATGAAGGATTTATGGGCACTTGAAGTTGGACTTTTTTGCCTTTCAATGCATTTGGTACAAAGTGACCTATAATGTATTGTATTATCACATGTATTTCCTTTGATATTTTGAAATTTTGTTCAACATAACATTTGAATTAGACATCTTAAGCTTTCCAATTCATTTGATACCACCTCAAAATCATAAAAAATGAATGAGTTATGTTCTTGGGAAGTTGACCTAAAATTAGGGTTTCAGTCAAAATGACCTATAATGTCTTGGAATGGATGATGACCTTCCAAGCTTCAAATCAATTTTTGATGAACATGAAAGTTGTTCATATTGTCCTTAAGAACATTTTTTGATTTTGGGATCATCTCCATTTGGTCAACACATAAAAAGTTAGGTCTTAGTGCATTTCAAAATAATCAGATGAATTGACTGATCAACTTCTCAAGTCCACAACTCATATCTTGATGAATTGATGATTGAGGGCACTCAAATAAGCTCAAATATGCATTAAATGATGAATTAGAGAGCTTCCCTTGATTGTATTTGACCATGGGTTGAGGTTGCTTCAAGAGCAAGGCATTATGGAAGGTCAGATGAACTAGGGTTTCCTTGGGGAACCAACCCCAAACCCTTTGACTTGCTTTGATCAAAATGATGAATTGAGATGCTAGGGAGGCATATTTGATGGATGAGAGCTTTGGGAACCATTGCCATGTTTGCTTTCCTCTTTTCTTGGACCTATCTTTGCACCCATGATCTCCTTTGAAGCTTTTGACCTTGTGATTGCTCAAGCTATAAACAACAGATGTTAGTGACATATTTTTGTGCTTTTGGTTAGTAAACAAAATAAGAAAAGTAATAATATACAATTCAAGCATGCTTGGTGATCTCAAACAACTCACAAGAGGTCCCACCCAAAGGTAAGGGGAACCAAGATGCTTATGTCCTTGAGGCAATGTAAATGCAATGTTATGATACAATGAGGGATCTTAGGGTCAAAATTGGGGTCTTACACTACCGATGTAGGCAAGAAGATTGAGTTACTTTGAGGCCAAATCGAAGCAACTCAGTTCATGTACCTCAAATTTCAACTCCATGTATCTCTCAATATACTTGGAGTTGGGATAAATTGAGGTCAAATTCTTGATCAGTGCCATTTTTACTTTGGAATCATGTCCTTCTTTTTAATTTTGGTGATGCTTATGACTTAACCAGTCCGGCCAGGGTTGCCGGAGAAGACGACCGTCCTTTGGACGCCGGTGGTGAGCTGGATGGTTCTGAGCCACAGGATCCTTTTGAAATGAAATAATCTCGTGCGTTGGTTTGAATTACCAAGGTTATGGCGCGCTGACTAGAGTCCATCGTGGATAGCGCGTTTGTGACCACTTGATCTGCCACCTCAATTAACGAGGGAGATCAAGTGGTCCACGTTTTTTCTGATATTTTAATTTTCATTTTAATTGCATTATTTTCATTAATTCATATTAAATTTAATATTGATCCAAAAAATATGAGAGTTTCACCAAAACATTTCAAATATTTTCCTCTTTCATATTCTGAATTAAATTTATTTTTTGGATCATTATTAATATTTTTCATGATTCAATTGATTTTGAATTTGTTTTTAATGGTTTAAAAATATTTTTAAATGTCCAAAAATTATGAAATTTTTTCTCCAAGGTCCTTTGACGTTGTTTGACCTATGATAAATCTCATGGCCATTTCTTTGGTGTTTTGATGAGGTTTTAGGAACTGAACAAACCATATTTAATTTAAATGCCTTATTTTAGTATTTTTAATTTGATTAAATGCCAAATAATTTTGTTGACCAGTTGTGATGACTTATTTGTGTTTGACTATTGTTGTTGGGCCTTGGTCAAGGTTGATTTGACTTTGTCAAATTAATATCACTGGATTTAGGGGATTGATGGAATGTACATTCCATCTCCCAAAATGAATGGATGATATTAATTTGGTAAAAGTTCTCCTTTGACCAATTTGAGTTTTGATCCATTCCTCTCCGTTTTCATCTTTTCCCCTTCTCCCTTCATTCATTTCATTTGGCCTATGATATCTCAAAATCCTAAGACTAGTTGATTGAAAAATTAACATGAGTATGGATGAGATTAGGTCACACCTTTTGCATATTCTTTTTGTGTGTGCTATGTTTCATGAGCATAGTTCATAATACTGTGTCTCTAACATGCATTAACACCAAAATTATATTGCCCGACCTCAAATAGTTGTGACTTCTACATAAGTCCAATTACGATTGCTTAACATAGCGCTAAATTTGTGACATAAAAGGCATAGCATTCTAGTTAGTGAGATTGTAAGTCTCCCCTCTTTCATGGTATTGTGTGGAAACTTGGCCTTCTTTCTTTCCTTTGGAAGATGTTTTGGTTCAAGGATTCATGCTTGTGATAAGTGGGTTGAGTATTCTCCAAAGAATGTCTAAGAAAGCAAAATCAAAACAATACTAACTTCTAACCTATTAACTACTAACTTTTAATTTCAAGCCATTTACTTTAATGTCATTTAATTCTAACTTTATTTCATTTGTCATTGTTCATATAATTCTAATTGTTTGTGTTAATGCAATTTTCACTTTGTCCATTTGGACCATATTATGTGATATATTTTGTTTGTGTATACTTTGTTTGTTTGTGTGGTCTTTGACCATTAATGTACATAATAACAACAAAAACCCTAAAAAACTTTTGTGTGGACTGTTGGTTTGATCTTGGACAAATGGACTTAGAATCTAGGCAACCTTCCTATGCTAAAGGACTTGGCCAATGTCAACTTATTGAGAAATCAAGTGCTTACAATTTGAAACTTCATCTGATACATCATTCAAGATCTCTCTAAGTTCATCTGCAACATGATCATTGTGAAGCTATTATTTTGAACCTGTGACTTGTGGAATTCATCTGTTACATGGACTACCTTGAAGAAGATCATGGAATGGATAAGCTTGGATGTGGCTATCTTTATATGATGCCTTTCTCTTCAAGATAATATAATTGTGCATTTGTGTGTTGCTTGATTCTAAAAGTCCAAGGGAATTCTGGGTTTCTATTGACATTCTTGTCTATTGGATTGCTACCCACTTGGTCAGATCTTTTCAACTCTAAACTTTTAATTTTGTACATAAGATAGTCTCTTCATCTTCTCCCAATTTCTTTAATTTCAAAATCCCTCCCTCCTGTTTCAAATCCTTCTTTGGTTGAACTTATTTTGTCCTAAACTTTGATCACTTTTGCAAAAAAAGATAGAAACTTTGGCCTTATGCCATTGCATTTTCAAACTTATTTTCTTAAATCAAACTTGTAAATAAACTTAACTATACTTGACTTAAACTTTCAAAAAGCCAAAAAGAGATAACTCATTCAAACCATTTTTAGGCCTTTGTGCCTCTCAAACTTAATTTTTGTTAAAAGCAATGCATCCACTTTGAAATTTGTATCACGAACTACGAGGTTTTGATCCCTCATTTTTATGTTGGTACGTAGGCATAAGTCCGAAGGTCTTGGCAAACACCAAAATATAATTAATAAATTCTTTTCTCATCCCCCAATTCTATTTGTTTATAAACATCATTTTATACTAAGTACATATGCACACAAAAAGGGCTCCCTAGGAGTACCTAGGACACTTTGGATGCTAACACCTTCCTTCTGTGTAACCAACCCCCTTACCTGTAATCTATGACTTTTTATTAGTTTTGATTTGAAAACTTCTTACTTTTGGGTTTTGTTCGTACTTTTTCCCTTTTCCCTTGGAAACAAGAAAAGTGTGGTGGCGACTCTTGTTATTTGATCTCTAGCTTATCCATAGCTAGATGATCATGAATTTACCGCTACAAGGAGCTCGAATCTAGCCTCAAATTTGTCTAACTCCAAGTATATAGAAAGATACAAGGATTGAATTTTGAGGATCATGATCTGAGTTACTTCGATTTGACCTCAAAGAAACTCAATCTTCTTGCCTACATTGGTAGGACTTCAAACAACTAAAAATCAACAAGAATAATGGAGAATTGAGTGAGAATCTAAGAGATGAAAAATTCTGAAAATCACCTTCACTGCAGCTTCAGATTGGCACGATCTTGCTCTCTATTATGCTTGGCCTTGCTTCAGATGTTTGATGGAATGGAAATGGATCAAGGAAAGGGATGGACTCTTGGAGTTTCAATCTCAAAAACAGTAGGAGATTCAAACTCGATTTTCAAAGAAAATCTTCAAGCTTATCCTTTAATGGTGAGGGTTTAGGGTTGCTGATTCAAAGCTTACGCGCCAGGGTTCTCCATTCTGAACAAGAGAGCTTCTATCTATAGCCAAGGAGATTGATAATTTCACACTTCCATTTTTTGGCCAAAGTTGAAAATCTCACTTGCATGCTTCCATGGGCGTGTGATAGGCCAATCAAATGATTCACTTAGGTCCAAAATTGTGTGTAAGCAATGCTGAAATCATGTTGATAAGCCATGCACTAGTGTATGAAAAGTGGAACTTCAAATTATCCAAATGGTCCTTTAACTTTAAGCCATACGCAAGTCAGTCATACTTTGTCCAAATGGGATGATTTTTGACTTTTTAGAAATGTTATATTAAGAGGAAGAACTTTCATGTTGAACACTTTTTCATTTGAAGCTTGGATCATGATGAATTTTGAGGTGGAAGTTTGGAAAATCAAACATATCAAAAAAAATTCTATGTACCAAGCCATATGTCCACTTCTTCCACCTTGAATAACTTTTTCTATGGGTTTCAAATGAGAAAAGTTCCTTCATCAAAATTGTAGCTCTTTCAAATCCATTTAATTTGGTAACAAAATGGACCTCATTTGGGTTTTAAATGAAGGATTTATGCATTTTAGAAGTTGAGGAAAATCACTTGTTCAATGGTATTGGCCCAAAATGACCTATAATGTTTCCTCTTGGCACATGCATTTGCAAGTTTAATTTGCACTTCCTCCAAACATAAAATTTGAAGTAGACATATTTAATTTGATCATGGATTTTGAATGGATTTCATATCATACAAAATGAGCAAGTTATGATCTTGGGAAGTTGACCTCCAAATTAGGATTTAGACAAAATGACCTATAATCGTTCACCACAAAAAATGACTTTCCAAGCAAAACTAGCTCTTGACCTTAAAATCAAAGTTGTTTGGAATGTAATTTAGAGTAATGTTTCTCTTGGAATAATTTTCATATGGTAAAAATTGTAGGAGATAGGGTCTAGGGAACCCCAGTTTTGACTAGTTGAAATCCTCTGGTCAACCACCATGAACCAACTTGCTACCTTGATATTCTCTTGACTTTTGGGACTCATGGAGGATCACATATGCATAAGATGATGTAATGTGAAGTATCCCTTGAAATGTTTGATCAATTGTTGAAGAAACTTGTTGAAAAAGTCACATAAGATACCCAGATGAATTAGGGTTTCCAAGGCAAACCAATTCCAAACTCTTGATGATTTCTTGATCAAAATAACATGTGAAGATCATGGGGATTCATATATGACACTTAGAGCTAAAGTAAACCAATTCTTGATTGAGCTTCTTGCAATGAGGGTCTCAAACCCTAGATATGAGCCTGATAGAGCATAAGTGAGCATGTACACTACCTACAAAAATAATAAACTATGCATTGACATATTTTTGGTATTTTGGTTAGTAAATAATGAAAAACAAAGTATGATACAATCAAAAGTGCTTGGTGATCTCTCCCAATGCAAACGCAATGAATGAGGGGTAAGGAGAATGCCAAGATGTGATCCCAATGCCAATGCATATGATGAGATAGCATGACGGATCTTAGGGTCAAAATTAGGGTCTTACAGCTGACCCTATTTAAGGACGTTCTAGCTGAGGAGGTGAAGGTTAAAATCTGTGTATCGACTCAGTAGAATGGACTTAAATAACAACATATAGAAACAAATTTTGGTCCCTAAGATACCTCACGATGCATATGATATGAATGTTGAAATAATCTCTGTGGGGAAAATGTTGTCACAGAGGAAAAGAATCCGGAGAGACCGAAAGTCCACATGAGTATAATGCATTCCGTGAGGAAAGCTCACTGGGGAGACAGAGACTCTGGGGGATAAAAGGTTGTGCATAGGCCAGGCTACGACTTTAAAACTGTTGGGGGACTCGAGGGATTCCATGAAAATAAATCAATGGAAAGACTCAGTCGGGGAATAAAAGGAACATCTGCAGGGGAAACGGGTAGATCAGATCAAAGTTGAAATACTCGAACCAAACAGGGAATGGTGATCTCACTAAGGAAATACGCACTCAGACTCAACTGGGGAAGAAATAATCTTCAACACAGGAGTGACAAAAGTATATTATCCACCACCGGTAAGGAGATAACAAAATATATCAGAGAGGACATCCGTTACCGGTTAGGGTAAACATATCAAGGATGACTCGCTGAGGAAAGAACCAAATCAAATAGGATTTACAACTACCGGTTACTGGGCAGAAGACCACAAAGAAAGAGAATATCCGTCATCGGCTAAGGTGAACATATCAAGGATAGACTCAAAGGGAAGAATATCTGTCATCGATTAAGATGAACATATCAAGGATAGACTCACCTGGGGACATTAGGAAGAATATCCGTTACCGGTTAGGGTAAACATATCAAGGATAAACTGCCTGAAAAAGAAGGGTAGGAATTATATCTATCGGCTACTAGATAGAATACCGGAGAGAGAACATTCGTCATCGGTTAAAATGAACATATCAAGGATAGACTCTGAGGGGAGAAATAGGAATTACATCTATCAGTTACTGGATAGAATACCAAAAAGAGAATATCCATCACCGGTTAGGATAAACATATCAAGGATAGACTCCGTAAAAGGGAAAGCAGGATTTACAACTACCGGTTATTGGGCAGAAGACCGCAAAGAAGAGGAAACCCGCCATCGGTTAGGATGAACATATCAAGGATTACCCTTCTGGGAAATAAAATAGGGATTACAATTACCTTTTTATTGGGTAGAATACCAAAACGAGAATATTCGTCACTGATTAAAGTGAACATATCAAGGATAGACTCAAAGCAGAGGAAGAAAATATCCGTCACCGGTTAAGATGAACATATCAAGGATAAACTTCCTGGGAATACTGCTCAAGAATCAAGGCTAACAGGGGTCATGGATAACTCTGCTGGCGATTTGAGGGGAAATAAAGTTTGTTGAATTTACGCAACCTACTGCGATAATGCGCCTACAACTCGAGGGAGGAAATTACGAACTTAGTTGAGGGAACCATCAAAACTCGGCTGGAAGCTGAAAAGCTGTTGGGGAAGAAACAGAGATCATACCAACTGCTTGGGAAAACCAACAATGCTTCGCATTTTAGGGCTTACCTGTCCTCAGACCGCTGTGGACATCCTTAAATGAAATTGATTGTTCTTTAAAACGTAATTGCTTTTATTATTTTAAGAAAACATGATTTTTGTTTTACAACTTTAATTTCAAAATAATCACAATAAAATTTAATTCTATTTAGCTAAATTAAATAAGAGTAGAAACAATTGGATAAAAAGCTCAACTTTATTTAATAGGATGATAGTCTGTAAATGACAAGACTCCATAGATCTTTACAAAAGTTGAAAAATGGTAATTTACATGGAATAGGGCTACATTGAATACAATGATCACTAATCCTTCTACCGCCTTCAATATCCACTGTGCTCTTGGCTTTGGTTGAAGATGAATTAGAACCGAACATTGTGCTCAAGAAAGTCTTCAAGACTGGAGATCAACAACTTATAGTTACTTGCCACAATCCCTAATTTTTGCATAAATTGCCCCAAGGTGGGGTGCCCAATTTATCAGGATAATTCTTTCTGTTTTATGTCCCTAACTTTTGCCTGGATCACCCTTTCGGGTTTTCAATCCACCGAGACACTCATTTTTGCCTAAGCCGCCCTTTCGGGTTTTCAACTTAGTGAGTTATTCTTTTCTTTTTAGGTGAAGTATTTCTTGACTGCATCGGCATTCACAGGACGCGTGAACTCTTCACCATCCATAGTTGTAAGAATCAAAGCACTGTCCGAAAAGGCTCTCTTAACAACATATGAGCCTTCATAATTAGGAGGCCACTTGCCCCTATAATCTGGTTTGAAAGATAGAATTTTCTTGAGCACAAGTTCACCTTCTCTGAACACACGAGGTCTGACCGTCTTATCAAAATCTTTCTTCATTCTTTGCTGATATAACTGACATGACACATGGCAGTTAGCCTCTTCTCTTCAATCAAATTCAGCTGGTCATACCTGGTCTGACACCATTCAGCCTCGATCAACTTGGCTTCCATCAAGACGTGCAATGATGGGATCTCAGTATTCAATATCATACTTTGATAACAACATCTGTCGATGGGCAATCCTCCCAGTTAAAGCAGGCTTCTCAAAAATATACTTGATTGAATCCATTTTGGATATCAACCAAGTGATATGATTCAACATATATAGACGCAGACGCTTAGCAGCCCAAGCCAATGTGTAACAAGTCTTTTCTAGCATAGAATACTGAGTCTCATAGTTGGTGAATTTCTTACCCGGGTAGTAAATAACATATTCTTTCTTTCCAGTTTCGTCTTGTTGACCAAGAACACAACCCATACTCTCATCAAGCATAGTCAAATACATGATCAATGGTCTTCCTACAACAGGCGAATACAGAATTGAAGGCTCAAGCATATACTCTTTAATATTGTCAAAAGCTTTTTGGAAATCTTCGGTCCAATCACAAGACTGATCTTTCCGAAGAAGCTTGAATATAGGCGCACATGTGGCAGTCATGTGTGAAATGAATCTGGAGATATAATTCAAGCGGCCGAGAAAACCTCTAACTTACTTCTTAGTTTTGGGCACAGGCATCTCTTGTATTGCTTTGACCTTGGCAGGATCAACTTCAATACCCTTCTCGCTGACAATAAAGCCCAACACTTACCAGAACGAATATCAAAAGTACATTTATTGGGATTCAAGCGGAGTTTATACTTCCTCAAATGCTGGAATAACTTCAACAAATGCTTAACATGTTCTTCTTCATCACTGGATTTAGCAATCATGTCATCAACATAGACTTCGATCTCTTTATGCATCATATCATGAAAAAGAGTGGTCACAACTCTCTGGTACGTTGCACCAGCATTCTTTAAATCGAAAGGCATCACTCTATAACAAAATGTTCCCTAGGGTGTAATGAATGTGGTCTTCTCCATATCCTCGGGTGCCATCTTGATTTGATTATATCCGGAAAATCTGTCCATAAATGAAAAGACTTTGAATTTAGCTGTATTGTCTACCAACATATCAATGTGTGGTAGAGGGAAATCATCTTTCGGACTAGCTTTGTTCAAATCTCTATAATGGACGCACATATGGACTTTTCCATCCTTCTTCGAAATAGTCACAATGTTAGCCACCCATTACGGATACTCAGCAGTAACAAGGAAACCAGCATCAATCTGCTTTTGCACTTCTTCTTTGGTCTTCACGGCCATGTCAGGACGAGTCCTCCTTAACTTCTGCTTGACTGGTAGGCATTCTGGCTTCAACGGCAATCTATGCTCCACAATCTCAGAATCCAAACCAGGCATGTCTTGATAGGACCAGGCAAATACATATGAATACTCTTGGAGAAGATCAATCAACCCCTTCTTAGCTTCTGGACATAGTCGAGATCCAATCTTTACTTCCTTCACATCATCCTCGGAACCCAAGTTGACTAACTCAATCTGCTCTTTGAACGACTAAATGGATTTTTCCTCGTGCTCAAGTAGACGAGACAATTCATTAGACACTTCTTCATCACTTTCTTCCTCAGCCTCAAACACAAGGAATTCAAAGTTTGTAGAAGGAGTAGGATCATTGTATTCAATGGGTTTAGAAACCAACCTGCATAATGATTTGATATTTTGATTTTAGAGAAGTGAATTGTGACCAAATATTATGCAGATGGATAATTATTATTTATTTATGTTTTTTGTGATTACCATTTTCAAAAAAGCAAAAAGTAAAATAAAACATCATAGATGTGGATGAATAAAATTGTATTTTATTAATGATCAAATTGAAATATGCCTGACAATGTTCACTTCTCCCTTAGGCATAGGAGAAGGATTTTCAAAAATAATAAAACAATTACTTAGAGCGATGAAAAATAACAGGAACATCGAAAGCGATCCAATTGTTGCAAGCTTTTCCATGCGTCACAAAATTGGTGCAGTCTTCATCTTCA
The DNA here is from genome assembly GCF_024323335.1 of Lathyrus oleraceus. Classification (NCBI taxonomy): domain Eukaryota; kingdom Viridiplantae; phylum Streptophyta; class Magnoliopsida; order Fabales; family Fabaceae; genus Lathyrus; species Lathyrus oleraceus. Next base: position 96,343,588 of record NC_066585.1, read on the forward strand.
TCTTCCTTAATCACTGCAGCTGAGTGTTGTTCATTACCATGGATGAACCCTCCGCTACGGAAACTAGGTTGCACATCTTCAACTTTGACTTTAAACAACCCTCGCTGGAATCCCAAATCGGCTCTATTCTTGTTCTCAGCGACCTCTACCATACGGCCCCACTGATATGAACTGCCATCTTCAATATTTTTTTGAGCGTCTTTAAAAGAGGACATAGGTGCCCCAACTTTCTTCTCTTCAGCAATAGATAGAGCTTGGAATGGAGTTTCAATATCATCCTTAGCTTTCACATACGAGAAAGATGACATATGACTCACCAACAGCGCTTTCTCTCCACCCACGATGACGAGCTTATGATTCTTCACAAATTTCAATTTCTGATGCAGAGTGGATGTAACAGCTCCCGCCTCATGTATCCATGGCCTTCCTAACAAACAGCTATAGGTCGGGTGGATATCCATTACTTGAAAAGTAATTTGAAAGTCACTCAGACCTATATTCCCTAGAAGGTCCACATTACCAATAACGGTCTTGCGAGAATCATCAAAAGCTTTGACGATCACACCACTGTATCTCATCGGAGCTCCTTGGTAGGATAATCTGGACAAAGTTGATTTGGGGAGTACATTCAAAGAAGAACCGGTATCAACCAACACATTTAATAATGCATCCTCCTTATAGTTCATCGATATATGCAGTGCTAGATTGTGATTTATGCCTTCCTCAGGAAGTTCTTCATTACAAAAGCTCAAGTTGTTGCAGGAAGTAATGTTAGTCACAATATGGTCAAATTGATCCACAGTTACATCATGTTCCACATAAGCTTGCTCCAATACCTTTTGCAATGATTCTTTGTGTGCTTCAGAATTCATGAGCAAAGACATCACTGAAATCTTCGAAGGAGTCTGGAGCAGCTGCTCCACCACATTGAAGTCACTCTTCTTTATCAAACGAAGCACCTCATCATCATCATTAGGCTTCAAATTGCTGGATTCACCAGACTGACACTTTGGAGCACTAACCAGATATTCTACAGGCACCTCAACCTTCTTACCAACATCCTCTACATCCTTTGGGAAAACATGACCAAAAACATGACCACTGCGGGTCACATTCGCTATGTCGGCAATATTCACAACATAATTAGTCGTAGGCAACAGGACCTCTTGACCATTCTCCACCATTGTTGCATTGTACTGATAAGGAACAACTCTATCGGATGCATACGGGACTGGGCCCGCTAACCGTATTACTAACGGCGATACCGATCTGTTGTTGCTCTTACTGTTGTTGCTATTATGGTTGCTGCTATCAAACATAATTACCACCCGCTTAGAGGTCTTAAAGACTGGTACAATAACATTCACATCTCCCATATCCTTTGACTGTTGAATCTGGATTACATTCTCATCCATCAACTTCTGGATATCTCTCTTGACAACCGAACACCCACGGGGGTTCACACTGCATATTGCATAATTGTTGTGGTCGTGTTCACAATCACTAATAGTACATAGGGTCTTGTGCATTTCCACCAAAGATCGATGAATACATCGCATATCAAACACTCGGAAACTTCCTGGACATCCATCTACCATATTAACAGAGGGATTACCATGAGCAGGCAATGGGTTTGCTTTTACATTCGACGCACGGTCCTCAAAGGACACCATCCCACTCTTTACAAGCTTTTGGACCTCATATTTCAACGGGTAGCAATTCTCGATATCATGACCAGGAGCCCCTTGATGAAAGGCACGACGGAGTTCTGGCTTATACCACCATGGAAGTGGTTCTAGAATTGGTGGCGAATTTCTTGGTTGGAATAGGTTCTTGAGAACCAAAGACAGATATAGCTCAACATATGACATAGGAATATGGTCAAAAGAGACCTTCTTCCTCTCAAAGTTTTGTTGTTGTTGTTGTTGATTATTGTTGGTGTTGTTGTAGTTGTTTGTTCTTTGTTGTGGCTGTTGTTGACATTGTTCTTGAACTGGCGCTGATTGATTATTGGAAAATACTGGAATAAAGAGTGATACTTGATGATAATGTTGACACAGTTGCGGATTTCTTCTAACATGAGGCCTCCACTGCCTCCCTGCTGATACTGCATTAGTTTCACCTTCTTTCTTTCTGGTGAACCCACTCCCATACTTCTTGCTCTAAGATACCTCTTACTTAGACAAACGTCCTTCACGGACACCCTCTTCTAATCTCATCCCCATATTTACCATTTTAGTAAAGTTACTAGGGGTACTAGCAATCATTCGCTCGTAATAAAACGAACTCAGGGTCTTAAGGAAAATCTTGGTCATCTCTTTCTCTTCCAACGGAGGGTTTATCTGAGCGGCAAGCTCTCTCCACCTCTGGGCATACTCTTTAAACGTCTCCTTATCCTTCCGAGACATTGACCTCAGCTGGTCCCTATCTGGCACCATATCCACATTGTATTTGTACTGTTTCACAAAGGCTTCACCCAAATCGTTAAATGTGCGAACACTTGCACTATCCAATCCTATGTACCACCTCAGAGCGGCACCAGTCAGACTGTCCTGGAAGTAGTGAATCAATAACTGATCATTATCTATTTGCATCGACATTTTCCTAGCATACATGACGAAATGGCTAAGTGGACGGGTATTTCCCTTATACTTTTCAAAGTCAGGGACTTTGAACTTCATCGGGATCTTGACATTCGGCACTAGAGCTCAGAAGCACACTTACCAAACAAATCTTTTCCCCTCAAGGTCTTCAACTCCTTTCGCAGCTCAAGGAATTGGTCTTTCATCTCATCCATCTTCTCATAAACATCCGGACCCTCAGACGGATCGGAATGGTAGATGGTGTCCTCAACACGAGGCAGAGTGTGAACAACTAGAGGCGGCACAGACATGACGGGGCTAGATGTCAGCATGGAAGCAAAAGCAGGTGCAAACCCTTTGGGCATAAAGTTTGGCGGCATTCCTCATGGGAATCTGGAAGGCATAGCAGGCGCAAACTGAGTGGCAGGCACGATTGAAGTAACAATCTCTGAAATGACAGTCCTTTGAGAATGAGGAGTTGTAGGCATTGGAGAAGATTGACTTTGAGCAGCTAGGACAGACTCCATCATGGCAGTCAAGCGGGCAATCTCATCCTTCAACTCTTGGTGTAAGCCCTAGAGGACAATACTTTTGGTACTTGTATCAAATGATTTATTAATAGTAAAAGGCTTTTTCTTTATTATGTTTATTTAATAAAGTCCCTAGAATAACTAGTCCGTTTAATGTACCAAGTGTGACTTAATCATGAGATCCCATTAAACATAAGGACATTATTCTTAAAGTATCTGTAGTCGAGCTTTGTTGTGAAGTGGGATAACATTAAAGCATTAAGACTATTATGTATATGGACTGATGATCACATCTCATGGATCATGGATAAGGAGTTATCAAGTCTTAAACATAAGTATGAATATTGAGAGTAATATTTATACTGGATTGACCCGCTATGAGAATACTATATAGAATGTTATGCTAAGTGTCATAAGCTACTCTCATGGTGATAATGGTGTATACCACCCTTTGACCTAAAACCACTATGTACCCTAGATGTAGAGTTGAGTGCCTTATTGCTGATCAAACATTGTATGTAACTCGATGATCATAGAGACAGTTGACGGGTACTCCACGAAGCATGTTGAGGGACATGAGTGGCCTAGATGGAATTTGCCCATCCTGCGTAACAGGATAAATGTCTACGGGCCCAATATTGAACTGGACAAGGATGACACGGTCTATGCCTTGTGTTCAATATAGATATAAGGGCAAAAAGGGAATTATACACATAAGTATTATCACAAAATGATTTGTCAGATCACATGACATTTTCGTGTCTTGGGTAGCAATGGTGTGTTGCTAGATACCACTCACTATTTATCATGTTAAATACGTGATTTAATATAATTGTTAATGTCGCGAAAACCTACAGGGTCACACACAAAAGAACGGATTGATGAGAGATAAAGTAACTAAGGAACACCGTAAGGTACAGTGCACTTAAGTGAATTGTAGAACATCGTAAGGTACAGTGTACTTAAGTAGAATACGAAATATGGTAAGGTACCACACGCTTAAGTGATTTTGGCATATCATAAGATATGGGCGACATACACTTAAGTGGGCTTTTTAGCTTGCAGCCCACACAAGTGGTTCTGTAAATAGAACCCTTATGCAGAAGCATTTGTGCAGTTGTAATTTCGTTTCTCTCTCTCTCTCTCTCCCTCTCTCACTCAAAGCCTTCATTCGTAGCAGCTAGCATTGAGATTGAAGGAATCCGTTCGTATGGACTGAGTAGAGGCATTGTCACCATTCAACATCCGTGATCTCTCCGTAGATCTGCGTCAAAGGTTTCAATCGCCACAGGAGGTAACGATTCTATCACTGATCATCCTCATTCGTAAGGATCACTAAAGGAGATTTTTTAAAATTCCGTTGTGTTTTGGATCGCTATTCTCCTTCAGTCCTCAACACGAGGCAAAATGTGAACAACTAGAGGCGGCACAGACATGACCGGGCTAGATGTCGGCATGGAAGAAAAAGCAGGCGCAAACCCTTCGGGCACAAAGTTCGGCAGCATTCCCCACGGGAATCCGGAAGGCATAGCAGGCGCAAACTGAGTGGCAGGCACGGCTGAAGTAACAATCTCTGAAATGACAGTCCTTTGAGAATGAGGAGTTACAGGCATTGGAGAAGATTGACTCTGAGCAGCTAGGACAGACTCCATCATGGCAGTCAAGCGGGAAATCTCGTCCTTCAACTCTCGGTTCTCTTGTTCCAAGTGTTCCATGATTCTCAGATGAGTGGCGCGAGTATTGTATTGATGAGTCAGCTTGGCTGAAGCATAGAAGAATAACCAATAAGACACCTGGCGGAAGAAAAACCTACTATGCAAATGATGCATGAAATGCAATGCTTTGATTGTTTTTATTTTCAAGGAACATACTATTTTATTTGCAAATATATAATAATAACAATTGTAACAATTTGATTGACCATAAATATCTTTTTTATTCATATAAATTTGGAAGGATTACACTGAGTACAATTTCAGAAACCAAAATATAAATACGAGAGAAAAGGAGACTAATCATCCTAAGGATCCCCTAACAACGGTGTCAGATGATCTGGCTGCAGGCGCGTACTTCCTTCGAATGCGTCGAATCTCGGATTCAAAGGATGTCTTCATCTGAGCCTTCTCGAGGACAAGCTGATCAACAATCTTCTTCCAAGCACCGGAAGGCTGAGGCATACTAGAGGAAGATGGACCCTCTGGTTCTCTCTGTCTCTTCACTACTCAATCTTCAAGAAGTTCAATAAGCGCATCTTTGTCCTTAGACTCAAGTTGCAACTCCCCATGCTTCAGAAAAGTTGGCATTGGCCAAGTCTTTTTGCAGAGAGAGTGTTGCCTAATTCTAAGTCCAAGTCTCAGATCAAATCCAACAGTCCACACAAACATTTTTTAAGGGTTTTTGTTGTTATTATGTACATTAAGGTCCTAAGACCACAAACACAAACAAGGTACAAGACAAATATATATAATCATAATATATTAACAACATATGGCTCAAGTGAGCAAAGTAAAAATGACATTAAAATAAACAAGTTAAATGATATGTATAATGACAAATGATAAATGGCCTGAATTTAAAGTGCATAAGGTAAAGGACTTGAAATTAAAAGTTAGTCAAATGTTAGTTGATTAGGTGTTAACATTGTTTTTGTGTTTAAATTGTTTAAGTCATTCTTTAGAGAACACTCAACCCTCTATTCACAAGCATGGATCCTTGAACCAAGACATCTTCCAAAGAAACGAAAAAAGGCCAAGTTTCCACATAATACCATGAAAGGGGGGAGACTTACAATCTCACTTACTAGAATGATGTGTTTTTGGGTCAAATTTTAGCGCTATGTTAAGCAATCGTAATTGGACTTATGTAGAAGTCACAATCATCTGAGGCTGGGAAATAGAAATTTTAGTGTTAATGTATGTTATAGATATGGTATAATTAACCATACTCCTAAAACATACCACACTTAAAAGAAAATGGCAAAAGGATGGACCTAATCCCATCCATACTTGTATTGGTTTATCAACCAATTAGCCTTAGGATATAGAGATATCATAGGTCAATGGAATGAATGAGATAGAAAGGGATTGAAGATGAAGAGGGAGGGGAAATGAGACAAACACAAATTGGACAAGGGAAAGATTTTATCAAATTAAAATCATTAATTCATTTTGGGATATGGAATGTACATTCCATCAATCCCCTAAATCCAATGATTTTAATCCAACAAAGTCAAGTCAACCTTGACCAATGCCCAAACACATTAGTCAAACTTCACAAGTCAATAAAAATAGCTCAACACAATTTATTCATAATTAAACAATTAAACAATTTATTCATTAGTCAAACTTCAAAACACCAAATCAATAGCCAAGAGATTTATCATAGGTCAAACAAAGTCAAAGGACCTTGGAAAAAAAATCATTATTTTTGGAAAGTCAAAAGTATTTTTAAACAATTAAAAATATGCACAAAAATAATTAAATCATAAAAAATATTAATATTGATCCAAAAAATAATTTTAATTCAGAAAATGAAAGAGAAAAATATTTGAAATTTTTTGGTGAAAGTCCCATATTTTTTGGATCAATATTAAAATTAATATGAATTAATAAAAATAAAGCAATTAAAATGAAAATCAGAAATTACAAAAATACGTGGACCATCTGATCTCTCTCATTAATTGAGGTGGCAGATCAGAGGGTCTCTAGCGTGCATTCCATATGGTCTTGAGTCAACAGCGTTGCACATGTGGTAATCAAAACCAACGCCTAAGATTAAAATAAAATGAATGGATCATGTGGTTCAGAGACACGCCAACACATCGCCAGAGCCAGATCTCCGATCTTCTTCTCCGGTGGACCTCACCGGACTGGTCCACCTTCAACCATCACCAAAATGAAAAAGAAGGACATGAATTTAAAGAAAAAATGCTCATGAGCTCGAATCTGGCCTTAATTTTGTCTAACTCCAAGTATATAGAAAGATACAGGGAGTTGAATTTTGAGGATCATGATCTGAGTTGCTTCGATTTGACCTCAAAGCAACTCAATCTTCTTGCCTACACTGGTAGGACTTTAGAAAACCAAAAATCAACAAGAATAATGGAGAATTGAGTGAGAATCGAAGAGATGAAAAATTCTGAAAATCACCTTCACTGCAGCTTCAGATTGGCACGATCTTGCTATCAATTATGCTTGGCCTTGCTTCAGATGTTTGATGGAATGGAAATGGATCAAGGAAAGGGATGGACTCTTGGAGTTTCAATCTAAAAAATAGTAGGAGATTCAAACTCGATTTTCAAAGAAAATGTTCAAGCTTATCCTTTAATGGTGTGGGTTTGGGGTTGCTGATTCAAAGCTTGCATGCCAGGGTTCTCAATTCTGAGCAAGAGAGCTTCTATTTATAGCCAAGGAGATTGATAATTTCACACTTCCATTTTTTGGCCAAAGTTGAAAATTTCACTTGCATGGGCGTGTGATAGGCCCATCAAATGATGCACTTAGGTCCAAAATTGTGTGTAAGCAATGCTGAAATCATGTTGACAAGCCATGCACTCGTGTATGAAAAGTGGAACTTAAAATTATCCAAATGGTCCTTCAAATTTAAGCCATGCACAAGTCACCCATACTTTTTCCAAATGGGATGATTTTTGGACTTCTTGGAAATGTTAGATCAATAGGAACAACTTTCATGTTAAACACTTTTTCATTTGAAGTTTGGATCATGAAGAATTTTGAGGTGGAAGTTTGGAAAATCAAACGTACCAAGCCATATGTTCACTTCTTCCACCTTGAATAACTTTTTCTATGGGTTTAAAATGAGAAACTTTCCTTCATAAAGGTTGTAGATATTTCAAATCCCTTCAATTTTGTCACAAATTTTACCTCATTTGGATTTGGCATGAAGGAGTTATGCATTTTAGAAGTTGAGGAAAATCACTTGTTCAATGGTATTGGCCCAAAATGACCTATAATGTTTCCTCTTGGAACATGCATTTTCAAGTTGAATTTTCACTTCCTCCAAACATAAAAGTTGAAGCATACATCTTGAATTTGATCATGGATTTTGAATGGCTTTCATATCATACAAAATGAGCAAGTTACGATCTTGGGAAGTTGACCTCCAAATTAGGGTTTAGACAAAATGACTTATAATCGTTCACCATAAAAAATGACTTTCCAAGAAAAACTAGCTCTTTAACTTAACATGAAAGTTGTTTGGAATGTCATTTAGAGTAACGTTTCTCTTGGAATCGTTTTCATATGGTAAAAATTGTAGGAGATAGGGTGTAGGGAACCCCAATTTTGACCAGTTGAAATCCTCTGGTCAACCACCATGAACCAACTTGCTACCTTGATATTCTCTTGACTTTTGGGACTCATGGATGATCATATATGCATAAGATTATGTAATGTGAAGTATCCCTTGAAATTTTTGATCAATTGTTGAAGAAACTTGTTGAAGAAGTCACATAAGATACCCAGATGAATTAGGGTTTCCAAGGAAAACCAACTCCAAACTCTTGATGATTTCTTGATCAAAATAACATGTGAAGACCATGGGGATACATATATTACACTTAGAGCCAAAGTAAACCAATTCTTGATTGAGCTTCTTGCAATGAGGGTCTCAAACCCTATATATGAGCCTGATAGAGCATAGGTGAGCATGTACACTACCTACAAAAATAATAGACTATGCATTGACATATTTTTGGTATTTTGGTTGGTAAATAATTAAAAACAAAGTATGATACAATCCAAAGTGCTTGGTGATTTCTCCCAATGCAAACCCAGTGAATGAGGGGTAAGGAGAATGCCAAGGTGTGATCCCAATGCCAATGCATATGATGAGATAGCATGAGGGATCTTAGGGTAAAAATTGGGGTCTTACAAACCTCTAGTAATTTCCAGGTTGTCAATATTTTATTTCAAAGAAGAGTTATTGGTACTTGTCTCCTTTAACTCCCTTTGCAGCTTCTTCACTTCAACTTCAAACTCTTAAATTTTTAGGTGAAGATTCGTGATCTCAACACCGACATTCTCAATAATCGGCCCAACATTATTTTATAGTCTCTCAACATTAACTCTCATTTTCTTCTTATTTTTAAGCTCATCCTCTAAGATCGTATTTGTGGTATGAACATTGAACTTCTCCAGTTTCAATCTATCATTCTTAGAGGTGAGGTTTTCCTTTTTTTCTCCATATTAGACAACTTATCTAACTAATCTTATAAGTCTTATTCATACTTCTTTTCCATAAAAAAATCACACTCCATTGTATATTGTCTTATATCATACACATATGTCTTGAAGGAGGTATGAAAATTGAGGAAGAGCACAATTAAGGATTTCCACCATCATGTATCCTTTTCTCATCTTCCCTTTACACCTAGATGCTTAATAGGTTAGAAAATCCATTGGCAACATTCCACATAGACCTACGATCTAATATGTCAAAATTAGTGAATTCATGGAAGGAATTGTCAAATTTTAGCTTATTTAGTTGTAGTGAAAATGAAACGAGAAATTCACCCATAGACGAGTTGCAAAATAGAGCATCCATTATGGCACTAGGAACGTCGATAATCACTCTTCATATTTGAACAAATGTTGCCTCTACAACATGGTGAGAGTAACTAAGAGTCCTTGGAACAAGAAATTATGCTGAAAATGTCATTGGATTTTTCCTTCATCCAAACCTTGAGATTGTTAGGAAGCTTTTCAGTTGACTTAGCCATAACTACCCTAGATAACTGAATCAGGTCAAAAAGACCTTGATCTTTCCAAGCTTGTCCTATTTTGGACTCTACCTTATTTAATCAGCTAAGATATTTTGATTGGTTGGTATAGGGGGGAATAGAAAATGCGAGTAGACATATAAGTAAGGTCTAAAGGTTGATCTATTGCTGCTAAGGTTTTTGTTCGATGGTAATAAGGAAAAAACTCACTAATCCTAGCTACATTCGTATTTAGATCAGGGAAAGGTCCAAAGAAAGCATGTGTAATATCAGAACTGGTAAAAGGGATTAATACCTCTGATTTCTAAATAAGTGCTTTCTCTTCCTGGAAAGGAGGCTCATGAATGTGCAATTGATTCCCAGTGAGAGTAGGCGTACTGATGGATGCAACCAATGGAACGTTTTGGTTGGAAGTTGATTTGGAAATCATCTGAGTGGGTAAAGTTTGAAGTTTTTGCAGAAAGAATCTTGTAAATTTAGTATAAGATGAAGGAAATTGGAAGAAAAATGGAAGACTAGAAGAGGAAGGCTATTTATAGTTTTGAAGGAAGAAACTATTCACTTTTTTTATTTTTTCTTTAAAAGAAAAATAAAATCAGACTTTGTGACAAGTGTCCCACTAAAAGTCATAAAGTGGGAAGTTGGATTTTATGCATGGCTCACGTCCTTCCTAGGAACTTAGAGCCAAGATGGATTTTCTGAACCTACACGTCTCGAAGAGACATTATAGGGTGTAGACATGAGGACAGTGATGTCAGCGTGCAACTTCAAATAGTGGTGGAACTTCAAAAATGTCACATGTCTCTAAAAAAAATGAACCGAAAGTGGCATTTTTAGGGGGCAACATACCCTGAATTTAACCCCACCTAAAGTCATTCATCTACATTTTAGTCATCTGCATTCACCCATTTGTGTTCATTCATCTTCATCCTTTCATCATTACCTCATTTGCATCACCATTTTCACATGGTTAGTGGACGGTCTTTAGGGTAAGAAGTTGACAACTTGACTTTTGTCTGGTCTTTTGAGTGTTCAGATTATACATTCCATTTATACAAGTAATGCCTCATTAGCATTCCATATGTGTCGCGGTGAAGAATCGAAGACCAAGCTATTTATTAGACTTAACTCATGAATCAAAATATCACCACCGAACTTTAATTTATCCAAGGGAAGGGGAAAAGATTCAAAAATAACCCAATATGTATATGCAAAGCTAGAAGACTAAACTTAAGCTAAGCACAAGGGGGGGGAGAGTCTAAGGTACGGGGGTATGTTATGAAAAGGGAAGGTATTAGCACTTTAATCATCTGTAGTATTCTACAGGAACCTTTTAAATATATGTGTTTGGTTTAAAATTGTTTGCTATTTGATTAGGGAGATGAGAAAAATAATACCTTTTTATTGTTTGATAATTTGGAAAGACATTGAGTCTTATGCCTTCGTACCCGTGAAGGATCAAAACCTCATAGTTCGGGTTCGAAAGTAAGAAGGGATTTGTTGGGGTTGATTTTATGGAAAGAGACAAATTGTCATCTTAAGGAGAAAACTCATTTTTAAACCACCACAAACATGTGGAAGATAGATCTTTACATCAAATTAAAATAAGGGATCTCACTTGGATATAGAATCAACAAGTATGCCACATACCTCTTCCATATGGAAAAGAATCAATATCAATCTCAACAATGTTATGGGATAGGAGATTTAAATTTCAACTAGAGATGACTCATGTCTAATCCTTTTATGAAAAGGTTTTAAACATGGAAAAGCCAAAGTGGTAAAAAGGTTTGAATTAAGTTTGTGTTTTTTAGGTCTTATGAAAAGATCTTTGAATATGCTTAAGTGTTTTGAAGCATTTGATCAAGAAATAAAAGGGGGGGAAATTACCTAAGTTAAAGTTTATTATGAAAGTGGTTATAAGAAGGAGAGAGAGAGAGAGAGAGAGAGAGAGAGAGAGAGAGATAATCCTAAGGTTTACATTAAGGGGAACCTAAAACTGTATCTAGAAGTTTTAGATTAAGGGGAAGCAAAGTTGTATAGGATGCAGATGAACACACACATGCAAAATGACAAGAATGTCATGATTCCTTTCCTTTGGATATAAACAATAAAAGGTTGAACATGCATCAACATTAAGGCATAAAATATGGCTAAATACAATGGAAATCACAAGGTGAGTGAGGTATGGATGACAATATTGATCATGATTTTTAGGCATTGAGATAAACATAAACAAGACATGACGAAGTTTCACATAACATCATAAGATACAACACATTGATGGTGAAGACAAAATCATATTTGACATGGTAAAGGCATTCATGGTACATGGTAAACACACACATGAATCAATTTAGGTCAAACATGCATCAAGTTTTCACAAAATAAACATTAAACTAGAATTAACGTTCATGGTAATACCAAGCTTAAGTGGAAACCCTAATCATGCATCAAGATGCTTCAAAAGATTCATCTAAACAAAACCCTAAGTTTCATCTAAATAATCAATCACTAATATTTTAAAACAAGGCCATTTAATCATGGTATAATGTCCAAAATATGACCATGTTTAAGCAAAAAAAATTCTACCAACATCAAACAAGACCTAAACAAATATTCATTGGACACACAAACATCTATGATCACTTAGAACAAGGAAACATTAAAATAAAATTCATTAAAAGGCCTAAAAACAACATAAAATGCACTAGTTTTCTACCTAATAAAAATTGTCAAAATAAATATTATTTTTCGGGATTTTTTTTTATAGATTCATAAAATAGAGGGGATAAATAACAAGTGTACAAAAAATCATTCAAAAATAATTAATTTTGCATATATAAATAAATGCATGAAGATGTGAACAAAACCATAAAAAATAAGGAAAGTGTGGCCAAGGGGGTTTGAACCCTTGACCTGGTGGTTGCAGGCTAAAACACTAGCCACTGGGCAACGCACTAGGTGGTGCTAGAATGATGCGTGTGATGCATAATATATTAAGGCTGAATATAAAAGATGTAAAAAAAATAAAAGAAACAAAAGTATGGGGGAGGGGAATTCGAACGCCAGACCTTATGCATGAAAGAGACTTAACAAACCAACGCTTTACCACTGGGGCGCAATGTCAATTCACATATTAAGTTATATCAATTAAAATATATATTAAAGTCACTTTTAAAATTTAAAAATGTCTCTAAAATTCATCTTCTTCATTCATCTCGTAGTCCACCATTTTCACAACTTCTCAAAACTTTAACCCTCTCAATTCTTAACAAAATCAAAAGTTGTAAAGACCAAATTTGCTTAGAGTTTCGCAAGGAATCTAATGGTATTAACCAATTTAATATATTTTTCATAAATCTCTAGAAATCAAACAAAATACATATGATCCCTAAAAATTGAATTTAAAATAAAATTTCAAACATCACCGATTAAGACCAATGATCATAGGAGTTTTATTCCTCATATCTTGGCAAGTAAAATGGTAACAAGAATGATGCAAAATGGTGCCTTAAATCATAAATTGCAGAAATGAATACATACCTCTCAAAATTGAAAATCGTGTTTTGAAATAGGGGTGTTCCAAATGTGATTTTATAATCTGAACAACTTCCTTACACCTCAATAAAGGTGTTTGAATGTCTGGCTTGGGCTGAGAGTTCTTGGTTCTTCCTTTCCAAATCAAGTTGCAAGATATGAAAATGTGATTTGGAAGATGATGGTAGGGTTGTTACAGAAGTTGTTCAAGTGTTTGGACAACTTCTAATGGATGTTTAGAAGTTGTGTAAAGTGTTGGTTTGGAGAAAACACAGGCATAATGGAACTTAGAAGTTTGAGGTTTGGAGAATTTGCTAAAATGGAGTTTTTGTGCCAATTCTGGTGTCTTGAGTTATGAGGTTTGGATCTATATTTATAGAGGGTCCATATGGTTCATGTAACTTGCATAAATCAATCTTGGTTCAATTGGAATGCTAGTTTGGTGACTTGGCTTCGTTTTGCACAAAAATGCATAATGGATCATGATGAAAATGTGGAGTGAAAGGAGGAGTTCAGAGGTAATTTTATTGAGGTTTAATATGTTGCTTTTTGGTTTATAGGTTAAGTGTGAGCAGAAGAAACAAGTTGGAAGCTCAATGCAAGAGTGGTTGGAAAAGTTGGCCTTTATCAGAATGGATATGAAGCTTTTTGCAAAACCTTCCAAATATGGCATCAAGACTTGATTAATGGCGCAATACCTTATGTAATTCACCAAGGGTTTATGTAATATTCTGATTATAGGTGAGATTTAGAAGCAAGATAGCCTGCAAAGTAAGATTATGTAGCTTTGGCTCAAGGTTGCATGATGAACTTGCCATGAAAATGATCCAAAATTCAGATTTGGAGAGCCAACTTCATCTCTTCGAAACTCCTAGCTCAAATATGATATTTCATGATCTTGGATTTTTTGGAAAGATAAGACTATACTCTACAACTTTCATGTTGGTAGTTTACCTTTAATCAATATGGATCATGGTAAAAAATGATGATCAAGTAAGTCACTCTTTGAAGGCAGATTTGGTTGAAAATGTTTCTAAGTGTTTCAACTTTATGGTACAAACTTCATGGCTTAATAACTTGAAATCCTTGCATTTTTTGGAAATCAATCATAAAGGAGAAAGTTATAGTATGGAAAGGTAACTTTCATTTGAGCTTTGTAGAAAAGAAAATGGTTGCTTTGATTGGAAGTTATTACCAAATCTTGCCATTTTTGCAAGTAACCTCCAATTTCTTGTTTTCTCTTTATCAAATGCATCCATAAACCATATTTTCATGATCATTGAGTTGAGAAGTCCATGGTTGACCAAAGATGTCAAAAGTCAAACTGTGACTTTGCCTTAGTTGACTTTGTATCAGATGAATCCAATTCTTGCAATCTTTAATGAATGGGATCTCTTGGGCACATTGGATGATGTGAATGGATAACTTATGATGTATTTGAAGTCTTTGAACCATACTTCAAGCTTTGGGATCATGCATTGGCTAAAAAGTCAACCAGTTGACTTTAGGTCAAAACCCTAGTTTAGGGTATCAGATGAACTTTGGCCTTGATGAATTTGAGATGGAATGATCTTGAACTTGATTCTTGTTGATGGAAGTCACTTGATCACTTGGGAAGGATGAGGAGTTTGAAATGTTGAAACTCATGTCAAGTCTTAATTGATCAATCTTTGAAAGCTCTTGGTGCAAAACCCTAACTTAAGACAAATAAAGTAGAAAATCTTTTTGTATTTTCAACAGGTCAGTAATGCAAAGATTCTAGATGTCATGCAAATGATATAGATGATGGTGGCCTCTTAGGATTGAAAATTAGGGTATGCCAGATGCCCCTATTTAAGTTTCTTCAATCCAGAGATATGAATATTGGAATTTTCATCTCGACGTGATTGGAGAGACTTAAATACAAACATGCACAATTTATGGCCCTAAGAGGCCACTAAATGCTTAGGATATGATATGCATGCAGGACTTAGGAATTATGTGAGGAACAATGTCACAGGGGCGTAATATTAGTTTAGAAAACACACAGGGATAAAGGAACATCATTGTGGGGACAGAAAAAAGGAAATTCCACTGAGGAAAAGATTACAACTTCAGATGAGGAAGAAGATTTGCAAATTACAATGGGTTAGAGCTTCTTGGGGAAGAAATCATTCAAAAGGATCGTAACTTCAAATGAGGAAAGGGTGATGGCTCCAATGGGATAAGATTATCAACCCTACTGGGGAATGAGACTACCGACTACCAATCACGGGGCAGCTTAAACAATAGGGTAGCTCAAGGAGGGAGGTTTATTACCTACTACCAAACATGTGGTAGCCTATGTAAAGGTAATCATCTTGTTAGAAATATATTGGATAACCATAGGTTTCTCAAAGTTAGAGATGACCACCTGTTCAAATAACGAATCCATAATAAACTTCAATGCGTAAATGGTTCCATAACAGGTTTATCAAAGGTAGAGATGACCGCCTGTTCAAATAACAGGTTCTGGCTTTTGCAACAGGTTTCTCAAAGGTAGAGATGATCGTCTGTTCAAATAACAAGATAGGCTTCGCAACAGGTTTCTCAAAGGTAGAGATGATTGCATGTTCAAATAACGAGTTCTGGCTTTCGTAACAGGTTTCTCAAAGGTAGAGATGATCTCCTGTTCAAATAACGAGTCCAAATAAGCTTACATGATCAAAACATGATTTAGCTTCTTCTTTACTTAAGTATTTCACTTAGAAAAGTCAAAATAAACATATCCATGATTCGGGTCATAAGCCAGCGAACGGGCCTTGGTTTCTTCTTTAACCAAGTTTTTCTCTCGGAAAGGATCAATGAACAAGCTCCTAAAAAGGTGACCACTTGTTGGGGAAAGAAAAGTAACTTTACCGGGGATCTTCGAAGGATGCAGGTTAGTTAATCTTATAAAAAACTAGAATTCTCAAATAAAGAGAAAATCACAGTAAGGATTTTCAACAGACTTCCACTGTGATTTATTGGGGAAAGTACCCCTGGTTGTGATTAACACCTCACTGGTGATATAAGTTCTTGTAACAGAAAACCTCACCGGGGATATAAAGTCTTATGATAAAAGAAAGGTGCTTGTAGTAGTCTTCAACAAACTTCTCTGACGAAACTTTCTTGGGAGATGGCCATTTATTGGAAAGAACGTTTGATATGTTGATAACTTCATTGGGGATAAAAAAACTTCTCAAAAAGAGACTGCCATCTGTTATCCAAAATGGGCGTCCAGAAATAAAATAAGCTTCTCGGGAAAAGACAGTTACTTATTGGGGATCAGAGATCATGAAACAGGCTTCTCAAATAAAGATACAACTACATGTTGGAAGTCTACATCAAACTTCTTTGGAGAGAAAACCATTTGATGGAAGAAAACTTCTATGTTAATAATTCCTTCGAGATAAACAAGCTTCTCAAAATAGATAACCACTTGTGTCCATACTGGGTAAAAGGATATGTCTTCATTGGCGATAATGAAGATGCTTCTCCTGGGGAGACATTTCAAAATAAATGCACTCTCAATCTAGGTTTAACAGCCTAGAGAGATTCACCATTAATTTCTAAATATTTGGCTCACTCCAGGGACAACTGGAGAGAAAACAATCAAATAAGACTCTACCAATGAGGAATGAAGCTTAATTGGTATTTTATCATATCCAAAGATGGAAAAGGATAACTAAAGCAACCATCTTCCACGAGGAATAAACTCAGTGGGGAATTAGAAAGGATATAAACTTTTTGCCTAAGGTTGACGACTCCTACGGGGAAGGAAATATAACACCCAAGGATGAACATAGTCAAATAAATTGAGGTAAATGTCATCAAGGAATGCAAAATGGATGTGAATTTGGTTATTCATGATATATATGCATGTATGCATGTTATGTTTATGCTGACAAAAACAGGCAAAATAGACACGTTGGGGACATAATACGTTTCATAGCTCAACATGAGCTTGGCTAGTCTCATTAAGGTGGAAAACATCACTGGAGATGAGTTAAAGGTCATCAAAGGAGAAAAGTCTCGTCACGAGGTCCAATTCTCTCTAGGGAGAGGAAGATGCTTCGTCTAGGGATGAAATGTGTACCTTTGATGGAGCAAAGATCTTGCTGCAGGGTTTCAATTTCTCTGGAGAAGAAGACTTCACTTAGGAAATAAAAAATATATATATACTCTACCAAGGACAGGTGTAGATTGGTCAGCAAAACCTTTAAAATGATTCTTCTGGGGACGTCATCAAAATTTGCAGCTTCCACCGGGGATAATGAAGATCGCTGGAAAAGCTTGATTGTTTTTAGTCCACTGAGACGCTCCTTTTTGTCTAAGCCTCCTTTTCGGGTTTTAGACTTAGCGAGTTGTTCTTTTATTTTTCTAGGTAAAGTATTTCTTGACTGTGTTAGTATTCACAGGACGTGGGAGCTCCTCACCATCCATATTTGTAAGAATCAAGGCCCCACCAGAGAAGGATTTCTTGACAACATATGGGCCATCATAATTAGGAGTCCACTTGCCCCTCGAATCAGATATGAAAGACTGAATCTTTTTAAGCACAAGGTCACCTTCTCTGAATACGCGAGGTCGAACCTTCTTGTATAATTCTTTCTTCATTCTCTAATGATATATCTGACTATGGCATAAAGTCGTCATCCTCTTTTCTTCAATCAAATTCAGTTAGCCATACCTGCTTTGACACCATTCAGCTTCAAATAACTTAGCTTCCATCAAGACACACATTAACGGGATCTTTACTTCTATTGGGAGCACTGATTCCATGACATAGACAAGAGAAAAGGGGGTTGCCCCTGTTGAAGTGAGGGAGGACGTACGATATCCATGCAGAGCAAAAGGGAGCATCTCATGTCAGTCCTTATAAGTCACTACCATCTTCTGAATGATCTTCTTGATGTTCTTGTTGGCAGCTTCAGCAACACCGTTCATCTTGGGTCTGTAAGGAGAGGAATTATGATGTTCGATCTTGAACTCTTCACACATTTCCTTCATCATTTTATTGTTCAAGTTTGAACCATTATCAGTGATGATTCTTCTTGGCACACCATAACGGAAAATAAGTTTATTCTTGATAAATCTGACTACCACCTGCTTGGTCACATTGGCGTATGAGGCCACTTCAACCCACTTTGTGAAATAATCAATAGCCACCAGAATAAAACGATGTCCGTTAGAAGCTTTGGGCTCAATCATACCAATCATGTCGATTCCCCACATAGAGAAAAGCCATGGAGAGGAGAGAACGTTGAGAAGACTCGGAGGTACATGTATCTTGTCAGTATAAATCTGGCATTTGTGGCACTTCTTCACATACTTAAAACAATCAGCTTCCATTGTCAACCAATAGTAACCCTCTCTTAACATTTTTTTAGCCATTTCATGTCCGTTGGAATGAGTACCAAAGGAACCTTTGTGAACTTCTTGCATCAACATTTCTGCTTTGTGTCTATCCACGCATCTGAGCATAACCATGTCAAAGTTTCTCTTATATAATACGTCTTCGTTCAGAAAGAAGTTACTAGCCAGTCTTCTCAAGGTCTTCTTGAAGGAAAATTGTGATCCAAAACACAGCGGAAATTAAGAATTTTCCTTTAGTGATCCTTACGAATGGGTGTGATCAGTGATAGAAACCATTACCTTTTATGGAAATTGAAACCTTTGATGCATATCTAAGGAGTGATCATGAGCATTGAATGGTGACAACACCTCTACTCAGTCCACACGAATAGATTCATTTAGTCTCAGTGCTAGCTGCTATAAATGAAGGCTTTAAGTGAGAGAGAGAGAGAGAGAGAAACGTAATTTCATCAAGTAAAATGCTTCTGCACAAGCGTTCTATATATATAACCATTTTTGTGGGTTGCAAGCTAAAGAGTCCACTTAAGTGTATGTGGCCCATATCTTATGGTATACCGAAAACCACTTAAGCCTTGGTACCTTACCATATTTTGTATTCTACTTAAGTGTACCGTACCTTACGATGTTCTACAATTCACTTAAGTGCATCCTACCTTATGGTGTTTCTTATTTACTCTGTCTCTCATCAATCTGTCCTTTTGTGTGTGACCCTGTAGGTTTTCATGATATTGGCAATTATATTAAATCACGTATGTAACATAATAAACAGTGAGTGGTATCTAGCAACACATCACTGCTACCCAAGACATAAAAATGTCATGTGATCTGACAAATCCTTTTTTGTGATAATACTTGTGTGTACAATCACCATTTTTCCCTTATGTCTATATTGGACACAAGGCATAAATCGTGTCATCCTTGTCCAGTTCAATATTGAACCCTTAGACATTTATCCTGTTACGCAGGATGGGCAAATTCCATCTAGGTCACTCATGTCCCTCAGCATGCTTCATGAAGTACCCATCAACTGTCTTTATGGTCATCCAGTTATGGACAATGTTTGATCAACAATAAAGCACTCGACTCTACATCTAAGGTCCATAGTGGTTTCAGGTAGAAGGGTGTTATACACCACTATCACCATGAGAATAACTTATGACACTTTGCATAACATTATATGTAGTATTCTCATAGTGGGTCAATCCAGTATAAATATTACTCATAATATTCATACCTATGTTTAAGACTTGATAACTCATTATCCTTGATCCATGATATGTGATCGTCAGTCTATATACATAATAGTCTTAATGCTTTAATGTTATCCCACTTCACAACAAAGTTCGACTACGGATACTTTAAGAATAGTGTCCTTATGTTTAATGGGATCTCATGATCAAGTCACACTTGATACATTAAAAGGACTAGCTATTCTAGGGACTTTATTAAACAAACATAATAAATAAAAAGCCTTTTATTATTAATAAGTAATTCGATACAAGTACCAAAAGTATTGGCCTCTAGGGCTTACACCAACATTCTTATCTTTGTTTGATGCCCCAGGTGGGTATTCTTGACTCTGGAGATAACACTTGATGTCGTGGTACCATGGCTTGTCATCAAAGACTTCTTCCATTGCAAATACATGAGCGGGTCTATCAAGACGCATAACATCGATCTTAGGCACATCATTCCAATGATTCACAATGATCATGGAAGCCAAAGTTACCAAGGCATCTGCCATTTGATTTTCCTCACGAGGGATGTGATGAAATTCAATCTTGTTGAAGAAAGTAGATAACCTCCTTGCATAGTCTTTGTATGGGATTAGGCCGGGTTGACGAGTTTCACATTCTCCTTTAATTTAATTGACAACTAGAGTTGAATCTACATAAACATCGAGATATTTTATTCTAAGATTAATGGCTTCTTCTAGACCCATGATGCAGGCTTTGTATTCCGCCATGTTGTTTGTGCACTTGAAAGTTAATCTTGCAGTAAAAAGGATATGTGAGCCATGAGGAGTGATGATTACTTCCCCAATACCATTACCATAAGCATTAACTGCTCCATCAAATATTAAACCCCATTGAGAACCTGGCTCTTTCATTTGGCAGTGGTTCATTGCAATCTTTGGCTTTTAAGTACATCACATCTTCATCTGGGAACTCAAAATTTATATACTCATAATTGTCGATTGGCCGATGAGCTAAATGATCGACCAAGACACTTCCTTTGATAGCCTTCAGGGTGTGATATTCAATGTCATATTCGGACAAGAGCATCTGCCAACGAGCAATTCTTTCGGTCAATGCAGGCTTTTCAAAGATATACTTAATCATATCCATCTTGGATATCAACCAAGTTGTGTGAATTATCATATATTGACGGAGATGCTTGGCAGCCCAAGTCAGAGCACAAGTTTTCTCTAACATGGAATATCACGACTTGCAGTCAGTGAATTTCTTGCTCAAATAATAGATGGCATATTCTTTTCTTCCCGTTTCATCTTGTTGACCCAAGACACAACCCATAGATTCTTCTAGAAAAGTCAGATACATAATCAATGGTCTTCCTTCAACCGGCAAGGACAAGATAGGAGGTTCTAGCAAATACTCTTTGATACTATCGAAGGAATTTTGACAATCATCTATCCAAACACAAGCCTGATCCTTTCAGATGAGCTTTAAAATGGGAGCACAAGTAGCAGTCATATGAGATATGAAACTTGAAATGTAGTTCAAACGTCCAAGGAATCCCCTCACCTGCTTTTCTGTTTGAGGTGCTGGCATTTCCTAAATGGCTTTAACCTTGTCGGGATCAACTTCAATACCTTTTTGATTGACGATGAAGCCTAAGAGCTTTCCTGATTGGACCCCAAAGGTGCATTTGTTTGGGTTCAAGCGGAGTTTGTATTTTCTCAAATGCTAAAACAGTTTCGAAAGATACTCAACATGATCTTCCTCGGTATTTGATTTTGCTATCATATCATATATATATATAGACTTTAATCTCTTTATGCATCATGTCATGAAAAAGAGTAGTCATAGCTCGTTGATAGGTGGCACCAGCATTTTTCAAGCCGAAAGGCATTACTCTATAGCAAAATATGCCCCAAGGTGTAATAAAAGTTGTTTTCTCCATATCTTCGGGCGCCATTTTGATTTGATTATAATCGGAAAATCCATCCATGAAAGAGAAGACCTTGAACTTGGCGGTGATGTCGACCAACATGTCAATGTGTGGCAGAGGAAAGTCATCCTTAGGACTGACTTTGCTTAGATCTCTGTAGTCAACGCACATGCGAACCTTCCCGACCTTCTTGGGAACTGGCACAATGTTGGCCAACCACTGCGGATACTCTGATGTGACAAGGAAACCTGCATTAATATGCTTTTGCACTTCCTCTTTGATTTTGATCGCCATGTCCGAACGAGTTCTTCTTAACTTTTGCTTGATTGGTGGGCACTCTGGCCTCAATGGTAAACGATGCTCCACAATATCGGTGTCCAACCTTGGAATGTCTTGGTATGACCAAGCAAACACATCAGTATATTATCGGAGAAGCTCTATCATCCTCTCTTTAACATATGGCGCGAGCAGTGCTCTAACTTTGACTTCTTTTATATCCTCTTCAGACCCTAAGTCGATTACTTCCACATGCTCTTTGAATGGTTGAATGGTCTTTTCTTCATTTTCGAGCAGTCTAGAGGTTTCATCTGGAATGTCTTCCTCTTTTTCTTCGTCCGCTTTGTAGACATGGAATTCAAAGTTGCAATAGGGCATAGGGTCATTGGTTTTAATGGATATGTCATGAGTTAATCTGCACATGTGATTTTATGCTTATTTTAGAAACAGATAAAATTGTGAAGTTGTGTGCAGCTACCTGGAAGTGTTTATTTGTTTATTTTAGATTACCATTTTCCAGAAAAAATAGCAAAATAATAAAAACAACAATATGGAAACAAAATAACATTTTCATTGATTTAATTCTTGAAATACAAGCCCAAACATTGTCACTTTCGCCTTAGGCATAACGAAAGGATTTTTTGAAAAGAAAACAAAAAATAAAATATTACTTTGAAATGTGAACAACAACAGGTACATCAACAGAGATCCAGTTTTGGCGAATCACTTTGTGGGCTATTAAGTTGGCTAGAACATCTTTAGGATTGTCTTCCATAATGGCATTGGCTTCAGCTGCTCGTCATCTGACCCAGGGATATATTCAAGTTCTTTATGCTGAGGAAAGTAGAAAGGCACATATGCATCTTCTGCCTCGAGATCATATTCAGGATCATCGCAGTAGGGTTCCCATACTGAATCATCAACCTCAGTGATGGCACTAACTTCTGGAAAAGTGGCATTGATGAACCCTCCACAATGGAAAGTTTCTTTGATTGAACGGAAAGATTTACTTCCTTCTGCAATCTTCTTAGAAGTAAGAGAAAAGCCTAAACCCACTCGGTGTTTGTTTTTTGGGAGATCCAAAATTGTTCCTCAACCATCGGTTATACCATCATTTAATAGTCGTTATGCATCCTTGAATGAAGAGATGGATACTTCTCTCTTGACATCTTTGTCAATCAAATAAAGGGATTGGAATTGATTTCCAACAGCTTCTTCAGGTTCAAGATAAGAGAAAGATGATAAGTGACTCACAACTAGTGCTTGCTCCCCACAAACTGTCACCAGATTCCCGTTCTTCACAAATTTAAGATTCTGATGCAGAATGGAAGTGATTGCCCCAACTTCATGGATCCAAGGATGACCCAATAAACAACTATATGCAGCTTTTATGTCCATCACCTGGAATGTTATTTAGATAGTATGAGGTCTGATGGTCATAGGAAGATCGACTTCTCCAATGATTGTTTTTCTGGAACTATCAAAAGATTTGACAATAATCCTGCTACTCTTCATAGGAGCACCTTGAAAAGAAAGTCTGGAAAGTGTCGACTTTGGCATGACATTGAGAGACGAGTCTGTATCCACTAAGACACTTGACAAAGGTCATTCATACAGTTGATTGAGATATTTAGTGCCATGTTATGATTTCTTCCTTCTTCGGGGATCTTTTCATTAGTGAAACTCAAGTTGTTGCAAGGCGTGATGTTAGCGACAATACCATCAAATTGTCTGACCGTCACATCATGGTCTACATAGGATTGTTCTAAGACTTTCTGCAAAGCTTCACGGTGATCCTCAGAGTTCATCAACAATCATAACAGAAATATCTTGGGAGGTGTATGCAGTAATTGTTCCACCACATTGTATTCATTTTTCCTAATGATCTTTAACACCTCATTGTCATCACTTTTCGGATTCATGCTGTCAGATTGGACAACCGGTTCAAAAGGGATCCTAACATGAGCCTGCTTTCCTGCTACGACATCCTCGGTCCTTTTTGAAAATATACGCCCACTCCTTGTGACCCTGCTTACATCAGCGACGTTAACAATGGAGGGTAGAGGAACCTCCTTTCCATTCTCAGCCATTGTAGCATTATACTTGTAAGGCACGGCTTTATCAGATTGGTAGGGAACTGGGCCCGGTAAGTTAATGACCAGAGGAGTCACAGAAGCCTTCCGACTGTCATAAGTAATTTGTCTAGGCTCAGAGTCATTGAACTGAGGAACTATGACATTCACTTTGTTGTCACTATTGACCATATTGACTTGATTATAATCTCTGCCTTGGTAGGCTACAATGTAACCTTGGTCCATTTGATCCTGGAGATCCGTTACAACAGTTTGGCATCCTTGAGAGTTCCTGGAACAAACCTTGCAAGAGGCGTAGTTATGTGGAGGCATAACACCATTCCTGCTATATCTGGCATGTTTCTTTACTAAGTTCTTGCCCAACAACCGTACATCATAGATCCGGAAACTACCCGGGAAACCATATACCATGTTAACTGAGGTTGAACCATATTGCGGTAGAGGATTAACTTGAACATTGAGGTTTATATCCTTAAATGAAAGGATGCCACTCTTGATGAGCCTCTGAACATCTGACTTTAGACCAAAACGGTTTTCAATGTTGTGTCCTGGTGCCCCTTGATGGTAAGCACAAAATTGATCTGCCTTGTACCAATAGGGAAGGTCTTTTGGCACGGGTGGTGGAGACCTTGTCTGGACATGATTTTTAGCTAGTAGTGCAGGAAACAAATCTGCATAGGATATTGGGATAGGATCAAACTATGGCCTTTTTTTAATACAATTTTGATTGTTGAATTGAGAGCGAGCCTGTTGTGGAGGTTGTTGATGTTGTTTATTTGATGGTTGTTGTTGAACATGTTGTTGTTGATGATGTTGTTGAGGATACTGTTGTTGATGTTGATGCGAGAATTGTGTTTGATAAATTGGTGCTACCATTGGTGGACTAATGATTGGTGAAACGGCTGCAGCATGTTGATACTTTCTTCTTTGTCTGCCATATGAAACGATACTAACATATGATTCTTTCTTCTTGGAGAAATTATTGGTGAATTTCTTAACATGACTAGAAGCGTTGGCTTCCTTAGTCAAACGTCCCTCTCGGAATTCTTCCTCAAGTTGCATGCCCATGCTTACGATCTCAGTGAAATCATTGGGTGCGCTGGTGATCATGCAGTCATAGTAGAATGAACTAAGAGTTTTCAAAAATATTTTAGTCATCTCTTTCTCTTCAAGTGGAGCAATTTCACGCCACCTTTGAGCATATTCCTTGAAACTCTCTTTGTCTTTTCTGAGACATGGCCCAAAGTTGATCTATGTCCGGAGCCATATCTATATTATATTTGTATTGACGAACAAAAGCTTCACCAAGGTCGTTGAAAGTACGGATATTCCCGTTGTCCAAGCCCATGTACCACTTAAGAGTGCCACTAGTTAAACTGTCTTGAAAGTAGTGGATCAGAAGTTGATGGTTGTCAGTCTGAGTGGACATCTTCCTAGCATACATCACCAAATGACTTTGAGGACATGACTTTCCTTTGTATTTCTTGAAGTCTGGTACTTTGAATTTGGGCGGAATTTGAACATTAGGAACCAAGCAGAGTTCCGAAGCGGTCTTTCCAAAAAGATCCTTACCTAGAAGAGTGTTGATTTCCCTTTGCATTTCTAAGAACTCATCTTGAAATCCATCTAACCTTTCATCTGCTCCCACAACTTTGCTTGGAGCAGCGTGATAAATGTTTTCTTCATTATAAGGAGTCGTATGCACCACAGGAGGAGGTACATACATCACAGTAGTCATTACTGGAGCTTCAGCGTTTTAAGGGTGGTATCCAGTTGGCATATAACCGTGAGGCAATCCCCAAGGGAAATTGGGTGTCATGTGATATTGTTGATCATTGATGGGTGCCACTGGAATGGGCGTCGAGACGTTCTCAGAGATTGTTGTTCGTTGCACTGGATCTTGAGAATTGTTCGATGACTAATTCAGAGCAGCCACTAAAGTCCCCATCATATCAATAAGCCTTTCCAAACTGTCTTTCAAGGTGATTACTTCCTCCCTGAGCTCTTGATTTTCTTGTTGAAGCTGACACATCCTTCTCCGGCGACTGGCTCGAGTATTGTACTACTGATTCAGTTTGACTATTGGAGGGAGAAGACACATGTAAGTTTCTTGAAACGCAGGAACTTGTGCTTTAATGATGCATGATATACAGATGCAAAAGATGAGTTTTAATTTTTAAGAAACTCAATAATTTATTGGAGATATTATAGAGACAAATTTTGGTATAAGTTGAACAAAAATCTCTTTTTATTAAACAATTGAGGAATAACAAAGGATGAAATACAATTTCAATGATCCTAAACAATACAAGAGGAAAACAACTAAGTCTATAATTCCTAAGGAATCCCATATGTAGAAGGTCTTGTTGTTGGCTAATGCTTCCTCTTTTGCCTCTTTAGATTAGCGTTCTCGATCATAAGCTTGTCGGTGATTCCCTTCCAAGCACCTGAGGTGGGAGGTATGCTAGAGTACTCATGAAACGGATGGACTTTAGAGAGAAGTAAACCTTCTTGTCCCTCTCGTTTCGTCACAGCTTTCTATTCCAGAATCTCAATTAAATCATTCTTCTCCTTTAGATGTTGCTCCATCTTCATCTTCTTATCATTCAAGACGTGGTACTTGCCTTCACAAGTGTCTCTTTCCAATTTCAACCTAGCCAAAATTTCTTGAAACTCTTCTCTATTCTCAATAGGAATGGTGGATAATAATGTTATAGCATAAGGGAATGAGGGCTTCTCAGGAGCATATGGTATCTTAAAATTACTGGCTCTAGCACAAACCCATTGGGTGTAGGGCTCAGAAGCAACACAATTATTTCTTCCTAATCAGCCTTTTCCTTTCTTGTGAATGTTGTGCCAAGCATGTATGATTATATCCTTCAAACCGGAACTCTCTTCTTTGTTGAGTTAAAAGAAACCCGATAATAGAAGGTTATCGGGTTTATCTGCCATAGGATATCCTAACTGGCGTCTGACAAGGATGAAGTTGTAGTTAATTCCCCCATGTACACCAAGGAGAGGTACATTAGGAAATTCACCACAACTGTCAATAATTACTCCAACATCATAGGAGGGGTCATACCAATGTATATTCCCTTGATCAATGGACATGAACCTCTAAGACCATCTGAGCTTCTATAGATTCTCCCTGAAGAGCCTGGATCCGTGTAAGTGAGAAATAAACCACTTATAGAGGAGAGGTGCACAACAAAGAATGGTTCCACCATATTTCTTAGTCCTATGATAGATAGAATGGTAGGTATCTTCAAGTAATATGGGTACTGGGTTACCGATTAAGAAGATTCGTACAACATTAACATTCACAAAGTTATCAATGTTTGGGAAGAGCACAATTCCATAAATGATTAGAGCAAAAATGGCTTCAAAGACATCTATATTATCTGCTTCTGCAAAGACAGAGGCTTTCTCCATCCGGAATCTAGAAGTTAGACCTATAATCCCTCCTTTTCTAATGAAGTTGGCCTTCACAATAGACGTTTCTAGGTGAAGTGCTTATGCAATAGCTGCTGGTGTAGGGTTCTTCTCTGAACCATTGAATGGTAATTTGCAAGAGACTGGCAAACCAAACCAATAAGAGTATTCTTCTAGAGTAGGCATAAGTTGGTAGTCTGGAAATGTAAAGCAATGGTAGAGCGGATCATAAAACTGTACCAGGGTGTTGAGAACTTCATCTTCAACCTTGGTCTTCAAGATACCCACAAGTCTTCCATACCGAGCTCTGAAATCCTCTAGACTAACTATCATAGAACCAAGCTTCTTCAACTCTGTTAAGTCAGGACTTTCAAAAGTGTATTTCTTGGTATTCCTTCTTCTAATTTCCATTTTACCTATCGATATTTGCAAAATAAAATTATTGAGTTTCTTGGTTTTTATGCAAAAAGATTTTTATGGATGCACGAATGCATGTTTCACAAATACGGGTTTAGGGTTTTGACATTAAGCATGGATCCAAGGGTCTAACCATCCCACAATGTATGAACTAATGGTTTTATTTTATACCTGTAGAATAAGGTACTAAATTGGTCCCCAGAGTCATAGATCCATCTTTCGGATATTATCGGTTTAACGAATTGCTCGTAGACCAATAATATTCTCAAGAGAAACTCGTCTGAGTGTAGCATCACATAACAATTACATCAGATCTTACACCTGGATAATCTCCTCACTACATCCTAAAAAGGCTTGGAGGGGTTAAAAGGGTTCTAAAGGTCCTCAGTTTCTTAGACTCGCAAGTCGAAGATGATAATGCCAGTACGATTTACTCGCAACAACAAATATAACCATCAAAGGTATCTCCACTGAGCGGGGTTATATCATATGTTAATCATGCTTAGTATTACTCCAGACATGTAACTTTGATTATACCACCATCCTATCTTATTTGTATTCTCTAATCTGGGTTAGGATTTCCTTCATCACTTATAGATCTCCATAATGAAACCCAAGCAAACATAGCAATAAATACTAATGATAATAAACACATATAAACAAGTTAGGTATCACCCACTTAATATTATATCCCCAGTGAAGTCGTCATTTCTGTCACGGTGAAGAATCGGAGACCAAGCTATTGATTAGACTTGACTCATGAATCAAAATATCACCACCGAACTTTAATTTGTCCAAGGGAAGGGGAAAAGATTCAAAAATAACCCAATATGTATATCCAAATCTATAAGATTAAACTTAAGCTAAGCAAAAGGGGGGGGGGGTTCTAAGGTACGGGGGTGTGTTATGAAAAGGGAAGGTATTAGCACCCTAATCATCTGTAGTACTCTACAGGAACCTTTTAAATATATGTGTTTGGTTTAAAATTGTTTTCTATTTAATTGAGGAGATGAGAAAAAGAACATATTTTTATTGTTTGACGATTTGGAAAGACATTGAGTCTTATGCCTACGTACCCATGAAGGATCAAAACCTCGTAGTTCGGGTTCAAAAGTAAGAAGGGATTTGTTGGGGTTGATTTTATGAGAAAGAGACATATTGTCATCTTAAGGAGAAAATTCACTTTTAAACCACCACAAACATGTGGAAGATAGATCTTTGCATCAAATTAAAAGAAGGGCTCTCACTTGGATATAAAATCAACAAGTATGTCACATACCTTTTCCAAATGGAAAAGAATCAATATTAATCTCAATAATGTTATGGGGTAGGAGATTTAAATCTCAACTAGGGATTACTCATGTCTAATCCTTTTATGAAAAGGTTTTAAACATGGAAAATCCAAAGTAGCAAAAGGGTTTGAATTAAATTTGTGTTTTTTTAGGTCTTATGAAAAGATCTTTGAATATGCATAAGTGTTTTGAAGAATTTGATTAAGAAATAAAAGGGAAAACAATTACCTAAGTCAAATTTTATTTTGAAAGTGGTTATAAGAAGAAGAGAGAGAGATATAATCCTAAGGTTAGGGGTGGCAAAATGGGCCCGGCCCGTTGGGCATGCCCGTTTTACTCGCACTTTAATGCGGGGCGGGCCAAGGATTTAGGCCTTCATCCTCTAATGTGTCCGCCCCGCCCCATTTTTTATGCGGGCTTTTGTGGGCACGTGCATTTACATAATTTTTTGCATTTTTAGGCTTAAAGAGTGTAGTGCTTGCTGGCTTTCTCCGCCCCGCCCTCACTTTTTTGCAAAGCGGGCCAAAGTTTTAGGCCCACATCCTCAACTATGATCGTCCCGCCTCGCCCCTTTTTTTACGGGATTTTGCGGGGCGGGCCTAAACGGGGCGGGCATGCCCGTTTTCCACCCCTACCTAAGGTTTACATGAGGGGAACCTAAGATTGTATCTAGAAGTTTTGGATTAAGGGGAAGCAAAGTTGTATAGGATGCAGATGAACACACACATGCAAAATGACAAGAATGTCATGATTCCCTTCCCTTGGATATAAACAATAACAAGGTTGAACATGCATTAACATTAAGGCATAAAATATGGCTAAATACAATGGCAATCATAAGGTGAGTGAGGTATGGATGACAATATCGATCATGGTTTTTAGGCATTGATATAAACATAAACAAGACACGAAGAAGTTTCACATAAAATCACAAGACATAACACATTGATGGTGAAGACAAAATCATATTTGACATGGTAAAGGCATTCATTGGTACATGGTAAACATAACATAAATCAATTTAGGTCAAACATGCATCACATTATAAGTCTTCACAAAATAAACATTAAACTTGAATCAAAGTTCATGATAAGACCAAGCTTAAGTTGAAACCCTAATCATGCATCAAAATGCTTCAAAAGATTCATCTAAACAAAACCCTAAGTTTCATATAAATATTCAATCACTAATATTTTAAAACAGGGCCATTTAATCATGATATAATGCCCAAAATATGATCATGTTTAAGCGAACAAAATGTTACCAACATCAAACAAGACCTAAACAAATATGCATTGGTCACACAGAATATTATTTTTTGGGATTTTTTTGTGTATTCATAAAATAGAGGGAATAAATAACAAGTGTGCAAAAAATCATTCAAAAATAATTAATTTTGCATATAGAAATAAATGCATGAAGATGTGAAGAAAACCATAAAAAATAAGGAAAGTACGGCCAATGGGGTTTGAACCCTTGCAGGCTAAACCACTAGGCGTGTGATGCATAATATATTAAGGATGAATGCAAAATATGTAAAAAAAATAAAAGAAACAAAGTCTAGGGCAAGGGGAATTCTAACTCCAGACCTTATGCATACAAGAGACTTAACAACCCAACGTTTTACCACTGGGGCGCAATGTCAATTCATGTATTAAGTTACATCAATTATTATATATATTAAAGTCACTTTTAAAATTTAAAAATGTCTCCAAACTTCATCTTCCTCATTCATTCCATGGTCCACCATTTCCACCATTTTCACAACTTCTCAAAACACTAACTCTCTCAATTCTTAACAAAATCAAAAGTTGTAAAGACCAAAATTGCTTAAAATTTCACAAGGAATCTAATGGTATTTACCAATTTCATTTATTTTTCATAAATATCCATAAATCAAACAAAATGCATATGAACCCTAAAAATTGAATTTAAAATTAAATTTCAAACATCACCGATTAAGACCAATGATGATAGGGGTTTTGTTCCTCATATCTTGGCAGGTGAAATGGTAAAAAGAATTATGCAAAATGGTGCCTTAAATCGAAAATTACGGAAATGAATACATACCTCTCAAAAATGAAAATCGTGTTTTGAAATATGGGTGTTCCAGATGTGATTTTATGATCTGAATAACTTCCTTACACCTCAAGGAAGGTGTTTGAATGCACTGCTTGAGCTGGGAGTGCTTGGTTCTTCCTTTCCAAATCAAGTTGCAAGCTATGAAAATGTGATTTTAAAGATGATGGTAGGGCTGTTACAGAAGTTGTTCAAGTGTTTGGACAACTTCTAATGGATGTTTAGAAGTTGTTTGAAGTGTTGGTTTGGAGAAAACACAAACACAATGGAATTTGGAAGTTTGAGGTTTGGAGAATTTGCTAAAATGGAATTTCTATGCCAATTATGGCGTATGGAGTTATGAGGCTTGGCTATCTATTTATAGATAATCCATATGGTTCATGTAACTTGCATAAATCAATCTTGGTTCAATTGGAATGATAATTTTGTGACTTGGTTTCATTTTGCACAAAAATGCATAATGGATCGTGATGAAAAGGTGGAGTGAAAGGAGGAGTTTAGACGTACTTTTCTTGAGGTTTAGGATGTTGCTTTTTGGTTTAGAGGTTAAGTGTTATCAAAAGAAATAAGTTGGAAGCTCAATCCAAGGGTGGTTGGAAAAGTTTGCCTTTATCAAATGGATATGAAGCATTTTGCAAAATCTTCCAAATATGGCATCAAGACTTGGTTAATGGATCAATCCCTTGTGTAATGCACCAAGGGTTTATGTAATATTATGATTAAGGTGAGATTTATAAGCAATATAGCCTGCAAAGTAAGATTATGTAGTTTTGGCTCAAGGTTGCATGATGAACTTGCCATGAAAATGACCCAAAATTCAGATTTGGAGATCCAATTTCATCTCTTCTAAACTCCTAGCTCAAATATGATAATTTCATGATCTTGGACTTTATGGAAATCTAAGAACATCCTCTACAACTTTCATGTTGGGAGTTTTCCTGTAATAAATGTGTATCATGGTGAAAAATGATGATCAAGTAAGTCACTTTTTGAAGGTAGATTTGGTGAAAAAAATCTAAGTGTTTCAACTTTATGGTACCAACTTCATGGATCCATAACTTTAAATCCTTGCATTTTTTGGGAATCAATCATCAAGGACAAAGTTGTAGTATGGAAAGATAGCTTTCATTTAAGCTTTGGATAAAAGAAAATGGTTTCTTGGATTGGTAGTTATGAACTTGGAAAGTTGGCTCCTTAAACATATCTTTTTTTCATAACTTAGAAAGATTTACAAAACCAAATCTTGCCCTTTTTGCAAGTAACCTCCAATTTCTTGTTTTCTCTTGATCAAGTGCATCCATCAAACATATTTTCATGATCCTTGAGTTCAGAAGTCCATGGTTGACCAAAAATATCAAAAGTCAAACTTTGACTTTGCCTTAGTTGACTTTGTATCATATGAATCCAATTCTTGCAATATTTAATGAACGGGATCTCTTAGGCACATTGGATTATGTGAATGGATCGCTTATGATATATTTGAATTCTTTGAACCATACTTCAAGCTTTGGGATCATGCCATTGCTAAAAAGTCAACCAGTTGACTTTGGGTCAAAACCTAGTTAAAGGTATCAAATGAACTTTGGCCTTGATGAATTTGAGATGGAATGATATTGAACTTGATTCTTGTTGATGGAAGTCACTTGATCACTTGGGAAGGATGAGGAGTTTGAAATGTTGAAACTCATGCCAAGTCTTGATTGGTCAATCTTTGAAAGCTCTTGGTGCAAAACCTTATCTTAACACAAAAAAGTAGAAACTATTTTTGTATTTTCAATAGGTTAGTAATACAAATAATCTAGATGTCATGCAAATGATACAAATGATGGTGGCATCTTAGGGTTGAAAATTAGGGTATGACAATATGCATGTTTCATCTTTCATGTTTCACATTTTTTAGTCGATGTAGGGTTTGTTTTGAATCATGAGATTGAATTTATTATTTAGGTCACACATTTTGTATCCATACATTCATCATGTTTGATTTTCCTTTGAACATTATAGGACTTCATTAAAGAAATTGGGAAGTATTTTTGCATTTTTATTTTTAAATTTGAATCTTGAAGTAACAAAGTCTGATATTCATTTTTCATATTGTCATTCATTTCAAAATTTACATTTGAATCTTGAAGTAGCAAATATGGGATTTCACATTTCTCACCTTTGCATTTCACATTACATAATTTTTTAAAAAGGGGCATATGTCATAAGCTTTCTTTTCATCTCATTTGTGATCAAGATTTCTTGCTTTTTTTTTAAAAAAAAGAGAGTTTACAAGTAACATGGATAATATGGTGACATATGATCTTATAACAAAAAACAAAAGATTTAAACATAAACCCTAATTCTTTCAAGACCTAATTCTAAAGTCTTCAAGAATTCCATTTGTCTTATTTTCTTACTTCAACTCCAAGTAGCATCTAGGTCACCCTTTTGTTCACCACCAAAGTCTTAAACTCACCCATTTTAAGCCACCTAAGCCATGAAATGTCCACCATCATCATAAGGGCCTAACATCATAGAAAAGATAAATAACCAATTAAACCATGTCATTCTAAAATGAACACGTGATGTTGGGAATCAGAACATGATCAAAGTAGTCCAATTTAAAATTTCAAAAAAATGAGGGAAGTGAATATTTCCTACTGCTGTAAATTTTTTGTAAAAACATCAAGTTTTCATGCTCACAACAAGACAAACTCAGCAATGCAAATAGTACAGTTTTCACAAAAATAGGCAAGCTATATTGCAGCAAGTTAAAACACTTTTAATTCCTTCTCTTTACATCAATACACATCAGTTTGAAACCCTGAATTCCCCCATAAAAAATCACCAGCGAGCAGCAGCATATAAGAGATAGAGAAAACCTAGCAGCCTCAAAAACTCAGAGACACAAAAATCCCACCTCATTCACAGTTGAAAACACACAGAAAAAGTGAGCAAAAATAGAGAACCGTCGAAAACCATACACAAAGCAGACCCTCATTTTTGTACTCTTATCAGAAACATCTCAATATCCATAGATTAAAAGTCATGAGAAAATATCGAGCAACCCCTAATATGAACACATCAAAATTATAAAAAAATCACAAAAAAATCCTAGGAGTATCACCTTCATACACATATCAGAGAAGAGTAAAACAGTAGTCATAACAAGTTTGTTCATTTCACACACTGAGCAGTACAAACTTAGCAAAAAAACATCATAAACATTTCAGCAGAAAAATCTAAACCGCAAACACAAACAACCAGAAAGAGACAAAATGAGTTCTACTAAGAAAATTCATAGAAGAAAATTGAGTACCTGAGTCGTGCCTTCGCAGGAGCTACGTATTTTGGTAGAATTTCCTTTATCTTCACATTATTGAACATTATCGTCATTTTCTTAATGTTGAATATGTTTGTTCATTACGCCATTCGTCGTTAACTTGTGGTTCGATTTCTGTTTTAGTTTCATGATGGTTGTGTTGATTCGACTGAGTTTTATGATGTGAGGTTTATTTTGTGTCGACCAAGTTTGGCCATGAGGGTGCCTTGGTTGTTCTGATTGAAATTCATTTTGAGGCCATGTGGTTTTGGTTTGCTTCAAGAACAGGTCATGGTGAGAGCGAGAGAGAAGTCATGAGAATCGATGACTCATTTTGAATTTAGATTTTTCTGTTTTGCATGTGTTTTCTTCTGATAAGTTTGTTCGACCTAGGAAAAGGTTAGAAATGGGGAAGGGAATAGTAGCTTCAGAATAGGAAAAAAAGGGGGGTTCGGCCACTTCTTTCTTTTTTTAGGTTTAGGTTTTTAGTAGTCTTTGTTTTGTTGTTGCTTCAAAATAAAAATATAATTTTTTTTTATAAAATAAAATAGAAATAAATAGTGAGTTTCTAATAACTCTTTAGTTTATTTTTATTCAACTTACTATCTTTTTTCAAAATCATAATGAAATAAAAGAGTTTTTGCATAGATGTATGAATAGATCTTATCAATTTGCATTTTTTTTAAAATTCCATTGAATTTCATTTAAAATTTAGTAATTTGATTTAATCTTGACTCATGTTTAGTTTGACTTATTTGATCCTTGATTAAAAGTATAGGTACTTGCATGTCTTATTAATTAGGGATGACTATGTGACATGTTTGATTGTATAATCTTGCATGTAGACTTTTAATAAAAATGATAAAGAGAATGCATAATAAGATCAATCTTTAGGGATAAGTTTCAAACACTTGATCAAGATCAAGTCAGTTTTCAAAATCTCATTAACTTCAAACTACTCTCAAAACCACTTTCAATAAATTCCAAACCATTTTTAAAACCAAATCAAACACAAGGTTAAAACCTTTTTTCTAAATCAACACAAAAGATGAGGACCGTTAGAATCTAGCATTCCGGTGGGAACCCTCGAATGATCAGTCCCGAGCCACGCGTTTTGGGTTAACCGTTTATTCTTTTCTTTCGTTCTTAAAACACTTAAATTAACTTGGACAAAATAAGGGTCCTTGGGATCAAGCATTTTGGCATAACCCTTTGAACAATTTATTTTTATCAAGCATTCATTGTCCATCAAACAATTTTCTCAATTAATCTTGAATGAAAAAGGACTGTTGGAATCTAGCATTTTGGTGGAACCCCAAACGTTTGACCTTGAGGCTTATGTCTCATTCTCATCGAGCATTCTTCATTCACCTCTAAAATACATCCAACACATCAAACTCTTTTCTCGTCGCCGTGCGACTAATATCTAATAACCTTTGTATAAACGAAAGACATTTTGTCTTAAGATGATGCAAAATAATGCTCCATCCATAATTGTTGAGTTGAGATAAGTGATGTTTTCCCGTGAATGTTGATTTATAAATCCATTCAATGTGATGTAAATGTCCGCTCCTCACCTATTTTGGGTAAAATAATGTTTTTTGTCGATTAATACAAGATAGCTTTCGCTAAAATTGACCAAAAAACAAACATTTTCTAGCGAGAGCTACGTATGTCTTGAGCTCTCAATCACACCCGAGGATACGTAGGAGCAAGACCCGCAATCTTGTCAGGCATAATAGTAAAAACCTTTTTGCGACCCCTTTCTTTTTCTCTTTATACTTTTAATAAATCAAATAAAATAAATAACATAAGCTAACATTCAAATTGCACGTTTAAGTAAAAGGGTCATATTGAGTACAACAGACGTAAGGGGTGATAATACCTTCCTCTTACGTAATCGACTCCCGAACCCAAATATGGTTGCAACAATCATGTTCTTTTTCAAAAGTTCTATCGATATTTTCATTTTCCTACATTGGATTAAATAAATTTTGGTGGCAACTTTGTTCGAATAATTTTTTTCGTGAGCATGCGACGCGCTTCGCGAAGGATCGTATTTTTTTAGGTAAGACATGGGGCAATTTGTTAGCCAAGAAAATCAAAAGGAGAAAATTCGATAGAGAAACCTGCTGGAATTTCTACAGACACAAGGCAAGGTAGTAATGTCGTCTGACCAAAGACTTTGGAAAAAGAGACAACGACATTCAACACTATAGAATCTGGTCTAGGACTTAATGGAAGTTTCAAAGGGTTTAGTCATTCATCAAGTTCGAAATGTCAAAGGAGTTCGACAAGTGGAAGGAGATCTACAAGTGGAAGGAGTTCGACTAGAGGAAGATTCAAATTCCAATGTTGGACAGAAAGGCATTTGAATGTTTGAAGACAATTGAAGACTAGTTAGGCATGCAAAGACGACGTGTCCGACATAAAGCATTTGAATGTTGGAAGACCGTTAGTTTCGTGGTATTATAAATAGGAGTTAAAGTGTTAGGGTTCAGGGGTGACATAAATCATTGTAAACTTTAATATACACTCAAATTATACGTACATAAGTGAGAAACGAGTTTTCTAAAGAAATGTACTTGCCTACCATTTTTTCACGTATGCAAATAAATTTACTTTCTATTTAATTTACTTTTAATTTTACTTGCTTTTATTTACCATTCAAGCAACTAGTTTCGACCCAATCGAAATCAGTTAATGCATTTACTTTCAAAATTTCACTATCTTTCTAAGATAATCAACATTTGATGCAAACAGTCTAACAACCTTAAATGCACACTTTCTTTTCTCAAAAAATTAGCAAACCTTTCCCCAGGATTTACTAGTTTGGTACTTCAAGAATTAAATTTAAAACTAAGTTGTTTACCAAAAACACCAGTGAACAACCGCTTGTTTGGGGAGGTGTTCTTGTAAGAAAAATTTAGGTGCTCTATCCACTTTTGGTTATATGTATTAGAGTACATTTTTAATCTCTCAAAATTGTTAAGGTAGTTAGCATCCTCTAGGATAGACTCTCAATTTGAAATCATTTGAAACTCAACATTATCATGACCAATAATCCCACAAGGTGTAACATTATGGGGGATAACACTAACATTCAATTTATAAAAAAAATTAAATAAAGCTTCAACTTTATCAATAATATGATCTAAAACGTAAGCTTCATACTTGTCCCTTTTGTGGGAGATCAACATTCAGTGAATTTTTTGTCACTATTCGTAGTGGTTCTGTGACATATCTTGAATGAGAGAACAAGCATCCTCTATATTTTGGTTCATTATAACTCCTTGTGTAGCTATATCTATTGTCATCCTCGTGGTGTATAGAAGCCTATTGTAAAAGGTATGAACAATTAGCCATTTTCAATCCCATGATGAGGGCATAGCCTTCACAACTCCTTAAAACACTCACATGTTTCATAAAGTGTCTCTCTGTCCTTTTGAGTCTCCACTGAGTGGGGTTATATCATATGTTAATCATGCTTAGGATTACTCTAGACATGTCACTTTGATTATACCACCATCATATCTTATTTGTATTCTCTAATCCGGGTTAGGATTTCCTCGCCACTTATAGATCTCCATAATGAAACCCAAGCAAACATAACAAATAATAATAATAATAATAATAATAATAAACAAAGATAAACAAGTTAGGTATCACCCACTTAATATTATGTCCCCATTGAAGTTGCCATTTTTGTCGCGGTGAAGAATCAGAGATCAAGATATTGATTAGACTTGACTCATGAACCAAAATATCACCACCTAACTTTAATTTATACAATGGAAGAGGAAAAGATTCAAAAATAACCCAATATGTATATGCAACGCTAGAATATTAAACTTAAGCTAAGTAAAAAGGGGGGGGGGATTCTAAGGTACGGGGGGTGTTATGAAAAGGGAAGGTATTAGCACCATAATCATCTGTAGTACTCTACAGGAACCTTTTAAGTATATGTGTTTGGTTTAAAATTGTTTGCTATTTAATTGGGGAGATGATAAAAAGAACATCTTTTAATTGTTTGATGATTTGGAAAGACATTGAGTCGTATGCCTACGTACCCGTGAAGGATCAAAACCTCGTAGTTCGGGTTCAAAAGAAAGAAGGGATTTATTGGGGTTGATTTTATAAGAAAGATACAAATTGTCATCTTAAGGAGAAAACTCACTTTTAAACCACCACAAACATGTGAA
This sequence comes from Lathyrus oleraceus, assembly GCF_024323335.1. Lineage (NCBI taxonomy): Eukaryota > Viridiplantae > Streptophyta > Magnoliopsida > Fabales > Fabaceae > Lathyrus > Lathyrus oleraceus. Next base: position 96,382,585 of record NC_066585.1, read on the forward strand.
AGATAGATTTTTGCATAAACTTTAAAGAAGGGCTCTCATATGGATATAGAATCAACAAGTATGCCACATACCTCTTCCAAATGGAAAAGAATCAATATAATCTCAACAATGTTATGGAGTAGGAGATTTAAATATCCACTAGGGATGACTCATGTCTAATTCTTTTATTAAAAGGTTTTAAACATGGAAAAGCCAAAGTGGCAAAAGGGTTTGAATTAAGTTTGTGTTTTTTTAGGTCTTATGAAAAGATCTTTGAATATGCTTAAGTGTTTTGAAGCATTTGATTAAGAAATAAAAGGGAAAACTGTGATCTAAGTCAAAGTTTATTATGAAAGTTGTTATAAGAAGGAGAGAGAGAGAGAGAGAGAGAGAATACTAAGGTTTACATTGAGGGGAACCTAAGATTGTATCTAGAAATTTTGGATTAAGGGGAAGCAAAGTTGTATAGGATGCAGATGAACACACACATGCAAAATGACAAGAATGTCATGATTCCTTTCCCTTGGATATAAATAATGACAAGGTTTAACATGCATTAACATTAAGGCACAAAATATGGCTAAATGCAATGGCAATCACAAGGTGAGTGAGGTATGGATGACAATATTGATCATGGTTTTTAGGCATTGAGATAAACATAAACAAGACAAGAAGAAGTTTCACATATCACAAGACGTAACACATTGATGGTGAAGACAAAATAATATTTCACATGGTAAAGGCATTCATTGGTACATGGTAAACACAACATGAATCAATTTACATCAAACATGCATCACATTATAAGTCTTCACAAAATAAACATTTAACTTGAATCAAAGTTCATGATAAGACCAAGCTTAAGTGGAAATCCTAATCATGCATCAAGATGCTTCAAAAGATTCATCTAAACAAAACCCTAAGTTTCATCTAAATAATCAATCACTAATATTTTAAAACAAGGTCATTTAATCATGGTATAATGCCCAAAATATGATCATGTTTAAGCAAACAAAATGCTACCAACATCAAACTAGACCTAAACAAATATACATTGGTCACACAAACATCTATGATCACTTAGAACAAGTAAACAATAAAAGAAAATCCATTAAAAGGCCTAAAAACAACATAAAATTCACCCGTTTTCTACCTAATAAAAATGGTCAAATAAATATTATTTTTTGGGATTTTTTTTATGGATTCAGAAAATAGAGGGGATAAATAACAAGTGTGCTAAAACACTAGCCACTGGACCACGCACTAGGTGGTGCTAGCATGATGCGTGTGATGCATAATATATTAAGTTTGAATGCAAAAGATGTAAAAAAAACAAAAAAAACAAAGTCTATGGCGAGGGGAATTCGAACCCCAGACCTTATGCATGTGAGACTTAACAAACCAGCATTTTACCACTGGGGGGATATGTCAATTCGTGTATTATGTTACATCAATTAAAATATATATTAAATTCATATTTAGAATTAAAAAATGGCTTCAAACTTCATCTTCCTCATTCATCCTGTAGTCCACCATTTCCACCATTTTCACAACTTCTTAAAACTCCAACTCTCTCAATTATTAACAAAATCAAAAGTTGTAAAGACCAAAATTGCTTAGAATTTCACAAGGAATCTAATGGTATTAACCAATTTTATTTATTTTTCATAAATCTCCAGAAATCAAACAAAATGCATATGAACCCTAAAAATTGAATTTAAAATTAAATTCCAAACATCACCGATTAAGACCATTGATCATAGGGGTTTTGTTCCTCATATCTTGGCAAGTGAAATGGTAACGAGAATGATGCAAAATGGTTCCTTAAATCATAAATTAAGGAAATGAATACATACCTCTCAAAAATGAAAATCGTGTTTTGGAATAGGGGTGTTCCAAATGTGATTTTATGATCTGGACAACTTTCTTACACCTCAAGGAAGGTGTTTGAATGCCTGGCTTGAGCTGGGAGTGCTTGGTGTTAGACGGTGTGGCTAGTGATCGAGAGGGGGGGGTGAATAGATCACCTCTTTGAAATTTAACGGATTTGAAATTTTATCAGAGTTTTCAAAGTTGGCGGAAAAATCAGTCCCGAATCGACTTCCGTCTATTCTGAACCGCTACTAGAAAGCCGGACACACGAGTTTAATTGCTGGATTTTAATGAGAATGGCAGAAACAATTCACACCAGAATTTTAACTAATTGAATGCACTTATCATTAAAGTCTATTTCCAATGAATAAAATCTAGCTAACCGTTTTATCAAACAGTTGGTGTGTATGTGATAGATGATAAACAGCAATGGAGTTTGATTAAAAGTTTTCTTGCCACTGCTGTCTTGCAAAAGGAACAATCACCACACACTAACTGAAATTGCGAAAACAGTTTGAAAAACGTAAAGAGGAGTAAGGTAAGAATTCGATACGCAGAGATTTGGTAAGGAAGTTCCCCACGTCGTCCTCGCGTGTGGGTACGTCTCCCTCTCAATTTCAAATGAAATTGAGAACTTTGATTATCAATTTTTGCCGAATCTGTTGATACAAGGTTACGATACAAAGACAGAATTCTAAACTCTAAGAACTTCTTCTTGTATGAACCTTCACTTGATCTGAGCACGATCAAGATTTTCCTGCACGAAATTGCAAACAATTCATCGGTTCCACGACCTGCTTGCGAAATCCCCCGATCTCCAAACGCAACGCTGCGGCTGAATATGTTCTGCAAACGTGACTCCCAAACCCTCAAGAACACTCCAGTTCTTGAAGGACAAACCAGTAGGTTTTTCCTAGAAACCCCCTTCAATCTTCAACTCAGCTAGATCCTCGATCGTTCCACTGCAAACCACAGCTAGATCCTTGATCGTACCACTGAACGTTATCTCGATGCTTCTTTAATCCAAAGAACAAGAATGGTTATGTGTAAATGTTCTTGAAGAAAAGTGATTGAGAAGATGAAGAAGATGAAGTCTCTTTCAGGTTTCTAATGCTCTCAAACAATTGCTCCAACACTGCTTTTGATCTTGTGTTCAATTGTTTTCCCTCAATGAATTCGTGTCTTGCACTGCTGTTATAACCTGTCTTATATATGCTGCAAAACAGTTACTGTTATACCACAAAACAGCTTTATGTATTGATACATAAGAGTGTGCATCGATGCGTACTGTAAGATATGTGAAATTTTGGTGAAATTGATTAATCATGTATCGATGCAAAAGTCGTGTGTATCGATGCATGTGATTATTTCACTAGTATGTATCGATGCCTGATGTGTATGTATTGATACACAGGCTGTTTCAATTAGTCATGTATCGATGCAGGGATCGTGTGTATCGATGCATAGAGTCTTTTGCCTTTCATGTATTGATGCATGACTCGTATGCATCGATGCATACTGAACAAAAATGTTTTGTGATTTATCACATGCTGTATGTATCGATGCAGAGGCTTATGTATTGATACATACTGACATAAAATGCATTTTAATTGTTATTTTAAGGGAAGTATCAATGTAGGTTTATATGTACAGTTATGCAACAAATAGAATGGGATGGAAAACATAATAAAACACAAATGTATCATGTAATGCAATGCACAACCAACATTTGGATGATGATCACACAATTTGCTATCATTAAAAATTAATTCAAGGTAAAGAATTCTCTCACAAACTCCCCCTTTTTGATGATGGCAAATTCTTGGCAAGATGTGTGATACTCCCCCTGAGTTTGTGCATATCTGCATTTTCTCCCCCTTTGTCAACATCAAAAAGAGGAAGAAACAGATTTATCAAGGTAGCATAGTGTAGCAGGACATGGCAAAAATTGGATAACAGGCTATCAATCACAAAGAATGAAGCTTCAAAGTAAAGAATCATTCACAAAGAATGACGAATAAGGGCAATAACAATAGAGATAAACAGAATTAGAAAAGCATTTTAAAGACACGAGCGAGTTTAAGAGTTACATAAGCTAAACCATATATTGTGCAACAAAATAAAACTTGAGCAATATGAAATGAAATGCAGTGAGATGAAAAGATGGTTGGTTAATTTGGATTGTGGCCACCATAGGACTCCTCATCATGTCTGTCAGGATCTCTGTAGCTAGGCGGAGGCGGTGGAGGAGGCATTGTGTCTGGATTTTGGCCCATGAAGGAGTATTGCCTAAATCGGTTCTGAACTTCAATGCTTCTAAAGCTGTCCATGATACCAGGGTTTTCACGGTAGTCGTCCATAAAGCCGGACATTTCGTTGTAGAAAACCTGATGCCATTTAACCAAGTCTTGGTGCCAAGCGTGTTGATTCTGATACATCCGTGTATGCTCATCATGCCAGTCCCGATGCTCGTTGTGCCATTCAGATTGTTGAACATGCCAGTACCGTGCTTCTTCATGGCGTTCTTTGTTGACAATTTCCATCTGTTGAAGCATATGAGTAATGTCCGCATTTGGTGTTGAGGCTGAAGTACCACCGGAGAATGGAGGGGCTGTAGGTTCAGGTACATAGTTGGTAGGAGACCACCTTCGTGGCGCCCAATCACCCCAACCAGCATTGACCTCAGCTTGTGGTGCATCTGTTTCAGCCGCATCCTGCATTTCTTCATCAGGCTGATCTTCAGCAACATGGATGCGTTCCGCGGGCACGTCAAAGTTGTAAATTCTGGTTTTGGATTTTCTTTCGAAGAAATAGAAACATTTGCGGTCCTTGTCCCACCGATATCCCATATGCGATAGAGTGGCAGAGTCAAACTCTTGAGCAGCAGATGGAGATAGGAGAGGAACAATAGGTATTGCAACTTTCCAAAACTTAAGAATTTTCATTATTTGAGAGGCATAACCTAGAGCCACATTCTTGGAGCTGTCTCGCACGAAAAATAGACGTTTTACAAAGTAATTAGCCCAATTTAAGAGCACCTTATTTTGCAAAATGTAGAGAAGATGTATGCAGGGCCTGTCCAACCGCGAATGTCCACTGTTTGTTGGACGCAGAATATGTGTAATAATCCAGTGAAGAATACGCGGAGTTTGCTTGATCATTCCAGACGTGACGTGTTCATCATCACTCAACGGTCTGTCTATCTTTAGGATAGATAGAGTAAAGTCCTTCATGTCAAATTCAGGATCAAAATGCAGGTCATGCCAGCACTTGAAAGCCATCGACAGAGGCGGCATTTGAAATACCGTTTCCCAATCAGAGGCTTCAAAGGTATATGTTCTGACTCCGATAGAACACCGGAAAATATAGCCTCTACCAGTTTGTAAGCCAGCATAAAAGACCCGAATGAAATCCTCATGATAATCATCCTTTGTGGACAGAAACGACCCAAGTCTTTGTGCATGTAAGAGTTCAACCACTTCATTTAGGTGTAGGTGAATAGCATCTGTTTTATCAAAGACGTGAGGTTTCATGACTAACCTTGTCTTGAAGGATTCCTCAAATTCAGCAGCAACAGCAGGATGAAGTAGCTCTAAGGCATTTGAAGGAACGTCTGGTGGTTGCTGAGATGTACCGGCTGTTTCCTTTCCCTTTCCTTTTCCTTTGGCTCTGACTGGAATAGTGCGTGGAGGCATGGTGATGTGAGATTTAGGGTTTTAGAGAGAGAGTGAAGATGAGGAGGATTAGGGTTAGCCACTGGTTTTGGGGTTTTTGTGGGCAGATGATATGAAGTCTTGAGATAGGAAGTGATATGATTGGCTGATGTGTCGATGCATGAGAGAGAAAGAAATGCATTTAATTCAGATAGCATCAGTATGTATCGATGCAGATGGTCATGCGTCGATGCCAAACATTCACCATTGGCGTGTGTATCGATACATGCGATGGATGCATCGATGCATCCTGAAGAAGTTTTAAAAAATTTGAATTTCAGAATGTATGGGTCGATGCATGCTTCGTTTGTGTCGATGCATACTGATGCTGAACTAGCTTTTAATGAATTTTAATGCAGTATGAATATGCATTATGCACTATGTCATGATGATTATGCTCAACAGAGATTCAGAAGTCAGATTGTTAATGTGCACACAATATAGACAAGGAGTATATGTAATCAACTTTTATATCAACTAGAGTAAGAACATTTGTTCTAACATACACAATCACTTAGCAATAAGAAAATTTTAGAAAGGATTGATATTACCTCTGTTGGAGAACTCTTATGATGGATAATTGACATCTAAAACAGCTCTTATCAACCATGGTGAGGCATAATATAATTAAGAGGTAACATGCCTATGACATCAATTGAGAAAGATCTAAGATTCCCAATTCGCGACGAATGTTGAAGAAAGGTTCCGTTGCCAATGGTTTAGTGAAAATATCAGCAAGCTAATTTTTGGAATCAACGTGCTCAAAGACAACGTCTTCTTTTTCAACATGATCACGAAGGAAATGATGTCTAATCTCTATGTGTTTAGTGCGTGAGTGTAAAACAGGGTTTTTAGTAAGGTTTATGGCACTAGTGTTGTCACATTTGATAGGAATACGTTTGAGTTGAATGTTGAAGTCTTGTAATTGCTGCTTCAGCCATAAAATCTGAGCGCAACAACTACCGGCTGCAACGTATTCTGCCTCTGCAGTTGACAAAGCCACAAAAACTTGCTTTTTGCTATGCCAACTGACCAAGGAATTTGAAAACAGGTGACATGTGCCACTTGTGCTTTTCCTATCTGATTTGCAGCCAGCAAAATCAGAATCGGAGTACCCTACTAAGCTACAATCACTTCCTTTGGAATACCAAAGCCCATATTTAGGTGTTCCGTGAAGATATCTAAATATGCGCTTCACCGCTTTTAGGTGCGATTCCTTAGGATTTGATTGATAGCGTGCACACATACAAACACTAAACATGATGTCAGGTCTAGAAGCAGAAAGATACAAGAGAGATCCAATCATACCTCTGAACCTTTTGACATCTACACACTTACCGTGCTCATCCTTATCTAGATTTCCGTTGGTAGGCATTGGGGTGTCAATCGATTTTGAGTCATTCATTCCAAAGCGCTTGAGTAGTTCTCTGCAGTATTTTGTTTGACATACTGTTGTACCCTCATCAAGTTGCTTTATTTGCAGTCCTAGGAAGTAGTTCAGCTCCCCCATTAGACTCATCTCAAATTCACCCTGCATAACCTTAGAAAATTCTTCGACCAAGTGTATGTTAGTTGAACCAAATATGATATCCTCGACATAAACTTGAACTAAAAGAATGTGCTTCCCTTTGTGTTTAATAAAGAGAGTATTGTCCACTTTACCTCTTGAATATCCATGATCAATTAGGAATTTGCTAAGCCTTTCATACCAAACCCGAGGGGCTTGTTTAAGACCATACAAAGCTCGTTTTAATTTGTAAACATGACCTGGATTTTCAGCATTTTCAAAACCGGGAGGTTGTGAAACATATACTTCTTCATTTATGACACCATTAAGAAAGGCACTCTTTACGTCCATTTGGTAAAGCTTAAAATCCTTAGAACACGCATAGGCAAGCAAAAGACGTATAGCTTCAAGGCGAGCAACTGGAGCATAAGTTTCCTCATAGTCTATGCCCTCCTCTTGGTTATACCCTTATGCTACTAAACGTGCCTTGTTCCTAGTAATCACTCCGTTTTCATCAAGCTTGTTCCTAAAAACCCACTTAGTGCCTATGATATGATGATCTCGCGGACGAGGGACAAGTTCCCAAACGTCATTTCTTTTAAATTGATTAAGCTCTTCTTGCATGGCCATTAGCCAAAATTCATCAATCAAGGCCTCTTTGGCATTCTTAGGTTCTACTTGTGAAACAAACGCGAAGTGAGAACAAAAATTACTTATCTTAGAACGAGTCATTACTCCCTTTGAAATGTCTCCCAAGATGTTGTCAATGGGATGGTCTTTTGAGGATCTCCAAGCTGTTGGAAGATCATTCACTTCAGCTGTCTTTTCTTCCTCAATTTCTTCATGACTAGTATCCTCCTCCTTCTCATGGGCAGCTGTTTTGGACTGATCAGTTTCCTCAACAACTTCCTTGAGTATGTCTTCTGTAGATACACCTGCGTCATCAAAAGAAATACCTTTTCCGACATTTTTCGGATAAGACTCATCAAAAGAAACATGAACAGATTCTTCAACAGTAAGTAAACGCTTATTATACACTCTATATGCTTTACTTGATAGTGAGTAACCAAGAAAGATACCTTCATCCTCTTTTGCATCAAACTTCCCAATGTTTTCCTTACCGTTATTCAAAACAAAACATTTACAACCGAATACATGAAGATGTGACAAGTTTGGTTTTCTTCCTTTCAAAAGTTCATAAGGAGTTTTGTTTAAAATAGGGCGAATTGAGATTCTGTTTAGAACATAACAGGCTGTGCTGACAGCATCAGCCCAAAAGTATTTTGGTAATCCACCCTCATTGAGCATTGTTCTTGCCAACTCCTCTAAAACACGATTTTTACGCTCCACAACGCCATTTTGTTGTGGAGTGCGAGGGGCTGAAAAGTTATGCTCAATACCATGCTTGTCACAAAACTTCTCAAAGTGATAATTTTGAAACTCACCACCATGATCGCTACGAATTGTAACTATTTTGGAATTCATTTTGTTTTGGGACAGATTTGCAAAATTTTTAAAAGCAGAAAAAGTTTCATCTTTGCTATGAAGGAATATAGTCCAAGTGAATCTAGAGTAGTCATCAACTATTACAAAGCCATAGTAATTTCCACCTAGGCTCTTTGTCCTAGAAGGTCCAAAGAGGTCCATATGGAGAAGCTCAAGGGGTCGTGAAGTCGAAATTACATTTTTAGATTTAAAAGACACCCTTGTTTGCTTTCCCATTTGGCACGCGTCACATAGGTGGTCTTTTGAAAATTTTATTTTTGGTAGACCGACTACTAGATCCTTAGATACAACCTTATTTAGCAAATCGAAGTTAACATGCGCTAAACGTCTATGCCAAAGCCAAGAATCATCATTCAAGGTGACTAGACATTTAGTATTTGTTAAAGGTACATCAAACAAGTCAAGCATATAGATATTGTTTACTCTTACACCCTTAAACACAATGTTTTATTCAACATGTTCAATTATGCAGCAAGTTTTTGTAAACGACACTTTATAGCCCATGTCGCATAGTTGACTTATGCTTAACAAATTGTGTTTAAGTCCCTCAACTAAATGGACATTTGAAATAGTAGTGGTGGAGGGATTACCTACACTACCTTTGTCGAGTATAGCTCCTTTGTTGTTGTCTCCATAAGTGACATATCCCTTCTTCTTTGCCTTGAAGTCTATAAAGAGCGATATGTCACCGTTCATGTGCCTCGAGCAGCTGCTGTCAAGAAACCACCTTCTATCTGCGGAGGCAAGGCACTCATCCTACAACATCAAAAGAGAGAAGTTGGTACCCAATTTTCATTGGGTCCAAGTGGGTAAGTGCTAACATGGTTGCCTTTTGGCTTCCATTGATAAATGCCTTTAGGGACAAGAAATCTCCTAAATTTGCATTTCTCAATGGTATGGCCAGCATGGCAACAATAATGACATAAACCATGATGATGTGTTTGTTGTTTCTTGTTCATTGAATCCTTTAGAATAAAAGAGTATTTTGCATATGGAGGATTCAATGACTTCTTAAACAACTTGGGGTCAACGGCATAAGTAACTTTAGGTTGTAGCGCTTTCTCTAATTTGACTTTAAGAGTGTTTACCTCTTTTTGCCAAATATAACAAGCGTCACAATACCTAACTCTACTACATCCGTCAATGTCAATAATTTTTGAATTTTCTGCAATACTAGCTTTCAACGCTTCTAACTCAATTTCAGCTTTGTTTACTTTACCTTCCAAAAATGAAAAAATATGTTTGTCGGAAGATAGTCTTTTAAAAGCATCTACAGCTTCGTTATGCAGTTTTTCAAAAGCTATTTTCAGTTCCAAAAAAGACATAGAAGAGAAATTATTGTAGTAGGCTTGTTTTACCTTTTTGTCATTGTTTTTCTTCTTGTGGTAGGACTGATTTTTTGTGTGAGCCATAAGGCACAGATTTGCTGCTTCATCATCATCACTTGAGCTTTGTGTGCTTGATGAATCGCTATCACTTTCCCATGCAATGTACGCTCTTCTTTGTTTGCTGTACCCTTTTGGTGAATCCTTTCTTTGATCCTTATACTTTATAGGGCAATCCGTTTTATAATGTCCAGATTTACCACAATTAAAACAGGATCCTCTTCCTCTACTCTTCTTGTTCTCTTCTTGTTTCGAGTTTGTAGATTGTTTTCGAAACTTCATGAGATTTTTGTCGGAATGCTTGATTCCATTCTTTCGAATGAATCTATTGTATCTCCTTACAAACAGTCCCATTTCCTCATCATCCGAGTCTTTGTCACTACTTGAATCATTGTCGCTTTGCTCTTTTCGTGAGGACTTAGAGCTAGAGGCCACAAGAGCTATTGGCTTCTTCTCTCCCTCTTTGTCTCTTTTCTTCTCCTTTTCCTTCTTACTTTTGTTCTCATATTTTTCAAGACTTTCCAATGCTTGCTGATGTTCTTCCAGCTTTCCAAACAAAGTTGTAATCGTAAGTCTTGTTAGATCGTTGGCTTCCTTGATTGCTGTTACTTTAGGTTGCCACTCCCTGCTAAGACACCTGAGAATTTTATTAGTAGAAATTTCATTGGAAATAGGTTTTCCAAGAGCATTCAATCGGTTAGTTAGATGCGTGAATCTCTTTTGCATGTCGGAGATGGATTCTCCTTGTTTCATGCGAAAGAGCTCAAACTCTTGATTGAGTGTGTTAATGCGGGACTGTTTTACTTCAGTAGTACCCTCATGGGCAACTTCTAAAGCGTCCCACATTTCTTTAGCTGTCGTGCAATGTGATACTCGATAATACTCATCAACACCAAGTGCTGAAATTAACATGTTTCGAGCTCTCCAATCACACGACCACTTTTTCTCATCTTTCTCATTCCAATCATCTTCTGGTTTAGGTACTATGGCGCCAGCTGCATTAGTCATAGTAATTTGAAACGGACCGTTTTCAATGGCAGCCCATACTAGCCTATCCACAGAATTTATATGAACTCGCATGCAGTCTTTCTAGTAGCCGTAATTTTCACCGTTGAAAATAGGCGCTCTATTATACGCCCCCTTTGGTTCAGAATCCATACTGTTACAGGCAGCCACAGAGCACCAGCGAACCGGCGCTCTGATACCACTTGTTAGACGGTGTAGCTAGTGATCGAGAGGGGGGTGAATAGATCACCTCTTTGAAATTTAACGGATTTGAAATTTTATCAGAGTTTTCAAAGTTGGCGGAAAAATCAATCCCGAATCGACTTCCGTCTATTCTGAACCGCTACTAGAAAGCCGGACACACGAGTTTAATTGCTGGATTTTAATGAGAATGACAGAAACAATTCACACCAGAATTTTAACTAATTGAATGCACTTATCATTAAAGTCTATTTCCAATGAATAAAATCTAGCTAACCGTTTTATCAAACAGTTGGTGTGTATGTGATAGATGATAAACAGCAATGGAGTTTGATTAAAAGTTTTCTTGCCACTGCTGTCTTGCAAAAGGAATAATCACCACACACTAACTAAAATTGCGAAAACAGTTTGAAAAACGTAAAGAGGAGTAAGGTAAGAATTCGATACGCGGAGATTTGGTAAGGAAGTTCCCCACGTCGTCCTCGCGTGTGGGTACGTCTCCCTCTCAATTTCAAATGAAATTGAGAACTTTGATTATCAATTTTTGCCGAATCCGTTGATACAAGGTTATGATACAAAGACAGAATTCTAAACTCTAAGAACTTCTTCTTGTATGAACCTTCACTTGATCTGAGCACGATCAAGATTTTCCTGCACGAAATTGCAAACAATTCACTGGTTCCACGACCTGCTTGCGAAATCCCCCGATCTCCAAACGCAACGCTGCGGCTGAATATGTTCTGCAAACGTGACTCCCAAACCCTCAAGAACACTCCAGTTCTTGAAGGACAAACCAGTAGGTTTTTCCTAGAAACCCCCTTCAATCTTCAACTCAGCTAGATCCTCGATCGTTCCACTGCAAACCACAGCTAGATCCTTGATCGTACCACTGAACGTTATCTCGATGCTTCTTTAATCCAATGAACAAGAATGGTTATGTGTAAATGTTCTTGAAGAAAAGTGATTGAGAAGATGAAGAAGATGAAGTCTCTTTCAGGTTTCTAATGCTCTCAAACAATTGCTCCAACACTGCTTTTGATCTTGTGTTCAATTATTTTCCCTCAATGAATTCGTGTCTTGCACTGCTGTTATAACCTGTCTTATATATGCTGCAAAACAGTTACTGTTATACCACAAAACAGCTTTATGTATTGATACATAAGAGTGTGCATCGATGCGTACTGTAAGATATGTGAAATTTTGGTGAAATTGATTAATCATGTATCGATGCAAAAGTCGTGTGTATCGATGCATGTGATTATTTCACTAGTATGTATCGATGCCTGATGCGTATGTATTGATACACAGGCTGTTTCAATTAGTCATGTATCGATGCAGGGATCGTGTGTATCGATGCATAGAGTCTTTTGCCTTTCATGTATTGATGCATGACTCGTATGCATCGATGCATACTGAACAAAAATGTTTTGTGATTTATCACATGCTGTATGTATCGATGCAGAGGCTTATGTATTGATACATACTGACATAAAATGCATTTTAATTGTTATTTTAAGGGAAGTATCAATGTAGGTTTATATGTACAGTTATGCAACAAATAGAATGGGATGGAAAACATAATAAAACACAAATGTATCATGTAATGCAATGCACAACCAACATTTGGATTATGATCACACAATTTGCTATCATTAAAAATTAATTCAAGGTAAAGAATTCTCTCACACTTGGTTCTTCCTTTACAAATCAAGTTGCAAGCTATGAAAATGTGATTTTAAAGATGATGGTAGGGCTGTTACAGAAGTTGTTCAAGTGTTTGGACAACTTCTAATGGATGTTTAGAAGTTGTTTGAAGTGTTGGTTTGGAGAAAACACAAGCACAATGGAATTTGGAAGTTTGAGGTTTGGAGAATTTGCTAAAATGGAATTTCTATGCCAACTCTGGTGTATGGAGTTATGAGGCTTGGCTCTCTATTTATAGAGACTCCATATGGTTCATGTAACTTGCAGAAATCAATCTTGGTTCAATTGGAATGCTAGTTTTGTGACTTGGTTTCATTTTGCACGAAAATGCATAATGGATCATGATGAAAAGGTGGAGTGAAAGTAGGAGTTTAGAGGTACTTTTATTGAGGTTTAGGATGTTGATTTTTGGTTTAGAGGTTAAGTATGATCTAAAGAAACAAGTTAGAAGCTAAATGCAAGAGTGGTTGGAAAATTTGGCCTTTATCAAAATGGATATGAAGTTTTTACAAAATCTTCCAAATATGGCATCAAGACTTGGTTAATGGCTTAATCCCTTGTGTGATGACCAAGGGTTTATGTAATCTTATGATTAATGTGAGATTTATAATCAAGATAGCCTGCAAAGTAACATTATGTAGCTTTGGCTCAAGGTTGCATAATGAACTTGCCATGAAAATGACCCAAAATTCAGATTTGGAGATCCAACTTCATCTCTTCTAAACTCCTAGATCAAATATGATAATTTCATGCTCTTGGACTTTTTGGAAATCTAAGACTATCCTCTACAACTTTTAGGTTTGGAGTTTTCCTTGAATCAATTTGGATTATGGTGAAAAATGATGATCAAGTAAGTCACTTTTTGAAGGCATATTTGGTTGAAATTTTTTTAAGTGTTTCAACTTTATGGTACCAACTTCATGGATTCATAACATAAAATCCTTGCACTTTTTGGGAATCAATCATCAAGGAAAAAGCTGTAGTATGGAAAGATAGTTTTCATTTGAGCTTTGGAGAAAAGAAAATGGTTGCTTGGATTGGAAGTTATGAACTTAGAAATTTGGCTCCTTAAACATGTCTTTTTTCCATAACTTAGAAACATTTACAAAACCAAATCTTGCGCTTTTTGCAAGTAACCTCCAATTTCTTGTTTTCTCTTGATAAAATGCATCCATCAACCATATTTTCATGATACTTGAGTTGAGAAGTCCATGGTTGACCAAAAATGTCAAAAGTCAAACTTTGACTCTGTCTTAGTTGACTTTGTATCAGATGAATCCAATTCTTGCAATCTTTAATGAATGGGATCTCTTGGGAATATTGGATTATATGAATGGATATTTTATGATGTATTTGAAGTCTTTGAACCATACTTCAAGCTTTGGGATCATGTCTTGGCTAAAAAGTCAACCAGTTGACTTTGGATCAAAACCCTAGTTGAAGGTATCAAATGAACTTTGGCCTTGATGAATTTGAGATGGAATGATATTGAACTTGATTCTTGTTGATGGAAGTCACTGGATCACTTGGGAAGGATGAGGAGTTTGAAATGTTGAAACTCATATCAAGTCTTGATTGATCAATCTTTGAAACCTCTTGGTGCAACACCCTAGCTTAAGGCAAACAAAGTAGAAAATATTTTTGTATTTTCAATAGGTTAGTAATGCAAAGATGCTAGATGTCATGCAAATGATACAAATGATGTTGGCATCTTAGGGTTGAAAATTAGGATATGACAATATGCATGTTTCATCTTTCATGTTTCACATTTTTTAGTCCATGTAGGGTTTGTTTTGAATCATGAGATTAAATTTAATATTTAGGTCACACATTCTGTATCCATACATTCATCATGTTTGATTTTCCTTTGAACATTATGGGACTTCATTAAAGAAATTGGGAAGTATTTTTGCATTTTTATTTTCGAATTTGAATCTTGAAGTAACAAAGTCTGATATTCATTTTTCATATTGTCATTCATTTCACAATTTACATTTGAATCTTGAAGTAGAAAATATGGAATTTCACATTTCTCACCTTTGCATTTCAAATTACATAAAAATTTTAAAAAGGGGCATATGTCATAAGCTTTCTTTTCATCTCATTTTGTGATCAAGATTTCTTGATTTTAAAAAAAAAAGAGTTTACAAGTAACATGGATAATATGGTGACATATGATCTTATAACAAAAAACAAAAGATTTAAACATAAACCCTAATTCTTTCAAGACCTAATTCTAAAGTCTTCAAGAATTTCATTTGTCTTCTTTGCTTACTTCAACTCCAAGTAGCATCTAGGTCACCGTTTTTTTCACCTCCAAAGTCTTAAATTCACCCTCTTTAAGCCACCTAAGCCATGAAATGTCCACCATCATCATAAGGACCTAACATCATAGAAAAGATAAAGAACCAATTAAACCATGTCATTATCAAGTGAACACGTGATGTTGGGAATCAGAACATGAATCAAAGTAGTCCAACTTAAAATTTCAAAAAAAGGAGGGAAGTGAATATTTCTTACTGCTGTAATTTTTTTTGTAAAAACATCAAGTTTTCATGCTCACAACAAGACAAACTCAGCAATGCAAATAGTACAGTTTTCACAAAAATAGGCAAGCTATATTGCAGCAAGTTAAAACACTTTTGATTCCTTCCCTTTCCATCAATACACATCAGTTTGAAACCCTAAATTCCCCCATAAAAAATCATCAGCAAGCAGCAGCATACAAGAGATAGAGAAAACCTAGTAGCCTTAAAAACTCAAAGACACAAAAATCCCACCTCCTTCACAGTTGAAATTACACAGAAAAAACGAGCAGAAAATAGAGAACCGTCGAAAACAATACACAAAGGAAACCCTTATTTTCGTACTCATATCAGAAACACCTCAATATCCATAAATTAAAAGTCATGAGAAAATTATCGAGCAACCCCTTATATGAACACATCAAAATTTTAAAAAAAAATCCTAGCAGTATCACCTTCATACACATATCAGAGAAGAATCAAACAATATCCATAATAAGTTTGTTCGATTCACACACTAAGTAATACAAACTTAGAAAAAAAACATCACAAACATTTCAGCAGAAAAACTAAACCGCAAACACAAAGAACCAGAAAGAGACAAAGTGAGTTCTACTAAGAAAATTCATAGAAGAAAATCGAGTACCTGAATCGTGCCTTCGCAGGAGCTACATATTTGGGTAGAATTTCCTTCATTTTCACATTATTGAACATTATCATCATTTTTTTATGTTTAATATGTTTGTTCATTACGCGATTCACCGTTAACTTGTGATTCGATTTCTGTTTTGATATCATGATGGTTGTGTTGGTTCGATTGAGTTTTATGATGTGAGGTTTGTTTTGTGTCGATCAAGTTTGGCCATGAGGGTGACTTGCATTATTTTGTTTGAAATTCATTTTTGAGGCCATGTTGTTTTGGTTTGTTTCAAGAACAAGTCAGGGTGAGAGCGAGAGAGAAGTCATGAGAATCAATCACTGGTTTGGATTTAGATTTTTCTGTTTTGTGTGCGTTTTCTTCTGATAAGTTTGTTCGACCTAGGAAAATGTTAGAAAAGGGGAAGGGAATAGTAGCTTCAGAATAGAAAGGGGAGTTCGGCCGCTTCTTGCTTTTTTTAGGTTTAGGTTTTTAGTAATCTTTGTTTTGTTGTTGCTTCAAAATAAAAATATCAATTTTTTTTATAAAATAAAATAGAAATAAATAGTGAGTTTCTAATAACTCTTTAGTATATTTTTATTCAACTTACTATCTTTTTTCAAAATCATAATGAAATAAAAGAGTTTTTGCATAGATGTATGAATAGAACTTATCAATTTTTTTTTTAATTCCATTGAATTTCATTTAAATTTTAGTAATTCGATTTAATCTCGACTCATGTTTTGTTTGACTTATTTGATCCTTGATTAAAAGTACGAGTACTTGCATGTCCTTTTAATTAGGGATGACTATGTGACATGTTTGATTGTATAATCTTGCATGTAGACTTTTAATAAAAATGATAAAGAGGATGCATAATAAGATCAATCTTTAGGGATAAGTTTCAAACACTTGATCAAGATCAAGTCAGTTTTCAAAATCTCATTAACTTTAAACTACTCTCAAAAACACTTTCAAATAATTTCAAACCATTTTTAAAACAAAATCAGACACAAGGTTAAAACCTTTTTTCTAAATCAACACGAAATATGAGGACCGTTGAAATCTAACATTCCGGTGGGAACCCTCAAATGATCAGTCCCGAGTCATGCTTTTTGGGTTAACAGTTCATTCTTTTCTTTCATTATTAAAACACTTAAATTAACAGGGACAAAATAAGGGTCCTTGGGATCAAGCATTTTGGTGTAACCCTTTGAACAATTGATTCTTATCAAGCATTCATTGTCCATTAAACAATTTTCTCAATTAATCTTGAATGAAAAAGGACCGTTGGAATCTAGCATTCTGGTGGAACCCAGTACGTTTGACCTTGAGGCTTATGTCTCATTCTCATTGAGCATTCTTCATTCACCTTTAAAATACATCCAACACGTCAAACTCTTTTCTCGTTGCCGTGCGATTAATCTCTAAAAACCTTTTTATAAACGAAAGATATTTTGTCTTAAAATGATGCAAAACAATGTTTCATCCACAATTGTTGAGTTGAGATAAGTGATGTTTTTTCGTGAATGTTGATTTGTAAATCCATTCAATGTGATGTAAATGCCCGCTCCTCACTTGTTTTGGGTAAAATAATGTTTTTCATCGATTAATACAAGATAGCTTTCATTAAAATCGACCAACAAACAAACATTTTCTAGTGAGAGTTACGTATACCTTGAGCTCTCAATCGTACCCGAAGATACCCAGGAGCAAGACCCGCAATCCTGTCATGCATAATAATAAAAACCCTTTTGCGACCCCTTTCTTTTTCTCTTTGAACTTTTATAAAATCGAAGAAAACAAATAACATAAGCTAACATTCAAATTGCAAGTTTAACTAAAAGGGTCTTGTTGAGTACAACAGACGTAAGGGGTGCTAATACCTTCCTCTTACGTAATCGACTCCCGAACCCAAATATGGTTGCGATGACCATGTTCTTTTTCAAAAAATTTATTGATATTTTCCTTTTCCTGCATTGGATTAAATAAATTTTGGTGGCGACTTTATTCGAATAATTTTTTCCGTGAGCATGAGACGCGCTTCACGAAGGATCGTATTTTTGAGGTAAGACATGGGGCAATTTGTTAGCCAAGAAAATCAAAAAGAGGAAATTCGATAGAGAAACCAACTGTAATTTCTGCAGACACAAGGCAAGGTAGTAATGGCATTCGACCAAAGACTTTTGAAAAAGAGACAACGGCATTCAACATTAAAGAATCTGGTCTAGAACTTAGTGGAATTTTCAAGGGGTTTAGTCATTCATCAAGTTCGACAAGTGGAAGGAGTTCGACAAGTGGAAGGAGTTTGACTAGAGGCAGATTCAAATTCCAATGTTGTTGGACAAAAAGGCAATTGAATGTTTAAAGACAATTGAAGACTCTTTAGGCATGCAAAGACGACATGTCAAACATAAAGGAATTTGAATGTTAGAAAATCGTTAGTTTCATGGCATTATAAATAGGAGTTAAAGTGTTAGGATTCAGGGATGATAAAAATCATTGTAAACTTTAATATACACTCAAAGTATCCATACACAAGCGAGAAACGAGTTTTCTAAAGGAATGTACTTGCCTACCATTTTTTTCATGTATGCAAATAAATTTACTTTCTATTTAATTTACTTATAATTTTACTTGCTTTTATTTACCATCCAAGTAACTAGTTTTGACCAAATGGAAATCAGTTAATGCATTTACTTTCAAATTTTCACTATCTTTCTAAGATAATCAACATTTGATGCAAACAATCTGACAACCTTAAATGCACACTTTCTTTTCCCAGAAAATTAGCAGAGTGTGTGGTAAAGGTATGCAGCTCCCTTTCCTCCTCAGCAGATGTGATCTTGGATGGGGATAATATTTGGTTGAACCTTGGAAGCTTCTGATTGGTGGTTGTATCCCCACGAAGATCCATCACCCCCTTTGATAATTTCCCCGGCGGAGTGGCTTCCCCAGTAGAACTTATCTGTGCCATGATCCTGTTCCCAATTGGATTGGTTGTTGATCATTCCCCTGCAGAGGTCCGTGTACCCCTGATCCCCAGCGGATGGGATGTTCTCCACTGAGCCTGGCTTTCTCTCTTGAGATGTAGTACCGGATGTTTGTTCAATCAATCAGTGGACTTGTTTGCGTTAGATGTGTCTGTTCTGTCAGCATTCATCATACATAAACCACACATATATGCATAATTTTTAACATTCAGATATTCATGTTGCATCCTTTGCCATACATCTTTGTTTGTTATTCCCTGCTAGCTGGTAATATATTCCCCAAGCAGATTATTTGTGTTTGATCTCTCCATAAAGAGTCAGCCCCATAAGCAGACAATGTTTATCCTTTCTTCCACATTCCCCACCGAGTTATGTCCTCGTGGATGATGGTTGTTTCTGTTTCCTCCCAACATATATATTGGGATGGAACCCCCATTGAGTTATATCCTCATAGGGATGAGTCTTGTTTTATTGTGCATCTCTAGTTTGTTCCCAGATTTGGCTTCTGGAGATTATCCTTGCAGTTCCCCGTAGTTCGAATGAATGATTGCTCAGTAACCAGTAATTATCCATCTTTTCCAAGGCGTAGCCTGTGGTCTTCTACCCTCATACCGGTAGTTGTAAACCCTATTTTTATCCCCTTGGCAGAGTTAACCTTTTATTCATCTTACCCGATGACAGTTACTTTTCCGTGGTTTTCTACCCAGTATTTGGTAGATGTAATCCCCTCCTTGACGGTTATCATTATCCAATATTCGGTATTGATAGTCCTTCATCCTTTTTGAGTATATCTCCCGGATCATTGCCTTTGACAATGTATCCCCGACGAGTCATCTTTCATTGGCCGTTTGTCGGTAATGATCGTTTCTCCCCTTGATTGGTCATCATTTTATACCTAGTTTTCGGTATCCCGATGTCCTTTCCTTTCGGTTGATTTATCCTTTATTAACCCAGTAACCGGTTGTGGATAATCTTCCATGCGAGTATATTATCTATGTTCTGACGGTAATAGATAATATATCTCATGCGCTCTTTGGTCGAAGTCTTTTGGTCTTCCCTAGTCGAGTAAGATTCGTATCCCCTATGGCGGAGTCGAATGTCCATCCTGTTATCGAGTTTTCTTTCTAGCCCTCATCTCGGATGATGAGTGTCTTGGGAATATTCCCCAATTCACGCCCTGGTCGGTCACCTATTATATGCCCAGTAACCGGTATCCCTGGTGTTCCTTCCTCTCTGCTCCCTATTATGACTTTTGTCCCCCGTGGAGTCAGATTTTCCTGAGTTAAAATATACCTTTTAGGTTTTCCTCAGATGATTTTGGATGTTTGATATCTCTCACCCTTATACCAGTCTTAGATATTCATTCTCCCCGAGCATGTTGTTCTTTCACCCTTATATCGGTGTTATGATTACATGTCTCTTTGAGCTTATTACCCAGTAATCGGCAATACCTCACCCTGGTATTTCCTCAGAGGAGTCCTGTTTGGATGTTCCCCGGCGAGGTCCTTTAGTGGGTTCTCCCTATCTGAGTCCGGATTTTCATCTGACGTATCCTTTGTGGATAATTCCGCTGTATTGGCATATTCCCCAATACATGCGCCTTTGAGTCAGCTCGGGTCTTTTCATTGATTTATTCTTTTGGAATTCTGCTCCCTAAGTTTTGAGTCGTGCCCTGCTCACGCAATTTACCTTTTTTTCTATCCCCATAAGAGTCCCAGAGTCTCTGTCCCATTGAGTGTGTTACTCATATGGATTGCCAGTTTCTCCTTACTGCTTTTCCATTTGTGGACACATATCCCCCCACGAAGTATTACCCTTTTGCATACATACATCTGCATCATGAGGTCTCTTAGGGACCAAAATTCGTCTCTTTGTTATTATTTAAGCCCATTCTACCTCGTCGAGACGAAGATTTTAACCTTCATATCTCCGGCTAGAATGACCTTAAATAGGGGCATCTGTAAGACCCCAATTTTGGCCCTAAGATCCCTCATGGCATCATAACATTGCATTTGCAAAGCCTCAAGGATCATGAGCATCTTGGTTCCCTTTGCCTTTGGGTGGGACCTCTTGTGAGTGGTTTGAGATCACCAAGCATGCTTGAATTTTGTATCATTACTTTTCTCATTTTTATTTACTAACCAAAAGCACAAAAATATGTCACTAACATTTCTTGTTTACAGCTTGAGCAATCACAATGTCTAAAGAGCTTCTAGGAGATCCTTTGTACAATGATAAAGTCAAGAGGAGATGAAAGAAATCATGGTAATGGTTCCCAAAGCTCTCATCCATCAAATATGCCTCCCTAGTATCTCAATTCATCATTTTTATCAAAGCAAGTCAAGGGGGTTGAGGCTTGTTTCCCAAGGAAACCCTAATTCATCTGTTCATCAACTGTGCCTTGCTCATGAAGCAAACTCAACCCATGGTCAAATACCATCAAGGTAAGTTCTTAAACTCATTATTACATGCATATTTGAACTTATTTGAGTACCCTCAATCATCAATTCATCAAGATATGAGTGGTGGACTTGAGAAGTTAATCAGTCAATTCATCTGATTATTTTGAAATACACTGAGACCTAACTTTTTATGTGTTGGTCAAATGGAGATTATCCCAAGAGCAAAACTGTTCTTAAGGACAATATGAACAACTTTCATGTTTATCCAAAATTTATTTGAAGCTTGGAAGATCATCATCCACTCTAAGACATTATAGGTCATTTTGACTGAAACCCTAATTTTAGGTCAACTTCCCAAGAACATAACTCATTCATTTTTTATGATTTTGAGATGTAACCAAATGCATTGGAAATATTATTGTGTTTACTTCAAATGTTATGTTGAGTAAAATTTCAAAATCTCAAAAGAAATACATGTGATAATGCAAAACATTATAGGTCACTTTGGGCCAAATGCATTGAAATGGAAAAAAGTCCAACTTCAAATGCCCATAACTTTTTCATTAAAAATCCAAATGATGCAAACTTTAAGTCCAAATTTATTGTCTTGAAAAGATCTATAACTTTGATATTGAAGGTTTTATCATTTGGAGCTTGCATCATTGATACAGAAGGGCTTGAACATTGGCCAAATTTGGAAACTTCACTTATGCATGTTTTGCACCCTACACTTTAAACTCAAAATTCACTAAGTTCCAAGGCCCAATTGAAATTTTGATCAACATATCATTTGTTCCTTATGCAACAAGCTTTCTAACCATTACTCATGAGGTAGCATTTGGAGTTCGGAAGCACCATTTTCGAAGGCATGAAGATTAAGTGCATTTTGTGAAATACAATTCAAATTGCCATGCATGAGCTGATTACACTTAATATACACGTCCATTTACAATTCACATGAACTCAACAGGTCATTTCAATCTTCATTGGGCCTTCCACATGATCACACAAGCCCATGCAATGAAAAATCCATTTGCCATGCACACGAGTTAACTCATGCACTCAGCCCTTTCCAACTATAAATACATGTGTTATGCTTCATAATTCTCCAACCTGAAGGCGCCTGAAATGCTGCAAGAGTGAATCCCTAACCATACCAAAGGAACAAAGTTCATCTTTCTTCAAAAAATTCAGATCTGAAATTCAATTGCATTTGGTTGAATTTTCAGATCTAAAGTTCCTAAACCTTCACCATTTGATCTATTGAAGTTCTGTTTTGCAAAAGGAACCAAGGAAAGGGACTCAAATCTTCATAATCCAAAGGTTTTGATCAACTGTTTTTTGCTTCGAATCTCCTTATACTTTGATCCACTGGCCTTGATATTGTGTTATCTGAAGTCCTCTCTATATAGGCATCATTATTGAGTGCTTAATTGTTGAAATCGAGCAAGTTCAGTTGAACATCACCAAACTTCCATCTCTGATTTCTCTCTTAATAGGAATCTAGAGTGGAAGTGAGTGATATAGGAGTGATGTACATCACTTCACCTTTCGAATGGTGCCTGGATCGTCCATTTTAGTTAGCATTTGAACCTCTGTGTTTTTTGACCTTCGCCGGAGCTCACCGGAGAAGACGGTGGCGCTGGCCACCATCTCATTGCCAGATTCAATATGAGCCATTGATCTCAATCTCCAGATCTAATCTCCACGCTCCATTGTTATGACTTTTTTTAATTCAATATGTTTCTCAGTTGACTAATGACTATGGTACCCGCGCGCTCCTGATCCATTGGATGTTGCCACGTCAATTAATGAAGTCATCCAACGCTTCCTGATTTTTCTATTTTTCTTAATTTCTGTTTATTTTCTTTAATTCCATTTTATTTCAAAAATTGATAACTCTCTCATTTTAATTCCAAAAAATATGGGACCAATTGCATTATTTCTCTTTTAATTTCTAGTTTCTAAAAATGATTTTTAATATTTTTTATTTTATCATTTGCTATTTTTTAATAATTTTCTCTTTTCTCGTTATTTTTAATTCATTTTAAATAGTTTTTGATATTCAAAAAATACAAAAATATTTTTCTAACCTATTTGAATGATGATGGATCTATGAAAAATATTCTCATAAATTTATTAATTGATTTGAGATTTATTTGAGATTTTAGTTCAATTAGGTTATTTTTATTAATTTTTAATTGATAAAAAAATAGTTTCTGACTTTTAAAAATGCTGAATTTTTTTTTTCAAACTTTGTTTGACCTTGTTGAACTTGGGATAATTCACTTGGACTTTTCAAAGTTGATTTGAAGTGATTTTGAAGGTTGACCTTTCTTTAATATTTTAATTCAAGTTTATTTTCAAATATTAAAATGCCAAAAATATTTTGTTTATTTCTTGACTTCCAATCTTCATCTCGTTTCTGATTTTATGGTTTGACCTTGATCTTCCCTATCTTTGGTCAACATTTATGGATTGGTACATTCCTTTTCATTTAATGCATTTTATTTTCTTTTTTTCCATTATCCATCTTCTTCTTCTTCTTCTCCTTCTTTTCTATTTGATCAATGAGTTAAAGGTTGATAAGTTAGCATTGATTAGGGAGGTTTAATCTTCCTTGATTCAAATCTAATTCATCTTGACCAAATGATCAAGTAAATGGCTTTGCATTAAGGATAGGTTGCTTTCTAAATCATGTAAAGGACTTAAACCAATACAAGATCATTTCTCTTTTTCTTTTTGGCATGACAAGTTGTTAGAACTTGGTTCACTAATCAAGACTTCTAACTTGTGTTGTTGCCTACATTATTATTGACCGGCCTCAGATAGTTGTGACTTCTACATAAGTCCAATTACGATTGCTTAACATAACGCTAAATTTGCCTTATGGCACACTAACTACTAACATTAACCATTAACAATTAACATTTACTTTTTGCTCTTTACTTTTATGCAATTTACTATTCTTGTACATATTACTCATTTGCTTTTTCCTTTGCTCATTTGAGCACATGTTTATGTTAATGCAATTTGCCTTTTGCTCACTTGAGCACATAATTGTGTATATATTATTGTGCTTGTGTTTTGTTTTGATTATTATGGACCAAATGCAAAGAAATGGACAAATGGACTTAGTTTCTAGGACATTCCCTATGCAAATTGGAGTAAAAGGACCTTAATGTGAAGATGGATTAGAAGGACCAAACCTCTAAACTCACTCTTGTCCATTCTTGATTTACTTCATGGAACTTTTTGATGTGTGTGCTTTTGTGCTAGGGAATCCTATTTGAGCCAAAATGAAGAACCATCACCATGTCCATCCAAAGTGAAAGATACAAGAGCCATTGGGGATCTTCTAAGAGCTTGCTTGATTAATTTGATTGCTTGAGCTTTTACTTATTTTCTTGCATATTCCAAAGGATGAGAGCTACTTGGATCATCAATATGATCTCAAGAGAGGAACTCCATTTGTGGTCTTGTTTCTTATCCCTCGTCTCTTGTATGATTAGGACCTTAGCCATTCTTCTTCTTCCCTCCACTCTAACCCAAGTCAAAACTTTTTGTGCAAACATTAACACTTGTTTTCAAACATTAGAAACCTAAGCATCATGCTTTTGATTTTCAAACTTTCTTTTCATAACACTTATTTTGAATTGAATCTTTAAGTCAACTTTGACCAAATTTTGTATATACTTTTCATTGGTAAATATAACTCATTCAAATGTCTTTTTGTGGTTTCAATGGCCACTTTCTTAATCAAACTTTTCATAACCTTTAGCTATTAGGTTTGAGTTATCCTTGAGGTAGATGTAATACTCACCTATATCCTTAGTGGTGGACAATGAGTCTTCCATGCTTATTATAGGGTTAACCCCTCACTAGCATGTTGAAGCTATCCTCACATGGTGGATTTGTGGTTTTTTTAGGTTGAGTTTTCTCCCTTGGATAACAAGAGACCTTAAGGCTTTTGGACCAATTAATTCACCAACTCATGTTGAGATTTTTACCCCGAACTACGAGGTTTTGATCCTAATCTTTTTTAAGATGGTACGTAGGCAATGGGTTTATCCGTCCAAACACAAAATGTAAATAAACTTGTATATTCGCTTCTAATCTCTTCAATCATGTTTGCGCAAACAAATTTTCACAAAATACCAACCTTACAACAAGTATGAAAAGGGCTCCCTAGGAGTACCTATGATGTTTTGGGTGCTTAAAACCTTCTCATTGCATAACCAACCCCCTTACCCCGATCTCTGGCATTTTTACTAGTTTTTATTTGATAAAACTTTTAGGTTTTTGTTCGCTTTCTAACCATTCCTTTGGATAAATAAAGTGCGGTGGCGACTCGACTTGTATGGTTTACCTTGGAGTTAGTCAATATCTCTAATGGTAACGAATACCCCGCTACAGCTATTACACGTGCTCTTGCTGAAATCATATTATTTTTATGTATAGTTTTTGCTCGTTACGTGTGACGTCATCAGATTCTGGAATCAACATTGTCTAACTCTGAGAAGATAAAAGTGTTTTACAAGATGCTGTCAAGTTTCAGAAAACTCTTAGGCAATGGTTCTGATGAACGTTCATGTTAAATATTATGTTTGTGACTCTAATTAAAGAGCCTCTAAAGGTTTTCCTTCCTTCAAGATTCTGCGCTCAAGTTCTGAAGAACAAGATCTGAAGACTCTGAAGACCAGTTTCTGAGGAACTGTGTCAAGACTCTAAAGACCGGGGTTCTGAAGATTTTGTCAACTTGTCTTTTGATCCTTCTAACCATGCTTCAACATCATTTCATAAGAAGCCTCTGAAGATTAGAAGATAAAATCAAAAGGTTTTATGTCAGGAAAATAGTACACAGTACAAGATCACCATTCCCTCCACTACATTGATTTTGTGGGCTAAGGATAATACTATTGTACCATTTTGTCTCCTATATGAAAATTGTTATGAAAGAGACCGCTGCAATTCAGTATTCCAATTCTACCCTCCAACAATTATTTTACATGCATATATAAAGGATACTTTAAGATTGGAAGAAGCTACTAATTCATTGTGCTCATAACTATGCTATTACACATGCTCTTGCTGAAATCATATTATTTATGTGTATAATTTTTGTAAACATACAAGAGTTTTTGCTCGTTACTGTGTGAGAAATATTCATTGTATTAACTTGTGTTAATCTTCTTTCTTATAAGCATTCTTTGTAAAGACAACTTGTAAATCTTAAATATGTTTGAGTGGTTTCCTTGAGTGACTAGGTTTTAGTTAGATAGACTCAAGAAGACAAGGATGATTTATCTTTGTAGTTTCTGTAATCAGGTTTTGACTATAGTGGATTAAGTCCTTCTTGAGAAGGCAAAATCACCTTGGTAGGGTGGACTTAAGGTAGCTTCGTTAACATCGAACCAGTATAAAAATAACTTTTTTATTTTTCTTGTTCGTGTTTTTGCTTGATTGAGTTAGTTTTGAAAAATATTTTGTTTTTAGAAACCCAATTCAACCCCCATTTATTGTGTTTCTTTCCACCTTCATTTGGCATCAGAGCTCTGGTTCTGGTCTTGATAAGATATCAAACACTTAACAATGCTAGATAAAGATCCAACATGAAACACAATGGTTGATCCACCACCACCTACTCAAACAAATGATAGAGATCATTACAATGCTAAATCTCCAGTTTTTTATGATATAGATTTAACTATTGGAAGGATAGAATATAAAGTTTCTTTCTAGGTCATGATGTTTATCTATGGGATATGGTAGTTGATAGCTACGTACACCCTGTAGATGTAAGTGGTAATAAAGTGGAATTAAGAATGATGATTGATCAACAAAAGAAAGATTATAAGAATCATCACAAAGTAAGAACCATCTTGCTAAATGTTATCTCATACATTGAGTATGAGAAAATCCCCAACAAAGATACTGCTAAATCTATATTTGATTCTCTAAGGATGACGCATGAAGGGAATGCTCAAGTAAAAGAACCTAAGGCTCTTGCCTTGATTCAAAAATATGAAGCATTCAAGATGAAGGATGAAGAAATTGTTGAGAACATGTTCTCAAGGTTTCAGACTCTTGTTGCAAGACTTAAGGTCCTGGGAAAAGTGTATCCTACTGTTGACCATGTTAAAAAGATCATTAGAAGTCTACGTAAGCGTTGAAGACCTATGGTAATAACTCTAAAGTTATCAAAGGATCTTACCTACACTTTAAGAAGTCATAAGATTGAGCTCGAGAAAGATGACCCTAAGAGAAAAAGAAAGTATGTTGCTCTGAAGTCTTCAGGAAGATATGAGAAGACTAAAGCTCTTCAAGCTTAAACTGATGAAGATTCTGAAGAGGAATCAAAAGAAGAAGAATATGAACTAACTCTTCTGTCCAGACGTGTTAATCAACTCTGGAAGAAAAGTCAAGGAAAATTCAGAGGAAATAGAAGGATAGGTGGTCGTTATGAGTCCACTTTTGGATCCAAGAAGGCTGGAGCTGGCAAATAAATCACGTGCTTTAAGTGCAAGGAGCCTGGCCACTTCAAGATTGAATATCCCATATAAAGAAAGAAAGGCCAAGGAAGAAATTCAGAGGAAAGAAAAAGGGTAAAATGGCTACATGGGATGATTCAAAGTCTTCAGAAGATGATTCTGAAGAAGAGCTGGCTAAAATGGTGTTGATGGCTTGCACATAAGCTTCTGCATAAAATGATTCAATCAGGGTCAAAATCTGAGTCAGATTCTGAAGAGGTATTTTCTGAACTATCTCGTGATGAGCTTGAATCTAGATTATCTGAAGTTCTAGAAAAGTATCAGAATCTTTTAGGAAAATACAAGGATCTGGAGAAGAATCATGTACCTAAAATAGAAGCTTACTATAAGCTTCAGAAAGATTTTTCAAGTTTGAGTGAAGAAAATCTTATTTTGAAAAATAACAACTTTGTGCTTCAAAGCAAAAGTCTCAAACCTGAAAAGAAAATTATTTCTAAAGCCTCTACAAGTTCTGGAGATATCATAAATAAATATGATAAATCTTTCCAGAAATTTCTTGCTAGAAGCCTGATGGCTTCCATGATTTACGGTGTTAGTAGAAACGGGACAAAGGGTATTGGCTATGATTCTGATGATGAATCTAATTATGAAAAAGATGATAAGCCAAATACTCTTCAGTCACATTTTTTTCCTTCTAGGAAACAAAATTATGTTAGGCATAAAGGTAGAATCATTTCCTAACCTACGGGTAAAACAAAACCTCATGCCCATTCTAATCATGCATTCATGTATAGATATCCTACACAAAAGCCCAAGTATGTTAAGAACTCTGGGAAGACTAACTCAAAAGGACCCAGAAAGATATGGGTACCTAAGGATAAAATAGTACATTTTGCAGAGATTCTTAGCAGTGGAGTTAAGACACCAGTCATGGTACCTGGACTCTGGATGCTCGAGGCACATGACAGGAAGAAGGCATATGTTTTAAAGCCTAGAACTTAATCCTGAAGGTGTCGTCAGTCTCTAGGGTGATCAGAAAGGGAAGATCATTGGCTTTGGAACTATAGGTAACGGTAAACTCCCTTCCATTACTAATGTTCTTTCAGCTGAAGCTTTAATGCATAATTTGTTGTCCATAAGTCAATTAAGTGACGATGGTTATGACATTATTTTTAATCAAAAGTCTTGTAAAGAGGAAGAATAGGACTCTACAACAGATGGCCATAACCATGATCAACGAGACTAATATGGCCAAGCACTTTTGGGCATAGGCAGTCAACACAACATGTTATATTCAGAACATGATCTCTATAAGACTTATTCAGGGTAAGACTCCCTATGAATTATGGAAGAATATAAATCCCTACATTTCATATTTTCAACCTTTGGGATGTTCTTGTTTTCTATTAAACACTAAGGAGAGTATGAGCAAGTTTGATTCTAAGGCATAGAAGTGCATCATGCTAGGATACTCTGAACACTTAAAAGGCTACATAGTGTATAACACTGAGACACAGATTGTTGAAGAATCAATCCATGTCATATTCGATGATAAGCTTGACTCTGAAAAGTCAAAGCTAGTTGAGAAATTTGCAGATATGGAGATCACTTACTCAGGTTCTGAAGGAAAGAATTCATAAGCCAAAGAAGCTGAAGCTAAAGACTCTGAAGCTCCTCAACCAAAATTTGTTGAAGCTCAGACTCCTCTGAGAAGTCACAAACAAAGATCTTCACATTCTGAAGAATTGATTCTGGGTGACAAGTCTGAACCTGTCATAACTAGATTCTCTTTCAAGCCCTCTAAAGAAAGTCTTTTGAGTTTGGTGTCTCTAATAAAGCCTACATAAATTGATGAAGCACTTCATGATACAAAATGGATTATGGCTATGCAAGAGGAACTCAACCAAATCTCTAGAAATGATGTATGGGATCTGGTGCCAAGACCCAAAGGAACTCATGTTATTGG
This sequence comes from Lathyrus oleraceus, assembly GCF_024323335.1. Lineage (NCBI taxonomy): Eukaryota > Viridiplantae > Streptophyta > Magnoliopsida > Fabales > Fabaceae > Lathyrus > Lathyrus oleraceus. Next base: position 96,412,471 of record NC_066585.1, read on the forward strand.
AACCAAGTGGGTCTTCAGGAATACGCTGAACGAATAAGGAGAGGTAGTTAGAAACAAGGCTCGACTGGTTGCACAAGGTTATAGTTATTAAGAGGGGATTGACTATACATAAACCTTTGCACCATTTTTCAGGTTAGATTTTATTCGTCTCTTAATCTCTTTTACAGTTAATCATAACACCATCTTATATCAGATGGATGCTAAAAGTGAATTTCTTAGTGGTTACATTACTGAAGAAGTGTATGTACACCAACCCCCTAGTTTTGAAAATCTTAAAAATATAGGTTTTGTTTTCAAACTGAAGAAATCATTGTATGGTCTGAAATAAGCTCCTAGAGCATGGTATGAAAGACTAAGAAATTTTCTTTTAGAAAATTATTTCACTAGAGGGAAAGTTGATACATCATTATTCTGTAAGTCATTTAAAAATGACATTCTTGTTGTTCAGACTTATGTTGATGACATCATGTTTGGTTTTGTTAATGTTACTTTGTGCAAAGAATTTGCTAAGATTATGCAGGCAGAGTTTGAGATTAGTCTGATAGGAGAACTCAAGTTCTTTTCGGGGATTTAGATCAATCAAAGTTTAGAAGGAACTTACATCCATCAGAGCAAGTACACCAAGGAACTTCTAAAGAAGTTTGACATGTTTGAATGCAAGACGTCAAAGAATCATATGCATCCTACGTGCATCCTTGAGAAGGATGAGGTAAGTGCTAAGGTAGAACATAAGGTATACATAAGTATGATTGGTTCTCTTTTATACTTGACTGCTTATAGGCCTGACATTTTGTTTAGTGTATGTTTATGTGCCCTTTTCCAATAAGATCCTAAAGAGTCCCACTTAATAGTTGTTAAGAGGACCTCCAAGCATCTAAAAGGTACGATTAACACTGCTTATGCTATATAAAATCGAAAGACTACGAGCTAGTGGGTTATTATGATGCTGACTATACTGGAGACAGACTTGAGAGGAAAAGTACTTGTGGAAGTTGTCAATTTCTGGGAGATAATCTGATCTCATGGACCAACAAAAGGAAATCAACAATAGCATTGCTGAAGCTGAATACATAACAGCCTCTGAATGCGGCACTCAGATGCTCTAGATGAAAAGTCAGCTAGAAGATTTCCATATATATGAGAGTGGCATTCCTATACTCTGTGATAATACTTCTTCTATTTGTTTATCTAAGAATCCCATTCTACATTCTAGAGCAAAACATATAGAGATAAAACATCACTTTATATGTGACTATGTTCATAAGGGTACTTTAAATCTAAAATTTATTGATACAAACAATCAATGGGGTAATATCTTCACAAAACCACTTGCTGAAGATAGGTTCGTTTTCATTCTGAAAATTTTAAAAATGGACTTATGTCCAGAATGAAAAAGATGTTTTTCTCAGAAGGTTTATCTCTCAGAATGATAAAATGAGACTCTAAGATTTGTTGGTAGTTCTGAACATGTGAGACTTCTGAAGTGAGAAGGTTTCATAAGCTCAGGTGTATCCAGTCATAGTTTGTTTGGTTAAACAAATCTGCTTTATAGATACTAAATAGGTTTTTCATTAATAAGTGTTAATTAGTCTCGATAAATGGAACTGTTTTAAGACAATTGTCTTAGAAAACTAAACCGCTTCTGATCAAATGACGTGACACGTTGGGTGAATAAACCTTGGGATTAGATAAAATCTTTCACACTTTACCCCCTTGTCAGAATTTTTGTTTTTTGTTTTATGTTTGTCATGATTGCAAAAACTTCTATTTAAACTCACTCCACTCACTTCACCCACTTTCGCTACTCTCACGTCCTACACTTTCACTCTTTGAGCCCATATTCTCTACAAACCCTAAAAACCTATTTTCTCTTCAACAATGGCTTCTACTCAACAAACTCAAGATCAACCACAAGCTCAACAATAATGGGTTGCTACTACTCAAAGTATTGGACGTGGTTCTTTTTCATCTTTGCAACTACCACAACAACTTCCTCATCTGCTTCAGGTTGTTACATCGAGATCTTCTTCTGGTGATCCTGTTCATATCGAAGATGCATATGATGTTCCTGATATTACCTTTAATATCTCTGCAGATAGACTGGAAGTTTTGGGAGAAATTCTTGTTGATTTTAACAATTTGAAGGAAAATGGGATTGACCTTCTTTTTCTGCTGTCAAATTTCAAGGTTGGGAACATTTTTTCAACCGTCTTTAAGGGCCAGTTTAATTCAATCTTGTGAAATATTTCTGGATTCATGCTAAATATTTTCCATTCCAAGTCACATCTTTCGTGTTTGGAAAGAAGATTGTGATATCTGATAAGCTTATTGCCAAACTCATAGATCATGATGGGTCTGGAATAAGATGTGAACAGATGGTGGAAAAGGATTCAAATATTACTGAGATGTCTAAAGTGATTTTATCCTCTGGAAAAAACTATAGCAAAATCAAGGATTTTCTTCCTAATATGAAGGTTTTAGCTAGGATACTTCTTGGATGCGTGAATTCCAGACCGACAACTAACTCCTCTGACTACATCAATGGTGATCAACATTATATTCTTTACTACATTGAATCTGGAAAGAATGTGAATGTTCCTGCACTTCTTTTTCATAATCTAAGGGATATTATGAGAGACACCATAAATGGTAGCAAAAGGACCAAGAGCTACATTCCTCTGGGTAGGCTAATCTCATACATTCTGATGGAGAGCCAGTTGATTGACTCTCTAACAGATGATTAATTTACATAAGGTATGAAACCTACTTCTAGAAAATGGGTCAATGCCATTGGTATGAAGAATATGAAGATTATTACTGAGGTAATAAATCCTCATGTTGAAGCGTCCAAGGAAGAGGTATACAATAGAAGGATACCTTTGAATGATTTTCCTAACTTCTCAAAGCCATATTCTATGGATGATATGGTTAAGTATCTAGAAAAGTGTCATGTTGATGCTCTTCTAGCAACTTATGAAGTTACTTCTCATAAGAAGAATAGGAAGATTTCTAAGAAGCATTCTGAAAGGATAGCTAAGAAGTTTAAAGCTTCTAGAGAGTATCGAGAGACTTTTGCTGAAGAACCTAGAGCTTCTAGAGCTACTTCTACTAGAACTTCTATTCCTTATGATATTCGTCTAATTATTATTGTTAACAGTTCATCATTCCACCCTACTATCACTTCATCTATCCCAACCACATTTCCATACAATGTTCCATTTATTCTGGAACCTATGCCTACTTCTACTCCCCAATCCAATAATCTAAATGTCACAATTCCATAACCCTCCCCATTTATATATGAGCTTCTAACCTTCATTATGATACCACCATCTCAATCACCTTTACCATATTCACTCCTATCCCAACTCATCTAACCAAGAAACCATCCATTAAATCTTGAACCATCTTTCTCCACTCACTCAGATGCTCCCATTGTCGAATCAAACGTTGATTTTGACATTGACTCTGATGTTGAGAACATAGTCATTGTTGATAGAACTCTTTAATCCTATTTTAACCAAACATCCTCTCAAACTAACATTCACCCTACACCCTTGGGTTAATTGTTAACTCAGTTTGAAGGTGAGGCTGTTGGCAGACTCCACTCTCTCTCTGAGGCTTGTGCTTCTAACAAAAACCTTTCTAAGGTGTATACTCTGACCAACAACTTTAGAAGCTGGATTGAAGTCAGTTCTGAAGTGTTGGAGATTTCTTTCCTGAAGGAAGCAAAGAGAAACTTCCATGCCATAATCTCTGGTATTGTTGAACCTCTGGTTCAGAAGGTTCCTCCAACGCTTCTGTTTCCTGATCATATTGTGACTCCACCTCCTTCTCCAATTCAGTCTCCTATGGTTTCTTATGAACCCACTCTAGCAGTTTGAAGTGTCTCTGGTGCAAAAAAGATTTTGAATTCTGAGGAATTCATTTTACAAGCTTTAAAGCGTCTTTCAATTGAGAATATTGAAGTGAAGGACATGAAATCAAATATAGAAGGGATGCTTGGAGAGATCTTATCAAGACTGACACCCCCTCTTATACCCTAGTTTTGAAAAACTTTGTTGTTGTCTTTTTTTTTTCTTTTCACTTACGTACTTTGAATTCTCTTATCTTTGAAGGAAATGATTTTTTTTTGTTGGAATGATTGTGTTTACTTTGTGTCGCGGCTGGAAAAATGACAGAGTCACCACCATCCTTTATTCGTCCCTAATGAGTAGAGAAATAATGATAAAATCTATGAACTAAGGGTAAGATGCTAGGTTTGGGAGTCGGTTAAGTAAGGGGAAGGTGCTAGGCACCTCTCACCTCCATTGTATTCAATGGGACCCTCCTTTAATTATAGGGTTATTGCTTGCTTAAGGGAATGTTTAATTTATTATCTATTATTGATTACAAAAAAATATAATACTTAATTTATTTATGAAAATAAATATTATATATTTATATGACATATCCCCGATTTATATCTCTTGATTTATCCCTTGTTGTTATCCCTTATTTTTATCCCTTAATTGTTTTGCAAAAATATAATATTTGATTTATTTAAAAAATGAATTAGTGATTATACTCAAATATTAGACATAAGTTTTATCCCTGATTTTATCCTCCATTTTATCCCTTGGACAACCCTAGAATTTTATCCCATATTTTATCCCATGTTCTTATCCCCTTGATTATTATCCCATATGATTGCAAAAATATAATGATCAATTTATTTAAGAAAATAAATAAATGATAATATTAAATATTAAATGATAAACTATATATCCCTTATCTTTGATTTTATCCTTTGTTTTTTATCCCTAAAATCCTAAATATTTATTCCATAATTATCCCTAATTTCTTAATTAATATCCCTTAATTAATTATATTTATCTTATTATTTTAAAGATTAAAATAATAATTATTAAGTTGTCAATTTAAATCACATTAATAAAAGAAAATCATATTCTTCAATCATGCTAAAAAAAATCTAATCACCCAAATTATATTTCTTTATTTTTATCTTTTTATTTTAATTATTAATATTAATTAAATATTTTGTATTTTTATTTATGTTAATTATAAGAGAATAATTAGAATATTATTAATAAATTATTTCTAACTAACCTTAATTATAATAATCCTATTAACCCTTATATAATTGTAACTAATTGTTTTTTATATTTTTGTTATTTTAAATATGTTAAAGAAAATAAAATAAATAATTTTGTATTTTTATTGCATATTAATAACCTTTATGAATTAACTCAAACCAATTCAATAAAATACACTAATGAATTATAATGAACATGATTTCTTTTATAATCTTAAATTTTTAATTTAATGTTTTATTATTTGATCATTTATTATTTTGTACTTTTTATTGTTTTTAATAAATAAAATATTTGTTTTTTTTTAAACATTCATGATAAGAAAGATTATGTTATTTTTCAAATTTGGATGTTGTCGTAGATATTAGTTTATGTTATAAATTATGTGTTTTACTAATGAGATTTAATAAATATTCACTATTTATTTAGATATAATTACAAAAGGATTAAATTATGTAAGTTAAGAAAGAAATAACAAAATGATTTGAATTTTAAAGGGTATTAGTTTTGTTTGATTTTTCTTGAATCGTTGTAAAATATGACTCGAAGAAATTTTTAAAAAATTAACTTTTAGTTTCTATTTGTTATTATGCATCAACGGAGACTTTTGAGAGTTTTATAATTAAAAAAAACTATATTATACAGCATATCTCAATATCAAGAAAAACAAGATAAAAAATTACCGGTCCGAAAGTTATCGGGGGAAGATTTTCACTTTCTCTGTCTCTGCCCCTTCTTCTTTGACTTCTCTTCTTGTTCCTCTTTGGTTGCAGGGATTGCCCACTGAGATTTGGGTTGCGAAGATGGTTGAAGCTCAAATTAGGGTTTTAATGTTGTTGTTCTTTAATGTGAAGAACAACAACTTTAGGAATAGTAATTTTATAAGATTGTGGATGAGAAAAAGTGTAGAACATAAGTGTTATTTATAGATAAAATTATGTTAAAAAAATTAAATGAAATTGAACTGTTTATGAAAGATTTCATTTAACCTGATTCTACCTATTTCTTAGAGTCCAAGCTAATGATTTTGGATGGATTCATGACTGTGTGAATTTAGATAAAAAAATTATTTTAAATAAATGAAATTAATCTAATAATCTAATAATGATAAAAGATTTTGATTTTTTTAAAATTATTTTTTTAAGATTTTATGCATAAAATGATAATTTTAAGGAAAAATAATATTTTAAAAAATACATTAATAACAAATACAAAAATTAATAATTAAATGATACAAAATGTTATTTTTGTGATTTTTAAAGAAAAAACAAATAAAACAGAGAAAAAAAACACTAAAGAGAAATGTAGGATTCAAACCTCTCACACTCATAACTCCTTGCCCAAGCTCTACCATCCATTAGACCATTGCACTAACTCGAAATACAATGATACTTCTAAATACTTAAATAAAAACAAATAGTTTTATAATAATTTAAATACTTAGATAGCTAAAATATTTTCAGCAAATATTAACTAAACTTTTAGCTTAATTTTTAATAATATAAAAGACCTCCTAAACTATTAATCTTTAATTTCATTAAATAAGTAACACCCTAATATAGTATTTATATTTAATTGCCTTCTAAATAATATAATCTAATGAGATATAATATTCTAATTACTAATCCTATTTATTTTTCCTGAAAATTAATTTTAATAGTTATAAACCCTTTTTTACCATAATCTTACAAATTATGTTATTTCGAAAAGTCTAAATAACATCTCTAAACTAAAAATCAACTCCTAAGAGGGACTAAGAAGTCAAAAAGTCCCCCCCCCCCTTTTGACTTTTTAGGTCCTGAGGTTGAATAGGTGATTGGTATGCCCCAGACATGTTAGTGTTAATTGAAAAATAGAAAGAATAGGTGGTCAAAATTTAGGGTACGACAATTACCCCTGTTTAATCAGCTTCAAACTAAGATGATGATGATGACGAGTCTTCATCTTCTCAGGGAGGAGATGGTTAAATATAAAGAGGAATCCTAATTTTGATTGTGGGGGTTAATAGACTTTGTAGTCGAGCAAGGATTGATAGTGAACCAGTATAAAAATAACTTTGTTATTTTTCTTGTTCGTGTTTTTACTTGATTGAGTTGGTTTTGAAAAAGATTTTGATTTTAGAACCCCGATTCAAACCCCCATCTTCTTGTGTTTCTTGCCACCTCCATCTAAGACATGCCTCACATCAAACCCGTCATGGAAGATACATATGTCAATGCCTGTCAGCGCAATCTCCACTATGTGATGACATCTAGGCAAGACATACTCAACATATCTAATTGTGCATGCTCATCCTATAGTATCTCCTGGTGAGTTGGCCTCACTGGATGTCTTAGAGCAGTCTGCACCATATACAAATATGACACCCTGAAGAACAACATGATATACCCATCGACGTATCTCCAATTGCTCTCAGCTATAGTATTTCGTGCCTTCTCCGGTACCAGATGACTCTCATAATCATCAAATATGGTGTCAATCTGTCTATTGTCAAAGTAGGAGGAGCAAAGATAACAGGGTGTATGGGAATGGTCTAATTGTAGCCGACTGTCGCATCATGAGCTCGGGAAGATGAGGAGTAATGATACATGATCCATAAGCTAACCATCTTGAGTATAACACTATGTTTTCAAATGTTTGTGTCTCACGGTGATTGACGTAGTTGTTGAAGTGCATGTCCTCAGAAACTAAGCGGTCAAGATACACTCTGAACAACTCTATCCTCTGGTTCCCTGTGAGCGGGGGAAATGAAGTAGCACGTGGCATGTCCTCAGTGTAAGTTGGTACACCCACCCAACTGGAGATGCACGGGAAGTGTTGGAGGATCTAAGCCTGAAAAATTTGGAACACACGAATCACCAGTAATGGCATTGTAAACATGAAATGAAAATGACACAAAAACATTAAAAAGACCAATAAATATTATCGTCGGTAATGTGATGCTGCATGTGACCTGCTTCGTCTTCCACCTACAACCTTCTGATAACTTCGAGTACAAATAGACCAAACAAACGTCTCTCTAGTTGTACTCATGGATTCACTCAAAACCCCCAAAGTACCGAAGTTAGACAACATATGTATAAGTGGCACTCTTGTCCATAAAAATCACAGTGACAACCAAATATAGCAGGTATACTCTCATAACATATGCTCTATAAAGCACCATCTGCTCTTCATCACCTCTAGCCTAATATGCTCTCTAGAGCTCATATGTATATACCTTTTTCAAGAATTCAAACCTAGCATGAGCCCCTCTAGTTCTTTCCATCTCTGTCAATGCAGCCTCTAGGTTAGCTCTTAGATAGTCTACCATCATCTTGAGTTCCTCGTCTTTTCTAATCCTCCCGTGATCTAGAATTTTCCCTCTGATCGGAAGATGCAACAAACATGCCACATCTTCGAGTGTGATAAACATCTCACCCAGCGGGAGATGAAATAACGAGGTCTCGGTGTGCCATCTCTCCATGAATGCATTAAACATCATGTGGTTGACCGTAATATAATCGATCTTGCACAAGTCCTTCATCCCAGATAGAGGGTAAAGATGCCTGAAATGACTCCTCATTCGGTTGAGGCAAGTCAATAATCTTTCTGCCTGTGGTTAATAAACTACAGCGAATCACGGTCCTGTAGAAAATAAAAAATCAACGTCAAAAACTTATAATATATTAATAAATTTAAATTACAAAAAATGAATCCAACTAATGTTACCTCTTCATCCTAAATATGTCTGGCAGTATGGTCTGGGTACATAGGAAGTATTGACAACTCTACAGGGCCTCCTCTAAATGCCTGAGATGGCTCTGGTTCATCATCTATAATAACCTCACCATTCAGAGGTGGCACTGACTTAGCAACATCAACAACCGAAGGTGGCACTGACTTAGAAGCATCATCCATCAGAGGTGGTATTGGTGCCTCCAGTACCACCGGTGACTTGGGTATCTCTGGCGCCTGAATAGGTGAAACCTGACGCTTGTAAAAGGATCGAGGAGTGATGTGTCGGTAGGTGAAACTCATCTCCTACGAGAATAAGAATATGGAGAAGGATGATAAGAAGCATGAGCCTCAAAAGTAGATGTTTCTCCATGGCCAAAGTGAACAGGAGCCTCTGAAACTCGACTTTTCTTCCGCTGCACTGATGCATGTTATGCAATCCTCTTGTTCCTCAATCTATCGTGTCTATCATCCATAATGTCTCTAACTAAACCAGACCATTAATGCAAGTAAGCAACACTGCAAGCAAGAAAAAATAAAATAGACTGCTAATTTACGGAGATGCATCTCCGGTTACTAGGAAACTTTAACGTTAAAAAATTCTGGATATGCATCTCTGGAATCTTTTGTAACTCTTTAGGGTCGTCAATGGCGGAAATGTATACATGCAAACCCCAAAAATAATTGTTTGATCATCATTTTCAGCTAACAAACATGTTTAACAATATGTCTAAACTATCATTCATCCAATTTATAATACTTCTTACCTTAATCATCAATCACTCATTTACACAAAAACTCCAAAACTTTTCAAAATATAAAAAAACTTACAAATTTAAAGTTTACTTTACACTTGAATGATGTCTCTGGTGCACTTGATGTTGATTGAATCACCTATGAGTTTGGTTGTTTGATTTTGGAGTTGGTGGATGGAAAAAACTTTGAGAGAGTTTAAGCAAAGTTTATGTTTTTTTAGAAATGAGGAAGGAGAAGAGTTCTGACGTGATTTAAGCTCAAATACCTTCCGGAGATGAATCTTCGAAAAAAGTGTGAAAATGCATCTCCGGAATATTTTAATGTTAAGTCAGAATTTGGTGCGCCCGAAAATGCATATCCAGAATTTGGGTGCATTTTAGTATTTTCATGTGGTGCCTAAGTAATATATAGGATGCATTAAGAAATTACCAATATTGTTGTAGGACTTCCATATAAGTGCTTACAAGTGCTCATTATTTGTGTCATGACTCGTGTTGGTGCCAATTCTTCTGAGTGACGTAATGACACAACTATTACTTTTTGAGATGCAATCAAGACCCTTTTAGATCCATTGGTTTTGGGTGTTATTATTAGATCATAAAGAGTAAATGCAAAATGTTTGCAACTATTGATGTAGTCTTTCTAACACCTAATCTTATACTTCTTTATTTCAAATTTTACCATTTATATATTCATACTTTCTTTCAAACCTTTGAGTTTTATTTTTGGTTTATTCAGTTCATTTATCTTGAACCTCTGTTTCTCTTTTACTTTTCCTAGTACACCAATTTTTTTACCTTTTATTTCTATTTGTACTATTTTAAGATGGTCAACTTTAACATAGTTGGGGTATTTGATTTTGAAAGAACCATTGTGGTTTATGACCATTCATTAAGATCTTATTCTCTTATGATTAGGCATAGGTGACCTCACCTTATTCCTCAAATATATATGACAATTGGTTAGGACCTTATGTACTTATCTATAATCTTAATAACAAGTTTCGTGATAGGGATTTGTTAGATTAAAATTGGATTGAATATGATATTTGATAGGAGTAATCAATGTGTTTAGACATGGTCTTATCTATAACATTTGATTTGTCTTATACTATTCTTTAGGGCGAGTATCACTTCTCTGAACTCCATGTAACCCCTTGTAAAAAAAGTGATACGATCTGCTTTGGTAAAGTAAATGAGGAGGAATTATATTTTTATGTTAATCAAATTATGCTTCGTAGGATTGGTCTATGTTTGTTTATTACTAAGGATAATCTTCAATGTTCTTCCTCTATGTTCATCCTCTATGTTTTTCTGCTTGTATACCCTTAAGTCCATGAGGGTAAAGTCGATATTATTCTCCATGTTGTGATTTATCTCAATTTTTTTTCTTGTTTGATTCTTTATTGATTATCTGCTACTTGTTGCTTTATTAATTATTTGCAATCAATGTGTTATATATATTCAATTGATATTTTGAAGTTTGAGACTAACCTTTCTAGTTTAAAAGAATATTTTTGTATGTCATTTTTGTCATTTTGATAACATTTCAGTTATAATATGCGTTAACTCATATTGTCGTATTTCGATTATAAAATGACCTCATTTGTATATCTTTGATACTTAGTATAATATCCAACAACTCATCTTTAAAGTAGTAATTGCATATAATTTGATTCAATTCAACAACTTTAGTTTCAACAGATGCAAATTTATTACATGTTAAGGAACTAACATGAATTTCTACTTTTGTTTTAACTTTGTCTAACTCATCTTGCATGAAATTTGTTTTACTTTTTAAAGATGATATAATTTCCTTTTGTTTAGTGCACATTCTATAAAGATTTAGACGCTCATCATGTAATTTGTTAAAGGAAATTTATAATTCATGATATGAGGGTTTATTATTACTAACCTCTTTGTCTTCATCGTCAGAGTGATATGATGCTATTAATGAGATATGTGATTGTTCTTCATTTTCAAAATATGAAGATGAACTTACTTCATTGTCTTTCCATGAAATATATGGTTTATTTGGTTTGTGTCCTTCTTTCCTTTAAAACTATTTTTTATTATGGAGCGATGGACAATCGGCCTTGATGTGCTCTTGTTTTCCATATTCAAAGCAATTGAAGTTTTAATTTGGCGTTGATGTTTCATTTTTCTTCATAAATCTATTTCCTTGACAAAATCTCACAGTCTTGTATTTCTTTAAGAATATTCCAAACTTATTTACTAGAAGAGTTTTGTTGTCATCTTATTCTAAATTATCTTCTTGTTGATTTACATTTGATTTGGCCTTTAATGAGATGTTTTTATGTATGCTTTGAAATTCTTCATGTTGTTCCAACCGACCAAGTTCTAACTCATGTTCTTGTAACTTTCCAAATATTGTTTTTGATGTAATTTTTTTAGATGATTTTCTTTTTTGAAATGGTTGTTGCCTCGTATTCTTGGTTAATGGTGTTTAATCTATATCTTTTTACTTTTTTTGTTCCTTCGTGTGTTGTTTCTAGGTATCCCATATTTCTTTAGCCATTTTACAATTTGATAATCTAAAGAATTCATCCATTCCTAAGGTTGATGCTAGAATGTTTTTGGCCTTTTTGTCATATTGAATTTTTTATCACCTTCATTCCATGCTTCTTTAGGCTTGGATTGTTCTACATCATCAATAGTAGTACTAGGTATGAATGGTCCTTCTTTAACCACATTCTAAACTTCTACACAATGGGATTCAATGAAAATTTGGATTCGTATTTTCCAAAAATCATACCATTCACAAGTTAATAATGGTGGTCTGTTTATAATACTATGCATGCCTATCCTGGATCTAGGAATAATTTACCTAAACTCTCGCTCTGATCCCAATTGTAAGTATTAGATGCAACCTTAGAGGGAGGTAACCTAGGATTTTCGAATTTTTCTCATTTTAACGCTAATTTATGATAACGTAATTTTACTAGAAGTGATGTTGTGTTTATGTAATTGGTTCAGAAATTATAGTGCAGAAAGTAAACAACACATAAGAATTTTCTTGGTTCACCTTCTATAAATGAAGGTTAGTCCAATCCTTCTATCTACTTAGAGGATTTTCCAATATGTTTAGAATTCTTGTACAACTCTCACACCAAGACCTCTCTTACAAACATCTAACATATATACAAGAAAATACAACCACTTTCTTAATACAAGTACATTTCACCACACACTATGATGAGCAAGTAATATACCATACTTTGTTGAGAATATTGAAAAACTTTGTTGATAGTTTGATTTCCAAATCCAAACTTAAATTATGAACTTCTCTTTATAACATCACAATTCAAATTGATAACACTTGATTGTTCAGATTATGTTTTGAAACTCTTATGGTTTTGAAAATATGCAAAGTTCTAAAACTTTTGAATAATGATGAACACTTGATTTAAGTTGTGTAAAAAATAATTTGAAAGAGGTTAATTTCATTTTCAGACTTAAAATGGTATATAGACTCAAATAAACCTTTGTAAATTGGGGCAAAACATTGAAAAGGTACCATGAAGCATTATAAACCCTTGCGCTGCCACTAGTTCTTGAAAAAAAAATGCAATTTTTCATGTGGTAATCGTTTACCACGTTGGTGTACTTGATTACCATCTTCTAACATTTAAATTTTTTGAGAATTTACATTGGTAATTGATTACTATGGGACAATAATCTATCACCACCCTGTTTCTTTTGACAAATAACACTTTTGTCAACTTTGCTTAAGTGGTTTCTATGCACGGCCTTTGAAAACATTTTAGATAAAGCTTGAATGGTATTATCTGAGCTTTCAAATGATATAGAAGATGAATTATGACATGTAAAAGATAAATACTTTGATTGACCTTTATTATGATGAACCTTGCCATTCTTTCGTTGGTATTCCATTGATTAGCGTATATGATTATGATCAATATATGGGGAAACATATATCTTCCGCTAAAGAATGATACAACACCTATTTATTTGGATCTGCAATATAATGCTCCTAGTGGTAAAAACACGCACGCCAATGGTAAAACTTCACGATAATCATCACATATCTCAGGCGTAATGGAAGGGGAATGTTGTAGTATCGAAGCCAACCAAAAATGGGTTACATCAATTTTATTATAAAATATGCACAAACATTTTAGAAAAAGTGTATAATACTTATTTTAAGAATTTTACTTGGAAGAGACTTGTATTTCCATCCAACTGCCTTGTCTTGAAATTTCTTGCTTCACCCGACTGATTGCATAAGTAAGCAAGGCATAAATATCCTACACAATGTCTAACATAATCAAGGTACATAATACATGAATAGGTAACACTTTTGCCAATAAAAATGGTTGTGCCAACCAAATATAACAAATAACACTTAATCATATATATCATGTACTGATCTCTAAGCTTTTCATCACCATGATGAGTCAATGAGACCAGTGAATGACTCTTGTATAATTTCTCCAGCCATTAGAACCTCACACGACAACCGTGGGTTGATAGTATCTCATTGTCATCCTTCCCATGACCATATATTAAACTCTTTAGCAACATGTCTAATGCCCCGACTCTATGAATCAACGACCAACAATCGACCAATGATGGACATGTGGACAAATACGACATATCATCCAAAATAATTGTCATGTCAACAATACGTAGATGGAACAAATATGCATTGTGTAACACCCCAATTAAAATAAGATAATTATTTAATTTAAATTAATATTTTTTTTATTAATTTAATTGAATAATTGGAATTTGGGATTATTATTACTATTATTTTGGAATAATAATTATTGGGATAATTATTTATTGGAAAATATATATAAGTTGGAATTAAGGAAAAAGTCCCATTTTGGAGTAAAAAGGTTTTTACGTGAAAAACAGAGAAGCGATCGTGAAAGAGGAAAAGGGCAAAGGCAGAGCAAGAGGAAGAAGGTTGGAGAAGAGAAGAGCTTGAAGCTTGAGATTTGCCGGATTAACTCAGGTAAGGGGGGTTTATCATCGGTTAAAGGGTATTATATGATAATATGTACTGGGTAGTGATAACCATTGTTTTATCTCTGATTGGATTGTTGTATGATGAAATTGTGAGCCAGTGGATGAATGAAATTAGATGATAATTGAAAGGGAATTCGTAGAAATTTAACATCTATGCACATAACAGCCAGTGGATGAATGAAATTAGATGATAATTGAAAAGGAATTCGTAGAAATTTAACATCTATGCACATAACAGCCAAATGACGTTCGCCATTATGCCTTCGGCGTTCGGCCGTTTGGGTTTTTTTTCAGAATAAGAGCGTTTAACGCTAATGGCGTTCGCCATTAGCCTAATGGCGTTCGCCATATCAGTTTGACAGACAGTTTTTCCAGAATGAGAGCGTGTAACGCTAATGGCGTTCGCCATTAGCCTAATGGCGTTCGCCATATCAGTTTGAAGGGCAGATTTCGCGTTTTAAACTCTCAGATGTGATATCGTGGTAATGTTGTTGTTGTTTTGTTGGGTCTTGAGTAGTATAGGCATTAGTAGAGTGTGCTAATACTGTTTTTGATTATGTGGCATGATATGATATGCTTATGTGATAATATACTGATGATGTGTGATGGTATGCATGATGCTGTGAATGTATCAGTTATGTGTGCACTTGTGAATAGACTGTTTTATGGCTTAGAGTGTGAGCATATGTCTATTCTTGAATTGTTGTTGATGATGTAGCATGGCTAGGTGATTAGCATGCATATTGTGGCCTTTATGGTGGTAGCTAATTCCCATTGTGAGGAATTAGTGAGTTAGTCATTATGGATTGTTGTCGATGTTTGCATGCTAGGTGAATTAGCGTGCATAGCATAGCCCTTGAGGGGTGGTAGCTAATTCCCGTGGTGAGGAATTAGTGAGTGAGTCACTAGGTCTCAAATGAGTGGGACTAGTTGGACTTGGTAGCCGTGCCTGGATTTGGACGGTGAGGTGAACTATATGTTCACAAATAGTCGGTACCGCATGCATGGAGTCTCATTGCATAATATGTGTATGGTGTATAATATGAATGGATGTATTCCAATATTATACGTGTGTTTGTGTTGATATTGAGTATGAATATGAGTTGTATTGGTATTGAATATGATGTTTGAATTGATACTGCCGTTATTGAGTGTGTAGTCTGGTTAGAGTGATTTGATGCGTTAGTTACTTAGCATTACATAATGTTGTATAATGCTTATTATATTGATTGAGGAACTCACCCTTACACCTATTTTTCAGGTAACGAGCAGTGAGTTGAATAGGAGCTAGTGCTTGGAGTCTAGTGTAGTCTCCTAGTGGGTCATGCTCTGATAGATGTAACATCGGGAAGGGATGTTTGAATATTTTATTGATTGGTTGTGAACCATTTTGCATGTAATATGTTACATGATGTGAATAATTGAATTGATTTTATCCGCTGCGTATTATGCAGATACTTTATAATTTGGATTAAATAAATGAGCATGACAGGATATTCTGATGATGGTTGTGAAATGATTGTGTGACACCCTTCGGGGCATAATTACTCTGATTGATATGTTGCTATTTTAATTGAAATATTTGGGGTATTTTAGAAGGGTGTTACATTAGTGGTATCAGAGCATAGTCGGTCGTGTCGAGTCGTAATTATTTTGTTTCCCCTGTACGGGATAGGTGTTGTGTAACCCTATCAGTACTTATTGTTTCATCTTGTTAGGTTCTCAGAATAGAGATGGCTGGAAGAAGTAGAGACGATGCTGTGATTGCTGAGGCTCTGGGTATGCTAGCTGGAGTACTTGGGGGAAATCCGAATGTTGTGGGAATGGGAGCTGCTCGTCAACTGAGTGAGTTCCAGAAGAACAATCCTCCAATGTTCAAGGGAGCATACGATCCAGATGGTGCTCAGAAGTGGTTGAAGGAGATCGAGAGGATCTTCCGAGTGACTGAGTGTGCCGATAACCAGAAGGTCGGGCTCGGTACGCATATGCTGACAGAGGAAGCAGATGATTGGTGGGTTGCTACCCGCACTGAGTTGGAAGCTGCCGGAAGTGCTGAGGTCACTTGGGCGGTGTTCAGAGAGAGATTTCTGAGGAAGTACCTTCCAGAGGAGGTCAGAGGAAGGAGAGAGAAAGAGTTCGTAGAATTGAAGCAGGGCAATCGGTCTGTTACTGAGTATGCTGCTAAGTTCACAGAGCTGTCGAAGTATTACATTCCCTATGATGAGGCTACTGGAGAATTTTCAAAATGCGTGAGGTTTGAGAACGGGTTACGTCCCGAGATCAAGCAGGCTATTGGGTATCAGCGGATTAGAGTGTTTTCTAATTTGGTCGACTGTTGCAGAATGTTTGAACGGGATACCAAGGCCAGAGCGGAAAGCTATCAGCAGAGGGTTGATAGGAAAGGCAAGAATCAGAATGATCGTGGGAAACCGTATGCAGCTGGCAAAGGTTTCCAGAGACAGAGTGGGATGAGGAGACCTAGTGGGGGAGACTCCAGTGTCCCTGCCAAATGTTATAGATGTGGTCAGGCTGGACATCGTTTCTATGAGTGTACCAGTGCTGAGAAGAAATGTTTCAAGTGTGGAAAAGGTGGTCACTTGGCGGCAGAGTGCCGGTTGAAGACTGCGACTTGTTTCAACTGTGGAGAGGTGGGTCATATCAGTCCACGGTGTCCTAAGCCGAAGAAAGAGAATCAGTCGGAAGGCAAGGTCTTTGCTTTATCGGGTTCTGAGACTTCTGCAGATGATCGTTTGACCCGAGGTACGTGTTATATTAATGGCTTTTCTTTCGTAGCTATTATTGACACTGGTAAGACCCATTCCTTTATATCTTTGGATTGTGCTGTGCAACTTAAATTAGAGATATCTGAATGCATGGAAGTATGGTGATTGATACTCCTGCGAAGGGTTCAGTGACTACTACTTCAGTTGTTTAAATTGTCCTTTGAGTATTTTTGGTAGAGACTTTGGATTGGACCTAGTGTGTCTTCCACTAGTGCAAATTGATGTTATCCTGGGTATGAACTGGTTGGTGTCTAACCGAGTTTATATCAACTGTTTTGATAAGACTGTGATCTTTCCTGAGATTGAGGAAGGAAAGAGTTTGTTTCTATCAGCTAGGCAGGTGAACGAGGAAGTAGCAGATGGGGCAGAGTTGTTTATGCTGTTAGCGACTTTGGAGGCTAAAGATAAATTGGTGTTTCCTGAAGAAGTGAACAAATTACCGCCAGAGCGTGAAGTTGAGTTCTCGTTTGATTTGGTACCTGGTACTAGGCCGGCGTCAATGGCTCCATACCGTATGTCTGCTGTTGAGTTAACTGAATTGAAGAGTCAGTTGGAAGATCTGTTGGATAAGAAATTTATTCGTCCGAGGGTGTCACCGTGGGGTGCACCGGTGTGGTTGGTTAGAAGAAGTTAGTTTCCTGGTCATGTGATTTCAAGAGGTGGTGTTGCTGTTGATCCTTCTAAGATAGAAGCGGTATCTCAGTGGGGAGCTCCGAAGTCTGTTGCTGAGATTCGAAGTTTCCTTGGTTTGGCTGGTTATTATAGGAAGTTCATTGAGGGATTTTCTAAGTTGGCGTTACCGTTGACAATGTTGACTAGAAAGGGGCAAGCGTTTGTTTGGGACTCAAATGTGAAGAAGGTTTCCAAGAGTTAAAGAGAAGGTTGACTACTGCTCCTATTCTGATATTACCGAGTCCGTCGGAACCATTGAGGTTTCTGTGATGCGTCATTGTTGGGTTTGGGTGGTGTGTTGATGCAGAATAAGCAGGTTATAGCTTATGCTTCGAGACAACTGAGGGTTCATGAGGGGAACTATCCGACGCACGATTTAGAGTTGGCAGCTGTGGTTTTTGTTCTGAAGTTGTGGAGGCATTACTTGTACGGGTCAAGATTCGAGGTTTTCAGTGACCATAAAAGTTTAAAGTATTTGTTTGATCAGAAAGAGCTGAATATGAGACAGAGGAGATGGTTGGAGTTCTGGAGGATTATGACTTTGGTTTGAACTACCATCCGGGTAAAGAAAACGTAGTGGCTGATGCGTTGAGTCGGAAATCATTGAATATGTCTATGTTAATGGTTAAGGAATTGGATTTAATTGAGCAGTTTAGAGACTTGAGTTTGGTGTGTGAGAGTACTCACAATAGTGTTAAATTGGGAATGTTGAAGTTAACGAGTGGTATTCTGGATGAGATTAGAAAGGGTCAGAAATCCGATGTGCTTTTGGTTGATAAGTTGACTCTAGTGAATCAAGGTCAAGGTGGTGAATTCAGAATTGATGAGAATGGTGTTTTGAAATTTAGTAATCGGGTGTGTATTCCGGATGTTATTGAATTTAAGAAGAGTATTCTTGAGGAAGGACATCGTAGTGGCCTGAGTATTCATCCTGGAGCTACGAAGATGTATCATGATTTGAAAAGGTTATTTTGGTGGCCGAGAATGAAAAGAGAAATCGCGAGTTTTGTTTATTCTTGTTTGACTTGTCAGAAGTCAAAGATTGAGCATCAGAAGCCGTCTGGGCTAATGCAACCGTTGGCTATTCCAGAGTGGAAGTGGGATAGTATCAGTATGGATTTTGTTTCTGGTTTGCCGAGGACAAATAAGAATTTTGAGGCTATTTGGGTGATTGTTGATAGATTGACAAAATCGGCTCATTTCATTCCGATCAGAATGGATTATCCGTTAGAGAGATTAGCCGAGTTGTATATTGAGAAGATTGTGAGTTTGCATGGTATTCCGTCGAGTATTGTTTCGGACAGAGATCCTAGATTTACATCGAAGTTTTGGGAAGGTTTGCAGAAGGCTTTGGGAACTAAGCTGAGATTGAGTTCTGCATATCATCCGCAGACTGATGGTCAGACTGAGAGGACGATTCAGTCACTAGAGGATCTTTTGAGAGCTTGTGTTTTAGAAAAGAGAGGTGCGTGGGATTGTTATTTACCGTTGATTGAGTTTACCTACAACAATAGTTTTCATTCGAGTATTGGTATGGCACCGTTTGAAGCTTTGTATGGTAGGAGATGTCGGACACCTTTATGTTGGTATGAGTCCG
Source organism: Lathyrus oleraceus (assembly GCF_024323335.1). Classification (NCBI taxonomy): domain Eukaryota; kingdom Viridiplantae; phylum Streptophyta; class Magnoliopsida; order Fabales; family Fabaceae; genus Lathyrus; species Lathyrus oleraceus. The sequence goes on from NC_066585.1 coordinate 96,432,104, forward strand.
GTGAGAGTGCTGTGGTTGGACCGGAGATTGTTCAACAAACTACGGACAAGATTAAGATGATTCAGGAGAAGATGAGAATTGCTCAGAGTCGACTGAAGAGTTATCATGATAAGAGGAGGAAGGCACTTGAGTTCCAAGAGGGAGATCATGTGTTACTCCGATAACTGGTGTTGGTCGAGCTTTGAAGTCAAAGAAGTTGACACCTCGATTTATTGGTCCCTATCAGATTTTAGAAAGGATAGGAGAGGTAGCCTATCGTATCGCTTTACCGCCGTCGCTTGCGAATTTGCATGATGTTTTTCATGTGTCTCAGTTGAGGAGATACATTCATGATCCGTCGCATGTAGTCCAAATAGATGATGTACAGGTGAGAGATGACCTGACTGTTGAAGCATCACCTATGAGGATCGAGGATCGAGAGTTGAAGCAGTTGCGGGGTAAAGAGATTGCATTGGTGAAGGTAGCTTGGGGAGGACCAGCAGGTGGCAATGTGACCTGGGAACTTGAGAGTCAGATGAAGGAGTCTTATCCGGAGTTGTTCGCTTGAGGTATGTTTTCGAGGACGAAAACTCTTTTAGTGGGGGAGAGTTGTAACACCCCAATTAAAATAAGATAATTATTTAATTTAAATTAATATTTTTTTTATTAATTTAATTGAATAATTGGAATTTGGGATTATTATTACTATTATTTTGGAATAAATAATTATTGTAACACCCCAATTAAAATAAGATAATTATTTAATTTAAATTAATATTTTTTTTATTAATTTAATTGAATAATTGGAATTTGGGATTATTATTACTATTATTTTGGAATAATAATTATTGGGATAATTATTTATTGGAAAATATATATAAGTTGGAATTAAGGAAAAAGTCCCATTTTGGAGTAAAAAGGTTTTTACGTGAAAAACAGAGAAGCGATCGTGAAAGAGGAAAAGGGCAAAGGCAGAGCAAGAGGAAGAAGGTTGGAGAAGAGAAGAGCTTGAAGCTTGAGATTTGCCGGATTAACTCAGGTAAGGGGGGTTTATCATCGGTTAAAGGGTATTATATGATAATATGTACTGGGTAGTGATAACCATTGTTTTATCTCTGATTGGATTGTTGTATGATGAAATTGTGAGCCAGTGGATGAATGAAATTAGATGATAATTGAAAGGGAATTCGTAGAAATTTAACATCTATGCACATAACAGCCAGTGGATGAATGAAATTAGATGATAATTGAAAAGGAATTCGTAGAAATTTAACATCTATGCACATAACAGCCAAATGACGTTCGCCATTATGCCTTCGGCGTTCGCCGTTTGGGTTTTTTTTCAGAATAAGAGCGTTTAACGCTAATGGCGTTCGCCATTAGCCTAATGGCGTTCGCCATATCAGTTTGACAGACAGTTTTTCCAGAATGAGAGCGTGTAACGCTAATGGCGTTCGCCATTAGCCTAATGGCGTTCGCCATATCAGTTTGAAGGGCAGATTTCGCGTTTTAAACTCTCAGATGTGATATCGTGGTAATGTTGTTGTTGTTTTGTTGGGTCTTGAGTAGTATAGGCATTAGTAGAGTGTGCTAATACTGTTTTTGATTATGTGGCATGATATGATATGCTTATGTGATAATATACTGATGATGTGTGATGGTATGCATGATGCTGTGAATGTATCAGTTATGTGTGCACTTGTGAATAGACTGTTTTATGGCTTAGAGTGTGAGCATATGTCTATTCTTGAATTGTTGTTGATGATGTAGCATGGCTAGGTGATTAGCATGCATATTGTGGCCTTTATGGTGGTAGCTAATTCCCATTGTGAGGAATTAGTGAGTTAGTCATTATGGATTGTTGTCGATGTTTGCATGCTAGGTGAATTAGCGTGCATAGCATAGCCCTTGAGGGGTGGTAGCTAATTCCCGTGGTGAGGAATTAGTGAGTGAGTCACTAGGTCTCAAATGAGTGGGACTAGTTGGACTTGGTAGCCGTGCCTGGATTTGGACGGTGAGGTGAACTATATGTTCACAAATAGTCGGTACCGCATGCATGGAGTCTCATTGCATAATATGTGTATGGTGTATAATATGAATGGATGTATTCCAATATTATACGTGTGTTTGTGTTGATATTGAGTATGAATATGAGTTGTATTGGTATTGAATATGATGTTTGAATTGATACTGCCGTTATTGAGTGTGTAGTCTGGTTAGAGTGATTTGATGCGTTAGTTACTTAGCATTACATAATGTTGTATAATGCTTATTATATTGATTGAGGAACTCACCCTTACACCTATTTTTCAGGTAACGAGCATTGAGTTGAATAGGAGCTAGTGCTTGGAGTCTAGTGTAGTCTCCTAGTGGGTCATGCTCTGATAGATGTAACATCGGGAAGGGATGTTTGAATATTTTATTGATTGGTTGTGAACCATTTTGCATGTAATATGTTACATGATGTGAATAATTGAATTGATTTTATCCGCTGCGTATTATGCAGATACTTTATAATTTGGATTAAATAAATGAGCATGACAGGATATTCTGATGATGGTTGTGAAATGATTGTGTGACACCCTTCGGGCATAATTACTCTGATTGATATGTTGCTATTTTAATTGAAATATTTGGGGTATTTTAGAAGGGTGTTACACATTGACTTGCCATGTCTTAGTAATTGATGACAACAAACCATGATTGATTGTCTGTGTAACCGGTCTATGCTACATCTTTGAGATATGATGTAATCAACATGTTCTAGAAGATGTAGTTTTAAAATATATTCGACGAAATCTTTCAACTTTGGTTAACACACTTCAGTGTGCCACAATACTGCAAAACTAAATGCATTGACATTAAGTAATCAATATGTATTCCATGCATAAGTGATATATCAAAATTTTGTACAATATTTACATATACATGCCATATATAAATGACAACATGCTTGTGAAATATGGGCATCAACAATATGTCAGACGAGCCTTCAAGAAACTCTAAAGGATGCAAAGACTGTAATTGTGTTTGTGGTTTTGGAGGGGAGGCCGAGGATAAAATTGTGGTTAAGGATTTTATTGAGAAGAATGTCTTGGATTATTCCTAGCTTTTCTCCACACGCTCTCTATAAATGGAGGTAGAAGGAATCATCAAACCATGTCTTAGAAGATCATGCCTTTCCATTTTACTGTAATAATTTTTAAAACTTTATTTTGAATTAAAACACACACAAACTTTTGTAGATTCGTGTTCCGCTAAGTCTTCAATGTAGATTAAAACTTTGTCCTAAATATAAAAAGATTAGGTAAGTTTTTCCGAGTTCATTGGTTTGTCAAAATCACTTTCACTCTTATTTATTTGTTACATTTATATATCGTTTTTTGACATACGAGCTCAATGACCATAATTTCACCCTTGAAATTAGAATCCGCGCATGTACCATTAGATTTTCCTGCAATTATCAACTAAACTGAATTAATGAGAATATATATTTTTTTTACTTTTTGCTATACAAAGCTTATTACCAAAAATTCTAAACACGAAAATTGATTATGAATGAATTGATTCTCACTGTGTTTGGGAATACAATAATCCACACAGCCACACAGTTAAGGTATTTTCACTTTAATTTTAAAAAGTTGATATGTGTAACTTTTATGTCACCGTGATTTTCTATTAATATTTTTAAGTTTCCTAAACACATATTTTTTTAAATTAATTCTAATTAAAAGTGAATTAAAAACAAAGTGATTTATCCCAAGATACATTTATGCAAAAATAAATTGAATAACAAATTTCAATATAAAAATTAAGTTTAGACTCAAAAACTCCGTATTATAACTTCACTCCAAGTCCAAATTAATATTCTAAAAATAAAAAACATAATTAGTCTCCAAGTTCCTTAATTTAGTTTAAGATTTTACTTTGATCATTTAATGAAAAAATGTTACACTTTCGTCCCTTAAAATGGTTTAGTTAGTATTATTGGTCCCATCGGTTAATAATGCTTTTAAAAAAATGACAATTCTTCTCCTTTCATTAATCATACGATTCTTCTTCTGTCAAATTTCAACATTCATACAAGTATAATTAAGAACACTAACACAATGTGTAATTGAGATAGTAGTAATAAAAATCAATTAAGAACACTAACAATACACAACAATGTTTAATTGAAAAAAATACTAATAAAAACCAATTAAGAACACTAACAATACACAACAATGCTTAATTGAGAAAGTACTAATAAAAACCACATGCAAGTTTGAAAAATTACTTTTCTCATTAACATTAGATGAGTTAAGCCAAAATAAAACCAATAACTTCATACTATTTTTTCATTTATTTTAAATGTCACTTACAAAGTTTAAGGTATTATTAATTGTATTTTTGTCAAAATTACTTTTAAATAATTATTATAAAAAATAAAATAAATAATTAAAATATTATATATATATATATATATATATATATATATATATATATATATATATATATATATATATATATATATATATATATATATATATATATATATATATATAATTATTATTTAAGAAATAACAACATTAATTAACTTTTTTTAATATATATATAAAAAAAAGTAAAAAATCACATTTAAAAAAAAGAACATAGGAGCAGTAATTATAATAAAACTAGAAAAGTTGTATTTGTAGCATTGTTTTTAGTGTATATTTAATTTAGTTTTAAGTGGAGTGAATGTGAAGCCGACTCGAACCTGTCAGCTGAAAAGCTCCGAGCTTCGACTTGGCAGTTGTCGGTGGACCGATCAGATCCAGTCACTCACATACTACTGTAACATCTTCCATAACATCATCAACATCAACATTAGTAAAATAGAAACGTAAGACACAATCAAATTACCCTCAAAGTTAAAACAAAAGCTACAACTATAGTATTTCTTTCTCTTTCTCCTACCTAAACCCAAAGGCTCTCTCTTCTTATCTTCTACCAATATTCCAATTCAATTGACACAGATTGATGCATTTCCATCCATTCAAGGTTCCAAATTTGCATTCCTTACTACTTCTACTACTCAGCACTTTCATCATACACTTGACTTGCATTACTATTTCAGTGTTGATCTGATCAGATTGTTTGTTTTTGCTTCATATTTGTGATTTGCATTCTAATTCATCTTTTTGACTTGGCTTCTTTGTGTGTTGAGTAGGAAGAGCCTTTCAAGAGTCTCTCTTCAGTGTAGATCTGAACAAGGGTCTCATCAATTTTGACTTCAAGTGAAGAGAAGAAGACAAAGCTGGCTACCACACTATCATCTTGGAGGCTTGCCGCCAATGGCGGCACCCATGCTTCCACTGATCTGGTTGGTATCTTTACACAATTTGGGATTTGTAATGTTTGAAAGTTTAAAAGAGTTATGATCAGTGTTAGCATGTAGTATGCAATTTATGGATCTTATTATCAGTTGGTTACATCTAGATATTTTCTGTTTAATTCAGATTGATTTTCTACTATACTAGATGTTTGACAATGTTAGAAAGTTTAAAGAAAATGTATTAGATTTAATTCAGCAATACAGTCCCCACTTTCGTGCTACTTATCTTAAATTGTCTCTTAGAAACATATATGTGACAGTTTTGTAGATTGAGAGAAGTACAGTTATGAGAAAATGACAAGAAATATTTATTGCAGAATAGATGACATTAGCAACTGTGCATCTCATGCTGGGGAAAAAACATTCATTATAGAATATCACTCATTATTAATTCAGCAATACAACTTGTGGGGTGCAGGGGAAAACTAGAAAATATTTAATTTTCTTGATTAGGAATATAATCATAAAGTTGTAATACACGTCGGTTAACCGATTGCCCCCGTTAGAACCTGATATTCTGTTTTATCTCCTCTTTAGTAGAGAACACATTGCTTAGTTTTGCACCCCTCACTGGCTTTGTGCGTAGGACAGAGAAAAAAGAAACAAAAGTGACATATGCTTTAAGGATGATTTTATTTTTTTTATATTATAGCCATGGTTGTGTATTTGTTATTTTGATATTTTAGTTGAAGTATTGAGAAATATGAAAACAGATTGTTTAATCTCCACCTTTTTTTTTCCAGGAAAGGAATGGTGACGGGAAGGCTCAAGATTCAGAGCCTCCAACTCCCCATTCTGTTCTGAAAATGGGATTGAGGTTAGTTTCAAGTTACAACATCAAACATACCTTTTTTGTTTGTTTCCATACATGAGTAGTTTAGAATCTAATAAAATCAGTGATTAATTACGTCCAATGTGTCCCAAATATAAAACGTAACATCTTTTTCGTTGATACATTTTTTGCATTAGTGTCTATTCTTCTGCTTGCAGACAAACAAGGCACATGTTTAACATGCATGGGGGTACCTCTTGGATTAATTAGTGCTATTATCAAAAGTATAATACTTTTTGTTAAAGAATATTATATATCATAGAAGAAACTATCTGCATTGAGAAGCATCTGAATTTAATGCTTCGATTTATGAACTATCGATAGTAAAATTTGTGTGCACCAAATTTTGGTATCTTACGTTCTTACCTGGTTGAACTTATAGAGATCGTAGTAGCAGCATGGAGGATCCAGATGGGACATTGGCTAGTGTTGCCCAATGCATTGAGCAGCTGCGCCAGAGCTCGTCTTCTGTGCATGAAAAAGAGTATTCCTTAAGGCAGTTATTGGATCTTATAGATATGCGTGAAAATGCATTTAGTGCTGTTGGATCTCATTCTCAGGCAGTTCCAGTGCTTGTTTCCCTTCTCCGGTCAGGTTCGTTGAATGTGAAGATCCAGGCAGCAACTGTTTTGGGATCACTTTGTAAAGAAAATGAACTGAGGGTGAAAGTCTTGCTTGGAGGCTGTATTCCTCCATTGCTTGGTCTCCTAAAGTCCAGTTCTACTGAAGGCCGAATTGCCGCTGCAAAGACTATATATGCTGTCTCTCAAGGTGGCGCAAAAGATCACGTTGGTTCCAAAATATTTTCAACTGAAGGAGTAGTACCCGTGCTTTGGGAGCAGTTGCGAACTGGCCTGAAAACCGAAAATGTAGTTGAAAGTTTATTGACAGGAACATTGAAAAATCTCTCCAGCAGTGCTGAGGGATTCTGGAACTCAACAATTCAATCTGGAGGAGTGGACATATTAGTGAAGTTATTGGCAACAGGGCAGCCTAGCACTTTAGCTAGTGTTTGCTTTTTACTTGCTTCTGTAATGATGGAGGATGCATCTGTTTGTTCGAAGGTGTTGAGCGCAGAGGTGACTAAACAACTTTTGAAACTGTTGGGCCCTGGTAATGATGACCTTGTTAGAGCTGAAGCAGCTGGTGCTCTTAAATCTCTATCTTCTCAGTGCAAAGAGGCAAGGCGGGAGATAGCCAGTTCTAATGGCATTCCTGCTCTGATCAATGCTACCATAGCTCCTTCAAAAGAATTCATGCAGGGTGAGTGTGCTCAAGCATTACAAGAGAATGCTATGTGCGCTTTAGCAAATATCTCTGGTGGTTTGTCTTATGTCATATCTAGCCTCGGTCAAAGCCTCGAGTCATGCTCTTCTCCTACACAAATTGCCGACACTTTAGGAGCTATAGCATCAGCTCTTATGATATATGATAACAAGGCCGAATCTACGAAACCGTCAGATCCTTTGGTGGTTGAAGAGACGTTACTCAAACAATTCAAACCTCGCTTGCCTTTCCTTGTGCTAGAACGGACCATCGAAGCTCTTGCTAGTTTATACGGTAATTCCGTACTCTCAACTAAACTAGCAAATTCCGATGCAAAACGTTTGCTTGTTGGTTTGATAACAATGGCTGCCAATGAAGTGCAAGATGAGCTTATAAAAGCTCTGTTGACATTATGCAAAAGTGAAGGCAGTCTATGGCGCGCACTTCAGGGTCGTGAAGGAGTTCAACTTTTGATATCTCTTCTCGGCCTTTCATCAGAACAACAGCAAGAATGTGCAGTTGCATTGCTTTGCCTTTTATCCAATGAAAATGATGAAAGTAAATGGGCAATTACTGCTGCTGGTGGTATACCTCCGCTTGTTCAAATTTTGGAGACAGGATCTGCAAAAGCAAAGGAAGATTCGGCAAGAATCCTTAAGAATTTGTGCAATCATAGTGAAGATATACGTGCTTGTGTTGAAAGCGCAGATGCTGTTCCTGCATTGTTGTGGCTATTGAAAAACGGAAGTCCTAACGGGAAGGATATTGCAGCGAAGACCATAAATCACTTAATTCATAAATCTGATACTACGACTATCAGTCAGCTTACAGCATTATTGACTAGCGACCTTCCTGATTCTAAGGTATATATTTTGGATGCTTTGAGAAGTATGCTTTGTGTTGCCCCTCTTAGTGACATTTTACGTGAAGGTAGTGCCTCCGGTGATGCATTTAACACCGTGATAATGTTATTGAGCTCTAACAAGGAAGAAACTCAGGCAAAATCTGCATCAGCTCTGGCTGAAATTTTCGAAGCAAGGAAAGATTTGCGTGAAAGTAGCATTGCTGTCAGAACTCTTTGTTCAGCCATGAAATTGCTTAATGTTGAATCTGAAAGTATCCTAATGGAGTCCTCAAACTGCATGGCTTCAATATTTCTTTCCATCAAAGAGAACAAGGATGTAGCAGCTATTGCTAGAGATACATTAACCCCCCTAGTTGCTCTAGCTAACTCTTCGGTTTTGGAAGTGGCAGAGATGGCTATAGGTGCTGTAGCGAATCTTATTTTGGATACTGAAATAGCAAAGAAAGTTGTTCTAGAAGAAGTTATCTTGCCTGCCACCAGAGTATTACGTGAAGGCACAAATTCTGGGAAAACTCGTGCTGCAGCAGCTATCGCTCGCCTCTTACATTCTCAGAAAGTTGATAATGCTGTTACTGATTGTGTGAATCGCGCGGGCACTGTTCTTGCATTAGTTTCCTCTTTAGACTCTTCTGTCAATGAATCTGTTTCCACATCAGAGGCTCTAGAAGCACTTGCCATTCTTTCCAGGTCAGAAGAGACTGGTGGAAATGTTAAACCAGCATGTGCAATTTTAGCCGAATTCCCTCAAAACATAATCCCAATAGTACTGTGCATTGTTAATTCAACGCCGTCATTGCAAGATAAAACAATTGAGATTTTATCTCGATTGTGTAAAGATCAGCCTGTTATTTTAGGAGATACTGTTGCATCTGCCTCTGGATGTATATCTTCAATAGCTAAGAGGGTAATTAGTTCCTCAAATGTAAAAGTCAAAATTGGTGGAGTTGCGCTTCTTATTTGTGCTGCAAAACCAAATCATCGGAGACTGGTGGAGAATATCAATATATCAAACTTGTCTGCTAACCTTATTCAGTCTCTAGTTGATATCCTTATTTCTGCACAGTCTTCTTTTGGTAATGACGGTGATGACGATGACAAGGAATTCATCAGCATATGCAGGCGTACACAAGAAGAGGCCAACAGCCGTGAATCCAACACTGGAACTTCCATTATATGTGGTGTTGACTTAGCTATATGGTTGCTGTCTATTCTTGCATGTCACGATGAAAGAAATAAAATTGCTATAATGAAGGCTGGAGCAATTGATGTTCTCGCCGACAAGATCTCAAATTGTTACTCACAATATTCTCAGGTATTCAAGTGACCTTTACCTATCTATTGAGAAAAATGAAACAGGCAGTCCATCTGACTCTGATATTAGTTATTACTTAATAGGGAAAATTGTGCCTCAACTCTTCCAACTCCTCTCCATTTGAATTTTTGTCTAAAATCAGCTGTTGTACACCGAGTTTTTAGTTACGACTTAAAGATACCATGTTTCAGAACCTCTGCAATCTAAACTGGACCCCCTTGATAAAAGCACTGCATTTGATCATTTCATCACTTACATTGCATAAAATTTACCAAGGTGACTTTTTCATCTTCTGAAACATATTAGTTGGAGATATTATAGTATTTATAGAGTAGAAGACAGTGTGGACTTTTGTTATGAACAGTAGAAACCAAGTGAATCAAATGAGTTGAGAAGATGAGACAACAAAAAGTATTTAAAAAAGTGAGGGAGACCTTGAAGAAAGAAAATAGTCAAAGTATTAATGTTATATTATATATACTAATATTTTTTAATATCTGTATCTTTTTTTAAAGCTTTTTAAACAAAATAAATATAATAAAATATGAATGTTACTTATAAAATATCTTAATTGTGCACCAAACTTGAGTAATTTGTTTCGTTAAAAAAATCTAAAACAAGATACGGTCGTTTTTTACCTTCATTCATCCATCAACTATCAAATATGCTAAAAATGTTGTAATTGCATCTAATGTGTTTAAACCCACATTGATCATCATTACTTCAACACATATTTTTTGGGACGTTTCGAAAGACGTGTCGTATGGGTGTCTGACATGAGATGAACTCTGATTTTTCCTAGTAAATGTTCACTTAGTTGCAGATAAATGCATCCTTAGTTTTGAAAGTGAAAAATGCACGAAACCTCTTAAGGTGTGAAATAGTAAGACCACAGATTACTCTACTTTATGTTATTTGTGTATATAAACTCTGCTTCTTTATGGTGAACTTGCAGACTGAATACAAAGAAGATAGCAGTATGTGGATTTGTGCCTTGTTGTTGGCAATATTATTTCAAGACAGAGATATCATACGCGCACATTCAACCATAAAGTCTTTACCGGCTCTTGCCACTTTATTGAAGTCAGATGAATCAGCGAACAAATATTTTGCTGCACAATCAATAGCGAGCCTTGTTTGCAACGGTAGCAGGGGAACACTTCTGTCTGTGGCAAATTCTGGGGCAGCAGGCGGACTTATCTCTTTGCTTGGCCGTGCTGATACTGATATGCAGGATCTTCTGGAATTGTCAGAGGAATTTGCTTTGGTGCGTTATCCTGATCAAGTGGCTCTAGAGAGGTTGTTTAGAGTTGATGATATAAGAGTTGGTGCCACTTCTCGAAAGGCAATTCCTGCCCTGGTTGATCTTCTCAAACCAATTCCGGGTCGCCCAGGGGCACCATTTTTAGCTCTCGGAATTTTGACTCAGCTTGGCAGAGATTGCCCGTCAAATAAGACTGTAATGGTAGAATCTGGGGCTTTAGAGGCTCTTACAAAGTATCTTTCCCTTGGTCCACAAGATGCAACCGAAGAAGCTGCTACAGATCTACTAGGAATTCTCTTTAGTAGTGCTGATATACGAAAACATGACTCTGCATTTGGCGCTGTTAACCAACTTATAGCTGTCCTACGTTTAGGAGGAAGAGCTGCAAGGTTTAGTGCTGCAAAAGCATTGGAAAGTTTATTTTCTGCTGACCACATTAGAAATGCTGAGATTGCTCGACAAGCTATTCAACCCTTGGTAGAAATTCTTAACACTGGTTCAGAAAGGGAGCAGCATGCCGCAATTGCTGCATTGGTTGGGTTATTGAGTGAAAACCCATCTAGAGCACTTGCTGCTGCAGATGTTGAAATGAATGCAGTGGATGTTCTTTATAGGATCCTTTCGTCGAATTGTTCAATTGACCTGATAGGTGATGCTGCTGAGTTATGTTGTGCTCTTTTTGGAAATACAAGGATTCGGTCCACAACAGCTGCTACCCGATGTGTTGAACCACTAGTCGCTCTGCTTGCAACCGAGTTTAGTCCTGCTCATCATTCAGTTGTTCGGGCACTGGATAGGCTCGTTGATGATGAGCAAGTGGCTGAACTAATTGCCACACACAGTGCAGTTGTCCCTCTTGTTAGTCTACTGTCTGGTAGAAACTTTGTACTTCACGAGGCCATTTCCAGAGCTCTGGTCAAGTTAGGAAAAGACAGACCTGCTTGTAAAATGGAAATGGTAAAAGCTGGAGTCATTGAAAGCATACTGGACATCTTACACGAAGCACCTGATTTTTTGTGTGCAGCTTTTGCAGAACTGCTGCGTATATTAACAAATAATGCTACCATAGCTAAGGGACCATTGGCCGCCAAAGTTGTTGAACCCTTGTTTTTGTTGTTGGCAAGGCACGATTTTGCGCCCGACGGACAGCACAGTGCAATGCAGGTTTTGGTTAATATCGTAGAACATCCACAGTGTCGTGCTGAACATTCATTGACTTCTCGCAAAGCTATTGAACCACTTATCCCTTTGCTTGATTCACCGATATCAGTAGTGCAACAGTTGGCTGCTGAGCTGCTTTCACATCTGCTCCTAGAAGAACACTTTCAGAAGGATCCAGTGACACCGAAAGTAATTGCCCCTCTAATAAGAATTCTCAGTTCTGGTATACCTTTATTGCAGCAGAGAGCTGTAAAGGCCCTAGTTAGTATTGCACTGACATGGCCAAACGAAATTGCCAAAGAGGGCGGTGTTGTTGAGATTTCCAAAGTGATATTGCAAGCTGATCCTTCGCTTCCACATGCTTTATGGGAATCCGCTGCATCTGTTTTGTCAAGTATTCTGCAATTTAGCTCAGAATTCTACTTGGAAGTGCCCGTTGCTGTGTTGGTAAAGTTGCTTCGATCTGGTTCAGAGAGCACAGTTATCGGTGCGTTAAATGCGCTTCTGGTTTTGGAAAGTGATGATGGAACTAGTGCAGAATCTATGGCCGAAAGTGGTGCAATAGAGGCTCTCTTGGAGCTCCTAAGATCTCACCAGTGTGAGGACATTGCTGCACGACTCTTAGAAGTATTGCTGAACAACGTTAAGATCAGAGAAACGAAAGTCACTAAATCAGCCATCTTACCATTATCACAGTATCTCTTGGACCCACAAACCCAAGCACAGCACGCAAGGTTATTGGCAACTTTGGCTCTTGGAGATTTGTTCCAGAATGAAGCTCTTGCTCGAACAGGTGATGCGGTTTCTGCTTGTCGTGCTTTAGTGAACGTGCTTGAAGACCAACCGACAGAAGAAATGAAAGTTGTAGCTATATGTGCTTTGCAAAATCTTGTGATGTACAATCGATCAAATAGAAGAGCGGTTGCAGAGGCCGGTGGTGTTCAGGTTGTATTGGATCTGATAGGTTCAAGTAATCCTGAAACTTCTGTTCAGGCCGCAATGTTTATTAAACTTCTGTTCTCAAATAATACTATTCAAGAGTATGCTTCTAGCGAAACTGTCAGAGCAATCACTGGTGAGCTTTTTTACCTTTGCTTATTAGTATGATATGGTACTTCTGAGATATACTACATTACTCTAATAATACATCAAAGTATTCTAAACTAAGTTAATATCGCGTCTCTTCAGATTTAACGTGTTTAAGTATGGTTGTGTTCTTGCAGCCACTATTGAAAAAGATTTATGGGCGAGTGGAACTGTGAACGAAGAATATCTGAAAGCATTAAATTCTTTATTTAGCAACTTTCCACGACTTAGAGCAACCGAACCGGCAACACTTAGCATTCCCCATCTGGTAACATCCTTAAAGACAGGTTCAGAGGCTTGTCAGGAAGCTGCCTTGGATGCACTTTTCCTGCTCAGACAAGCTTGGTCAGCATGCCCTGCCGAAGTATCAAGAGCTCAGTCAATTGCTGCTGCAGATGCTATTCCCTTCTTGCAGTACTTAATCCAGTCTGGCCCGCCTCGGTTTCAGGAGAAGGCAGAATTTTTATTGCAGTGTTTGCCGGGGACGTTGGTGGTGATTGTCAAGCGTGGTAACAATATGAAACAGTCTGTTGGAGTCCCTAGTGTTTACTGCAAGATAACACTTGGCCATAATCCGCCGAGGCTCACCAAGGTCATTTTTTGTTTATTTGTGTTTTCACACTAATCTATTTTCTTTCAATTTTTTGTGATGGAACTTTTACTAACAATACACAACATTGCCGAAATTTGGATATACTAAATTACATTTACTGATATAGATGATGATTTCTGATCAGGTTGTCTCAACTGGTCCTAATCCAGAGTGGGATGAGAGCTTTACATGGTCCTTTGAGAGTCCTCCAAAAGGCCAAAAACTTCACATTTCTTGCAAAAACAAGAGCAAAGTGGGAAAGGTAAGTCCAATTGAAAACTAAGTATTGCAGTATATAGTATAAATTCAACTTCAACTGTCTTGTTTTTACACTTCCATTTAACACTTATGTTGTGATTTATCGACAGAGTAAATTTGGGAAAGTAACAATCCAAATTGATCGAGTGGTAATGCTCGGAGCCGTAGCTGGCGAATACACTCTGTTGCCTGCAAGTAAAAGTGGACCCCCAAGGAATCTAGAAATTGAATTTCAATGGTCTAACAAAGCAAGTGATACAACAACGGATACAAATCAGCCTTAGGGGACAAGATGTGAAGGAAAGTTTTGGATTTTGTTTTTTTTTTCTCAAAGAAACCATGTGTATATAACAGTGTTCATTTTAATTTTGGGTCTATAGTTCAAAACAGAATATTTTCCTTTTGTCATAATATTCTTTTGTAACTTGATCCTTCATTTCCTAGGATGAACACTAGGGGGTACGAAGATCATGCTTGCTTTGTGTTTCTTGTATGATTCTTTTTTGTGTGTGGTTCTATGCTTTTGTTTGGAACTGTACAAGTACAATTTGATGTATAATAACATAGATATAAAGATTGCGTGTGTTTTACATATAAATTTGATTGATATTTTCTTTGACATTAAAGTAAAGAGGAAATGGTCCCTAAGATTCTAACTACTATAAGAGATTGCCCTATAGGGGATTTCATGAATATTGCATTGCATAATATCTCACCTAATTCTTATGCAACTTGCGACGTACGTATAGTATATTAAGAAGATACTATATTTAATAAGTTTATCTACATTCTATTGCTTATGAATATTTAGGAAAATGATGTTTAGGTATGGCAGAAAATAAAAGCGAAAAATACGAAAGTTATGTGAATAATAGTGTTTTGGTTTGTTTCTTAAACGACAAGATGATTGATGGGATGAGTGGTTCACAAGATTGTGTGTGTGTCTCTTTAGAAAATTAGCAAGTGGACCAACTTGATTTCCTTGGGCAATGTGATGACTTAAGATTTAGGACTCTGTTTGCACGTGTGCGTCACATATGTGATGTCTACTTGTATAATTCATTCCTACTTCGCCAAAGATGATGTGCTAAGATGATTTTTCTCTTTCTTACATAGCACACAAAATGAAAAAATAAGGGTGTGATATTGTTGGGTCATGATGGGCTCCATGAATTATTTCATTGGACTTTGAGTGATATGGCTCATATTATCAACCTCTAAGGTTTTTGGATGATGATATTAATAGAAGGTTTTGGATGAAGATGATATTAATAGAAGTTTTCTTTTTAATCTTAAATAATTGGTCAACTTTGCCAACATCACTATAAGAATGGTGTCATACTAAATAGTGTGATATTAAATGTGTCTTGGTGAACATAATTGATTTTGGTAAAATTGATTTTAATATAATTAAATTTAATATAATTGATTTATGTTTGAACATATTTATGTAAAAATGAGTTGAACAATAAATTTTGCTGTAAAAATCACGTTTAAATTCAAAAGCTATAAATCACAACTTCAAGTAGAATCAATTCTAAAGGTATAATTGCTTATACTTAAACAAAATCAAACACTAAAATCACTTCAGAATCAATTATACGTCTCTAAAATTACTTTTGCCTCTTCTAAAAAGTCAAATCACACATGCACTAGATGAATATGCTATACTATTTATTGAGACACGTAGTAATAATATATGTGTAGCTCTTTATTCATATAATTCGATGATCACATCTATTAGAGTGAAACTATGTATGGTTGAATTTAAACTTAAAATTTTGATTTATCTTAGCTTAATCATACAAGGAGGGGTGTACGGTATCAAATTTAAGTTGAGTGGTTGAAATAGAGGAGAGTTTCAGAAGTTTTATGTAACGCAGATGTATCGCTTAAATTGAAGGAAAATTATATTAGATTGCGATAAGACCTGCGTTGTTGTACGAGACAAAATATTTGCGCTATTAAGAATCAACATGAGAATAAAATAAGTGTAGTAAAGATGAGGAAGTTACTTTGAATGTGTGATAAGACTAGACATGATAGGATTATAAATGAAAATATTAAAAAGTATTAGGGTAACACATATAGTAGGGAAGATGATGGAAAATAGATTTAGGTGTTTTAAGCATATAAAAAGAAGACTGGTGTCGCATCTCGAAAAATATAATTTGAACAGAGTCGTCACCGAACTTTATTTATTCCAAATAAGGAAATGGAAAATATCGATAAAACCCTTAAAAGAAGAAATGGTCGTCGAACCATATTCGGGTTCGGGAGTCGATTACGCAAGGGGGAAATATTAGCACCCCTCACGTCTGTTGTACTCAACTTGAGCCTTTTAGTTAAACTTGGGATGGAATGTTAACTTACATTAATTTTTTCTTCGACTTATTGAGGGATATAAAAAAAGTAAACATTTTTACGTTTTTTTATTATTATTATCGTGTCTACAAGATTTCAAAATTCTGCTCTTATGTATCTCCATGTATAATGGAGAACTCAAGGCTACGTAGTTCTTTGTAACAAAGAACTATTTGTTTGTTGTTTTTAAGGAGTGTTGCTTTAGACATATCGAGTGGTTAAACCTTTACTTGCTGCTCGCTCTTGGAGGCGGAATCCTTTGTTTGTTTCATATTGATATGGATAAAGCATACTCATTTCTGAAAAGGGGTTTTGAAGTCGCGGAAGGGCAAAAAACAAGCTTGATTTGTTTGAGTATGTTTTAGGCTTGGAAGACGAGTATTTGTGACTTACAAGCGATTACCACTTGAGCCTAATACTCGGGACTATGGTTGGACCTTTCATCCATGTAGCATTTTTCTTTTCAATTTGTTGCGAAAAGCTTTGAATATTTACAAGTGTTCTGAATGAAAGACAAACACTTGAGCTTGCAAGCTATTATATATTGGGCTTAGTGTTCAGGACTATGACTGAGACCTTTCACCCAGGTAGTATTTTCCTTTTCATTTATCACGAAAAAGAGACGCGTTTGGATTTTGGAGAAAGACGAAGTATTTATGACTTATAAGAGATTACCACTTGGGCCTAATACTTGGGGCTATGACTGAACCTTTCACCCAAGTAGCATTTTTCTTTCATTATTATTTGAAATAGTCAAAGCATGAATTAGTCAATTTTGAGTTTGATTATGAAAAGAGCTTGACATTGGGTCAAGTGTTTGATTTGCGCTTGCGGGGCGAATTGAGTTATGAAAGTGGTTTAGAAATGGTTTGACGTCGATAGTTAAAATGGTTTGATTTGGGAAAATTGCTCGACGTTGAATCAAGCATAATTTTTGCTCTTTTTTTTAAATGGTTGATTTTACGCTAATCTTGAATTAACAATTAACTAACTGTCATACCATAAATTTTGCTCCACTAAATTCATCAGCATTTATTTCAATTCATTCATTCATGAGCAATCATCCATTTGCATTTCATTCATTTGTATTTTTTTATTATTATGAATTAGTTTTTTATGAGCATTTGATCTGATCATATAGTGTTATCTGCATGCATAAGTCAAATCATTGGTCAAGGATTGAAGGTTAATCTGATTGAATTGTTTATATTGACCAATTGATACATTTGTATCTTAAACCACTAGAAGTCATTGAAGTAGAAATTTTAACGGGTCATCTGGTTCATTTTGATTCACTTTGGGTTGCTTATAAGCCAAGAATTTTTTGCTCTTAAGTTCTAAAAAAGAAGATATTTCTATTTTAGCCAAAGTAAACCTTGCATGATTCTTGTCATGATCCATGCATTTCTTACACCCAGTCATGCATGCATTACATTATTAATAAGGGTCTTAATGTCACCCTTTCATTTTGACTTTTGTTATTCAATTGGTCTCACGTTCATAATGTTATAATTCAAAGACTTAATTGATTTCAAATGGAATAGACAAATTTACAATATTTGCATTAGTTCATTTGGTTCCAAATCTTTGTCTTTCTTTATATGGTAGTTTTTGTCTAAAGTTTCAAAACTTAAAATTGGGATCCAAGTAAGACAAAGGTTCATTTCCATTTTTCAATTATGTTACATTGTTTTACAAGTTATAAAGTGACATATTTTTACATTGATTTTACACTTGAGTAACTGATCGCTCTATTCGCAAGTGCACGAATCGTGTCAGAGTAATATAAAAGAATATCGATCCCACAGTGTAGCACCTCAAATTTGCACCTATCATTATGCATACATTTTCATATTAGGTCATAGCATATCATGATCCATTGCATAGCATTTGCATTGTCCCTCAGTTGCCTCAAGTGCAAGCCAATCAAGAATTAGGTCAAACTGATCAGGAGATCAGTCAACCAATCAAGCAAGGAATTTCTCATTGAACCAAGGCCTTGGGGTTTGTCCAACAAGTTCACATGGCTTGGAGGTCTATTTGAAGTATTTTGGTCAAGGGTTGAAGATTTGGAGATCATCAGTTCATACACAGATAGTCAAAAAACCCTAAAAAAGTCAACTGTCAGTCAAAGCAGTGGATGGTGGCCATTCTTGTGGAATTTGGGCACCATGATCAATAATCAAGGGTTCATACAACTTGGGACATCATTTGAAGTCAAGTCCTCAAGGAATTAGGGTTTGGAAGTCATCAGTCAATGCACAATCAGTCAGAAACCCTAAAAGTCAACTATTGGTCAACTGTCCATTTAATCAGTGATTGGATGATTGGAATTGGTTTGTGAAAGTTCATTCATGTCCAAATAGTCATCATACATCATGCCAAACACCATCATGGAGGAATTTGAAGCCAGATCAAAAATTTCCCAAAATGGAAACTGGGCCTGTAACTGAAACTTACCAAAAATGGAAAGTCTTGATCCTCAAAATTACATCATGATAAAAGCTTCAAATGAATTTTTGCCCAACATGAAAGTTGAAGATCTTGTTCTACCATTTCCAAAAAGTCCAAGAACTCTCAATTCCCATGTGTGGTTGGCAAGTTATGATCGAATCGATTTCAGAAAATCTTGAACTTCAAAAGGCCATATCTCCCAAACCGTTTGGCCAATTTTGGTGGGGTTTTTTCCTACAAGTCACATTTGATCCCCTCTTTCCAAAAATATAAATTTCATGAGCCAAAACCTCACCAATCAAAATGGCATTTTTTGACTTTTCTCATTTAAATGCAAGTTTGACCAATGTTTGACTTTTTGATATAAACTTTTTTTTAACATTTGGCCAATTGGAACAGCTCAGGAATATCATTTAGAATGTGTTTGCAAGCTCATTTCATGCAGTACATGAGGCTATGGCTTGATTGCTTGAATTGTAAGAAAAGTACAAGTTACACTATGCTACACCATACTCCCATGAACCTTGCCATGCTTGGTACTTCTAGCAGCATTGTGCATCATTTCTCTGTCAGTTTGAAGCTTCATTATGCAGCCAAAAAACCAGCAAAACAAAGGCCTTGCAAGCTTACTTGAACATTGGCAAAAGTACAACAACCATATCCCACATGTTTAAGCCATACTTGTACTACATCACATTGCAGATTTTTTGCCCATGATTTTCTGTCATGAGAAGAATAACCAACAACCACAAACCAACTCACTCATGCTAAAATCCTGATTTCCCTCTCATTTGGCACTGTTGGAGGAAAGCTGTCAAAAACTCCATATTTCATGGCCATGCTTGGTACTGCAGAGACCAATCTTGTTCATTTTCTGCCACACTACAAACCCTTAGCAAGCAGCAGACCAACCAGGTTTTTTACTCAGGCTAAAGACTTGGTCTCTTGGTATTTTTCATAGGAGGGAAAAACCTGTCAAGTCCCAAACCAATGACCTAAGCTGGCTTGACAACACTTCCATCATTTCCCTGTCATCACAAAACCAACAAAAACACCCTAAAGATCATACCTTGTACTGTCACATGAAGCAGTCATACAAGCCAAGCCATGAAAACCAACAGAAAATGGATTCATGCTCACATTCTAAACATGACTCTGCTATTGCATTTTGCTAAAAAGGCTGTCAAAGGATTTCTAATACTATCCATCCTGCCTTGCCAACCATAGCATTTTGTTCACCCCAATTTCTCATCATTGCCAAACTGCAGCCAACATAACAATAGTAAAACCAACTCACTGAGGCAAAAAGGGCTGACTCTCTCTCACTTGGCAAGGATAGCAAAATTCCATCAAAAAACACAAACTCACCTTGCTGGTGCCTATCAAAAAAAACCAGTCCAGAAAAATACCAAGGAGACAAATGCCTTGGACTGTACCACAACCTAGCAGAGTACATCACATCATTTTTTCTGTCAAGATGAAAAACAAATAGCAGCCACAAAACACATCTTGCTTTGGCCAAACTCCAAAAAACTGTCAAGAACATCTAGGAACCAAACCCTGCAACATCACATAGCAGACCAGCAACAAAGCCTTGCTTAACTCCCTCATCCTACAACTGCCCTCACTTTGCTATTTGATTCCAAATTTTTCTGTCCAAACATTAAAATAACCAAAGCCCTCACCTTGCTGTTGACACTCCAGATTTTCTGTCCAAACCTCAAAGAAACTGCTAACAGCAAATTTGGATGCCTCCTTTTTCTGTCATTTTTGAACACAAAGGCAGCAACCACAAAACAACACCAAGAAAACATAGCATAAAAACAAACCAATTTCACTGAGGCAAAGGACTGACTTTCTTGGCATTTTCACAAGATTAAAAATGTTGTCCAGAAAACTTCAAAGGACAAGAACCTTGCTTTGATTGATGCCCTATTTCCTCACCTTCTTCTGTCAAAACAAAACACTAACAGCAGCCAGCATAACACAACCACCTTCATTCATTTACTCATCCTTGCTTGCTTTAGCATTTATCACTTGCTGTCAAAACAAAAACTCACAATGAGCTAAACCTAGCCTTGCATTGCTTTGACCATCCATTCATCAAACCAAAATTGCAGCCACAACCAAACTTCTCATTCTTGGCATTTCAAATTCTCTGTAAAACACCCTTGCTTTGCATTTCTTTTTTTTCTGTCAAAAAGGCATCAAAAGTTACAACCCTGCCACAAGCCAAGTCACAAACCACCTTGCTGTTTTGGCATTCCCATTCTCTGTCAAAACACAAAACCACAAACCAACAGCTCCACCATCCTTTTTTCTGTCATGAAACAGCAATAGATCCATCCTGCCTGGCCAACCATATCAGTTTTGATCATCTCAATTTCTCATGGCCAAACCCTGCCAACATAACACAGCAACATAACCAATTGCATACAGTACTCTCTCTCTCAAAAACACTTTGGCCATTTTTTCTAAAATCAGTCAAAAAACTTCCTAAAGAACTGAAGCCTAGCATTGTTTTTTTGACCACCATTTCATCATTTTGAAACCCTGCCACGAGCCACAAGCCAGCATAAACCATGGTGTTCCCAATCTCATTTTTCACATTCCACTCAAAAAGCCACAAAATAGCCAAAACATGACAGCTCTTGCTCTAAGCACTAGTCGATCAAAAGAGCATTGCAAACACATCTCAAATATCACATAACAAGTGTCCAAAGCCTCAAAACCTGCAGAAAACATCAAGAACTCAAAATCACTTTTCAACTTGTCACATTGTGTCAAATTTGCATTTTTAAGGCTACTTTCACTCTCAGGCCATTCCAAGCTTAGCAAATTAGTTTGCCATGATCCATAGGGTGTATTGAAGCTGTCTCAAACCTCCATTGCTCACTGTTTGAAAATTAAAAACATTACCTTTCTCAAAATCAAGCAAAAACCAGTTCAGTGGCCATCTTCATTTCCAGCTTGATTCAAGTTCAAGTAAGGTGTCAAACAGCTTGCCTTGGACCCTTTGAAGCTATTTGGATACCTGTCAAGCATTAAAAGCATCTCCAGCATCACATTCAACATTGCCCTGTTCAGTTTGGTAAATTTTCGACCTCTCTCTTTTGTCAAATTGATACATGCTTAGTGTAGGTCTATCCATGCTGAGCATCATAATGCTTTTACTTTTTGAATTGGCTGCTTATTCATGAAGATATATTGTTGTGAAGTTTGATGTCAAGTTTTGTTTTTGGTCGATTCATGAGCATGTTGAGGTTTTAATGGAAATCAATGAGGGATTCATGCTTGTCATTGTTTGCTGATCATTTCCATATATTCAATTTTGATTTTTGGGCAAGTTTGTGAAATCATGATTTGGGGATGGTGATGAACAGTGAAACCCTAACTTCCAAAATATTTTCCCAGATTTTTTCTGTTTCATTTTCACGTGCATGCCCCTTTTCTTCCTCCAACCAATTAAAACATTTCCTCCTTGGCCCAAAAACGGCAGCGTATCATTAAGTGGATCCAAATATTACCAAACTGCCATTCTTGCCTCATTTATTCTATTTTAATTTCACATTTTATATCCAATCTTCCAAAAATCATAACTTGCTCATTTTTGATCCAAATTCAATGGGATTTTTTGTGTTGTGTTCATCATGATCTCTACTTTTTTATCATTATTTTTCCAGAATTTTTGGATGAGTGGTTTTTAAATGGTGCTAGGGTTTGTGACATGTGACCAAATTTTGTACACTTTGCCAAATCAAGTGTGAAATGATGAGAATGTATCCAATGGCTCCCAAATTTTTTGTGCTTAAACTAGACACATTCATGGTGATTTTGGTATCAAGTTTGTGAATTTATCATTTGTGGTTTGTGAGATATGATTTTTTGAATTAGGGTGTGACAATTTGTGTCACACCATTGATGACCAACTTCATGATTTTCATTGCCATGCTGCTTGACCTCCAAATGGATTGAAATTTTGCATGAGCCTACTCTTGTATGTCTAGTTTACATGTGAATTTTCCTGGATTTAATTGAACTATTTTCTATTTGTTTGAGATTTTTCTTCCCTGCCTAGTCAATTGTTGACTTTGTGTGACACATGCTCCCATTTCATTTGTGAAATTCTCATACTTTATTAGATGGACATGAAATTTTGCATGAGATAACTAGACATCCTCATCTTTGCCATGGCTTTAGTCCCATTCATTTATCATACACCATTTCTGATTTATGATTTTTCTAAGTTGATGCATGTTTGGTTGACTTCTTTGAGCATGTTCAAAATTGCTTTGACTTTCTGATTTTCATTGACTGCCTTCCACTTGTCCAAATGGGATGAAATTTGACATGCTTACCATGCTATGTGTTAGGATTGATCATGATTTATTTGGTGATTTTTGGAAATGTTTAGGATTGCTTTTGAGTTAAGTCTTGCTGTTGACTTCTATGAGCTTCTAAATGCCATGTCTTGACTTCTTTTGTTCATGAAATGATGATGATGATTGATATGAATGTGAAACCGATTGGTTTTGTTTCTTGAATGTTTAAACTTGACTTTGATTGGATATCCCTTGCTGTCTTGACTTTCTCATTCACTTTTGACCCTAGGCTTGCCCTAGTGGTCCTGCTACTCACCTTTGAGTTTGTGTTTTCAGGTTGACCATCAAATGGCCATTGAGACCAATTCTTTTGATTGAGCTTGCTTAGATACCATTGTCTAACCTCTTTGTTTTGTAGGTGGCTTGGCTCACATGCCTTAAGCCTTGTGCCTTGCACATCCATGTGCCTCCAATTAACTGATGGTGTCTGTTTCTGTTTGTTTGGTTTGAAGTTGCATACTAACATCTGCTTGACTGTTTCAGGTGCTTTAGTTGCTTAGTTACTTGTGAACTTTTTGCTTTGCTTTGCTTGTATAAGCAATTTGCATTGAGGTATGTCTCTTTTACTTCATGTAGTCTGGAAGACCTGGCCTGTTACTTGGCCAGGCAACTGCCTGAAGTCCTCCTTAAGAGGCAATGTTTGTGGATGTTTACTTTTGTCCTTGCATAGAGTCAAAGTCCTCCTAAGTGAAGAGGCAATTGGTGGAAGGTAGGGATATGCAATCTATCCCCCACTATTCAGTGTGTCATCTGCTTTGCTCACACCACTGTGTTGATGCATTGCAGATACAAACCCAAGATCTTGTGCAATTGTACAGTTGAGTCAGTTTTAAATGTGTAGAAGGGTTCCCACTTTCTGAACCCACACATTCTTGTCTTGAGCTCTCCCAGGCCAGGGATAAGAGCTGTGAGGTCTCATCCTCACTTCATCCTTTCATCTGCTTCACCTTAGCCCCTCAATGGCAAGGTTAAGAGCAACACTCACCCCATTCCAGAGGTTTGTTTGTTGAGGTTGATATGACCCCTTGACTAAAACCTAACCCTTGTTTGAGCCACTCGTTTGTGTATAGCGTGTGCTATCTGTGCTTGTAGGATTGTTTGACTTGCTTCCTGTGCAAGATAGGATTGTTTGACTTGCTTCCTGTGCAAGATAGGATTGTTTGACTTGCTTCCTGTGCAAGTTAGGATTAGTTTAGACTTGCTTCCTGTGCAAGTTAGGTTTTGCTTGGCTTGCTTCCTGTGCAAGTTAAGTGTGTGTGTGGCTTGCTCCCTGTGCAAGCCATGCTTAGGATAGGATGGCCCTTGTGCCATTTAGCTAGAAACCATAACTTAGGATTGATTTTGCATGACAACATCTAGGCTCGAGCCGTAGTCTCCCTAGAGTTGTGTCTCCCTCTGTTGTCTGGTTAGGCTAGTCCTTTATCCCTGCGTAGGGGAACTACATCGCCCTGATCTTCCTACCAGATGAAGTATGTAGGCAGGAGATTGAGCTGATCTCTCCGGGCGCCCTTTTTCTTTTTTGTGTGTGTTGTTTGACAGTTGCTAGGCTCGAGTGCCTGACTCCTTAGCAATTTGTTGTCTGTTTGTTTGAGTGTGTGTTTGACAGTTATAGGCTCGAGTCCCCGACTCCCTATCAACTTGTTGTGTAGTTGTGTGCTTGGAAGCTGATGTAAGTCCATCGAGTGGCATTTGGGTTCCAGTGTGCGTGTGTTTGGTTCGGATGCTGATGTAAGTCCAGCAATTGGCATTCAGGCTCCATGTTTGCCTTCTTGTGTGTGTTTAGGTTCGGATGTCAATGTAAGTCCAGTGATTGGCATTTGGGCTTCATGTTTGCCTTCTTGTGTGTTTTGGTTCGGATGCTGATGTAAGTCCAGTGATTGGCATTCAGGCTCCATGTTTGCCTTTGCCTGTGTTTGTTTGTGTGCGTGTCAGCCGAGCTACGAATGCTCTGATTCTTCTCTCGTCCGAGGAGATACGTATGCATAGGATGCGATATCCTAGCGAGCATGTGTCGTTTCCCCAGTCCGAACTACTTCGACTCTGATGTCTATGCCTGATAGACTAAGTAGGCCCAGGATGCGATATCCTGCCGAGTC
The DNA here is from genome assembly GCF_024323335.1 of Lathyrus oleraceus. Classification (NCBI taxonomy): domain Eukaryota; kingdom Viridiplantae; phylum Streptophyta; class Magnoliopsida; order Fabales; family Fabaceae; genus Lathyrus; species Lathyrus oleraceus. The sequence goes on from NC_066585.1 coordinate 96,457,374, forward strand.
AGTTTCAGTCAGTTTCTTGTGTCTCTTTCAGCCAGTGTGTGTGTGTTTATGAGCAGTGTTTAGCAACCAATTATCCTTCCTTTTGTGCGTGGATCCCGTAGAGTACTACGGATGCGTAGGGGTGCTAATACCTTCCCTTCGCATAACCGACTCCCGAACCCATCCTCTTTGGTCGCGAGACCATGTCTTTTCCAGGTTTACTCTGAGCGTTTCCTTTCCCTCTTTTGGGATAAATAACGCACGGTGGCGGCTCTGTTGTTCTTTCTTTTCCCGCCGGTTTTTCGCGTGATGCGACACACAGAGATCAAATCGTCAATCTATCGATTACTATTGTTACGATGTTTATCTAAGGCGGTAAAAATGAGATATTGATGTCGCAAAATAACAGTAAATAAAGAAAATGATAAATACAGTGCAGATAAAGATAGGCTTGAATTCCCTCATTCTTTGCATGCTAACATTAGGTAGATATAAAACATATGAAAATATAAATCGAAATAATAAAAGTGAAGTAAAGGAAAAAGAAATCATGGGTTGCCTCCCATGCAGCGCTTGTTTAACATCGTTAGCCTGACGATTTGAACTTTATATATCAGAGGTAGTGTCGCATCACGCGAAAAACCGGCGGGAAAGAAAGAACAACAGAGCCGCCACCGTGCGTTATTTATCCCAAAAGAGGGAAAGGAAACGCTCAGAGTAAACCTAGGAAAGAACATGGTCTCGCGACCAAAGAGAATGGGTTCGGGAGTCGGTTATGCGAAGGGAAGGTATTAGCACCCCTACGCATCCGTAGTACTCTACGGGATCCACGCACAAAAGGAAGGATAAATTGGTTGCTAAACACTGCTCACACTCACACACACTGGCTGAAAAGAGACAAAAGAAACTGACTGAGACTGACTCGGCAGGATGTCACATCCTGGGCCTACTTAGTCTATCAGGCATAGACATCAGAGTCGAAGTAGTTCGGACTGGGGAAACAACACATGCTCGCTAGGATGTCGCATCCTATGCATACGTATCTTCTCGGACGAGAGAATAATCAGAGCATTCGTAGCTCGGCTGACACATGCTAAAAAGCTAAACAAATACACACCACAAGATGGTAAACATGGAGCCCAAATGCCAATCACTGGACTTACATTGACATCCGAACCTAAACACACACAACAGACAGATAGGGAGTCTGGGACTCAGCCTAACTATCAAACAACACACACAAAAAAGAAAAGGGCGCCCGGAGAGATCAGCTCAATCTCCTGCCTACATACTTCATCTGGTATGAAGATCAGGGCGATGTAGTTCCCCTACGCAGGGATAAAGGACTAGCCTAACCAGATAACAGAGGGAGACACAACTCTAGGGAGACTACGACTCGAGCCTAGATGTTGTCATGCAAAATCAACCCTAAGTTAAGGTTTCTAGCTAAATGGCACAAGGGCCAACCTATCCTAAGCATGGCTCACACAGGAAGCAAGCCACACACACTTAACTTGCACAGGAAGCAAGCCAAGCAAAACCTAACTTGCACAGGAAGCAAGTCTAAACTAATCCTAACTTGCACAGGAAGCAAGTCAAACAATCCTAACTTGCACAGGAAGCAAGTCAAACAATCCTACAAACACAGATAGCACACACTATACACAAGCAAGTGGCTCAAACAAGGGTTAGGTTTTAGCCGAGGGGTCATATCAACCTCAGCAAACAAACCTCTGGAATGGGGTGAATGTGCTCTTAACCTTGCCATTGAGGGGCTAAGGTGAAGCAGATGAAAGGTGAGTGAAGATAAGACTTCACAGCTCTTATCCCTGGCCTGGGAGAGCTCAAGACAAGAATGTGTGGGTTCAGAAAGTGGGAACCCTTCTACACATTTGAAACTGACTCAACTGTACAATGGTACAAGATCTTGGGTTTGTATCTGCAATGCATCAACACAGTGGTGTGAGCAAAGCAGATGACACACTGAATAGTGGGGGATAGATTGCATATCCCTACCTTCCACCAATTGCCTCTTCACTTAGGAGGACTTTGACTCTATGCAAGGACAAAGTTAAACATCCACAAACATTGCCTCTTAAGGAGGGCTTCAGACAGTTGCCTGGCCAAGTAACAGGCCAGGTCTTCCAGACTACATGAAGACAAAGAGACATACCTCAATGCAAATTGCTTATACAAGCAAAGCAAAGCAAAAAGTTCACAAGGAACTAAGCAACTAAAGCACCTGAAACAGTCAAGCAGATGTTAGTATGCAACTTCAAACAAAACAAACAGAAACAGAAACCAATAGTTAACTAGAGGCACATGGATGTGCAAGGTACAAGGCTTAGGGCATGTGAGCCAAGCCACCTACAAAACAAAGAGGTTAGGCAATGATACTTGAGTAAGCTCAATCAAAAGAATTGGTCTTAATGGCCATTTGATGGTCAACCTGAAATCACAAACTCAAAGGTGAGTAACAGGACCACTAGGGCAAGCCTAGGGTCAAAAGTGGATGAGGAAGTCAAGACAGCAAAGGGCAAGTATCCAAAATCATGTCCAAACCATTAGGAAACACAACCAATTGGATTCACATCCATATCAATCACTATCATCATTTCATGAACAGATTAGGTCAAAACATGGCATTCAGAAGCTCATAGAAGTCAACAGCAAGACTTAACTCAAAAGCAATCTAAACATTTTCCAAAAATCACCAAATAAATCATGATCAAACCTAACACATAGCATGGTAAGCATGTCAAATTTCATCCCACTTGGACAAGTGGGAGGCAGTCAATGAAAATCAGAAAGTCAAAGCAATTTTGAACATGCTCAGTGAAGTCAACCAAACATGTATCAACTTAGAAAAATCATAAGTCAAGAATGGTGTATGATAAATGAATGGGACTAAAACCATGGCAAAGATGAGGATGTCTAGTTATCACATGTCAAATTTCATGTCCATCTAATAAAGTATGAGAATTTCACAAATGAAATGGGAACAAGTGTCACACAAAGTCAACATTTGACTAGGCAGGGAAGAAAAATCTCAAACAAATGGAAAATAGTTCAAATAAATCCAAGAAAATTCACAAGTCAACTAGACATACAAGAGTAGGCTCATGCTAAATTTGGGGTCATTTGGATGTAAGGAAGCATGGTAATGAAAATCATGAAGTTGGACATCAATGGTGTGACACAAATTGTCACACCCTAATTCAAAAAATCATAACTCACAAACCAGCAATGATAAATTCACAAACTCTACATCAAAATCACCATGAATGTGTCTAGTTTAAGCACAAAAAATTTGGGAGCCATTGGATGCATTCTCATCATTTCACAATTGATTTGGCAAAGTGTACAAAATTTGGTCACATGTCACAAACCCTAAGGCCAATTAAAAACCACTCATCCAAAAATTCTGGAAAAATAATGATAAAAAAGTAGAGATCATGATGAACACAACACAAAAAATCCCATTCAAATTGGATTAAAATTGAAGCATTTAGGATTTTTGCAAGATTGGTAATCAAAGTGAAGAAATTAATTGAATTAATATTGAGAAAATGGCATTTTGGTAATATTTTAGCCCACTAAACTAAACACGGTCGTTTTGGCCTTACAAATGAAATGTTCCTATTGGTTAGAGGGAGAAAAGGGCCATGCACGTGAGAAATGTGAAGAAAAAGATTCTGGGCAAATATTGGGATTAGGTTTTCATGAACAGTGGCATCCCCAAATCGTGATTTTCAAAATTCTCCAGAAATGTCAATTGAGCATACCATTGTGTTCATCAAACATCAAACAACAACATCCTAACATTGGTTTTCATTAAATCAAGCTAGGCAAAGAGAAATAAGTAAGACAAGTTTGGATCATCATTGTTCATTTCAAAATATCTCAACCATTGCTTGATCATTCTTAAAACTAAAACCATCCATGAAATCAGCATCAAAAGATCTACATTAAGCATGCATCAATTTGACAAAATAGGGAGGTTGAAAATTTACCAAATTGGGAAGGGCAGTTGTGTACAGATGCTCTTTGATGGTTTTGAAGTGAAATAATTGAAGCTTCAGCTATGCCTTGATGAGGGAGGAAAATGCTTTGGTTTGCAGATGCTTGAAATGGGCTCAAACTTGGATTGCCATGGCTAATGCAAGGTTGAAGACAGTGCTGCAAGAAGCTTTTATGGATGGAGAAATAAGATTGCAACAGGTCCACAATGCAGTTTGGATGATGTTTCAAACCAAGCAAAGTTTTATTCTTTGGAGTTTTTGAACTGTTCTCTTGAAATGCCAAAAGCAAAAGATGAATGCAGTTTTCTTTTAAGCAAAGCAAAGCCAAACTCCCCTTAGGTCCTTGGACAGATTTTGTTATTTGATCAAAATGCCAAGTGAGAGAGTTTGAATGAGTGAGTGAAATTGGTTTGTGTTGGCTGGTCAGGTTGGCTGCAGAGCTGGTTAGTGACAAAGATTGAAGTTTGGTTTGCTGTTGGATATTTCTCTTGGCATGGCAAGGTTTGTGATGATGAATAGAGGGTCCAAATGCAAGGCTTGGTTTTGTTCAATGGGAGTTTGTTGACAGGTTTAGTAAATGCAAGGCAAGGTGAGTTGGAGTTAGGATGAGTGATGAATGGTTTGCTATGAGGGTTTGGTCATGATGAACCTCTGCTGTTAGAAGTTGTTGTTGCAGGTCAAAGTTTGGTCTTGTGTGTTCTTTTGACAGAATTTGCAAAATGCCAAGATTGAGAATGGAGATGAATGAAGTTGGTTGTTTCTTGTGTGTTTTGGACCTGTTTTGAACAAAGTGCAAGTGATAGGGATTTTGGTTGAATGAGGTTTGTTATGTGTTGTTTGATGCCATTGTGTTTTTGGATGGCTCTAGAAGGCAACAGCAAGGTGCATGAGTGAAGTCTATCTGCAGTTGGTTATGTTGCCATGGTGAGAAATTGAGATGAACAAAACTGATATGGTTGGCCAGGCAGGATGGATGCTTGTTCTACTGGTTTTGATGACAGGCAAATGAGGTCTTTTGCCTGCTGCTAGGTTGTGGTACAGTCCAAGGCAAGGTATGATTCTTGGGAATTCTTTTACAGAAATTGCAACATGCCAAGCTCAGTCCCTATGAATGAGTTCTGTTGGTTCTTTTGTTGTGCCAGGCTTGTGTCTACTATTGTCCTATGTGTGTGTATGACAGAAAATGATGGATAAAGAAATCTGCCATGTGACAGTACAAGGCATGGTTGTGCTTTTGGGGATGGAGTTGTACTTGCTCTCCATATTTCAAGCAGCTAAGGCATGGCCTCCTGTTGGTTTGGCTGCAATATTAAGCTTCACACTGTGTTTCAATTGACAGCAAACCATACCTCTCCATGCTGTTTGCTGTTGCTTCAGTTTTTTGAGGAGGAAAATGCTAAGTGAGAGAGGGCTTTTTGACTCAGGATGCCTAATGCATTTGCCTTGGCCAAAATAGTTTGTGAGGCTGCCCTTGGTTTTTCATGACAGGGGTGTTTTTGACAGCAAAAATGAAAATCCAATATGGCTTGTGTACCAATGCATCAGTCAAGAATGGCCAAGGGTGAAAATCTATTGATGAGTGAAAGAAATGGTTGGCCTACTGTGCTGCTACTGTCCTCCATCTGCAGAAAATATGATGAGGAGGTATGTTGTGATGGTCATGGTACAAGTATGGTGAAATTGTACTTTTCTTACAATTCAAGCAACCAAGCAATGGCTTCATGTACTGCATAATATGAGCTTGCAAACACACTTAAAATGATATTTCTGAGCTGTCCCAATTGGCCAAATGTTGAAAAAATGTTTATATCAAAAAGTCAACTCTTGGTCAAACTTACATTTAAATGAGAAAAGTCAAAATATGCCATTTTGATTGGTGAATTTTTGGCTCATGAAATTTATATTTTTGGAAAGAGGGGATCAAATGTGACTTGTAGGAAAAAACCCCACCAAAATTGGCCAAACGGTTTGGGAGATATGGCCCTTTGAAGTTCAAGATTTTCTGAAATCGATTCGATCATAACTTGCCAACCACACATGGGAATTAAGAGTTCTTGGACTTTTTGGAAATGGGAGAACAAGATCTTCAACTTTCATGTTGGGAAAAAATTCATTTGAGGCTTTTATCATGATGTAAGTTTGAGGATCAAGACTTTCCATTTATGGCAGGTTTCAGTTACAGGCCCAATTTCCAGTTTGGGAAATTTTTGATCTGGCTTCAAATTCTTCCATGATGGTGTTTGACATGATATATGAGGACTATTTGGCCATGAATGAGCTCTCACAAACCAATTCCAATCATCAAATCACTGATTAAATGGACAGTTGACCAACAGTTGACTTTTAGGGTTTTTGACTGATTGTGCATTGACTGATGACTTCCAAACCCTAATTCCTTGAGAACTTGACTTCAAATGATGTCCCCAATTGTATGAACTCTTGATTATTGATCATGGTGCCCAAATTCCACAAGAATGACCACCATCCACTGCTTTGACTGACAGTTGACTTTTTAGGGTTTTTGACTGTCTGTGTATGAACTGATGATCTCCAAGTCTTCAACCCTTGACCAAAATACTTCAAATAGACCTCCAAGCCATGTGAACTTGTTGGACAAACCCCAAGGCCTTGGTTCAATGAGAAATTCCTTTGCTTGCTTGGTTGACTGATCAGGAGATTAGTTTGACCTAATTCTTGATTGCTTGCTCTTGAGGCAACTGGGAACAATGCAAATGCTATGCAATGGACCATGATATGCTATGACCTAATATGAAAATGTATGTACAATGATAGGTGCAAATTTGAGGTGCTACAGGTAGGAGCCGGAGGGTCGATCAGAGTATGGCCAGGGCATTCTGTGGGGATGTTACCTCCTTGATATTGCTTCAGTCTTTTTCCATTTACCACAAACGGATTACAGGAATTGTTCCGGATTTCAACTGCTCCAGATTTGAGGATTTTGGAAACCTTAAAGGGGCATGTCCATCTCAAACGCAGCTTACCTGGAAAAAGTCGTAATCTGGAATTGAAAAGGAGAACAGAGTCGCCTACATTAAAGTCCTTTTTCACAATCCTTTTGTCATGTCATGCTTTGGTTCTTTCTTTGTATATAATGGCATTCTCGTAAGCGTTCTGGCGGAGTTCCTCCAATTTGTGGATATCGAGGATTCGTTTCTCGCCAAATGCTAGGTAATCCAAATTCGGGGTCTTTATGGCTCAATATGCTTTGTGCTTAAGTTCAAAAGGTAAGTGGCATTACTTTCCATAGACTAACTGGTATGGTGTAGTTCCGATAGGGGTTTTATAAGCAGTTCTGTAAGCCCACAATGCTTTTGTTAGCTTTTCAGACCAGTCTTTTCTGGATATTGAAAATGTTTTTTCCAAGATTTGCTTAATCTCTCTGTTTGATACTTCCACTTGACCATTAGTCTGGGGATGATATGGTGTTGCTACTATGTGTTTTACTCCATACTTTCTTAAGAGTTTATCGAATGTCCTGGATATAAAATGTGATCCACCATCACTTATGACAAGTCGTGGTACTCCAAATCTGGGGAAAATATATTTTTTAAAACAACTTGATGACTACTCTTGTGTCGTTAGTGGGTGAGGCTATAACTTCTATCCATTTGGACACATAGTTGACGGCTACCAAAATGTACTTGTTTCCCATCGAAGATGGAAAAGGTCCCATGAAATCAATACCCCAAACATCAAATAATTCCACTCCTTGGATGTTCTTCAAAGGCATTTCATCGCGTCTTGAGATGTTTCCAGCGTGCTGGAACCGATCACATTGGATAATATAAATATGGACATCACGCCATAGTGTTGGCCAATAAAGGCCAGCTTGAAGGATCTTAGCGTATGTCTTGGATGTGCTTGAATGTCCACCATAGGGTGAAGAGTGACAATGCTCTATGATATTTCTAACTTCTTCTTCCGGGACGCAATGTCGAAAGATGTTATTTGTTCCTCTTTTAAAAAGGAGTGGTTCGTCCCAAAAGAAATGTCTTACATCTTTAAAGAACTTCTTATTTTGTTGATAATTGAGGTCAGGTGGTATGATATCAGCGGCTAGATAATTCACAAAATCAGCGTACCATGGTACTCTACTAATCTCAGAAACTGTTCCAAGGTTGTCTCTATCAGGTTCTAGGGGAACGGTATCTAACTTAGCTATCAATCTGTCATAGGTGAAATAATCATTTATAGGTAAATGGTCTGACTTCAAATGCTCTAGTCTGGAAAGATGGTCAGCAACTACATTTTCTGTTCCTTTTTTGTCTCAGATGTCTAAGTCGAACTTTTGTAGCAAAAGGATCCATCTGAGTAACCCAAGTTTCGTATCCTTTTTGCTTAGAAGGTAACGGATAGTTGCATGGTCTGTATAGACCATAATCTTAGATCCGGCAAGATAAGACCTAAATTTATCAATTGCAAAAACTACAACTAGGAGTTCCTTCTCTGTTGTTGTATAATTGAGTTGAGCGGCATCTAGGGTCCTACTAGCGTAATATATCACATGTAATTTCTTATTTTTTTCTTTGTCCTAAAACAGCTCCTACGGCGAAATCTCTAGCATCACACATTATTTCAAAACGTTAAGTCCAATCCGGAGTTTGTAAAATGGGTGCTGAAATTAGCGCTTGTTTTAACTGATTAAAGGCTTCGATACATTTTTCATTGAAAATGAATTCAACGTCTTTCATCAGAAGGCCGGTCAGGGGTTTTGTTATTTTAGAGAAATCTTTTATAAAGCGTCGGTAAAAACCGACGTGTCCAAGAAAACTTTGGACTTCTCTAACAGTCTTAGGAGGGTTAAGGTTTTCTATCACTTCTATCTTTGCTTTGTCGACCTCAATGCCTCTTTCAGATATTATATGTCCTAATACTATGCCTTCTTTAACCCTGAAGTTGCACTTCTCCCAGTTTAATACAAGGTTAACTTCTACCCATCTTTCTAGTATTTTCTCAAGATTAATGAGGCAATTCTCAAAATCAAACCCACATACCGAGAAATCATCCATGAACACTTCCACAATTTCGTCGAGATAATCTGCGAAGATTGACATCATACAACGTTGGAAAGTAGCTGGCGCATTGCAGAATCCAAATGGCATTCGTTTGTAAGCAAATGTTCCGTAAGAACAGGTGAAGGTTGTTTTCTCTTGATCCTCAGGGTGTATAGGTGTCGCAACCTACGAAAAAAATAACCGGCGAAAAAAGAATGACAGAAGAGTCGTCACCGTGCGTTATTTATCCCAAAGGAGGGAAATGAAACGCTCGAAGTAAACCTGGAGAAAGGAAAGGAAAAGACAAGGTCTCGCAACCAAATCTTGGGTTCGGGAGTCGATTATGCGAAGGGAAGGTATTAGCACCCCTACGCATCCGTAGTACTCTACGGGATCCACTCTTGTTGTTCTTGTCTAAATGGTGTGTGTTTATCTAATGTACTATTTATTAAAAGAAGGGTCAAAAGAAAATGACTCGCACGGATGTCACATCCACTGCATACGTATCTCATCTGAATATGAGAATCAGAGTCTTCATAGCTCGGCTACCTATGGGTTAAAGAGAAGTGTGCTCGCTAAGACATCGCGTCTTATGCCTACGTATCTCATCGGGAATGAGAATCAGAGCAAAACATAGTTCAGCTAACTACGGGAACAAGGGTCTCGATTGCAACTAGGGCAAGAGAAAGGGAAGGTCTCGATCGCAATGAGGGCGAGAGAAAGGAATCGCAACGAGGGCGAAAACAAGCAAGGATTAGTTGTTAGTTGTCAGTCAAACTCGGCAAGACATCGCGTCTCGTGCCTACGTATCTCATCTGAACATGAGAATCAGAGTTGTCGTAGTTCGGCTACATAGGGATTGCCATTTGAACATGGACTTACAAAGGAGGACACCAATTGTGTCAAAGGAGAATGGGCAATGTGTTCACGTCCTAGCAGCAGGTGTCGCAGCTCGCTGAATCGAGTCTTAGGCAGTTACCTCTTTGCAATAGAACGGACTACATGCCACAGGATCGGAGACGCATGGAAGGTCTAAAAATGGGGAAGCTCTGCCCTAGAGTTGTCATGCAATGTGGACCTATGAGTTAGGATTTACAAATGGGAATATCTACCTAATGTTAGCATGCAAAGAATGAGGGAATTCTACCTATGTTATCATACAAAAGAATAAGGGAATTCTACCTATGTTATCATACAAAAGAATGAGGGAATCCTACCTATGTTATCATACAAAAGAATAAGGGAATTCTACCTAATGGGTGCTACCTAAACGGATCAAGAATCGACAGATGGAGCAAGAAGAGGAGTGGGGTAAAGGGTAGATGGCGATGCACGAAGCAATTGACTTACAGGTGGTAGATGGCGATGCCAGAAGCAATCGACTTACAAGAGAAATGATGATGCATGAAGCAATCGACTTACAAAAGAATGGATGAACACGTGTTGGTTCTGTTAAGTTTTGAAAATGATTACTCGACGTTGGATCGAGGTTTTGATCTTGTTTTGAAATGGTTATCGAGTGTTTGTTTTAGTTCTTGTATTAATAAATGAATAAAGAATGAAATAATAAACATTATACACTTCATGGGAGAGGGGTACATTTTTTATGAATGGGGGTTGTTCATGGCAATCAAACAATAATATTATATGCCTCATACACCATACGAGTAGGCAACAGTTATCAAACAATCAGATAAGCAATCAAGTATATGATCAAATCAAATGAATCAAAGAAATGGTATAAGGGAGTATTAAACAATGTATGAGAAGTATAAACATGTTAAACAATCAAACAATGGAAGCATGGATGAAAGAAACAAGTATAAAAAATATCAGATGAATCAGACAGATGCAACTATGCACACAAAGGATCAATGAATAATTTAATCGGGAAATGATGCAAGGATTAAATAAAATCAAGATGAGAGGCCTCTAATACATGGAATATGAGATGAACAAGGGAGGATCAAAATATCTCTTCAATTGCCATAAGCAATCCCTAAGTCAAACATCAATCATGGAAAAGTCAACTGTAAAGTCAAGTCAACTAAAAAATTATCAAATAAATAGTAAATTAATCAAGAAAATTATGAAAAATTAAACTAAGTTAGGTGGGGTCAGGACATCATCATCCCCCCAAAAGATTTCAAAAATAATGAAAATTGGTTATTGAATTAATTGAATCAAAACAAAGGTCAAACCAAAAGTCAAACAACAAGACTAGGTTAGAAATAAATCAAGAATAAATTGAAAATGAGAAATAAAATCCCAAGGAAAGGTCAGGTTGACCATGAGACATTGGTCAAACTTCATCCCAAAAATCAGAATCTAAAAATAATTTTAAGTCATAAAAATAAAATAAATGAAAAAATGTGTGTCAAAATGGACTATTTGAAACAAATAATTAAAATAAAATATTAACATTAAATAAAATATGAAAATAAAAATTAAATAAATTAAATAAAACATTAAAGAATATGAAAAATATTTTTGGTATTTTTGTGAACAAATAAAATATTTTTATTAATTAAAAAGAAAAACAGAAAATAAAAATGAATTAAGAAAAGAAATGAAAATAAAAGGGAAATGTGTTAGTGGGCCTTGAGTGGAGGTGGGGCGGATAGCAGATGCTGAGCGAGCCCGGTCCAAATAAATAATTGCCAGGCGTTACGTTTTAATAAAATGTTCATTTAAAAAAAACCATGTCAACTTGTGTCAACCGGTCCAGTATTTTTTAAAGCACTAAATGACAAAAACGAGCTGGACGGACAAGATTAGAGGGCGAACGCGTGATCTAGCGGGCATGAAGCGTGACACGTGGACGTCCCTTCCATGCAAAATGAAAAAAAACCTAATAACATACATGAGGCGCAGGAATGGCAGGATATTTTTCCAAACTTCATACCAAAATATCTCATGCTATGGTGCTCCAAATGAGATGATGTAAAAAGCAAAGTTCTAGTATGGAACATGTAGATCACAATGGTGCTTTGTTTCATGAAAAATAGTGACTTTAGTATAGAGAAAAACGAACAACAAGGAGTCCTCATGCACACGGATACAACAAAAATTAATATCACAAAAATCCAACTTAATGAACATGCCTCATGTTGAGGGCTTTACAAACAATCATGGCATGGTATTAACATGGAAAATAAGCATGGAACAAGCATGGCATAAATGAAAAATAACATGAAACAAGCATGGTAGGCATGATAAATAGTTATGAACAAGCATGATATTCATGGCCATGGAAGAGAGTGAGTGACATATTTACCTAGTGGATGAAAGGTCCATTGCCCCTTGAAGATGGAGGGAGAATAAGGTGTTGTTTTGATGCTTCAAGAACTTGTGAAAATGGGAAGTGAATGAAATGGATTTCTTTCTCCTTGCCTTGCTTGCTCTTGCTTAACTCGAAAATGGCAGCCGCCCTCTTTCATATTAGGGTTTCTAAGCTTTAAATATGTAGGGTTTTAAGTAGGGGTGGCAAAACGGGCCCGACCCGCGGGCCATGCCCGTTTTACCCGTCATTTTTGGCGGGGCGGGCCAAGGATTTAAACCCTCACCCTCAAATGTGTCCGCCCCGCCCCGCCCCGTTTTTTTTGCGGGCTTTTGCGGTCACGTGTATTTACATAATTTTTTTTTATTTTTAGGCTTAAAAAGTGCAGTGCCCGCGGGCTTTCCCCGCCCCGCCCTCACTTTTTGGCGGGGCGGGTCTAAGTTTTAGGCCCGCATCCTCAACTATGACCGCCCCGCCCCGCCCCGTTTTTTTGCGGGCTTTTGCGGGGCGGGCATGCCCGTTTGCCACCCCTAGTTTTAAGTGTTTGAATGGGCTTAAAGGTATGGTTTGGATCCATGAGCAAAAAGTGCCAAAAGTGAGGTGATATTAGGAAATCTAATTGTGGCAAAACTTAAGTTAGTGGACATAAAGCAAATGGCCAAATGAGGTAAAATGTGTGTTGGTTGGTTTTGTGGTCTGACTTGGTTTTCTTGTGCAGCATAAAAACAAACCAAATAGGTGACTTTGTGACCTTGTATCTTGATGTATACATGACCAAATGGCAAGGCAATGCAAACAGTAGGAAGAGGGCATGGAACTTAAAATTTTTCATGTTGAACACAAATTTAAATGATGAGTGGAAAAAGGTGAAAAATGGCCATAAAGTGCAGGTCCCATAACTGCAAAATGGTTGGGCCAGTTTGGCCTAAATGCTGTCAAAAAATTCAGTCTATGATACCAACTTTAGATGAGTGTATCTTTCAAACCAATGATCCAAATGGGATGATTCTAAAAGGATGTGAAAGAGGACATAGCAACGTACAACTGTCATGAAGAAAGTATTTTCAAAAGATGCCTTGAAGTGCAAGAAATCTGGCCCATAAGTCTTGACAAATTTTGCAAATTTTGGACTTAGAAAATTTTCTAAGTGTCCTAAAATAATGTCTCACTTTGACCAAGCATAACTTTCTCAATTTTAATCCAAATGAAACAAAATTTATATATCTAGAAAGCTTGGAACAAGAGGAACAACTTTCATGTTGGAGAAAGTTTCAAATGGAGCTTGAATCTTGATGGAAAATGGGCTTAAAGTGGGTGCAAAAACCATAAAAACTTGGCCTAAATGGAAAGTCAACTATTTCCAAATTTAGTAACTTTTCCAACTCCTGATTAAATGATAAATCCATGATCCAACCTTGATCAAATTTCACATGTAGGCTCCCTTAGGCATGAATTTTGAGATTCCACTTTCAAAATGTCATGAGTTGACTTTTCTGGCCCCACAGTTGACTTTTCCCAAACTGTCTGATTCCCGATTCCATTGATCAATTGAAGCACCTCTGGCTCAAATAAAGAGTTGATTTTTTTGTATGTAGACCCTTGTGGACATATAGAGGGCCATGGAAAAGAGTTTCACTTAAGGAATCAGAAATAGACTGATTTTATACCAAACCCTAGTTTTAGGGCAAAAATGACTAGGAATTGATTGCACTGATTGCCAATGGATCTTTGTGAGATGATTGTGAATCTTCCTAGGCCAAGATGCCTCTATAATCATGACATGAATTAGCTCCTTAACTTCCAACCAAAACCTTGCCTGTTGCAGATAGCCATGAAAACCTGATTTCTGATTAAATCCAGATGCACACTCTGAGAGCTTTGAATCTCCCACTGATGAACTGTAGACCACCATAAGATACCTGGACCACCTTGAGACTTGTATATTTGGAGAATGAAGTTCAATTCTCAGTCTTTCTTTGTGTGGGTTCCCTCTGGTTAAGGATTGATCAGTCCAACCCTGATTTCCAAGTCACTAATGTAGTATGCAATGAGTATGACCTAGTATGATGCTAATGCAGTGTGAAACATAATCCCATGCTTCCATGAAAAATGAAGGGTAAATTTTGGGGTATTACAATGGGTATTTGGAAAAATCCATAATATCCATCCAGATAACAAAAGTAAGAGTGTCTGACAAGACACTCAAGCATTTGATCTATGAATGGAAGAGGGAAATGGTCTTTCCTAGTTTCCTTATTTAGTTTCCTATAGTCTATGCACATACGCCATCCGCCTTCTATACGTTTAGCCACATGCTCGCCCTTCTCGTTCTGCACGACTGTGATGCCTCCTTTTTTGGGTACCACATGTACAGGACTTACCTATTTACTATCGGAGATCTGATAGATTATACCAGCTTCTAGCAGTTTAAGGACTTCCTTCTTTACCACGTCACTCATTACAGGGTTGATTCTTCTCTAATGTTCTCTGGAAGGTTTTGAATCCTCCTCTAGCGAGATCTTGTGCATACACGCGGATGGGCTTATACCTTTTAAATCAGAGATGTTGTATCCTTAGGCAGAGGGATATCTTCGTAAAACATTCAAGAGTTGGTTTGTCTCGCCTTAGTTTAAGGTGGCACTAACTATTACTGGGCGATTCATTTCTTTATCCAAAAAATTGTATCTGAGGTTCTTGGGCAATTCCTTAAGTTCTTGAGCTGGTTTTTGAAAGTTTTGTGAAAGGTCTAGAGTAAGGGTCAACCATTCGTGAGGTTCCGTTTCCTTTAGCTCGTCATCCTTTTCATTCGGGTTCGAAAATCGTTCGATCATAGGTTCTTCTTGATCAAATTCCCGTATGCATTCATCTATGACATTAATCGCGTAACATGCGTCTCCTATGATTGGTGTCATCAGGAACTTTGAAAGAATAAACTTTATCTTTTCATTTCCTACTTCGAAAGTTAACTTTCCTCTTTTAACATCTATTATAGCTTTGGAATTGATAAAAATGGTCTACCTAACAGGATAGGGATATCGTCGTCTTCCTTGATATCCATGACCACAAAGTCTATCGGGATATAAAGTTGATCGATCCTAACGGGGATGTCTTCTAATATGCCTACAGAATACTTAACAGATCTATCGGCTAATTGGAGGGACATCTTAGTTGGTTGTAATTCTCCTAAGTTTAACCTTTTA
Source organism: Lathyrus oleraceus (assembly GCF_024323335.1). Taxonomy (NCBI): domain Eukaryota; kingdom Viridiplantae; phylum Streptophyta; class Magnoliopsida; order Fabales; family Fabaceae; genus Lathyrus; species Lathyrus oleraceus. Next base: position 96,472,870 of record NC_066585.1, read on the forward strand.
CACACAACTAAGGGCATTAAACTCACACTAGCGCCTAAGTCTAGGAAAGCTTTGTCGATCACATGACTCCCTAGAATGCAAGGTATAGAAAAACTCCCAGGGTCTTTCTCCTTCTTAGCAAGTTTATTCTCGGAAATAAAGTTACATTCTAAGGGTTTGGGATCGTCAAGCCTATGCTTGTTGGTTAAGATGTCTTTGAGAAATTTGGTGTAAGATGAAATTTGGGTGATGGTTTCAGTGAAATGAATCTCTACATGAAGCTTCTCTATTACTTTTATAAACTTTTGGTATTGGTTATTGATCTTGGTTTGTTTAAGTCTTTCCGGATATGGGATTGGTGGTTTGTACGGGGGTGGTGGTTTGTAAGTTTTATCCTTGGCTTCTCCTTCTTGGTCGGTTTGTTTTTCGGGTTCCACTGGTTCCCCTCCTTGGTTGGTAGGTATATTTTCTTTAGAAGCTTTGGACTCACTCATTGTTGGGTTATAAGGCCCTTCGTAAGCGGTCCCACTTCGTAATGCGATAGCGTTATCTTGCCCTTGGGGGTTGAGTTGAGGTTGTCCAGGGAATTGTCCTCCAGGTGTAGTTTGTGGGGCTTGGTTTTGTGCTACCTGTGAGATCTGGGTTTCAAGCATCTTATTGTGAGTAATTATCTGATCAACCTTAGTCCCTAATTGCGTTATCAGTTCATTTACATGAATGTTTTGGTTTGGGAATTCTTTATTTTGCTGAGTCTGGCCTGATATAAAGTTCTCCATGATCTTCTCAAGGTTAGGCTTCTGGGGCATAGCTTGCATAGGTTGATTTGGTTTTTGGGCTTGAAAACCTTGTGGTCTTTGAGGTGCAAAATTTTGGACAGGGTTTTGGTTTTTATAGGAAACATTTGGGTGATTCTTCCATCCAGGGTTGTAAGTGTTTGAAAATGGGTTACCTTGGGCGTAATTCACTTGGTCGGTGTTCATGTCATTCAAAAGGTTACATTCCGCCGATTCGTGTCCTTTAGATCCACAAAGTTCACACTCTGTGTGGACTATCACTGCGGTGTTAGAGTTTATAGAAATATGTTTGACCTTAAGGGCTAAAGCGTCCATTTTCGCTTGCATCATGTCCATAGAACTTATCTAATGTATTCCACTTTGGGTCTCCTTTTTCTCTACTGATGTTCGTTCAGTTCCCCATTGGTAATGGTTTTGGGCCATATCCTCAATTAGGTCACAAGCTTCAGGGTAAGGTTTGTTCATCAACGCGCCACCAACGGCAGCGTCGATGCTCATCTTTGTGTTATAATGGAGTCCATTGTAGAAGGTATGAACGATCAACCATTTTTCTAGGCCATGGTGTGGACAGACTCTTTACAGCTCCTTGTATCTCTCCCAAGCTTCAAAAATTGATTCTCCTTGGTTTTGAGTAAATCTAGTTATTTGGTTTCGAAGAACAACAGTCTTACTAGGGGGAAAATATCTAGCAAGTAATACTCTCCTAAGGTCTTCCCAGGTAGTTATTGAGTTAGATGGAAGTGAATCTAACCATGAACGTGCTCTATCTCTGAGGGAGAAAGTAAATAATCTTAAACGAATCGCATCAGGTGAAGCACCATTGGATTTAAAGGTGTCATCCAGTTGGATAAAGACTTTTAAATGTTGATTTGGGTTCTCAGTAGCGAGACCCACGAATTGGTTATGTTGCACTAATTGTAGTAAATATGGTTTTAGTTCGAAATTGTTGGCAAGAATGAGGGGGTTTACTATACTAGAACTAGGTTCCTCGTCAGAGGGTTGGGCAAATTCCTTAAGAGGTCTCCGTTCGCGATTCTCGGTCATAGCCTTCTTAATTCGGACGAATAATAGGCGTGCACGAGTGTAACGTTCGGGTTCCGCTAAAGGATCTACTAAATTTCCGGTACTACGGGTTCTTCGCATTTACCGGCTAATAATGCCTTAGTCTAGACGGTGTAACAGTAGGGTACGAAATTTGACGAAGTTGGTCCCCGACAACGGCGCCAAAAACTTGATCGCTCTATTCGCAAGTGCACGAATCGCGTTAGAGTAATATAAAAGAATATTGATCCCACAGAGACCAAATCGTCAATCTATCGATTACTATTGTTATGATGTTTATCTAAGGCGGTACAAATGAGATATTGATGTCGCAAAAAAATAGTAAATAAAGAAAATGATAAATACAGTGCAGATAAAGATAGGCTTGAATGTATTTCACGTCAGTTAAACGATGTTTCAATTGTCTAAATAGAACTACTTATGAAGCAATATTTTCTACTCTTGAAAAGAATCCATTTAACAGGAACTGTCGCTTTCGCGTATTCAGAACCGAATTTACCCTTAAATTAAGGCCTTTTATTGTCACTTATAAAAGGTGCGCAGAACGCTAAAGTAGTAAACCTATTTTTAAGAAATAAGACTCGTAAGCTTAGTTGAAAAGTGATTTTGATTCGGAAAGTTTACCCAAGAAGTTTCCTGATTTTAAATCTATCAACGCGTTCGAAAACAGTTTCAAAAATCGTTTTTCCTTAAAGTGATAAAAATTCCTAGTTAACTAAGACAAGGTGCTTTCGCACTCCTTGTATAGTTAAAATTAACCAAGTTTGTTTCAGAAAACTCGAATTAAAAATCAAAATAGCCCCTAAAGCATTTCTACAGATGCATTATGTGAAACATCTCTTTAACCGCGATCCTTACATTCTAACCTTTGAAAGATTTAGCCAGGCATGGTAATACAAACAAATACAACAATGTTGAACATGATGAAAAAAAGTTTAGAATGTAAGGTGTGAAGAACAAGTAAAGCGTGTAAAACAATTAAAACGAGCAATAAAGATAATGGCGAGAAAATTAAATAAAGTAAAGACAATGGAAGGAAATTAAATAAAGTAAAGCATGACAAGGAATTAAATAAAGTAAAGCATGACAAGGAATTAAATAAAGTAAGGCATGGAAAGTAAAATAAAAAGGCGATTAAATTAGAACCTGCTCCAAACGGAGGCTTTAAATCTGGTACAAGGGAGTAAATAAACCTTTGACTTTGGAAATAAAGATGACAGCAAAATCAAAGTGCTCCGACTCAATTACACTAAGGTGCGATAACCCCTCGATGTGACGGATTGCCGCTTTTAGAGATGATATTATAGTCTTAGTGTTGTAAACTAAGTTGGATGATTTGGAAATGAACTAGAACGACCTATTTACAGAGGAACTCAGCAGCATGCAAAGACCAGGATGTCTTCCAACTTCTCTTTAGTGGGAATGTGGAATTCAAAGGTGGCGCCCGCCACCCCTCCATGGCGCCCGCCATGTGAGTAAATGGAGAAATTCATGGGATCGTGGCAGTTTCCTCCTGGTTGAGGGATGGTGTGTCATGGCTTCTCCTATAGCGGCCGCCATGCAGAACGCCATGAGTACAATATTTGCCGAAAAACCCTAATTTTTGGTCCTTTTTGCTTCGTTTCTTCTAAAAAGGTCCTGAAAGAGCTAAATACCTGAAAACAACACAAAAGAAATCATAACACAAGCAAAATGATAATAAAGACCTAAAAAACATGTGCAATCTGAGTCAAATACACGGTGTGATTTAGTGTGATCAGTAACAAACATAAACCTAGAGGATTCTAGAACCTAAACACCATGTTACATTACAAAACTTTTGTACGAAAAAAAGGCCTAAATTGCTAAAGTGTGCAACATCCAAGCATTCCATGACCCTCATTTATCCATTTGATTCAACTTTTCTTCATTACCAAGACATCTTCAAGCCTTTCCATCTTCAACATAAAGTCATGCCATGACCATCACATTAAGAACCTAGCAAAAAACAAGAGAAAATTCATCAAGACCATAACCAAGTCATCCAATTTTCAAAATTCAAAAGAGAGGGAAGTGAAAATAAACTAATGCTGCAGTAAAATAAAAAACAAGTACATCAAGGTTTCACATGTTCACAACAAGACAAGTATTATTCAGAAAAATACAGCAGTGCAGTTTCACTAAAATGGAAAAACACAAACCAAACCATTTTGATTTTTCTGCATCATTATACAATTATCAACCTGCAGCAAGGTATAAACCCTAATCTCCCCACTATAAATCCACCAGTAAACAGAGTAGAATAGGAGAATAAAAAATCCCTAGCAACCCTCATACTCATACTCATATCAGAAGAGCAAATCCCAGCAACCATTCAAAATTTCCAAACCACCATATTCATATCAGACACGAAAATATAACAACCGTCATCTTCCTACACTACAGTTAAAAAAAACTAAACCAGACTTACAACATAAAATAGTTGCAACAACAAGTGGCAAGAGCAAGAAGGAGGAGTTAGAAGTCACACACATGTAGGAAGCTTCTCACGATTTTTATTCTAGGTAAAATTTATAGCTTAATTGTTTGTTGTCCTCTGTGAGTTATGCTTTCTGTTTTCTTTCTATTTCTGTAACAACATACCATATAAAAGTGAACTCAGGGGTATTTCCTTTCTGGGGCGGTGTCTTTTATCATGTATTCCAAATGCTTTGATCTGATGCTTGTTTAAACCTATTATTATTCATCTTTGTGTGCCCAAAACGAAAACTTAAGTCCATTTTAGTGTGTGTGGATTTCGATTTGTGTAAAGAGAAGAGGGTTTTGAACCTATGCTTCAAATTCGGTTTGCTAGAGGTTTCTTTGTTGCGTAGGTTTCTCTGTTTGTGTGTGAGTTTTAATGGAGTCTTGGCCATGGTGGTGGGAGTTTGTTTAGACAGGTTGAGAAACGATTAAGGTGAGAAAAAGGAAAACGCGCTTGAATCGTTTGTTGGGTGGTATTTTTTCTGATGAGAGAGTGAATGACGGAAAAGATAGGGTTCCATGATGAACCATTTTTTGTTTTAAGAGGGTTGCTGGGTCGGGTCAATCCAGACCCGTTTTGATTGATCCGCCCAGCTTTCAGTGGAGGCCTCTTGTTCTTTCCTTAACATGATTGTTTTTCAGGTTGTGTAGTATCCATTTATACACATGCACCTCATAGCCCAATGTTGTTTTATTTTTATTTTCTTAGTTTTAGATTTCTTAATATAAACAAGTTTTTATTTATTTAATTTTATTTTTAGCCAAGATTAGTCTTTTATAAGTTTTTATTTTTAGTTTAGTAACATCTTTAAAAAAACAAAAAAAATACTTTTTTATATATAACTTTTTTTATTCATTTAATATTTTTCATGAATGTATTTCCCTTAAAAAAAGAAAGAAAGAGAGAAATGGTTGGGTTTGTTTAGTTAGGGTTCTAAAGTCTTCTTCTTGATTTTCTAAGGGTTCAAAGTGCAAAAAGAGTTTGTTTTGGTTCTAGATTTGATTTTCGAGATGATTCTAAATTTGTTTGATTATTGCGTGCTTGTGTGAATAGTTTGCATGCTATATGTGATATTTGTTGTTATTTTACCCATACCTCGATTTGTTAAATAAGACAAAGGAATGGGCATGCATAACAAAATAAATCTTTCAAATGAGACTCAAACCTTGAACTATCAACTTAATTTTTTAAAAGATCTCACCATTTTTCCATTAATCACTTTCTTTAACTTCAAATTATTTTTTTAATAAAATCGGAAGAAAAAGACCGTCTGGGTGAAAGGTCCAGATGTAGTCCCGAATGTTAGGCCCAAGTTGTAAGAGCTTGAAGCCATAAGCATTCGTCTTCCCTTCAAAACACTTGTAAATATTCAAACTTTTTTCTTAGTAAAATTGAAAGAAAAATGTTACCTGGGTGAAAGGTCCAGTCGTAGTCCCGAGTATTAGACCCAAGTTATAAGAGCTTGCAAGTCATAAATACTCATCTTTCAAACCCAAAAATACATCAAACACATTCAAACCTTTTTGCCTCTTGGCACAACCATTAAAACATTTTCAAAAATGAAAGATATTTTTTCTTAAGATGATGTCAATCAATGCTTCATCCACAATCGTTGTGTTGAGACAAGTGGAATTTTCCCATGAATGTTGATATATAGAAATCCATTCAATGTGATGCAAAAGCCCGCTCCTCACATGTTTTGGATAAAACAATGTTTTCCATCGATTATACAAGATAACTTTCACTAAAAACGACCAACAAATAAACATTTTCTATCCATAACTAAGTAAGCCTTGAGTTCTCTATTATACCCGGAGATACGTATGAGCGAGATTCAAAGTCTTGTAAGACACATTAATAAAAAATCCAAAAAATATTTTCCCTTTTCTTTTATCGCACGCTAATAAAAAATAAACTTTTTTGTCCTCTTCTTTTTCCTTTTTAATAACTCGAGAAGTCTAACATTTTAAAGAAAACACTAACGCGCACAACTAATCAAACGGTTCCCGTTGAGTATAGAGGACGTGAGGGCTGTCAATACCTTCCCCTTGCGTAATCGACTCCTAAACCCTGATTTGGTTGCGACGATCATATCATTGTCATTCTTTTTGGCTTTTATCGATATTTTTTATTTCCCTCTTTGGAAAAAAATAAAGTTCGGTGGAGACTCTGTTAAGTCCATCCCGCAAGCATGCAATTGCGCTTCACGAGGTCGTGTTCTCATTTTTCGAGGTGTGACATTAACGCAATAAGAACAAAATAAAGTGAAGCGGTAAAATTCTTACACGTCATGGGAATGGGGGTACATTTGTCGAATGGGGATATAATTAAACGATTAAAATACAAGCCCATTAAACAAGTGAATTATTATTTAATAATTAATTAAAAATTGAGTAAATCAAATAATTAAGCTAATAAAAATTAATTAGCAAAGCTAATCAATTTTAATTAACATAATCAACTAACTAAAACAAGATTTACTTTATTGATTAAATGTAAAGAACAAGGAGTTCATTGTAAGAAGGCCCAAGAGAAAGACAATGAACCAGAAATAAACAGAAATCTAGAGTACTGAATTTGGTTCTAAGCTAACTTAAAGTGGATTTATGTAGGAATCACTCTATAAGAAATCGAGAAAAATGATATTACAAAGTCGAATTTGCAACGCAATAAGAAATCCAGTAACTCGATAAAATATATATAATATTTATAACGGGAATATAAATTGAAGCTTACAATATTGAATTTATCTCTAAGCTAACTTAAGGTGAATTCATGTAGAAATCACTCTATAAGAAGTCGGGAAACCGAACATATGCGTCTAAACAATTTTTGAAAGCTAAATTGGATTTAAACTCCAAAATCGCAATGCAATGCAATAAAGTAAAACATCAGTAACAACCACGCATTATATTTACAATATTTATGTATTGCATGGAACTAACTATTTAACATAATATTTATAACAGAAAAATAAACAAAAACTTAGAGTATTGAGTTTAGCTCTAAGCTAACTTAAAGTAGATTCATGTAGGAATCACTCTATAAGAAGTCAGACAACCGAACATATGCGTCTAAATAATTTTTGAAAGCTAAATTGAATTTAAGTTCCGAAATCGCAACGCAATACAATGGAGTAAAACATCAGCAACAACCACGCATTATATTTACAATATTTATGTATTGCATGGAACTAACTATTTAACATGACATACAAATACATAGAAATAAAATTAACAAGTAAGTAACACTATAATGACATCATAACAAAACTTAAAAACGAAAGAAATTAATGTTGAGGAAAAAAATAATAAAAAAATAATATTGAAAAAAAAATTAAAAATGGAAAAAATTATTTTAAAAAGAAAAAAGAAAAAAGGTTTTACATGATATGTGGGTCGTTTTCCGACACGTTACATTTGTATGTGGAGGATGTAACAATGAGTTTATGAGGGATTTTTGAAGTTTGTTTGGTTGGAAAATTGTTGTTGAATGAGAGTGTTATGGTTTGAGGAACTCAAGGTAGCGACAAGGTTTGTTGAGCGGCGGAATAGAGGAGGAAGAAAAGTGGTTTGACAGCGGGTTTGAAACTAGTGTTTCAAAGTTTTTGCAAGAAAAAATGAGAGAGAAGATGACGTTGCTCTGTTAAGTGAGGAGGAAGCAAAGAAAGAATAACAATGAGTGTTTGGTGGTTTGAAGCTTGGCCGACGGTGAGGAGAATAGGTCGTCGAGAAAAAGGCACGGTGGAACGGAGTGTGCTTGAGGGTGTTGTTGTTGATTAGTGCGGTGGATGAGGAGAGAAACTGTAAATGATTGAAGTATGTATGAATTGATGGTAGTTGGAGTTACATGGAAAGGGTATGTGTGATAACATTGGTCTCGTCAACAGTTGAAGAAGGATGATAAAAGAAAAGGCTTGAAGATGTTCACACAGGTTTCATCGGTTGAAGTATGTTTGGATGGTCATGGTTAGGATGTTAAAGAAGATGAAAACTGAGATGGGGTGAAAACACAATGAAGTTGGAAAAACCAAGATCCATTTTCTGGTCACTACTTTTATCTCTTTTTTTTTATTCTTTTCTTTTGAAGATCAATTGTGTGGATAATAGTTTGTAGTTCTATGAAGGGGTAATGTTAGATGGTTGTTTCCAGTTAGTGAATGGAGAAGAACATGAGAAGTAGCAGTAGAAATGTGGGGTGACTAAAAAGGTGGAACAAATTGCTCATGCTAGAAAGTTTCTTCCACCCCTTTTGTTCCTTTTTTAAATCAATGAGTGATGGTAGCGTACAAGTCATGTCATTCGGTTGGACTAGTGATTGGTTCTCAGTTCTCCTCATTCAACAATCACAAGTTTATATATATATATATATATATATATATATATATTATATATATATATATATATATATATATATATATATATATATATATATAGGTTAGGTTTTTAAATGGTTTAAAAAAATACCACAAATGCCCTTTGATGCTGTTTTTAGAGACAAAAAAGAATTAACCCAAATAAAATCAAGAAGCATTTGTGGAAGAAGAAAAAGAATAATAATAAGAAGATAACGATGAAGAAGAAGAAGAAAGAAGAAGAAGAAGAATAAGAGGAAGAAAGTGTGTCCTTGATCAAGAAGAAGAAAGATGCAAATGACTTTGTTCATAAGGAAGCAATTGAGCTTACTCTCGAGGTTGCTCAAGTTTTAGCATCTGTTATCTTGGATCAGTCACAAAAGCATCAAGAAGCATTTGTGCCTAAGGATCAAGAAGTTGTTATTGGTGTTTTGGAACCTACTAAGGTTCAGGCTGCTAAAGTTATGGTCGACTTAAAGGATGTGGAAGCCTCTGCTGTTTTTGAAGAAGTTGTCCCAGAAATTGCTACTTTAGATGCTCAAAATTCTGGCAAAACAAGTATAAATCTGAATTTAGTCTCTGAGGATGATTTTGATTGCACCACCCTTAACCATATTTCTCCAACTCCCTCACCAATCCCCTCAGCTAAATACAAACCTCTTTCTACCAATGAACCAACTGGTGTTCAGAATCAACTAGTTAAATTCTTTGCGTCTGAGCAACCATCTCCCTTAAACATCTCGAACCCCTCATAGATGTTTATAGTGGGAAAACTACACCATTTAAATCTGAGTCAGAATATGATATTGAAGGGTTTAACGCTCATCTTGACCGAAAATCCTCAAAATTTTCACCTGATATCGACCATATTGTCGTTATTCCCATCCAAGTCTTTACTCCTTTAACTCAATCCTCTCACCAAACATGTTCTACTTTTGAAGCAGAACATGTAATCTTTGTTCAACTAGAAATCAACCTTCCATCAGAAACCTATCAATCATCTCAACCTTCACCTCAACATCCCCTTTGAGAGAATCTAGCACTCTTCAGAGTCAACCTCTATAACAAGTTACATCTGAACTTCAGTATAGAACTGAGCAAGTTGTTCATGATCTATCTTTAATTCAAATTGCTTCTAAATCTACAATTGAGTCTAAACATATTCCTTTTGACCTCCTTCACCCTGAAATATCACTGAATCCACCTTACTATTTAGTTGAACCTGGACCCTCAAATTCAACCACCTCATCCCTCTCTCAAACTGTCCAAACTAACATGGGTGTAATCAGAAACATTCTCTTACATAAAATGAAGGATATAATCGATGAGAGAACTTTTGCATCCGACCCAGTAGCATATGCTGCTAGGTGGGATTCTCTCAATACATTTGTTGTATCAGTGATTCAAAATCTAAAGGAAGTCACTTCAGAGTCTGTTGCCTCATCTTTTTCTAGGCAAGATTTTTTGGAGGGAAATTTGGCTTCTATGACTACTGCTCAACAAGCCATGGTTGTCAAATAAGTTGAAATGGATAAGTGGATGAAGTCTATGAATGCCAGGAAAGACATCATCGGTGCAAATCTAAGAGATATTTTGGATCTTCTGAAGAAACCCTAGTTTTAGGATCTAAACCATTTTCTTTTGTCTAATTAAACGATTTCCTTTTATAAAATCTTATCTTTTTCTCTCTATCTATTTTGCATGTCTTGTTATCTTGCTTATGTTTTTTATAATAAGTTATATTTACCTGGAAATTATAACTGTTCTTATGATAATTGTTTGATAATGTCTTTGCATGGCTTTCTTTTGGATGAATGATTTTGTGTTATTTTATTGATGCTTAAACATATTCAAAGGAGAATCAAATCATGCAGAGTAAATATCATTACAAACAGAAGAATTTTTTTCATTTATAGACTGGAAGAATTACAATACTCGTGGATTTACATTACTTTGTCTAAATCTGAACAATAAGCCTTCGTTGCTACAAAATCATCCCAATCAAGCACCCGCTCCTCACTTCCTTCATTGGAGTCGTAGAAGAACATTCTTCTAGACACTCTTTTATTCTTTTTCTTCTTAAGCTTATTCTTGTTCTTCTTGGGTTTTCTCACCCTTAATGAATCCCTTTTGGTGGTCGACCCTGCTGGATGTGGCTCCTCTATGGCTTACTGCTAGAGGGAGAGTGTGGCCTCCTCTGAGGCGGTGCTTGTCGCTTCTTTGATGGATAACTCATTTTTTTAAGAAGAAGAGTTAGATGAAAAGATAAGAAAGATGTCTCCGATGATGTGCTATTATATATAAAGTTGCGTGTCTTGAACATTGCAATAAGAAGATGTAACATCTGCTCATTTAATGGTTGCAGTGATGACTTCTGATGGTTGGTATTCTTGAATGACGTGTGACACCTTGAGAAAAATAAAATTGTTCAACCATTTTAGCCGCTTCTCAGTATTAGGAGGTGTAAAGATTGTTCACACTATGTTCTTATCATAACTATATTTTTCCATATATGTGATAGTTTTATTTGATATTTTTGTTGACCTGTCCGAGTTTTTTTTTTTTGACGAAAAAGGGGGAGAAAATTATAGGAATATTTAAGAAGGTTAAAAGTATTTTTTAATGTTGAACCCTAAATCACTCAATTACTTTTAAATTATTTTCTTTTGAATTAATTTAATATCACTGAGCTTAAATGACTAATTTGATTAACAAAGACATAACTTAAGGAAAGCTTACAAGCCTTACCTTAATGAAGTGTCAAACTAAAGGAAGAGCTTACAAACCTCAACTTAAGGTCTTTCAAACTCAAGGGGAGCTTACAAACCTCAGACCCTGATGTTAGAATTAGTTAATTAAAATTATAAGATTCAATTAACATATATAAGGAGTTAATAGGAGCTTACAAACCTCTTCTTAATGGACTATCAGACTTAAGGGGAGCTTACAAACCTCACCTTAATGGACTATATATCTTAGGGGGATCTTACAAACCTCAGACTCTAATGTTAGACTGTGTTAATTAAATCATCAACCATTGTTCTTAAATATATTTGTCTGTTATCATCAAAAAGGGGGAGATTGTTAAAACAAGATTTGTTTATTCCCTTAAAAGGTTTGGATGATAAAAAATTATTTAAAAAATAACAAGGTTTGCTAACGTTTTGTTTAAGTGTGTAGGATCACAAGCATAGAACTAATCCTGATTATTAGCGTACGTGGAGAACTAATTTAAAGTCTGATTCTGATTGATCATAATCTAAACTAGTTCATCGCCTCTGAAGGCATTAGACTATGGACTCATGACTCAAATTCTGATGACAACTTAGACTCTGAAGGCATAGAGAGCAGTTGATCCGTACACTGAACAAAAGCAATATTGTCTTATAAAAGCCCCAGATATCTGGACAAAGTCAACTAGGGTTTTCATTTTACAAGGCTCAAGAAAAAAGAGATATGACATCTTCAATATGTTATACCTTTTGGTAGATACTTAGTATGATGAAAGATACTGAGAGTAATGCTATTATTCAATGGATAAAGCTTCAGACCAGATATAAGTTTCCAATGTCTCTCTTGACATACTTCTTCACTAAGTTTGCTCGTTATGTTCAAACCCTCTAACAACTCTTTTTTCAGTCTCATAAAAGGAAGCTAAAGATCAAAGGAAGGTTACAACATCACAACGCATTACAAGATCTTTAGCATAACTCTGAGCTATTACTTATGTAATTGTTGTTACTTACAAATCATAAGATTTCTTATCTTTGATTATCTTAGAAATCTTAGAAAGGTTGAAAACCTTTGTAATTGGTGTACTACTGTTATACTTGTGATTATGTATCAAAGTATAATAGTTATCTTTTCTACTAAACTTCTGTTTAAAGTAGACGAAGTCTCTTGCCTGCGTGCTTGAGCAGAAAGTCTCTTTCTAGGTTGATTGAGCAAGAAAGTCTCTTGTCTGAGGACTTGAGCAAGGGAGTCTCTTTCTAGGTTTATTAAGAAAGGAAGTCTTTTGTCTGAGAACTTGAGTATAAGTCTCTTTCTAGGTTGATTGAGCATTAAGGTCTCTTGCTAGTGTGCTTGAAAAATTTGTAACTTGTTTAGTTATAGTGATAAAACTCCTGTTGAGGCAAGGGGACTGAACTGTTAGACGATAGTACCGATCTAGAAGTGGGGGTTGAATAGATCAATTTTGAAATTTAGCGCTTTTTTAAAAATGTTTTCAATGGTTGCGGAAGCACCCTAGATTATAATCGTCTAAACGATCAATAAATGGAAAGATCGGATATGCATGAAACCGAATGGAATAACTAAGATAGAGATAATCAACCATTATCTAAATCAATCGACTAACCATTATAATCCTTGATATCGTTACCTCTAATAATTCTTAAACACAATAAGAGATCAAGTAAAATATTACTAAATTTGTGTGAGATTAATTTTATCGAACACTTGGTGTGCACTCCACACCAAGTTTCAATTTCACTCAAATTGAATGTGCATAATTTTACTTAGTTGCAATCAAAGTGATTGCACCAATTTATTGAACAGTTACTATGCACAAAAATCAAGTGATATTGATTTTACTATTAATTTCACACAAACTGTAATTAATGCAGAATTGAAAGAGTTAAGAGATAGAGAGAACAAGACCGAATTTGTTGAGGCAGTTCCTCTATCGTCCTCGCTTAGGATACGTCTGCCCTCAATTCTAAATCTAGAATTGAGATGTTTTTATTAACACGTTTTAAAGTCAATACAAGAGAATAAATGATCACCACCAATCAACCCCTAGAGTTGTTGCAGATCCTATTATATTTTCTCCCCTTGATTCGAGTTGAACCAAGTCCTTCAAGCGCTTCGAACAAACCTCCAGTTACTACTACCTTATTGCAAGAACACCACATTCTCCAAAACTTCAGCTAGGCTGATTTCGAACGCAAGTCGCTTGAACCCTAAGCTTTATTCACAATCCTCTGGTTATCGTTACTTGTTTGACCGAACCTTCCATTCTTCAAACTTTTCACTCGGCTGAATCTGCGAAGCAAAGGTTAGTGAAAAAACCCCAAATTCTTGGAGGACAAAACCCCAATGGTTTTATTCAAGAAAAACCCACACAAAGCCTCAACCGAAACTAAGATTAACCCAATATTATTTTGACGTTATCACAACAGCAATGCACAATGCTCAACAAATATTATTATGTGTGATTATTGAGAAATGCAATGAAGAATGAAGATGATGAGCACTTTGGTGTATATCTTTCACTTTTCTTGTTCAGATGTTGAAGAAGAGACTATAGAACATTTATATGATGCATGGACCAACTAACAGACATAACAGAATTATTTTGCAAAATTACACAGTAGAAAATTAAGTCTAAGCAGCGGACACTCGACCTGTTCATACAGATCACTCGACCTGTATGGACCCGAGGCAAAATTATTCAAGTAAAACAGGCGGTGAGTCGACTCAGACAAGGGATGAGTCGACTCAAACAGAGTTCTTCCAGGATTGATTCGACCTATGACTCGACCTGTTCAGACCCGTGACTACATGGTTCAAATGAAAATAGGCATTGAGTCGGTGCAATATGTGGATGAGTCGACTCATTCAATTTTCCTAGGATTGAGTCGACCTGTGGCTCGACCTGTTCAGACCCGAGAGTTACACTCTGAGTCATTGAGTCGGCCTGTAACTCGACCTGTGACTCGACCTGTTCAGACCCGAGAGTTACGCTCCGAGTCATGAGTCGACTCACAGGTCTTAAACTCCCAAAAATGAGTTTTGAGATGTATTTTGACCAATTTAACTGATCTCTTATGAACCTAGGATATTTACTATGACCAAATGCATAATTCACATCTATGATATGCTCCTGTATGCCTGGACACGTTGAACCTATATTTTGAACATGTTAGAGGATGAATGCATTCTATGATATAATGATACTGCCCAAAGTACACATTATGGGCGATTAGAAAGGTTTGACATCATTAAAATAAGGACTAATCATATTTTCCCTCACATACTCCCCATTTTTTATGATGGCAAACCGTGGCACAATCGCGTACTTTGATAGACATCCTCCCCCTGATTTTATGCATGCCTTCAAACATTCTGCTATTATCCTTCTACTAAATCAGCTATTGTGTTTGTTTCCATTGCTTCTCCCCCTTTGACAACATCAAAAAGAAACAATGAAACGGTCAACATGAAATAAAGATATTCATAAGCACTTAGTCAACGACTTTGCAACATATAGACATCAACAACCATGCACATAACATGAAGTCAATGGAAGAAGTATAGGCATAAATATTACACGGAGTAAAGAGAAATAAGTAAATAACATAGCCACATTTGTTTAGCATAAACTTTAGGACAAATGACTAAATATAGTAAATATGATACCTAAGCAAGTTCAAGTATAATTCAAACATAGTAGTTAATCAAACTTAGATCAATCCATTAAATGACATCAAGAGTTACATAGATCAAGTATATACATACATAGTTAATCAATATAGGTCAAATGGATAGGAACGATATTACCTCCAATGGTGATAGACGACGAGTGCCCTCACATAGCCGCACTTATAAATCAAGGAATAGACATGCACATTATATGTATTTAAACGCGATCCGAGATATCGAGAACACCAAGTTCCCTATGGATGTGGAAGAAAGGCTATATCGCAAGTGGTTTTGTGAAGATATCGGCAAGTTGATTCTTGCTATCAACATGCTCAAAAATAACATCACCTTTCTCAACATGATTCCTAAGGAAGTGATGCCAAATTTCAATATGTTTAGTGCGCGAATGTAATATAAGACTTTTGGTTAAATTGATAGCACTTGTGTTGTCACACAAAATGGAAATACGTTCAAGTTGAACATTGAAGTCGAGTAATTGTTGTTTGAGCCACAAAATTTGAGCACAACAATTACCCGCAACAACGTATTCCACCTCGGTTGTTGACAAAGCAACTGAAACTTGCTTTTTGTTGTGCCAACTCACTAAGGAATTTGAATAAAAATCACAAGTGCCACTAGTGCTTTTCCTATCCGATTTGTAACCGGCAAAGTCGGAATTGGAGTAGCCAACCAAAGATCAATCACTTCCCTTAGAAAACCAAAATCCTTACTTTGAAGTACCATTGAGGTATCTAAGTATGCGCTTGACGACTTTTAAATGTGATTCTTTGGGACATGATTGGTACCTAGCACACATACATACACTAAACATAATGTCTGGTCGAGATGCAGTGAGATAAAGGAGAGATTTGATCATACCTCTATACCTTTTTATATCTACGATCTTACCATTTTCATCTCGATCCATATTAACAGTAGTAGGTATTGGAATGTCGATTACTTTGGAGTTTTCCATATTAAAACGCTTAAGTAGCTCATTATAATAATTTGTTTGGCTCACAAAAATTCCTTCTTCAAGTTGCTTGATTTGAAGCTCAAGGAAGTAATTTAACTCCTCTATCATGCTCATTTAAAATTCCCTTTACATCAACTTAGAGAATTCCTTGACCAAATTTATTTTAGTAGATCCAAGAATAATGTCATATACATAGACTTGAAGTAAAATAGAGTGTTTTCCTTGACACCTAATAAAAAGGGTAGTATCAACCTTCCTTCTCGAGAATCCTTGCTCTAATAGAAATTTGTTAAGACGCTCATACCATGCCCTAAGAGCTTGTTTGAGACCGTACAAAGCACGCTTGAGCTTATAAACATAGTTAGGATGCTCATGGTTTTCAAAGACGAGAGGTTGAGATACATAGACCTCTTCATTAATGTAACTGTTTAGGAAAGCGCTCTTAACATCCATTTGAAATAATTTGAAATCTTGAGAAACAAGCATAGGCAAGCAAAAGATGTATAGCCTCGAGTCAGGCAACCGAAGCATAAGTTTCCTCATAGTCGATGCCTTCCTCTTGGTTATACCCTTGAGCAACAAGGTGATCCTTGTTGTGAGTTATGACTTCGTTTTCGTCTAACTTGTTCCTAAACACCCATTTAGTGTCGATTACTCAATGGTCTCACGGAGGGGGAACAAGATCCCACACCTCATTTCTTTTGAATTGATTAAGTTTCTCTTGCATTGCTAAAAACCAATGTTCATCGAGTAATGCGTCTTTGGAGTTTTTAGGCTCATTTTGAGAGACGAAAGCGAAATGATAACAAAAGTTACTTATCTTTGACCGTGTGGTAACTCCCTTTGAGATAACTCCTAAAATATTATCGATGGGATGATCCTTAGAAGATTTCCATTCCAAAGGAAAATCATTGTTATTAATAGATTGATCCTCCTCTTTCTTTTCGGAAATTTGATCTGGCTCCTCCTCAGCTTTTTCCGGATGGGGTTCAACATGCATTTCTTCATCATCTTTTATTATGTCTTCCGAAGGAACACCTGCACCATTAACAATAATACCTTCTTCGACAGTTTTTGGATAAGATTCATCAAAGGAAACATGCACGGATTCTTCAACAATAAGTAACCTTTTGTTGTATACTCTATATGCTTTACTAGAATGAGAGTATCCGAGAAAGATACCTTCATCGGATTTTGATTCAAATTTACCAAGGTTTTCTTTATCATTGTTTAATACAAAGCATTTACATCCGGAGATATGAAGATGTGAAACATTAGGCTTCCTTCCCTTTAGCAATTCATAAGGGGTTTTGTTTAGAATATGACGAATGAGTATCCTATTCAATACATAACAAGGCGTATTTATGGCATCTGCCCAAAAGTATATAGGAAGGCCGTTTTCATTTATCATAGTTCTTCCAAGTTCTTACGTTCCACTACTCCATTTTGTTATGGAATTCTTGGAGCAGAAAAATTATGATCAATGTCGTTTGTTTCACAAAATTCCTCAAAGAGGTGGTTTTCAAATTGACCTCCGTGATCACTTTGAATAGTAACTATGCTAGTGTTTAATTTGTTTTGAGACATCTTGGAAAACTTTTCAAAATCAGAAAAAGTGTCACTTTTACTTGCTAAGAAGATAGTCCAACAAAATCTAGAGTAGTCATCCACTATAACAAAACCATAGTAGTTTCCACCTAGACTTTTAATTCTAGATATCCCAAAAAGGTCCATACGGAGAAGTTCAAGGGGTCTCATTGTGGAAACAATATTTTTAGATTTAAATGAGATCCTTGTTTGCTTTCCCATTTGGCACGCATCACATAAGTGATCTTTTGAAAAATTGATTTTGGGAAGATCAACTACTAGATCTTTTGCGACAACTTTATTTAGCAAGTCAAAGTTGACATGCACTAATCGCCTATGCCAAAGCCATGAATCTTCACTCATGGAGACGAGACATTTAGCGCTAGTCAAAGATACTTCATTTAAGTTAAGCATGTATACATTATTTTCCCTCCAACCCTTAAGCACATCATTCTTATTATAATTATATTCAATCATGCAATAATCTTTTGAAAACAATACTTTATATCCTTTATCACATAATTGGCTAATACTAATGAGATTGTGCTTAAGGCCTTTAACTAAGAGGACGTCTGAGATAGTAGTAGAGGAGGGATTACCTACACTACCTTTTTCGAGTATAGCTCCCTTGTTATTATCACTGTAGGTTACAAACCCTTTCTTCTTAGCCACAAAGTCAAAGAACAAGGAGATGTCACCCGTCATGTATCTTGAGCATCCACTATCGAGAACCCATGTTCTCTCTGTATCCTCAAGACATTCCACCTACAAATTTAAACAAGGGAAGGAGGTACCCAATTTTCATTGGGTCCTAGTGTGTTAGTGAAACTTTGGTTGCATTTGGGCAACCATTGAAAAATGCCTTTAGGGACTAGAAATCTCCTAAATTGATATTTAGCAATAGTATGTCCCCTTTTGCAACAATATAGACAATTTAAGTTAGGATGGGAGTTGATTTTGCTAACTTGATCCTTTACCACATAAGTGTATTTTTTATAAGGATTATTCATGTTACTTCTAAAATGTGATTGATCAATAGCAAAGGTAAATTTAGGTTGTAAAACCTTGTCTAATTTGGCTTGAAGAGTTCTAACCTCTCTTTGCTAAATGTGACATGTTTCACATCCGGACCATCCAAACCAAAATCCCTTATCATCTTTAGTTTTGCCTTTAGTAACCTCTATCATAGCTTTCTTGAGGGTTTCTAATTCCTTTTCGGAATCAGAAATCTTCTTTTCTAAATAGCAGAAAATTTTCTTATTTGAGGCTAGGCGTTTGGAAGCTTCCTTGGCCTCATTGTGTAGAGTACTAAAGGCATTTTGAAAATCACAATAAGACATTTTATCAACATGATCATATTTAGAATGACTTACATTCTTTTTCTTCTTTCGATGAGCTATAAGACAAAGATTAGAGTTTTCTTCTTCATCACTTGAGTTATCATCGCTTGAGGACTCACTATCGCTCTCCCATGCAATGTATGCTATTCTAGCTTTTCTATATTTGTTGTGACGTTTGTCTTTTCCTTTATCTTTCTTCAGCAAGGGATAGTTCGACTTACAATGACCGGCCTTTCCGCAATTAAAGCATGACCCTTTTGACATAGTTGTCTTACCTTCCTCTTGATTCGGGAATTTGGATTGTCTTATATAGTTGATAAGATTTTTATCCGAATGTTGGAATTCGTTCTTTCTAAGGTATCAGTTATACCTCCTTACGAACAACCTCATGTCTTCATTCGAATCTTTATCATCATCACTTGATTCACTCTCACGCACATCATTGATGGATGACTTATATCTTGAAGTCTTTAAAGCGATATACTTCCTTTCGGTGTTCTTATCTTTCTCCTTCTTCTCCTTCTTTTGAATCTTCTCATGTTTCTCAAGATCCATGAGCTCTTACTCATGCTCTTGAAGCTTGCCAAACAATGTTGTCATGTCCAATGTTCTTAGATCATTGGCTTCCTTAATCGCGATGACCTTTGGTAGCCAATCCCTATTAAGACATCTTAAGATTTATTAGTAGCAACATCATTAGGGGTAGTTCTACCAAGAGCATTTAACCGATTGATTAGATGATAAAATCTCTTTTGCATATCGGCAATGGTTTCACCATCCTCCATATGAAAAAGGTCAAATTCTTGAGTTATAGTGTTGATTCTAGCTAGTTTGAAATTATTGGTTCCCTCATGGGTAATTCGCAATGAGTCCCACATAGCTTTAGCACTAGTACAATGGGAAACCCTATAATACTCATCAACACCTAAGGCGGCAATGAACATATTTATGGATTTCCAATCATAACTATACGTTTTCTCATCTTCTTCATTCCATTGTGCTTCAGGTTTAGGTATAACAAAACCATCCGCATTGGTCATGGTTATTGTCATAGCACCATCTTGGATGACTTTCCATACTTTCCTATCAATAGAGTTGATATGGATACACATACAATCTTTCCAATAATTATAGTTTTCACTGGTAAAAATAGGCGCCCTATTGTACGCCCCTTTAGGATCATTACTCATTTTCTAAAAAGTTATATATGAAGTACTAGATGAATCGACGCTCGTGATACCACTTGTTAGACGATCGTACCGATCTAGAAGGGGGATGAATAGATCAGTTTTGAAATTTAGCGCTTTTTTAAAAATGTTTTCAATGGTTGAGGAAGCACCCTAGATTATAATCGTCCAAACGATCCTTTAATGGAAAGATCGGATATGCGTGAAACCGAATGGAATAACTAAGATAGAGATAATCAACCATTATCTAAATCAATCGATTAATCACTATAATCTTTGATATCGTTACCTATAATAATTCTTAAACGCAATAAGAGATCAAGTAAAATATTACTAAATTTGTGTGAGATTAATTTTATCGAACACTTGGTGTGCACTCCACACCAAGTTTCAATTTCACTCAAATTGAATGTACAGAACTTTACTCAGATGCAATCAAAGTGATTGCACCAATTTATCGAACAATTACTATGCACAACAATCAAGCGATGTTGATTTTACTATTAATTTCACACAAATCGTAATTAATGAAGAATTTAAAGAGTTAAGAGATAGAGAGAACAAGATCGGATTTGTTAAGGCAGTTCCCCTATCGTCCTCGCTTAGGGTACGTCTGCCCTCAATTCTAAATCTAGAATTGAGATGTTTTTATTAACACGTTGCAAAGTCAATACAAGAGAACAAATGATCACCACCAATCAACCCCTAAAGTTGTTGCAGGTCCTATTCTATTATCTCCCCTTGATTCAAGTTGAACCAAGTCCTTCAAGCGCTCCGGACAAACCTCCGGTTACCGCTACCTTATCGCAAGAACGCCATGTTCTCTAAAACTTCAGATCGGCTGATTTCGAACGCAAGTCGATTGAACCCTAAGCTTTCTTCACAATCCTCCAGTTACCGTTACTTGTTTGACCGAACCTTCCGTTCTTCAAACTTTTCACTCGACTGAAAATGCGAAGTGCAAAAAACCCCAATTCTTGGAGGATAAAACCCCAATGGTTTTATTCAAGAAAAACCCACACAAAGCCTCAACCCAAACTAAGATTAACCCAATCTTATTTGGACGTTATCACAGCAACAATAAACAATGCTAAACAAAGATTATTATGTGTGATTATTGAGAAATGCAATGAAGAATGAAGATGATGAGCACTTTGGTGTATATCTTTCACTTTTCTTGTTCAGATGTTGAAAAAGAGACTCTAGAATATTTATATGATGCATGGACCAACTAAAAGACATAACATAAATATTTTGCAAAATTACACAGTAGAAAATTAAGTCTAAGCAACGACCACTTGACCTATTCATACAGGTCACTTAACCTGTATTGACCCGAGGCAAATATATTCAAGTAAAACAGGTGATGAGTTGACTCAAACAGGGGATGAGTCGACTCAAACCAAGTTTTTCCAGGATTGAGTCGACCTATGACTCGACCTGTTCAGACCCGTGACTATATGGTTCAAATGAAAATAGGCATTGAGTCTATGTAACATGTGGATGAGTCGACTCATTCAGTTTTCCCAGGATTGAGTCAACCTGTTCAGACCCGAGAGTTACACTCTGAGTCATTGAGTCGACCTGTGACTCGACCTATTTAGACCCCGAGAGTTACGCTCTGAGTCATAAGTCGACTCACAGGTCTTTAACTCCCCAAAATGAGTTTTGAGATGTATTTTGACCAATTTAACCGATCTCTTATGAACCTAGGATATTTACTATGATCAAGTGCATGATTCACATCTATGATATGCTCTTGTATGCCTAGACACGTTGAACCTATATTTTGAATATGTTAGAGGATGAATGCATTCTATGATATGATGGTATTGTCCAAAGTACACATTATGGGCGATTAGAAAGGTCTGACATCATTAAAATAAGGACTAGACATATTTGCCCTCACATACTCCCCCTTTTTATGATGGCAAACCGTGGCACAATCGCGTACTGAATTTTTATTTAATAAGTTAATCAAAAATTGCTTAAGTTAATTAACTAATATAATAAAAAATAATTAGCAAAGCTAATCAATTTTAATTAACATAATCAAGAGAAAGTCAAGGGACTGAAAATAAATAGAAATCTAAGGTACTGAATTTTCTCTAAGAAGGCACAAGAGAAAGTCAAGGGACTGAAAATAAATAGAAATCTAAGGTACTGAATTTTTGTCTAAGCTAACTTAAAGTGAATTCACGTAGGAACCACTCTATAAGAAACCGAGCAAAATGATATTACAAAGTCGAATTTGCAACACAATGAGAAATCCACCAACTCGATAAATTGTATACAATATTTACAACAGAAAAATAAACTGAAATTTAAAGTATTGAATTTAGCTCTAAGCTAACTTAAGATGGATTCGTATAGGAAAAACTCTATAAGAAATCGAGCAACCGAATCTACGCGTCTAAACAATTTTCGAAAGCTAAATTAGATTAAACTCTGAAATTGCAACACAGTGCAATGAAGTAAAACATCAGCGAAAACCATGCATTATATTTACAATATTTATGGATTACATGGAACTAACTATTTAACATAACCCACAAATACTTAAAAATAAAATTAACAAGTAAGTAACACTATAGTGACATCATAACAAAACTTTAAAATGAAAGAAATTAATGCCGAGGCAAAAAATGATAAATAAATAATACTGAAAAACACAAAATAAATTAAAAATGGAAAAGGAAATTTTAAAAAGAAAAAAGAAAAAAGGTTTTACGTGATATGTGGTGGTTTTCCGGCGCGTTACGTTTGCATGCGGAGGATGTAGTAGTGAGTTTATGAGGGAGTTTTGAAGTTTGTTTGGTTGGAAAATTGTTGTTGAAAGAGAGTGTTATGGCCGGAAGAACTCAAGGTGGAAGCAAGGTTTGTTGAGCGGCGGAATAAAGGAGGCAAAAAAGTGGTCCAACGGCGGGTTTGGAGCTGGTGTTTCGATGTTTTTACAAAACAAAATGAGACAAAATATTTCATTGTTCTGTTAAGCGAGGAGGGAGAAAAGGAAGAATAATGGTGAGTGTTTGGTTGTTTGAAGCTTGGTTGCTGGTGAGGAGGTTAGATCGCTGGAAAAAAGCCACGACGGAAGGGAATGTGCTTGAGGGTGTTCTTGTTGGTTAGTGCGGTGGATGAGAAGAGAAATCGAAAATGGTTGAAGTATGTATGAATTTATGGTATTGGAGTTATAGGGAGAGGGTATGTATGATAATAGTGGTCTCGCCGAAGGTTGAAGAAAGGTGATGAAAGGAGAGGTTTGAAGGTGTTCACGGAGGTTTCATCAATTGAAGTGTGTTTGGGTGGTCACGCTTAGGATGTTAAAGAAGTTGAAAATGAGATAGAGTGAAAACATAATGAAGCTGGAAAAACCAAAATTCATTTTGCGCTCACTACTTTATCTCTCTATTTTTATTCTTTTCTTTTGAAGATCAATTGTGTGGATAGCATTTTGTAGTTTTATGAAGGGAGTATTATTGGATGGTTGTTTGTAGTTAGTGAATAGAGAAGAACATGGGAAGTAGCAGTAGGAAGGTGGG